>NC_073627.1:170500381-171125381 GCF_029407905.1 Bubalus kerabau
ACAGACAAGAAAACTTGCCTGTTAAGGACATCTCTCAATTTGATCATCCACCAATAATCTACATTTTCCTCCAGATGCAGCTCAAATACTACCTCCTTCCTCCCTAGCCTTGCAGTCAGAATTCAAAACATGATAGATATTCAATAAATGTCATAGCTCAGTTGGTAAAGAATCCACCTGCAATGCAGGAGACTCTGGTTCAATTCCTGGGTCTGGAAGATCCGCTGGAGAAGGAATAGGCCACCCACTCCAGTATTCTTCGGCTTCCCTTGTGGCTCAGCTGGTAAAGAATCCGCCAGCAATGCGGGACACCTGGGTTCAATCCCTGGGTTGGGAAGATCCCCTGGAGAAGGGAAACATACCCACTCCAGTATTCTGGCCAGGAGAATTCCATGTACTGTACAGTCCATGGGGTCACAAAGAGTCAGACACGACTGAGCAAATTTCACTTCACTATAGAATAAAGACAGAATAGCTAGAAGGTAATCTGTCATTAATTCTTGCACAGAATTAAGAATGAAATATTCACTGATGTTTGTGACTGTGTGGAGCTTTCTCTCATGTGCTATTTGAGTTGTTTCTTATTTGTCCCTTCCATTTTAGTCACAGTGCTATTTGGAAACAACTTAAATCATCTATGTAAGTACCTGAAAAGCCAGAGACAACGAGACTCTCTTAATGTTCACTGTCTTCTGGGAAGTAAGTCAGAAACATCATTTTCCTCATCTTGAACCTGTGGATAACCATTATCTTCCTATTGCCCCAAATGTTCCCTATGAAGATGAAGAGCATGGCTGAACTGGCATACGATGCCAGCATTACTAGCAGCATGAGACTGAGCATTTCCATTACACCTTTGAACTTGAGGAAGAAGATCCCTGCACCTTTCTGACCATGTCCCTTCTCATGGAACAAGGCTTTAATGGAGCCGAGGGTACATGGTTACCCACAGCTTGTATTTCTCCCTCAAAAACATTCTTCTTACACCTGGACTCAAGAATTTCCTGCCAAAAATGGCCCTGAGCCCATTTCCGAAGCCAGAGCAGACTGCTTCCCTGGGATGTTCATTATGAGAGCAGATCAGATCATACCAATAAACTGGTTACTCCTAGAGCCAAGGAATGGCCAGGAGAGGCCTGTGTATATGGACATGGATGGCACTTGTACCCACAAGTGAGGGTATCCACACACAAACACGAGTGCCCTCATGGTACTGGACAGAGTCAGAGTGAAAAGTGAGAAGAAAAGAGAGAGCTCAAGTATGAGCTGGGGGTCAGGGTCCTCCAAGCTGCCATGTTCAGGAGTGGAACCCTTAGAAACCTGAGAAAATTGACCTTCTAAGTCATTACGAAGGTATATTCGTTAAAGAGATGGACAGAAGGTATTTTATGTAATAATGTGTTAACTTGAAGCATAACATAAATATTGAGATATCATGATATATGGACACTCATTTGGATCTTGCACTGAGCTCTGTCAGTTTGAGGAATGGGCCTGGGGAATGCCCTTACACTAGCTGCTGCTGCTGCTGCTGCTGCTTCAGTCGTGTCTGACTCTGTGTGACCCCACAGACAGAAGCCCACCAGGCTCCTCCATCCCTGGGAGTCTACAGGCAAGAATACTGGAGTGGGTTGCCATTTCCTTCTCCAATGCATGCATGCATGCTAAGTCGCTTTAGTCGTGTCCGACTCTGTGCGACCCTATGGACAGCAGCCCACCAGGCTCCTCTGTCCATGAGATTCTCTAGTCAAGAATATTGGAGTGGGTTGCTATTTCCTTCTCCAAGAGAGCTGTTAATTGCTAGAGCTTGTTCTTTAGCAGAATTCAATAGAAAAATTGAGGAAGGGCAGGATCAGGAGTCAGACAGGCAAGGGGTGAAGAGTAGTGAGAGTCTCTGCACATACAAAACATATCCTGGAATTAGCTCTGTGTAAAACATATCAGGAAAATAAATCCCCAAAATAAAGCTTAGTTCTGGCTCTCAAACTCCTACAGAAAGGATGAGGAAACAACCATGAAGAGGGTCCTAAGAAAAAAGTCTGGGCAGCATCCAGAGGTATCACACCCAGCAGGAAGAAATAGGCAAGAAGCCAACTCCACACCAGGAGGCAGGCACACTTCACTGTCTAACTCTCAGACTGCCATTTGTGATGCTTCCTACCTGAATGGTACCCCGGTGTGCGTACAATGCTGCAGTTCTGCAAGGAGGCCAGGAACAGCACTGTCATGATGCCACAAACACAGATGACCCCTGGGAGTGACAGCAATACTGGCTGCTCTGCCTGTGCTCACAATGGCAACTGAACACTGACAGCCAGCTCTAGCAATCTAGGTCTCCAGAGGTGGCAGGAGCTGTGCACCAGGCCCATGAGGCTGCAGTAATGCCACAGCGAGCAAATGACTGTGGCTCAGACCATGAACTCCTAATTTGCCAAATTCAGACTTCAAGTGAAGGAAGTGGGGGAAACCACTAGACCATTCAGGTATGACCTAAAGCAAATCCCTTATGCTTATATAGTGGAAGTGAGAAATAGATTTAAGGGACTAGATCTGTTAGAGTGCCTGATGAACTACGGATGGAGCTTTGTGACATTGTACAGGAGACAGGGATCAAGACCATCTCCATGGAAAAGAAATGCAAAAAGGCAAAATGGCTGTTTGAGGAGGCCTTACAAATAGCTGTGAAAAGAAGAGAAGTAAAAAGCAAAGGAGAAAAGGAAAGATATACCCATTTGAATTCAGAGTTCCAAAGAATAGCAAGGAGAGATAAGAAAGCCTTCCTCAGTGATCACTGCAAAGAAATAGAGGAAAAGAATAGAATGGGAAAGACTAGAGATCTCTGCAAGAAAATTAGAGATACCCAGGGAACATTTCATGTAAAGATGGGCTCAATAAAGGACAGAAATGGTATGGGCCTAACAGAAGCAGAAGATATTAAGAAGAGGTGGCAAGAATACACAGAAGACCTGTACAAAAAAGATTTTCATGACCCAGATAATCACGATGGTGTGATCACTCACCTAGAGCCAGACATCCTGGAATGTGAAGTCAAGTGGGCCTTAGGAAGCTTCACTACAAACAAAGCTAGTGGAGGTGATGGAATTCCAGTTGAGCTATTCCAAATCCTAAAAGATGATGCTATGAAAGTGCTGTACTCAATATGCCAGCAAATTTGGAAAACTCAGCAGTGGCCACAGGACTGGAAAAGGTCAGTTTTCATTCCAGTCCCAAAGAAAGGCAATGCCAAAGAATGCTCTAACTACCACACAATTGCACTCATCTCACACACTAGCAAAGTAATACTCAAAATTCTCCAAGCCAGGCTTCAACAGTATGTGAACTGTGAACTTCCAGATGTTCAAGCTGGATTTAGAAAAGGCAGAAACTCCAGTACTTTGGCCACCTCATGCGAAGAATTGACTCATTGGAAAAGACTCTGATGCTGGGAGGGATTGGAGGCAGGAGGAGAAGGGGACGACAGAGGATGAGATGGCTGGATGGCATCACTGACTCGATGGACGTGAGTCTGAGTGAACTCCGGGAGTTGGTGATGGACAGGGAGGCCTGCATGCTGCGGTTCATGGGGTCGCAAAGAGTCGGACACGACTGAGCAACTGATCTGATCTGAGTAACCAGAGATCAAATTTTCAACATCCACTGGATGTTAGAAAAAGCACGAGAATTCCAGAAAAACATCTATTTCTGCTTTATTGACTATGCCAAAGCCTTTGACTGTGTGGATCACAATAAACTGTGGAAAATTCTTCAAGAGATGGGAATACCAGACCACGTTACCTGCCTCTTGAGAAACCTGTATGCAGGTCAGGAAGCAGCAATTAGAACTGGACATGGAACAACAGACTGGTTCCAAATAGGAAAAGGAGTACATCAAGGCTGTATATTGTCACCCTACTTATTTAACTTATATATACAGGGTACATTACATGAAATGCAGAGCTGGATGAAGCACAAGCTGGAATCAAGATTGCCGAGAGAAATATCAATAACCTCAGATATGCAGATGACACCACCCTTATGGCAGAAAGTGAAGAACTAAAGAGCCTCTTGATGAAAGTGCAAGAGGAGAGTGAAAAAGTTGGCTTAAAGCTCAACATTCAGAAAACTAAGATCATGGCATCCAGTCTCATCACTTCATGGCAAATCGATGGGGAAACAGAGGAAAAGGTGGCTGAATTTATTTTGGGGAGTTCCAAAATCACCACAGATGGTGACTGCAGCCATGAAATTAAAGATGCTTACTTCTCAGAAGGAAAGTTATGACCAATAGACAACATATTAAAAAGCAGAGACATTACTTTGTCAGCAAATGTCCATCTAGTCAAGGCTATGGTTTTTCCAGTAGTCATGTATGGATGTGAGAGTTGGACTATAAAGAAAGCTGAGCACCAAAGAATTGATGCTTTTGAATTGTGGTGTTGGAGAAGACTCTTGAGAGTCCCTTGGACTGCAAGGAGATCCAACCAGTCCATTCTAAAGGAGATCAGCCCTGGGTGTTCATTGGAAGGACTGATGTTGAAGCTGGAACTCCAATACTTTGGCCACCTGATGCAAAGAGCTGACTCATTTGAAAAGATCCTGATGCTAGGAAAGTTTGAGGGCAGGAGGAGAAGGGGACAACAGGGGATGAGATGGTTGGATGGCATCACCGAGTCAATGGACATGAGTTTGGGTAAACTCTGGGAGCTGGTGGTGGACAGGGAGGCCTGGCGTGCTGCAGTCCATGGGGTCGCAAAGAGTGGGACACAACTGAGCAACTGAACTGAACTGAAGGAAATAAAATTCCCAATCTTCAAAATACTTCACTGTGATAGAAGGGCCAACCGAGTAAAAGCTAATTTGGTACTCACTATCTAGCCTGTTCCATATCCCAAGAGAAATGAAGCAGTATTCATCTTTCTAAGTCATGTGTCAACAGATACAAATGATTTGATAACTACTCTGTCTAGATCCAGGAATTTTTCAAATCAGAATATGTACAGTAACAAAGTCCCTGAAACAAGCTTTCAGGAACTCTTTTGTGTTGTTAGGTTTCCTGCATTGCAGGCAGATTCTTTACCTTCTGAGCTACTAGGGAAGCCTAACATAAAGTCCCTGAAACAATCTTTCAGGAACTCTTGTGTGTTGTGGAGCGTGCACCAGTGAAGCTTCATACAGTTTAGAGACTGATTCTAGAATTTGACAAATCTAATTCCTTGATGGTAAGCAACAGAAATTAAGGCTATCTTAAGCAAAAATGATGATCATGATGCAACATTATGGGGGAGCTCTCAGAATTCGAGGAAAGGCTGGAAATCAGTCTTGGAAGAGACAAAAACCACTGGTACATCGGGGGATCTCATTTCAAAAAATCTTCAGTAAACAGAAGGATGGATGACTTTCAGTGATTCTCGGTCCTGTTTTTCTTTATACAGGATTCAAATTTCACAAGAAAAAAAAATTATTCAATTGACCCAATTAACCTAGTAAAAGCTAGTCATATGCCTACTCCTGGAAAAAAGATACCCAGATTAACAGTTCCACAAAACTGTATCAAATAGAGAAGGTGGAAAATTGTCCCCAGAAGATTACCAAAAGAAAGTGAGACAGATGCAGGGAAACCAAATATTGGTAAATCACTTGTGCTACTTACGTATGTGAATATAGGCAAATCACTTACTGCTATTTACTGACATTTGTGTTCCCTCCAAAATTCATGGGTTTAAACCTAATGCCCAATGTGATGCTATTTGGAGATAGGGCCTTTAGGTCATGAGAGTGGAGACCTCATGAGTAGTATTAGTGCCTTTATAAAGGAGACCCAAAGAGGAAACCCTCGTCTCCTATGCCATGTGAGGACACAGCAAGGAGGGAGCGGTCTGTAAACCAGGAAACAGGCCCTCACCAGATGTTAAATCAGCCACTGCCTTGACCTTGGACTTCCAGCCTCCAGCACTATGGGGAATAAGCTTCTGTTGTTTATAAGCCACACAGCCTATGGTATGCTATTTGTTGTTTGTTTTAGTCACTGAGTCGTGTCCAACTCTTTTGCGACACCGTGGACTGTAGCCCACCAGGCTCTTCTGTCCATGGGATTTCCTTGGCAAAAATACTGAAGTGGGTTGCCACATCCTTCTCCAGGGGATCTTCCAACCCAGAGACTGAACCTGCATCTCCAGCACTGCAGGCAGACTCTTTACCACCGAGCCACTAGGGAAGTCCTTGGTATGCTATTATGGCAACCCTAACTAAGATAGTCACCCACTTAGATCTTCTGTTAAAATGTGACTTCACAGGTCAAGGATCTTTATTGAGTTTCTCACTGATGTATACCAATTACCTCAGATGAAACGCTGACACATGGAGGACACTTAATAAATATTTTTTGGTATGGCAGAGACTAACACAATATTGTAAAACAATTATCTTCTAATTAAAATTTAAAAAAAATTTTTTTGAAAGAATGACTCTCTCCAAGACTCAGTTTCCACATTTGAAACTCAGATACCTTGTACACATATGTGTATTATATGTTAAAATGCCCACCACCGTGCTACAACATAATAGGTACTCAAGAAATTCCGATTTAGTTGTTATTTTTATTAGGATAAGTACTGCTAGAATTATCTACTACAAATAAAGTAGGAAAACTCTGTTGTCAATATGGCAGCTATTCCATAATAAAAATCATCCATTATGAGTTCAATGAAGGCAGTTAACTGAATTTCAGAACAAAGTGAATAATCTGACGAGTGATGTAATCATAGGAAAGGAAATGGAAAAATGAATTTTTAAAGCGAGCACGTCCTCGGGGGAGTCTGGCAGCCTAAGAGTGGCACCAGCGCGGTACTGGCTCTGGACCCACAATGTAACACATCCCCGGGCCCTCAGTGATGCTCTAACACTTTTCTTTCATTCTCAGTTGATTTTGTTTTTCCTTTCTTTCTGTTGTTGTCCAGTTGCCCAGTCGTGTCCAACTCTTTATGACCCCGTGGACTGCAGCACGCGAGACTCCCTGTCCTTCACCGTCTCCTGGAGTTTGTGCAAGTCCATTTCCATTGCCCTGGTGATGCCATCCAGCCATCTCATCCTCTGACTGCAACAGTATCTATCAGATTGAGAGCCTTGGTTACAATTCATTCCTACTTCCCTCGCTCTCAAAGGTTGGTCTTTCTACTTCTCTTTAAAAATTAAAAGCCATTAAAACTAGATGAGAAAGAAAAGAGGGAAATTGGATAAATAGATCCAAGACATTCATTCACATGTTTCCCCCTTTCTTCCTATTTCAGTGGAAAGAAGATTTTCCTCCTCCTTTTCAAAGGCTAGCTTTTCCCTCTACACTCTCTTCCCCCTGGTTTCTCCCAGCTGTGACTTCAGCAATCATCTCATCTTTATTGGATCTTAATTCCTGCCAACCTTTAAATTTTCCTTTTCTCTAATTACAAATCAAGTTCACCATTCCTTTTCCTAAAACTGTTCTCAGAACCTTTATCTCTTTCGACCTCTAAACTTTCCTTTGCTTTCATTGACAAACTGAAAGTTCTCTGCAGCTGGCAGCTCATTGCAGACTTGTCTCTGTAGTGTCTATAGAAGGTGGAGGCTGCCCTCATTGTCCTCCCTTCCCACTCATTCTTCAGCCACTGAAGCCATCCACTGCCTCCACCTTCTATAGACACTACAGAGACAAGTCTGCAATGAGCTGCCAGCTGCCAGATCCAGGGTCTGCTGTGTAATCATCTTCCCACTTGATTTCTGTGCAGGAGACCTCACCTCCTAAATCAGACACCTGAATCCCCTCCTAAAAATTTGTCAAGTTCTGGTGATTCTCTCTAGTTTGTTTTCTCAGCAGACATACATTGAGCATCTATCCAGTACTGTCCTGGGTATGAGAAAATAAAAGTAAATAAGATCTAAGTGCAGCACAGTATCCTGGAATGGAATTATGGAGTCATTGTGGAATTAAGGACATTAGTGGAAAAATTGACAAAATCTGAATATAGTATTTAAAGTAGCTTCAAGTATTGTGCTAATGTTATTTTCTTAGTTTTGAAAAATGTGCCAAAGTTAGGCAGAATTAGAAAACTGGGAAAGCTGGGTTAAGGATATATGGGAATTCTCTATAACAGCTTTGCAAGTTTTCCATAAATCTAAAACTATTCTGAAATGAAAAGTTTTTTAAAGAGAATAAAATACATTCTCTGCCCTCGCCAATTTAACAATGCTTCAGTCTTAGGATAAATGAAGTAAATGGTAAAAAACTCTATGAACCGTAAAATCTTCCATCAGGATTAAATAAAGAACCCAATCTGCGTTTCCTCAGCATTTTCCCCCATCATGAGTAGCATGATTCCGGATGCATCCCCTGTACTATGCTGGCAGCAGTTTATGAGAAGGGGATAGAGGGTATTGAACAGTGAATTTTTACACATTTCTAGTAATAAATTTTGAGGCTTTAGGAGACCTCAAATTAATGAACACCAACTCTAGCTAAATCATCCCACTTTCTAAGAAGTTGAGTTTAAATATATTATCTACATACTTTCTTTGTTCTTCTCAAGGCAAATAGTTCAAAGTCTGAAGGAGTAACAGGCTCAACAGAGGTGATTTTTCAGCCTTCTTATTGTCTGGCTGCCAGGGTTCCTGGAAATGGCATTTTTAATGAGCATTTTTTTTCTTCTGCAGGAGACTTTGATGTGGTTGGAAATTTATTTTCCTCTCAAGTATAGGCAGGGCACCAATTAACCCACCCAGAGCACCCTCGCTGTCCTCCCAGCTTGGAGTTTATTACACTTACTATGCAATGAATAAAAGCCATTATCTCACCTCCTGTTACGCTTTCCTCCTGAGGATTCAAAGCAATTTCTTAAGCAACTTTCTGCTCTCTCAGTCTTTTAAAAATCTCCACTTTACCTTTTTTCCAAAAATGAACATGTGATAGCAGCAGAGGTGGAAAGAGGGAAAAGATGGGCTAGGAGAGTTGCTCTAATTGGTTTTATCCACTTCAAGTTTATTTATACCGAGCCAACAGTATGACAGGCATAAAGGGACAAAGATGACTGAATTATATGCGGGTCTAAGGATTCACAGTTTGGCGGTGGGAATTTTCACATACAACATACATACATATAGAACAAGGCAGAAGGCCATGGATGCTAGAATTCTTTTTCTTAAACAATGAAATGTAAGTGACAGTTATATTTGAAAAAATTGTTTTCATATAAAAGGGCACTGCTCTTGGTCAAATGGAGATGATGTAACCTTGTGAATTTAAGGCCTTCACAATCTGCTATTTGGGAAAAAAAAAAACTAAGAACATTGATGAAAAATAATTTAAATGTGAAAGCTGGAGGCATCTGGCCAAAACTGTGTAAGGCTTTGGGTTGCCAAAGTTCTCTCTTCTTCCTCTACTGCTCCAGCATGTCTAACTTTAAAAAAAAAAAAAAAGTTTTCATTTAAAAGCCCATTCTTTCATCACATGGTAAAAATCTATCTGAAAGACAGGCTGGTAAGTAGAGAATCTAGCTGAGGGGCCACTTGCCCTTCTGAAACTCCTGTTGCTGACAGGAAGATGAGGAGGATAGATATTTGGAAGAACGGACAGTATCTGCCACATTAAGAAATGAAAAGAGTTCATGCTCCTTAAATGCAAATTCCTTCCCATCAACTAGGACCCCATTTCTGATCTAGGCCTATATATTCCAAATACATACTGGACATTTCCATTTGAAACTCGACATGGAAATGGCAAGCGTTGCTGTGTTTCCCTCTAAGGGAAGGACGTGCACAGTATATGTCTACAATGGCCAGGGATGGCCCAGCCATCATAGATCTTGACGTGGAAACCACATGTTGAGAATGACAGAAAAAGAAGGAAAGTTTTGAGTTCACCGGACCACCTGTCCCGACATTTAGAGGAGAGAAAAGTGAACTTTACCTTTTTTTCAGTAACTGTGTTTTGAGGTCTTTATCACCTGGAATCCTGACGTAAGATCCTCACCTCTCCACTGCCCCTATGTATGTGACCACAAAAGTCACCAAGTTTCCCAAGCCAGAAGCAGAAAGTAATCCTCGACTCCTTTGCCTTCCTCATCTCCAATACCAACAATACCAATTTCTATCGTTTCTCTCCTATATATTTTAAAATTTGTATTTGCCCTCCATCCCAGCTGATTAATGCCTGTATTCACTGTCTCTTGCTTAGACATCTGCACCACTGCTCCTGTGCCGCTAGCCTTGTCTACTGTCAATCCATTCTTCTAAAGAAACAAAGACAATCACGTCTCCCTTTCCTTGAAGCCTTCAGTTGCTCCCCATTTTCAAATGTATCAAATCCAAGCTGTTCCCAAGACATTTAAGGCTATTTATGACATGACTCCTGCCTCCTACCATACCACTCTTTTATATCTCTGTGCATTTGTATAGACTGTTTCCTCTGCCTAGAATTTCTCTGCCCCCTGGTCTTCCTGGGGGAAAATGTTTTATTTCTTTAAACTTAAGTCAGATATCATCTTCTCCCTAAAGTCTTTCCTGGAATTAGTCAGTCTGTCCAATGTGCTGCCCTTCATTCTGTACACGACTACACTGTTTATTTATCATATTAAACAATGAATTAATGTAAGAGAAACTCTGAACCAAGATGGTAACACAGGAGGCTCCTAAATTTCCCTCCTCCCACAGACACATGAATATATGGCTGTACTTGGAGCAATTCTCTCTGAAAGCAATCCAGAAAGAAACTAAATGACGACTGTACATTGGGAAAATGATAAAATATCCATATAGAAATGGGTGGGGAAGACTGAGTCACACTCTCACCATAAACCTCATCCCACACCATACCATACTATCAGGAGGGAACTCCCAACTCCCAGCTTCTCCCTGAGGAGTGAGGGGTTTGGACTGTACACTTAGCGCCTCCACTTTTACAGCTCTAGGAACAAGGCAAGGATGCCTGTTCTTGCCACTTTTATTCAATATAATACTGGAAGTCCTAGCCACAGCAATGAAGAGAGAAATAAATAAATAAAAGGCATCCAAATCAGAAAGAAGTAAAACTGTTCGTATTTGCAGATGACATATTGTACAGAAAACCTGAAGACTCCACCAAACAATTGTCAGGACTAATTACTAAGTAATGATTGCAGCCCCATGGACAGTAGCCTGCCAGGCTCTTCTGTTCATGATATTTCACAAGCAAGAATATTGCAGTGGATTGCCATTTCCTTCTCCAGGGGATCTTCCCAACCCAGAGGTCAAACCTAGGTCTCTGGCATTGCAGGCATATTCTTTACCATCTGAGCCACCAGGGAAGCCCAAATTCAGTAGTTACAGAACATAAAATCAATCCACAAAACCCACAGGGTGTGGGGAGAATCAGAAGCATCTCTAAATGCTAACAACATTGGAAAAAGAAATAAACTAATGTCTTTTGCAATAACATCAAAAGAATGAAATATTTAGGAATAAATTTAACCAAGTAAAAGATCTATACACTGAAAACTATAAAACTTTAATGAATGAAACTGAAGACTACACAAAGAAATGGAAAGATACCCCATGTTCAGATTACAGGAATTAATATTGCTAAAATGTTCTTAATACTGTTATCTATAGGTTAATGCAATCCCTATCAAAACCCCAATTTTTCATAGAAATAGAAGAATCCTAAAATCCATATGGAAACACAAAAAAACCCAAACAGCCAAAGTAATCTTGAGAGAGAAAAAGAGAGCTAGAGGTATCACACTTTCTGATTTCAAAGTGTACTACAAAGCTATAGCAATTACAACATTTAAAACAGAGACATTACTTTGCTGACAAAAGTCCATATAGTCAAAGCTATGGTTTTTCCAGTAGTCATGTATGGATGTGAGAGTTGGACCATAAAGAAGGCTGAGTGCCAAAGAATTGATGCTTTTTTTTTAATTTTTTTTAATTTTATTTTATTTTTAAACTTTACATAATTGTATTAGTTTTGCCGAATTGATGCTTTTGAACTGTAGTGTTGGAGAAGACTCTTAAGAGTCCCTCGGACTGCAAGGAGATCCAACCAGTCAATTCTAAAGGAAACCAATCCTGAATATTCATTGAAGGGACTGATGCTGAGGCTGAAGCTCCAATACTTTGACTACCAGACCTGAAGAGCCAACACATTGGAAAAGATCCTGATGCTGGGAAAGACTGAAGGCAGGAGGAGAAGGGGACGACAAAGGATGAGATAGTTGGATGCCATCACTGACTCAATGGACATGAGTTTCAGCAAGCTCCGGCAGGTGGTGAAGGACAGGAAATCCTGGCGTGCTGCAGTCCATAAGGTATCAAAGAGTCAGACACGACTGAGCTACTGAACAACAACAGCAATGGTACTGGTATAACTGGCATAAAAACAGATGTATAAATCAACAGAATGGAAAAGCGTTTCCAGCGATAAATCCATGCATATAAGGTCAATTAATTTATACCAAAGAAGTCAAAAATGTACAATAGGAAAAAATAGATGGAAAACCAGATATCCACATGCAGAAGAATAAAACTAGATGCCTCTAATACACCATACACAAAAATCAACTCAAAATGGATTAAAGATTTGAGCAAAGACATGAAACTATAAATCTTCTAGAAGAAAACATAAGGAAGAGCTCTCTGACATTGTTATTGGCAATGAATTTTTGGATTTGACCCCAAAAGCAAAAATAAACAGTGGGATTATATCAAACTAAAAAGTTCTGTACAGCAAAGGAAACCATCAGCAAAATAAAAAGGTGATCTATGGAACAGAAGAGAATACTGCAAATCACAAATACAACAAATGCCAAGAAACACAATTCAATAGCAAAAAACAAACAAACAAACAACCCATTTTTTAAATGGGCAAAGAACTTCAGTTCAGTTCAGTCGTTCAGTCGTGTCTGACTCTTTGCGATCCCATGGACTGCAGCACCCCAGGCCTCCCTGTCCATCACCAACTTCCAGAGTTTACTCCAACTCATGTCCATTGAGTTGGTGAAGCCATCCAACCATCTCATCCTCTGTCGTCCCCTTCTCCTCCCACCTTCAATTTTTCCCAGCATCAGAGTCTTTTCCAATGAGTCAGTTCTTCGTGTCACGTGGCCAAAGTATTGGAGTTTCAGCTTCAACATCAGTCCTTCCAGTGAATATTCAGGACTGATTTCCTTTAGGATGGACTGGTTGGATCTCCTTGCAGTCCAAGGGACTCTAAGAATCTTCTCTAATGCCACAGTTCAAAAGCATCAATTCTCTGGCACTCAGCTTTCTTTATGGTCCAGCTCTCACATCCATACATGACTACTGGAAAAACCATAGCTTTGACTAGAAGGACCTTTGTTGGCAAAGTAATGTCTCTGCTTTTTAATATGCTGTCTAGGTTGGTCATAGCTTTTCTTCCAAGAGCAAGTATCTTTTAATTTCATGGCTGCAGTCACCATCTGCAGTGATTTTCGATCCCCAAAAAATAAAGTCTGTCACTGTTTCCACTGTTTCCCCATCTATTCACCAGGAAGTGATGGGACCAGATACCATGATCTTAGTTTTTTGAACACTGAGTTTTAACCGAACTTCTTCACTCTCCTCTTTCACTTTCATCAAGAGACTCTAGTTCTTCTTCACTTTCTGCTGTTAAGAGTGGTGTCATCTGCATATCTGAGGTTATTGATATTTCTCCCGGCAATCTTGATTCCACCTTGTGTTTTATCCAGTCCAGCATTTCTCATGAGGTACTCTGCATATAAGTTAAATAAGCAAAGCGACAATATACAGCCTTGACGTACTCCTTTCCCAATTTGGAACCAGTCTGTTGTTCCATATCTAGTTCTAACTATTGCTTCCTGACCTGCAGAACAGATTTCTCAAGAGGAAGGTAAAGTGATCTGTTATTCCCACCCCTTTCAGAATTTTCCACAGTTTATTGTGATCCACACAGTCAAAGCCTTTGGCATAGTCATTAAAGCAGAAATAGATGTTTTTATGGAACTCTCGTGCTTTTTCGATGATCCAATGGATGTTGGCAATTTAATCTCTGGTTCCTCTGCCTTTTCTAAATCCAGCTTGAACATCTGGAAGTTCACAGTTCACGTACTGTTGAAGCCTGGCTTGGAGAATTTTGAGCATTACTTTACTAGTGTGTGAGATGAGTGCAATTGTGCAGTAGTTTGAGCATTTTTTGGCATTGCCTTTCTTTGGGATTGGAAAGAAAACCGACCTTTTCCAGTCCTGGGGCCACTGCTGAGTTTTCCAAATTAGCTGGCATGTTGAGTGCAGCACTTTCACAGCATCATCTTTTAGGATTTGGAATAGTTCAACTGGAATTCCATCACCTCCACTAACTTTGTTCATAGTGATGTTTTCTAAGGCCCACTTGACTTTATATTCCAGGATGTCTGGCTCTAGGTGAGTGATCACACCATCGTGATTATCAGGTTCATGAAGATCTTTTTTGTATAGGTCTTCTGTATATTCTTTGCCACCTCTTCTTAATGTCTTCTGCTTCTGTTAGGTCCATACCATTTCTGTCCTTTATCGTGCCCATCTTTGCATGGAATTTTCCCTTGGTATCTCTAATTTTCTTGAAGAGATCTCTAGTCTTTCCCATTCTATTGTTTTCCTCTATTGCTTTGCACTGATCACTGAAGAAGGCTTTCTTATCTCTCCTTGCTCTTCTTTGGAACTCTGCATTCAAATGGGTATATCTTTCCTTTCTCCTTTGCTTTTCGCTTCTCTTCTTTTCACAGCTATTTGTAAGGCCTCCTCAGACAACCATTTTTTCAAAGACAATGTACAAATGGCCAACAGGTAAATGAAAAGATGCTCAACATCACTAATCCCTGAGGAAAAGCAAATCAAAACCACACTGAGCTATCACATCATACCTATTAAGATGTCTATCATCAAAAAGATAAAATTTGTGATGAGGATGTGGAGAAAAGGGATCCCTTGTACATTTGGCGGGAATATAAACTGGTACAGGCACTATGGAAACTACTACAGCGATTCCTCAAGAAAATCATAATAAAACTTCTATATAATCCTGTAATCCCACTTCACATGCAAAGAAAATGAAATCAGTATGTCAAAAAGGCATCCACACGTCCACGTTCATTGTAGTATTAGTCACAATAACCAAGGCGTGGAAACAACCTAAGTATGTGTCAACAGATGAATGGATAGTGTGAAAATGTGATACACACACACAACACACATATTTAAGCCTGTACATTAATCAGCCTTTAAAAAAGAAGGAAATTCTACCATATGCCACACATAACTGAATCTGGAGGGCTTTATGTCAGGTGAAATAAACCAGATAGATACTGCATGATATTACATGGAATCTAAAAAGAAAAAAAGCCAAATTTAGAAACAGGCAGCAGAATAGAATTGTGGAGGAAATAGGGAGAGTCTGGGAAAAGAGTACCAACATTTAGGCACAAAATGAATCAGGTCAGAGGATTTAAGGTATAACATGGTAACTATACTGTAGTATAGTTAGCACAGCTAAAAATACTGTATTGCATAATTGAAATTTACTAAGAGAGTAGAATTTAAATGTCACACACACAAAGGTAAATACGTGAGCTGATGCGTGTGTTAATTAACTCAGTGGTGAGTCCTTTCACAACGGATTCATACATCAAATCTTCACAGCATACACTTGAAATATATTTCAATTTTATTTGTCAAATTATACCTCAATAAAGCTAGAAAACTGTAGCCAAAAAGTTAAATAAGTAAATAAATAAACAAATAAATGGATAGATCCAACACATCGATGGATGGATAGATAATAATAATAGAAAAATTTTTAACGAAAAAAGGTTAGAAAACAGATTGAAAATTTCACCTGACCTGGCAATAGTGGTATCTCAGGCTCCCTTCTAAATAGCTTACTCTGAAACTTGGTCATCTTTTTTTATTAGAGTATAGTTGATTTACAACTTTCTAGTTTCAGGTGTACAGCAAAGAATCAATCATACATATATTTATATCTATTCTTTTTCAGATTCTTTTCCCTTATAGGTTATTATAAAATACAGAATATAGTTCCCTGTGCTATATAGTAGGTCATTCTTTACCTACTTCATATACAGTAGTACGTATATGTTAACCCTAAATTCCTAATTTATATTTGTTGAACCTAAAATGTAGAGAACTGTCCCCAAGATTTAATCACTTAAACTGTTTCTAATATTGTAAGGAACATGTCTAGTAAATACCTTTTTCCTGACTCAAAGCACACTAACTTCTCAGGAGATAAAATATTGAATCAAAATGAATAAACAATTTTGATAAATATAGCCAAATTAGCTTTTCAATTTGACCTTTTTCCTGAAGAAACATACTCTCAGCAAAAGTGAAAACAAAAAAAGTATCATTTGCATTATTATCTCTTCAAATATTTTTAATATCATTTTAAAAATTTCAAGTTCTAGTTGACCGTTTTCCTTCTTTTCCTTATTATTTTATTAAATGGGAAGTGATATCTCACTGCTTTCTTTCATTTCCAAGGAAGATATTTTTCACATTTATTTTATCATCTTTCTAAGTTTTTTTTTTCATTTCCTTTGCCCATCAAAATTCCATTTAACTTCCCTCTCTAGGAATTTTTCTAAGGTTTTAGATAACTATGAATCCAATATTTAGACCTTGTGCTCAAGTAGGAAAGGAATCATATGTACAGATTATAAATGACTGTAAATGATATCCATATAAATAATATATATTACAGTTTTATAATCTTACATAATTTAATTGGACAAGGAGGTTTCTGTTACTGACATAAACTACAAAGGTATACTAATATGATGCCTGCTGTTTCTGAAAAAGATGGCAAAATATTACAAAAAAAATGTAATAACCTTAATGTATACACATAAAGTACAATTCATGAACACAAGCACGGATGTTAATAAAAGCTACCCTTAAATGAGTGACGACTAACTGCCAGGAATTTTATTTAAAATATTATCCCAAGGTCACACTGAAAATTCAAATCTTGGTCAGTATGATTTCAAAGTCAGTCTTTCCAAGATGCTCTCCTTCACCATGGGTTGTAGGGTAAGTCAGATGAGTTAAAAGGTAATAAAATTCTTATTTCCTCCTCAAAGAAATTCATAATTTACATTCTCTAATGTATAACTTTATGGCTATTTTTCAAGATATCATATAGATTTTTTTAATTGGAAGATAACTGCTTTACAATGTTGTGCTGGTTTCTGCTATACAAAAACGCGAATCAGCTGTAAGTGTATATGCGTGTGTGTGTGTGTGTGTGTGTGTGTGTGTATCCACTCCCTCTTGAGCTTCCCTCCCACACCCTCCCCAGCCCATCCCCACCCCTCTCTAGGTCATCACAGAGCACCAGGCTGGGCTCCCTGTTATACAGCAGATTACCACTAGCTATCCATTTTACACTGATAGGGTATATATATTTGTCCGTGCTACTCTCTCAATCTGCCCCACCCTCTCCTTTCCCTGCTATGTCCACAAGTCTGTTCTATATATATGCCTCTCTATTCCTGCCCTCAAAAAGGTTCATCAGCCAATAGGTTTATGGCTTTTAAAAAGCGTATGTTACAAAACAGGAATAGATTCACAGACATGGAAAACAAATCTATGGTTACTACTAGCTCAGTTGTTAAAGAATCCACCTGCAATGCAGGAGACCCCGGTTCGATTCCTGGGTCAGGAAGATCCACTGGAGAAGGGATAGGCTGCCCACTCCAGTATTCTTGGGCTTCCCTTGCAGCTCAGATGGTAAAGAATCTGCCTGCAATGTGGAAGACCTGGGTTCAACCCCTGGGTTGGGAAGATCCCCTGGAGAAGGGAAAGACTACCCACTCCAGTATTCTGGCCTGGAGAATTCCACGGGTAATTCCACATGGTGGAATTCTGGCCTGGTAAATTCCACGAATTTATAGTCCATCAGGTCACAAAGAGTCAGACACAACTAAGCAACTTTCATTTTAAGAGGAAAGGGAGGGGGAGGAATAAATCTGAAATTTGGGATTAATAGATACACACTAGTATCTTTGAAATAGATAAACAAGGACCTACTGTGTAGCACAGAGAACTATAGTCAGTATCTTGTAATAACCTATAATGGAAAAGAATCTGAAATGAATACATATGTATAACTGAATCACTTTGCTGTACACCTGAAGCATTATAAATCAGCTACACTTCAATTAAAACAAAATAAAATTTTTAAAAATATATGTTCGTTTGAGAATACATGCAGTCATGTGAGATTCTAATTAGGCAAATATCGTGTAAATACTAAAGCTCTAGAATTGTAAACTTTGTTTCTACCTACCAACATACATCCTAGATATATTTGCTACATTCAAAATAAGTAGAAACTCCTTTTTCAGATAAAGAACGCTAACTAGAGATTATTAGGATGAGATGTTTCTCACAAGATCTGTACCCTTTTTCTCTTTTGTCAGGGGCAATTTTTTAAGGAAAATTCAACCATATTATCATTGGAAAGGTTATTTTCAGAGTCTGTTATGTTTCAAACAAAGTTAATTGTGTTGAGCTGGGGACCTAGCAAGAAGCAGACGAATTCATTTGTACCTAAGTCCATCTTGAGAATAGGTTCAATAGTTTGGAAAGTGATGAGATAAAATATGCTTTGAAACATAAGAATTTCCAAATTGTATAAGAAGTATCTAAACCATCAGTATGTATTAAAGTTCCACACTTGAACCAGAGCCATCTATTTATACTCATAGTAAGAACCTGAATAAGCTTATTATTCTCACCTATTAAAAACAGAGCTCTCCAAGGAACTTTCTCATATTAAGCACTGCTATCTACACAACAACAACAAAAAAAGCATTAGTACCTCAAAGAAGGGCCTCAGGACACATGTAAATTCTAGAAATTTCAGAAAATGACTATCAAGGGACCTTGATTTTTAATTCTCTAAGTAAACAATGCACAACAGTCAGAAATGTTTAGTGGCGTGTTAATGAAAGTCAGCCCGCATAACTTTAATTGGGTACTGGAAATTATTCCTTATGTTGCCAAGAAAAACAGATGGAGTGTATCATTTCAAAGAAAGACATAATAAAACTTCCCTTGAAGAAACTGCTGAAGGAAAATAGTACACTTGATAATACAACAAACTTTAAGAATACATACATGTGACATTTAAATGGAAAAAGCACGAAAGAAAACAAGAGTAAAACCAGAAATCTCCATTCCTAACACATGTCAATATGATGTCTAGAGAGCCCCAGCTCCTTACCTAGCAACCATTTGGTCACCCGGTTGACATTGCCTGTTACAAGGAGAGAATGTTCTGGTCATCTGCCTCATCTGAGGAGTATCCACCCAAGGGGTAGAAAACCAAAGACTAAAAGATAAGTAACGCATGTACGCAGATTGTGAGAATCTGCTCATCATGAACCAAGTAACTTACAAGTTGCTTCATTAAAATAAAACTCCAGAGGCAAGAAGATTCTCATGACTCATGAGTAAGGGGAATTTTCTCATTCCAGTAAATAAATTTCTGACACATATCCACAGATGTTACATAGCCATAATTAAGACTGGGAATTAGTTCAGTTTGAGTGGCTATGAAGTGAAAGTGTTAGTCACTCAGTCATGTCCAGCTCTGTGACCCCATGGACTGTAGCCTGCTGGGCTCCTCTGTCCATGGTATTCTTCAGGCAAGGATACTGAAGTGGGTTGTCATTTCCTTCTCCACGGGATCTTCCCAATGCAGGGATCAAACCCAGATCTCCTGCACTAAGTGACTAATCTATCATTCAGTTCAGTTCAGTTCAGTCGCTCACTAGTGTCTGACTTTTGCGACCCCATGAACTGCAGCACGCCAGGCCTCCCTGTCCATCACCAACTCCTGGAGTTCACCCATGCCCATCGAGTCAATGATGCTGTCCAACCATCTCATCCTATGTCGTCCCCTTCTCCTCCTGCCCTCAAACTTTCCCAGCATCAGGGTCTTTTCAAATGAGTCAGCTCTTCACATCAGGTGGCCAAAGTATTGGAGTTTCAGCTTCAACATCAGTCCTTCCAATGAACATCCAGGACTGATCTCCTTTAGGATAGACTGGTTGGATCTCCTTGCAGTCCCAAGGGACTCTGAAGAGTCTTCTCTGACACCACAGTTCAGCTTTGGTGCTCAGCTTTCTTTATAGTCTAACACTCACATCCATACATGACTACTGGAAAAACCATAGCCTTGACTAGACAGACTTGGCAAAGCAATGTCTCTGCTTTTTAATATGCTGTCTAGGTTGGTCATAACTTTCCTTCCAAGGAGTAAGCGTCTTTTAATTTCATTGCTGCAATCGCCATCTGCAGTGATTTTGGAGCCCAGAAAAATAAAGTCAGCTACTGTTTCCACTGTTTCCCCATCTATCATTAATCATTCAAAATAAATAAATATTCAAAACAAAAGAAATCTTTGTGTAGCACTTTAGAACAGGTGGAATAAAGTGCTACCACCTCATTAAAGTCCCCAGCCACCCTCTCGTGACAACTCATCCCTCTTTCCTATACCATTTCATGTTGTTTTCCTTGTCCACTATCAGCAATGTCTATGTCTTTGTTCCTCCATTACAGCCTTGATCTGAAAGCATCACTTTTGGAAGTGAAGTCGCTCAGTCGTGTCCGACTCTTTGCAACCCCATAGACTGTAGCCTACCAGGTTCCACCTTCCACGGGATTTTCCAGGCAAGAATACTGGAGTGGGTTGCCTTTTCCTTCTCCAGGAGATCTTCCTGACCCAGGAATTGAACCCAGGTCTCCCGCATTGTAGGCAAACGCTTTACTATCTGAGCCACCAGGGAAGTCACTTCCAGAAGTGACAGCCAAGATCAATTTGTGGTTGATTCATTAATGAACAGTTGAAAACCCTTTCAAGCTCTAGTACATAATATTTTGAGTATTGGCTCTAACTTGATTTTGCTTTTAACTGTCTTTATAGCCTTGAGTGAATTATGATAACAGCATCAAAGTGGTTTCCAATTCTCAGAGGACTTTCACCACTGAATCTGATGAAGATCAGGTTCATGAAGATGCAGTCCTATGAGGTAAGGAAGGTAAGCATTATTAGTCCCATTTTAGAATGGAGAATGATGGTGCCCAGCATTAAATAAGTTCTCTGAAGCTACATCAACTGGTGGCAGAAGCTTATGAGTCCTAATTCAGTGCTGTTACCATGGTGCTAGTCCCTGATAGACTGGTAAGATGAAGGCGGACTCCCATTAGGCATGCTTAGGGGACAAGGATGATCAGACCTGGGTTTTCATCTGATTCACTGCCCTCAGCTGCCTGTTTTCTTGAGTAATACCTGAAAGAGATATGCTGGGAGATTTTTGAGAAGGGGTGAAAAAGGGGAAGAAGGGCTTCAGGCAAAGGGTGAGAATGAGAAAAAGAAAAGACATGCAGGAGTTAGTAAAAGGGGTGAAATTTTAAGGCCAAAAGATGTTTAAAGAGGACTTTTAAGAAGTTTTGTTCTAAGGCACACACTGAAACCCTTTCTCCCAAAGCTACAAGAAAACAACAGTAAAAATCAACATTGTTTTTTCATGTTTTTAGTTAACACTTGCATTTTTCTTTTGATTTTTAAATGTATGAATTTCTTGAATGGGTCCCAACATTTGGGCTTTAATAGAAGGAAGGACACTTTTACAAATCATCAGTCCCGTGAAGCCAAAATTAGAGAAAACAGTAAGTTCCCCCCTTCCCTCTCTCCCTCACACACACTCACAGAATGTAATCTCATTACTTTGACCTGACAATATGTAATCGTCCATTTACCTTTTTTTTTTAAATTTTATTTTATTTTTAAACTTTACAATATTGTATTAGTTTTGCCAAACATCGAAATGAATCCGCCATGGGTATACCCATGCTCCCCATCCTGAACCCTCCTCCCTCCTCCCTCCCCATACCCTCCCTCTGGGTCGTCCCAGTGCACCAGCCCCAAGCATCCAGTATCGTGCATCGAACCTGGACTGGCGACTCGTTTCATACATGATATTATACATGTTTCAATGCCATTCTCCCAAATCTCCCCACCCTCTCCCTCTCCGTCCATTTACCTTTTAACTGAAGGAAATAATAAATTGTGAGCCTGTTAACATCCTGGAGAAGTTGTTTGCCACAGTCGGTGACAGATGAAACAGGAGGATGTGAAATGCCCTTCCATCTGACCCCACCTGAATGCTGGCCCTGCAGGGTGCCAAAACTGGAGCCATTATCTGAAAGCTGACAATTCATCTGAGCACGAGAAAGCACAGCGTCCTGAAAAATAAACTGGCATAAAGTCAAGGGAAGGACTTGAGTTCCCTGATCTTAAAAAAAAAAACCCTGTCAACCCCAAACTGTCTCCTCAAAAGCAATATTGACCAATCTGGGAGATCTGAAACTGTGAGGGCTGCAAACTGGATCAAGGAGTCTATAATCCGATTTGGCAAATGCCTTTTTTTCAGCAGATAGATAACCTAAAATCAACTCGGGGGGGGGAAAAATGACACTTTTGAAAACTTTGTAAACTACTGATATAAGATGAAACACAGCAAAATCCAGTTTAATTTCAGATCAATTTAAAGGGACATTTTTGCATTTCTTAATTTTAACCTATCTCCAAAATCCATTCATAAAATATTCATTGCACAAAGGAAAACAATAGTATTTAGCTAATTTGTTTGGCAGATGAATGTATTTTACTCCTTCACCTGGGAAAACCTTTTTTAAAAAAAAATCATATTCAAAGGAGTAAGTTCCGTAAGATAGTAAGAATAAAACAGAATATCCCAAGCTTCTGACTAGACACGGTAGAATGTTATTTAGAAAGAATTCAAATTCAGCACAATGTTGTTATAGTGAAAACCAAGAGATTAGTTTCTTTGGATCCGGATAGGAAGTAGAAACTTATCCTTTCTGAGTTCCCTCTATAATATACAGCAAGTCCTTCAAGTATACTATTTAATTTTATCACTACAATCTTACGAGCTAGGTGAAACTAGTCTCATTTTAAGAAAAAATAAGTAAAGTTCTAAAGCTTAAGTAAAACATCCAAGATGACTCAACTATTGGGGTGACCAAAAAGTTCGTTCAGGTTGTTCTGTAAGATGTGATGGAGAAACCCAAATGAACTTTTTCACCAACCCAATATTAAGTGATGGAGTGTGGTTTAATCTTAGACTTCTCTAATTATTCATCTCCTGTGCTTTTTCACTGGACCATAATGCCTACTATACTACGTCACCTTTCCACTGTCCCATTACAAGTCATTAGCAAGATGAGTTGCATGTTCCACAAGGTACCAATATGTACACAGTCTATGTCTTATGTTTGGCTCATATTCTTCTGCATAAGAAAAAACTCAGTAGGTGTAGGGAGGAAGATGTGGATTTGCACTCTACCTGCATAATACATTAGGATTTCAAATTACCTTAAGCTATTAAGAAAGCTTCATTCTTATGATTCCCTGGAAAAGGGCATAGCAACACACTCCAGTCTTGTTGCCTGGAGAATCCCATGGACAGAGGAGCCTGGCAGGTACAGTCCATAGGGTCACAAAGAGTCGGACATGACTGAAGTCATGCACACACAAGGAAACCCAAATGAATGGCTCTCCTGTTTTCCTACTTGAATTCTGAACCCACTGAGAGAGCCAAAAAACAATAGATGAGGGCCAAAACATTTCCTTTATTTCTAGACAGGCTAGATGGAAGGACAAGGCTCTCCATCTATTAGCCAGATGGGTGGGCTCACTAATATAGTGTGTATGCCCGGAATTAGGCAGGACTTGTCTACCCACCACAGGCCAACTGGACAAACTCAGACTTTTCTATTTTGGGGCTTATACCTGTGGAGTATACAAAACAGAGGAGCCGAACGCTATGTGGACTTCCTTCAGGCAGTTTGCTCCTAAGAAAAAGGAGGGCATGGGAGCTGAGCTGAGCATGCCTGGTTCCTTTCTCAAAATTTAAATCAAGTAATTCACTCCTCCCATGGCCATGTGAGTTGGGTCTAAGGAAAGAAGCTAGGAGGAGTATTTAGGGAAAAAAATCTTCCTTATAAAAACTGGTAATACGGAGGATGCATCACCTCCCTAAGCAGTTTCAATGTCCAAGAGCCATCTGATGATAGGGAGGCCGAGCAGCATAGATGCTTAGGGGCAAAATCTGCACCAGCACATCCCTTACCCAGAATCACAATCAAGTATCCAGATGCAGGGATGAGCAGGGGAATGGCATCAGGAGATCAGACCAAGGGAGTCTGAATGGATCTGCAAAATAGGAGATGGCCAGAAGCCAATACCTGGAGCTGGAATAGGAAAATCAGAAAATGTGAACAGGGCTAAAGGCGCATGTTTCAGGAGTGGGTAGGACTACTTCATAAACCTCCAGGCCTATCTTTTTTGAAGGTGTAATATCACAGTTGTCTGTGCATTAAATCAGTGGTTCCAAGCTACATCTTTTGGAAGAGTACTGGTCTCTCTGTATCAGAATCACCAGAATACTTATTAAAAGTACAAACTCCTAGATCTTGCCACATAGCTACAGTTTCAGTAGTGTGTTCTAGGTGATGCCATACCAGGAAAGGCCACTAAAAACCATCACAGCCTGTGATGAGGGTTTGCTGAAGGTGAAAATCACTCCAGCTGAACAGGTCCCTCTGGACCCCCTGGGCCAGCTTTAGAGACAGTGGCAGCATTCCTACCTGCAAGAAAGGTGGCTTCTTGAGATGGGAAATCCTCACTCTCCTCCTAATGCTGCAGCCTGAGAGCCAGAGCGCCGGCTGGCCTCAGAGCTTTCCCAGTAGAGAAGTCAGATATCGCAAAGAGGGAAGCCCACACCTCCAGGCATTTAGCTGATACCCTCCCAAGTCAACTGTTTCAGGCTGGAAGTATTGGAATACATCAACACATCAGCCAGGGTTCTCTTCTAAGAGGACCTTTCTCAAAGTTCCACCTTTCTCAAAGGCAACCCTGAATCATGGTAAATCCCACTCCTTCAGTAGCTCAATCATTTTCTGCCACTTGGCCTCAATTTATTTTAGAGTTCATAACTCTTTACAGATAAACAGTGTTCACATATGTATATGGGAACACTATACATATATACTGCTGCTGCTGCTGCTTAGTCGCTTCAGTCGTGTCCGACTCTGTATGACCCCATAGACGGCAGCCCACCAGCCTCCCCCGTCCCTGGGATTCTCCAGGCAAGAACACTGGAGTGGGTTGCCATTTCCTCCTCCAATACATATATATATAACTTATGTTAAATTTGGAGAAGGAAATGGCAACCCACTACAGTATTCTTGCCTAGAGAATTCCGTGGACAGAAGAGCCTGGTGGGCTGCTGTCCATAGGGTCGCACAGAGTCGGACACAACTGAAGCGACTCAGCATGCATGCATGCATATGTTAAATTATTCATACCTTTAAAAAAATCAATCCTTTGCATAGAAAAAGAAGGCTTTTAAATGAAAACATGTTTTTACACCTATCAGATAAAATATGATATGATTAGGAAGAAAAAAACAAAGAAGGGGGAAGAGAATCAATATGTGCTTTTTATTCCCACAATAA
This sequence comes from Bubalus kerabau, assembly GCF_029407905.1. Taxonomy (NCBI): domain Eukaryota; kingdom Metazoa; phylum Chordata; class Mammalia; order Artiodactyla; family Bovidae; genus Bubalus; species Bubalus kerabau. The sequence continues at coordinate 170,525,969 of NC_073627.1, forward strand.
AACTGATCCCTGCGAAAGTCAGTGTCAAGTGCCAAACAGGAAATGATCAAGCTACCAAAACTACACTCCCATCTACATTTTTAACCATGTTTCTAAACCCTACTGTTCCTTCTAGGTCCTTCCTCAAATTTTAGCCTTGTATTTTAAACCACTCAATTGTCATCCTATAATAAGCACACTGCTATATAACTTCTTCTCTTGGTGGTCTAGATGTTAAGTTTAGCCTTCCACTCTGAGATTTCAAGCCCACTGATGCCCACTGAGGTCCCTACCATGGACATTCTCAAGTCATCTGCCCATCTCAGTCAATCAGTGCCTGTATATGCCCTTAACAGAAATTATCAGCATCGTATCCTGGTGTATTCAGTGTAGGAAGAGCTGTATTTTAGACACTGTCACAAAGGAATGAGTGGAAACAAAAGAAGCTAACATTTTGTCAACCCTTAAATTAACCCACTTGTGATCTGAGTTCATATGTAAGTTGTAGTTCATTTTAGTTAAGCACATCTTCATGGTAACTAGCTAATTTTTTGCTAAAGTAATTTATATCCATTTCCTCTTATAAGATCATCTGCCCCTCCCATAAGTCCTTTTAGGCAATTTTAATCCCCATTGTTTTCTCTTGGGACCCATTTCCTTCAGCTTTCATACTTTCTGGTATACTGAAATATTAAGTAAAGCTTCCAAAAGTGACTAACTTAAGATGTTACACATGAAAAGAGCAGTTTTCAGAACTGTCTTAAACAGCTCGTTCCTTCCTTCAAATGGTGTCTACCACAGAAACTTGATATACAAAATGGGTAAAAGTGGAGTGGCTCTGTTTTCAGAGATGAGAATCTGGATAGATGGGCTTGTGCTTACTCTTGACCCTTGGGCTGCCCAGAAGAACCTTTCCAGAAATCTAGAAATCTACAGACCACATTTCGAAAATACTTGTGCTAAAGGAATCTGAATTCTTTACATATCTTAAATATGTTGATGATTTTTACTCTAATTTGGAGACCATGCCATGCATGCATAGACCAAATATTAAAATCAAATGAACAGCAAATAAATCAATATAGAATCAATGAAAATAATACTGCAACAAATAAAGAAGCCAACTACAAGGTGTGAAAACTCAAGAGAAAAAGTAGACTCTTAAAAATAATAAAACAATTTCTAGAAAAGTGAAAGGAAAATTCTGGCAACTAGTTGCATGATGTTCTCAAAGATACAAGAAGACATGACTTTTATAAAATAGCAAGCCTTAATGAAAAATACAGTTAAATGACAAAAGAGATTCCAAATAAACTAGAGAAAAGCACAAGTCCATTATAGCATAACAAAATTAAAATCTCCATTGAAGGAAGTAAACAGCAGATATGACTTTGAATAAAACTATAACAATAATATTGAAGACAAACATGGCAAGATTCCCTGCACAGAAAGGTGATGAAAATAAAAATTATAATTATGACAATGAAAAAAAATAATTTTTAAAAATAGGGAACAAGAGAGATCATCCAGAGAGAAACCAATAAGGAAACATGACCTTAAAAGACACATCAGATCAGATGGACTTAACAGATACACAGTCAGTCCTCTATGTCTGCAGTGCTGCGTCTATGGATTCAACCAGTTAATTTTCCTTCATGTACACAGATGTTGCATCTGTGGCTGCCCAGTGCCTGGATATGGAGGGCTAACTGTACTATGCCATTTTATGTAAGAGGCTTGAGCGTGGGGGATTTTGGTTCCCAGAGGGGTCCTGGAACCGATGCCCTTCAGATATGGAGTGCTGACTTTACACAATTAAAAACAAGGAATAAATACTCAACCTGCAAGTAATAATGTTTTGAAGAAAGAAAGCAGAAATATTAGAATCCCAAAATAAATAATAAACAAGAAAGAAGGAAGATGAAGAAAAATTTTCAGGATTAAAAAAAAAAAATGAGTCCTGAGTCTATAAACAACCACAGTATCCTGTTCTGTGAAAAATTATTGAAATAGAAACCATTTCTAGACACAAAAGGACAAATTATTTTAATTATATAAAGAAAAGTACTATAAGATATAAAAGGTAAGCTGAAAAGGAAACAGTTCAAGCTTGCCTCAGTCTTCATCACATGTATAAAACCAGAAGAAAATGGAGATGTGTCTGCAATATTTTGAGGGGAAAAAACATACTGAACCAAAATCCTAAACTTGGCTGACTTTTCTTTCACAAACAAAAGCAACAGAAAGAATTTCTCATGCAAGGCTTCAGCAAGATTGTCACAAATATACCCTTCATAGAAATAAACTGCAATACATTGTACAACTGAAGAACTTGAAAGAGGACTAAAGAAATCAAAAGTCCATAAAGTGCAGCAAGATATTTTTTGACCCACTTCCTAGGGTAATGAAAATAAAAACAAAAATAAACAAATGGGGCCTATTTAAACTTTAAAACTTTTACACAGCAAAAGAAACCATAAACAAGACAAAAAGACAGTCCTCAGAATGGGAGAAAATATTTGCAACAAAGCAACTGACAGATTAATCTCCAAAATATACAAAGAGTTCATGCAGCTCAATATTAAAAAACCAAACCACCGCATTAAAAAATAGGCAGAACACCTAAACAGACATTTCTCCAAAGAAGACACACAGATGGCTAACAAACACATGAGAAGATGCTCAACATCGCTCATTATTAGAGAAATGCAAATCAAACCTACAATGAGGTATCATCTCACACTGATCAGAATGGTCATCATCAAAAAAAAAAAGAAAATCTACAAACAATAAGTGCTGGAGAGGGTGTGGAGAAAAGGGAACCCTTTTCCATTCCCTGTCGGGAGATATGTAAACTGATACAGCCACTATGAGGACAGTACGGAGGTTCTTAAAGAAACTAAACACAGAACTAGCACATGACCCAGCAATCCCACTCCCGGGCATATATCCAGAGAAAACCATAATCCAAAAATGCACATGAGCCCAGTGTTCACTGCAGCACTAGCTGCAATAGCCAGGATGTGGAAGCAGCCTCAACCCATCAACAGAGACTGAAAGTGAAAGAAAGTGAAGCCGCTCAGTCGTGTCCGACTCTGCGACCCCATGGACTGTAGCCTACCAGGCTTCTCAGTCCATGGGATTTTCCAGGCAAGAGTACTGGAGTGGGGTGCCATTGCCTTCTCCAGGGGATCTTCCTGACCCAGGGATCAAACCCAGGTCTCCCGCATTGTAGACAGACGCTTTTACCCTCTGAGCCACCAGGGAAGCCCCCATCAACAGAGGAATGGATAAAGAAGATGTGGTAAATACATAGAATGGACTATTAGCCATAAAAAGGAATAAAACTGTGCCATTTGCAGAAACGTGAATGGACCTAGAGACTGTCATGCAGAGTGAAGTAAGTCAGAAAGAGAAAAATAAGTATCATATATTAATGCATTTATGTGGACTCTAGAAAAATGGTATAGATGAACTGATTTGCCAAGAAGAAATAAAGACAGACACAGAGAACAAATGTGTGGAAACCAAAGGGGTAAGAAAGGTGGGATAGATGGGGAAGATTAGGATTGACATATATACTCTACTATGTATAAAATAGATAACTAATGAGAACCGACTATATAGCACAGGGAACTCTACTTAATGCTCTGTTGTGACCTAAATAGGAAGGAAATCCAAAAAGAGACGTGATACACAGAGCTGACTCACTTTGCTGTACAGCAAAAACTAACAGCATTATAAAGCAACTATACACCAGTTTTTTAAAAAGGAGTAAAAAATCAAAATATAAAGGCACTGATGTCAGTATAAAAACCAATTCAACATGGAAAATGAGTACAAAACTTACTGCAAATACAATTTTTTAATTTAACTCAAAGGAAAAAAGTTTATAAGGAAACATTCGTTGGTTAAAATACAACACTAACTATTTAGAAATAACTCTATGAGAATAAATCACAGAAAGGACAGAGGATGCAAAGGTTAGGTAAATTCCACACCACAAATTAGTAAGAGTTAAAAATTACTTCTTGAGCCTTATTTTTATTTTTATAAAATCATAAGGCTGTCATTAGTAGCATTTTTGATGAGCTAAAATTCATGACTCACCTTCCTGGTAAAAATGACTAAAAATACTGGATAAAATATAACATTTTACAATTTATTTTTAAATATTCAATAAACTGATAAGAAAATAAATGACCCTCAGAAAACAAAAATTTAATGACAAACAAAAAATCTAGAGGCATAAGTAGAGAACTAAATCTGGCTTTGTTTTGAGGTGTGTTCTGAATCCTGATAACCCTGACCTTCTATTTTCACAGGCTCAGACTGCAGAGGACAGAAGACACAGTTCACCTAAAACGGGCGATCTCATGGACGACTGTGGGAATTAAAAGCAGGCTTGCAAAGGGCTACATGTACATCAGTGTAAAGTGAGCAGAATTAAACTCATCTCATGCACCCTTATGGCAGAAAGTGAAGAAGAACTAAAGAGCCTCTTGATGGAAGTGAAAGAGGAGAGTGAAAAAGTTGGCTTAAAGCTCAACATTCAGAAAACGAAGATCATGGCATCTGGTCCAATCACTTCATGGCAAAAAGAGGGGGAAACAGTGGCTGATTTTATTTTTCTGGGCTCCAAAATCACTGCAGATGGTGATCGCAACCATGAAATTAAAAGATGCTTACTCCCTGGAAGGAAAGTTATGACCAACCTAGACAGCATATTAAAAAGCAGAGACAAAGTCAACAAAGGTCCGTCTAGTCAAGGCTATGGTTTTTCCAGTGGTCATGTATGGATGTGAGAGTTGGACTATAAAGAAAGCTGAGCACCAAAGAATTGATGCTTTTGAACTGTGGTGTTGGAGAAGACTCTTGAGAGTCCCTTGGACTGCAAGGAAATCCAACCAGTCCATCCTAAAGGAGATCAGTTCATTGGAAGGAATGATGCTAAAGCTGAAACTCCATACTTTGGCCACCTGATGCAAAGAGCTGACTCATTTGAAAAGACCCTGATGCTGGAAAAGATTGAGGGCAGGAGGAGAAGGGGATGACAGAGGATTAGATGGTTGGATGGCATCACCGACTCAATGGACAGGGGTTTGGGTAGACTCCGGGAGTTGGTGATGGACAGGGAGGCCTGGAGTGCTGCGGTTCATGGGGTCGCAAAGAGTTGGACACAAGTGAGCGACTGAACTGAACTGAACATGCACCAGGGGGACAGCAGAGAAAACTGCCTACTTGGAGATGAGAAAAAAGCTATTAAAATTCATTCCATAAGCAGACCCCACAGGAGTTTGAAATTTTGACTAACTGAATGTTCCAACAACCTGACACAGAGAACTTAAAGTTGTCGCACTGGATTATCAGTGCCCCTAGACTCCTACAAGAAGCAAATATAAATCCTTTTGAAATGACTCAATCCTCAACACAGGTTTCAAAGAATTTTCAAAATAAAAGAAAATCCCAAAGAATATAGACAGTGAACAGTCAAAAATCACAAAGTATATAAGGAAAGAAGATACTATCAGAGAAAGTCTTCATTAATAGCAAAGAGCAAAATCAGACTCTGCAAAGAGTACAGACATTGGGGATTATTAGACACAGATTATAGAAAAGCATATTGTATTATAATCTTTAAAAGAAAAGAAGTATTTAAAATATGATTAAAGAACAAGAAATAGAGACTAAATGTGTCACTCCCGAAATTCGTATGTTAAAACCTAGCTCCCTGTGTGATCTTATTGGGAAGTGGGGCCCTTGGGAGGTAATTAGCCCATGAGGTGACCATCCTCATGAACAGGATGTGTGTCCTTATTAAAGACACTCCAGAGAGCTCCCGCACCTCCTCCTCCACGTGAGGACACAGTGTGGAGACAGCTGTCTATGAACCAGGAAGCTGGCTCTCACCAGACTCCAATGTGCTGGAACCTTCAGCGTGGACTTCACAGCCTCCAGAACTGTGAGAAAAAAAGTTTTTGTTTAAGTCATCCAGTCTCTGGCATTTTTGTTAAAGCAGCCTGAATAGACTAAGTCAGAAATAAGCAGATTTGAAAAGAAGCAAATTGTACTCAAAATAACAATAATAAGATTAATATCATTGAAATTAAACAAATTCCATGGAGGAGGTGAACCAGAATATTGGACACAGATAAAGGTATTAGCAAAATGTTAGGTAATTATGAAGAATTAATTCAATACACACCTTATGAAAGCGATAGTCACTCAGTCATGTCTGACTCTTTGTGATCCCTTGGACTGCCAGGTTCCTTTGTCCATAGAATTCTCCAGGCAAGAATACTGGACTGGCTGCCATTCCCTTCTTCAGGGGATCTTCCTAACCCGGGCTTGAACTCAGGTCTCCTGCACTGCAGGCAGATTCTTAACCATCTAGTTCAGTTCAGTTCAGTTGCTCAGTCGTGTCCAACTCTTTGCGACTCCATGAATTACAGCACGCCAGGCCTCCCTGTCCATCACCAACTCCTGGAGTTCACTCAAACTCACATCCATCAAGTCGGTGATGCCATCCAGCCATCTCATCCTCTGTCATCCCCTTTTCCTCCTGCCCCCAATCCCTCCCAGCATCAGAGTCTTTTCCAGTGAGTCAATTCTTCGCATGAGGTAGCCAAAGTACTGGAGTTTCAGCTTTAGCATCATTCCTTCCAAAGAACACCCAGGACTGATCTCCTTCAGAATGGACTGGTTGGATCTCCTCATAGTCCAAGGGACTCTCAAGAATCTTCTCCAACACCACAGTTCAAAAGCATCAATTCTTCAGTGCTCAGCTTTCTTCACAGTCCAACTCTCACATCCATACACCGTCTAAGCCACTGTTAATTCAATACACACCTTACAGAGACAAAAATAAGGAAAACATAAAATGTAGGCAAAAATATAAGATAAAGTATAAGTCTAACATAAGTCTAACTGGCATTTCAGAAGAAGGGGAAAAACAGAATGGGGGCCAGGTGATATCTGAGAGGTAACAACTAGTAATTTCCCAGACTGACAGAAGTAGTTTCAGAAAACCCCGTGAATCCCAAGCAAGATAAATAACAAGAAACCCATACCTAGATTCATCATAATGATACACCAGAATGGTAAAAACCAGATTTTTCACACAGCAGTCGGAGAAAAAACAAATTAGAGCAAAAGGAGTGATCATGTTGACTGACATGGTCCTATCACCAAAAATGGAAACCAGAAACAGTGAAATAATATCTCAAGAGAAGAAAATATAACTCAATCTAGCCTAGTACATGTGAAAAAAAAATACTGCAAGAGCAAATGTAAAATAAAGACATTTTTAGACCAAAAAAAAAAAAATTAAGAATTTGCCACAGTGCTTCTCAGTCTTTTGGCTAAGATCAAGTGTAGTATCTGTTCTCATCATCTTAATATCTAATTGTCCACACTCATGGCATATAATCGTTTAAAAAATAATCACCCAATAATAAAATTTTCATGGTTAACTTTTTAAATAAATAAATATGAAAAAAAGAACTTGCCACCAATAGACCATTGTTAAAGAAACTTCTAAAACAGAGTTGTCCAATAGGAAGGCAACATGAGGGACACAAATTTAAATCCCCTAATAGCCACAATTTCAAAAGCAAAAATAAATAAAAGGATAATCCATCTGAATAGTGATCTGCTTAAGCCAATATATCAAAATCGTATCATTTCAACATGCAATTAATATAAAAATCATTAACGAGATCTCTTACATTTTTGTACTAGGTCTCTGAAATCCAGGATGAGCTTCACACTAACAGCAAATCTCAATTCAGAGTAGTTGTAAGTCAAGTGCTCAATATCCACATGACTAGTGGTTACCACAGTGGTCAGCAGAACACTGAAAGATATGCTTCAGATACAAGGGAAATGATTCCAGGTAAAAGGAACTGAGATGCAAGAAAGGAGGACGACAAGATAAGCAGTAAACACATCTGTGTGTGCTCAGTCATTCATGTGTGCACGTTCATTTGTGTCCAATTCTTTGCAGCCTGGACTATAGCCCAGCTGTATGCAACATGGACTATAGCCCACCAGGTTCCTCCGTCCATGGGATTTTTCTGACAAGAATACTGGAGTTGGTTGCCATTTCCTCCTCCAGCAGTGAGCATATGGGTAAACCCCATATCCAAAAGATATTAAATGTATAAAACTATCATAATTATGTTGTAAACTGGAAGTTAAAGTGAAGTTGCTCAGTCGTCTCTGACTCTTTGCGACCCCATGGACTGTAGTCTACCAAGTTCCTCCCATGGGATTTTCCAGGCAAGAATACTGGAGGGGGTTGCCATTTCCTTCTCCAGGAGATCTTCCGGAGCTAGGGATTGAACCCGGGTCTCCTGCATTGTAAGCAGATGCTTTACTGTCTGAGCCACCAGGGAAGTTAAAAGGAGGTCTGATCTGATTCTGCTTAAATAGTTTGGGGCAAGAATATCCATGAAGATGTTGTGTATTTCAAATGGCATCACATTAAGCAGCATAGAACATCTGGTCAATGATGGCAAGGTTAGAACAGGGTGAAACATCTAAATCCTTCTGTCATACTTTCTCTCACTTTTTATCAAAATATAAATCTGTGGAGTAAGACCTTGGCAGAAAAAAATAAGTACAAAGCCCCTGAGGCAGAAGTGTGCCTGGTGTATCTGAGAAATACTAAAGAGTAAGATTTCCTATGGCTTCCCTGGTGGCTCAGAGGTTAAAGCGTCTGCCTGGAATGCTAGAGAACGGGATTTGATCCCTGGGTCAGGAAGATCCCCTGGAGAAGGAAATGGCAATCCATTCCAGTACTCTTGCCTGGAGTATAGTCTTTGACTAAGCCAATATCGGACCAGAATCATTTATCAGTTTAGTAACAATTCTTTTAAAATGTATCAGAATTACTAAAGGATCTCTTTTCAGTGGCTGAGAATCTTTTAATCAGAATTTAAAAGTAATCCCTCTAGCAAACAACTTTTGGTATTGGACCCCCTTGAAGCACTCTAGCCATTTCTTTGCACCCTCCCCACCCCTAGCTTCTTTGTGATTTTGCTTCTGTGGACCCACATTTCTGACTGTCTTCAGAAGACTGCCCTCAACCACAGATGCCACTTTGCCTGCCTGTGCCAAGAACTGGAAGTACGTGAGTGTATATGAGAGTTTGGGTCCCCCTTAGAATTGGGTGGCTCTTAGCCTGTGAGTGATTTATGAAAGCCCAGGTCCCTTGCCTCAATTTGGGACAAAATCTGAGTTATAACTTGATCTGTAAAGCTCTCCTGTATGATCCAGCTGAGGCTAGAACTTTGTCAGAAGTTGTACCCTGCTTGGATTCCTTCCTCTCACTGATCTGTTTCTCCTACTCCCTTACCTGTTTCTCCTGGGAGCAATTTGCTAATAAATCGTTTGCACATAAATCCTCGACTCAGAGTCAGCTTCTGGAGAACCTGACACAAGGCAATCCCTAATTGTGAATGCCACATTACATCCAAAATATGTAGGACAAATGTAATCAAACACTATATACTCACACGCAAAGTGAAACATGAGCAGAAATCCTTGCTATTTTCATTTGAAGCGATTGAGTTCCATTGGTATAACACAGTGACTAACTCATCGTGAGCAGCCCAAAGCTGATCCGTGAGAGGCATATACCAGTCAGGGGGCAACACTACACATCACCGTGTGAAATCACACTCACACACAGTGTCAGCATTATTGAGAACTCAGCTGTGCATCACTTTTCTGGATGTGGAAAACGTCTTTGGTTCTCGAATACAAGCAAACTGCTCACCATTTCTGAAGACTGAATGTGGCACTTATTGTGTCAGAGACAATGGATCCAGTGTTTGGCGCTCAGACTACATGTTTCAAAGGGAATCTTTGTCTGCTTACCATGAAAAAAAAAAAAAAAATCAGACTCTGTATTTATTGGGAAAAGAGAAATCCAGCAACCTTCACTCAAAGAAACCAGCCCTGTGAGTCTTAAGTTACTACAGTTGAATAAAGCCATAGGTAGACATGGAGTAACACAAGCCAGAGACTTCTGGGGGTAGACAGTAAAGAGAACCCACCCCTCACCTTTCTTTAATTATTTTTAATCATTGAGGATCTTTTTAATGACTATACAAATGGCTTTCAAGTAGGTTTCTTCTACCTAAATTCTAAGTCTAAGATAACTTCAATTCTAAAACAATTTTATAAAACAAAATTTCTCCCAATGACACTGTTTAAATATTTACCAATATAATACATGATGATCTGATTCTCTGCAAGTAATATAGAGAAACGTCATCCGATTGGGCTCCACTGGCTTGTGAGAAATATTTTGGAAACTGTCTGCTGAAGTTCGTCATTGTCTTTTAGAGAACTATATATACACAAACACATACCTACATATATCAATAATATAAACAAGGCCATTAATAAAACATTTTTCTCAATTTATATTAAGAGTAACTTTTTTGCTGTTGAACAGGGCAAGATATGCCTGCCGTCTATGACAGACATGCCCAGAAATGGTAAAAGCAGTTGGCCACACCAACAAGATATTCCTGGTGTCAGAGTACTTCACAGAGCTTCTCTCTAAACTAAAGGCATCTTAAAAGAATCAGTTAAGAAAAGGACTCATTTCAGGCTCTTTAGGAGCATCCATTTACAGGCACAAAATGTGCTAATTAAAATCATTTGCCTATGTTTGCCAAGCAAGGCCTCTAAGGGTATCAAATGAGTTATGATGCCTTAATCTAGTCTTAGAGACTGTGCGGTCTTTAATGCAATCCATTTCTATAATCCATATTGGTCTCCGCCAGTTCTTTTAGAAATATGTTTATTATCTTTCTTTAGAGTGAGAGATGATAATTCCAGAGAAAAAAGAAGAAAAAATTCTCTTAAAATGCAATGTTCTAAACACTAAAAACAGCAAAATACACTTAGAAATTCAGCATGTGGCAAATTCTATGTTTTTATAATCTTAGAGTGACTTGTTCACAGAAAAATGTAAAATGTCTGCATATTAAGAATCACACAAGAAAAGCCAAAAGATAAATAGAAAACTGAGGAAAACATTCGTAACCCAGATTACAAAGTTCCTATTTCCCTAATAATTTTTAAATATCTTAATAAGACTGAATTCAATTTAAAATGGGTAAAGGATACAAAAAGACAGTTCACAGGAAAAAAGAAAATGTCTCCTAAAAGGTAACTAATATCATTCATAATAAAATTATTCTTTGACCTTGCACTGAAATATTTTCACCATCAAATTATGACCAAAAAAGTAACGAATGGTGCTACTGAAGAATACAGACTGCTGACAATGTATTTTTTTCCAGCACTTTAGCCTAAAGATACATTCACATGTTTGAAAAGATTCTATCTATAACTATGCCCATATTCATATCCATCCATCCATCTACTATATAGCTTTTAATATATATAGTAGATATAAAAGCTATCTACTGTGTAGCTTTTAATAGAAAGATACTCAAGAATGCGGCAGAGGCTGCCTTCAGGAAGCGCAATGATCAGTAGAGTATAAGGGAGACTGTTTCCTTTATACCATGTATCTTCATCATTTGCACTTCTAAGACTTTGAACCCTATCATCTTTGTAAAATTTGTTTCAAATAAAAATCTTTTAAAACACCATATTGTCAGCATGAATATAGGGCACTAAGGAAACAGATCAGATCAGATCAGTCGCTGAGTCGTGTCCGACTCTTTGCGACCCCATGAATCACAGCACACCAGGCCTCCCTGTCCATCACCAACTCCCAGAGTTCACTGAGACTCACGTCCATCGAGTCAGTGATGCCATCCAGCCATCTCATCCTCAGTCGTCCCCTTCTCCTCTTGCCCCCAATCCCTCCCAGCATCAGAGTCTTTTCCAATGAGTCAACTCTTCGCATGAGGTGGCCAAACTACTGGAGTTTCAGCTTTAGCATCTTTCTTTCCAAAGAACACCCAGGGCTGATCTCCTTCAGAATGGACTGGTTGGATCTCCTTGCAGTCCAAGGGACTCTCAAGAGTCTTCTCCAACACCACAGTTCAAAAGCATCAATTCTTCGGCGCTCAGCCTTCTTCACAGTCCAACTCTCACATCCATACATGACCACTGGAAAAACCATAGCCTTGACTAGACGAACCTTTTTGGCGAAGTTATGTCTCTGCTTTTGAATATGCTATCTAGGTTGGTCATAACTTTCCTTCCAAGGAGTAAGCGTCTTTTAATTTCACGGCTGCAGTCACCATCTGCAGTGATTTTGGAGCCCAAAAAATAAAGTCTGACACTGTTTCCATTGTTTCCCCACCTATTTCCCATGAAGTGATGGGACCAGATGCCATGATCTTTGTTTTCTGAATGTTGAGCTTTAAGCCCTCTTTTTCACTCTCCCTTTCACTTTCATCAAGAGGCTTTTTAGTTCCTCTTCACTTTCTGCCATAAGGGTGGTGTCATCTGCATATCTGAGGTTATTGAAGCCCTACTTCTTTTTTTAAGTTTTTTTTTTTTTAATATGGACCATTTTTAAAGTTTTTTATTGAATGGGGTCGCAAAGAGTCACACACAACTGAGCAACTAACACACACTGAATTTGCTACAACAGTGCTTCTGTTTATGTTTAGGGTCTTTGGCCACAAGGCATATGGGATCCCAGCTCCCTGAGCAAGGATTGAAGCCGCATCCCCTGCACTGGAAGGCAAAGTCTTTTTTTTTTTTTTTGTAATTATTTACGTATTTTTGGCTGTGCTGGGTCTTGGTTGTTGTGTGGGCTTTTCTCTAGTTGCGGCGAGTGGGGGTCACTCTCCAGCTGAGTGTGCAGCCTTCCCATCGAGGTGGCTCCCGTTGGTGCAGAGCCCGGGGCCTGGGCAGCGTGAGCTGCAGTCGTTGTGGTGTACTGGCTTAGTTGCCACAAGTTAGGTGGGAGCTCCCCGGACCAGGGATCGAACTCAAGTCTCCTGCATTGGCAGGTAGATTCTTTACACTGAGTCACCAGGGAAGCTCAGAAGGCAGTCTTAGACACTGAACTGCCAGGTAAGTCCCCTAGAGGCTCTACTTCTGTTGATTGATTCGCTTCTTTGATCCAAAGTCCTTCACAAGACTTGATTAAAATACTCTGGAGTGCAGCATATATTACTAATAGCTCAAATGTATTCCAGGTTTTGGACAGGAAATATGCTTTTCCTCTGACATCACAGGGCATTAAATGTGTCTCCCCGTCTGTAGTATTTTCGCTTCCTTTGTGAGACTTCTGCAGGGTGATGTGGGGACACACAGCGATGTGGCAGTTTGGACTCTGTCCCTGCTGCATCATTGCTGGCTTCAAGTGGATGCAAAAGGGAACCTGCTAGATTCCACTGAATACTCTGCCAACTTGTCCACTTCATATCAATGTATCATTTCATCCTTACAAAGCCATTATGATAAAAAAAAGTATTATCTTCATCAATTAGAGACTCGTAGAATCAACCAAGTTGCCCAAGAGAGCCCTGGGATGAACAACTTGCTGGGCTGGGATGCAATTCCAGGTGTATCTGATGCCTCAGAGGAGGGCGCACATCAGGTGACTATGAGTCACACAAAACTAGTTGTGTATAATAACTGCATCAACAAATGTATGTTTTTAATAAATGCTTCTTAGTGGAAATTTATAAGAGCACATCATTCCTAAAATATTTCTAAACTGATATAACTGTATTAAGTGTTGATGGGAAAAAAACAGACTTAGAGCTGATTCTATTAATACAAAAAATATTTTTTGAAATTAAGAATCTTCTGAGATTGGTGTGAATAAAATGTTGGAAGCAATTTAAATGGTCACATAACTACCCCAGTTCTGCCGCTGAGAAGACTCCAATCATCCCGACCAGCTTTTTTTTTAATTGTGCAATGTATATCCTGATACTGCCCAAATATTTGTGGTTTATTTTATCTCAAATCTGCACAGTGAGTTCTCTGTTGAATGGATTTGGGCTTTTAGTTTTACTTTTAAGTATCTGGTTTAAGAGGACTCAGTATTACAGCAGGCACCAAACTTGAAAGAAATAACATGAAGAACTTAGAACAGGAATTCTTTTTCGGTCCCCAAAAAGACGCTGTTCCAGCAAGACTCAGGTCAGAGGGCTGGGCACTGCAGGGGAAGATCACGTGGCTGAGCTGGGGTGAACTTGTTTTGTGAAGAAACAGATGATTTCTAGCTCTGTTGTTCCTGTAACTTTTTAGCAACAGTTAAGCCCATTCCAAAATGACAAGCAAAAGAAAGGAGCATTCTGAATAAAATGCAGATGAATGGACTTTTCCCCTGCGTCCTTGGGAATATTATGAGCATCTCATAAAGGGGGTCATATCCTGTTTCTTTCTCTGGTTGCTACAACTGTGCTTTGTATATTGGCTGTATCAGCAATGTGAATTTATAACCAAAAAATGCCAAAAGAAAAAAAATCAGTACTCCTTCATAAATATGAATTTTTCTTCTCTATTTTTCAACAAGCACTGTTTTAAGTCATTTTTTTTTTCTGCACTGGAAGCAAATCTCCATGTCTTTTTCAAATCCTACTGCTAGCTCAGAAGGTGAAATACTGACATCAATGAAAGTAGTTGCAAGTTCAGCATTAATAGGAACCAGGCAACCAGCACTGGGATATTTATGACTCAACAGTGTCCTCTAGTGTGCCTCTAAAGAACTGCATGAGTCCAAAATTCAAAATGAATCTGGTTGGAAAAAGGTCAATTAAAAGACGCTAAATCAATTAAAAGACGCTAAGTCGACTCTTTAGTGACCCCATGGACTGTAGCCCGCCAGGCTCCTCTGTCCATTGGATTTCCCAGGCAAGAATACAGGAGTGGGTTGCCATTTCCTTCCCCAGGAGATCTTCCCAACCCAGGGATCAAAACCTCGTCTCCTGCATTGAAAGCAGATTCTTTACCAATGAGCTACCTGGGCATCCCCAAAAGACACTAATAAATGTATTATTTTAAACAATAAAGGGATTTGTCTTGGGCATACATTTTTTTTCCAGCTTTGTCAGTTTTTACTTTTTCAACTTATTTATTTTACTCAGTTTGTTAGTTTCTCACAAGAGTTCATATTATCAATGTTCTTGCCCACCTACTATCATCGGTAATCTCTGGCCACCAGTGCTCTTCATACATCTATGAAATTATTGGTACTTTCCACCAATGTCCCTGAAGTTGGAAATTAGTTTTCTCTGCTTAAATGATCATATCAGTTCAGTTCAGTCGCTCAGTCATGTCTGACTCTTTGCGACCCCACGAATTACAGCACGCCAGGACTCCCTGTCCATCACCAACTCCTGGAGTTCACCCAAACTCATGTGCATCAAGTCGGTGATGCCATCCAGTCATCTCATCCTCTGTCGTCCCCTTCTCCTCTTGCCCCCAATCCCTCCCAGCATCAGAGTCTTTTCCAATGAGTCAACTCTTCACATGAGGTGGCCAAACTACTGGAGTTTCAGCTGTAGCATCAGTCCTTCCAAAGAACACCCAGGACCGATCTCCTTTAGAATGGACTGGTTGGATCTCCTTGCAGTCCAAGGGACTCTCAAGAGTCTTCTCCAACACCACAGCTCAAAAGCATCAATTCTTCGGCACTCAGCTTTCTTCACAGTCCAACTCTCACATCCATACACGACCACTGGAAAAACCATAGCCTTGACTAGACTGACCCTTTTTGGCAAAGTAATGTCTCTGCTTTTCAATACGCTATCTAGGTTGGTCATAACTTTCCTTCCAAGGAGTAAGCGTCTTCTAATTTCATGGCTGCAGTCACCATCTGCAGTGATTTTGGAGCCCAAAAAAATAGTCTGACACTGTTTCCACTGTTTCCCCATCTATTTCCCATGAAGTGATGGGACCAGATGCCATGATCTTCGTTTTCTGAATGTTGAGCTTTAAGCCAACTTTTCCACTCTCCTCTTGCACTTTCATCAAGAGGCTTTTTAGTTCCTCTTCACTTTCTGCCATAAGGGTGGTGTCATCTGCATATCTGAGGTTATTGATATTTCTCTCGGCAATCTTGATTCCAGCTTGTGCTTCTTCCAGCCCAGCATTTCTCATGATGTACTCTGCATAGAAGTTAAATAAGCAGGGTGACAATATACAGCCTTGACGTACTCCTTTTCCTATTTGGAACCAGTCTGTTGTTCCATGTCCAGTTCTAACTGTTGCTTCCTGACCTGCATACACATTTCTCAAGAGGCAGGTCAGGTGGTCTGGTATTCCCATCTCTTTCAGAATTTTCCACAGTTTATTGTGATCCAAACAGTCAAAGGCTTTGGCATAGTCCATAAAGCAGAAATAGATGTTTTTCTGGAACTCACTTCCTTCTTCCATGATCCAGCAGATGTTGGCAATTTGATCTCTGGTTCCTCTGCCTTTTATAAAACCAGCTTGAATATCTGGAAGTTGAAGCCTGGCTTGGAGAATTTTGAGCATTACTTTACTAGCATGTGAGATGAGTGCAATTGTGCAGTAGTTTGAGCATTCTTTGGCATTGCCTTTCTTTGGGATTGGAATAAAAACTGACCTTTTCCAGTCCTGTGGCCACTGCTGAGTTTTCCAAATTTGCTGGCATATTGCTGGCAGCACTTTCACAGCATCATCTTTCAGGATTTGAAATAGCTCAAATGGAATTCCATCACCTCCACTAGCTTTGTTTGTAGTGATGCTTTCTAAGGCCCACTTGACTTCACATTCCAGGATGTCTGGCTCTAGGTGAGTGATCACATCATCGTGATTATCTGGGTTGTGAAGATCTTTTTTGTACAGTTCTTCATGCATTGGAGAAGGAAATGGCAACCCACTCCAGTGTTCTTGCCTGGAGAATCCCAGGGACGGGGGAGCCTGGTGGGCTGCCATCTATGGGGTAGCACAGAGTCGGACACAACTGAAGTGACTTAGCAGTAGCAGTCTGTGTATTCTTGCCACCTCTTCTTAATATCTTCTGCTTCTGTTAGGTCCATACCATTTCTGTCCTTTATCAAGCCCATCTTTGCATGAAATCTTCCCTTGGTATCTCTAATTTTCTTGAAGAGATCTGTCTTTCCCATTCTGTTGTTTTCCTCTATTTCTTTGCATTGATCACTGAGGAAGGCTTTCTTATCTCCTCTTGCTATTCTTTGGAACTCTGCATTCAGATGTTTATCTTTCCTTTTCTCCTTTGCTTTTCACTTCTCTTCTCACAGCTATTTGTAAGGCCTCCCCAGACATAAATGATCATTTAGCTCTTTCCAAAAGTTTCTGATACCTGGGGGTTTACAACATTTTGGGCTCATGAAAAAAAGTAATGCTATGATAACTGAGAAAAAAGATATTCAGCTGAGCCAAAGGCACCTAAGAACCCTTGAAAGTCATGTTCAAAAGAATTCCTCTTGCTGGACCCAAAAGCCGTCCCAAGATGGAGTGTACATCAGGCATTTCTACTCTTAGAACTTCATTCTCTCTTTGTCTCACCAAGAACTTCTATAGAGTTCTTATCTCCTCTTGGTTCAAATTCTACGGCCATCAACACTCCCTTTACAATTTTGAAGAAATCTTTCAAGGCTGGTACTCTATCTCAATGTCTTCAAAAATGTTATGCAAATAAAGTTTCATCGTGTCCACTATCTTGAAAAACACTAATGGAACCTAAATTATTTGAGAAATCTAGGCCTGATAGAATAAGGAAAGCTCCCGTACGTACATTGTTGTATAATAATATCACAGAGCTACAGTGTGTAGCAGAGCTGCATCACAAACCCATTCTACACCAACTGAGCCTCAGTTCAGTTGCACAGCTGCATATATGGTTAAAAATAATTGCTATTATTTGGGTTTATTTGTGAGATAGTTCATTACAAAACATCATTATAGCAATAGCCAAATGATACACATATTAATTGATAGATAGCTAGAAAATGTAAGTTTAATTATGTGTATGGCATTATTTCTTCTAATATTAATATATTAGCAGGAAAAAGAGAAAATTTAAAAATGACTAGAGGGGTGTGGGGGGACAAACGAATAAAGGGGAGAAGAAAGACTGAGCGAATAAATAAGAGTAGAAACAAGCCTAAAAACATCATAAATAATAAACATGAATAGGTAAAATTTATATTAGAAGACAGACTCACTGACTGAGGGGGTGTAAAAATAAACTCTTGCTATTTTTAAAAGACAGGCTTAAAATAACAAGACAATGTTGAAATAAAGGTATGAGAAAAGACACATCTCACTTTGCTGTAAAACTGAAACTAACAGTATTATAAATCAACTATACTTCAATTTAAAAATATATATATATATCAAAAATACCTAAAGGAAAATAAGCTGTAACAATATTCAGTTCAGTTCAGTTCAGTCGCTCACTCATGTCCAACTCTTTGTGACCCGATGAATCACAGCACACCAGGCCTCCCTGTCCATCACCAACTCCCAGAGTTCACTCAAACTCATGTCCATAGAGTCAGTGAATCTGTCCAGCCATCTCATCCTCTGTCGTCCCCTTCTCCTCCTGCCCCCAATCCCTCCCAGCATCAGGGTCTTTTCCAATGAGTCAACTCTTTGCATGAGGTGGCCAAAGTACTGGAGTTTCAGCTTTAGCATCAGTCCTTCCAATGAACACCAAGGACTGTTCTCCTTTAAGGATGGACTGGTTGGATCTCCTTGCAGTCCAAGGGACTCTCAAGAGTCTTCTCCAACACCACAATATTAATATCAAATTGAATACAAGATGAAACTTACCAAGAGAACCAAGAGGATTATGTTAATAACTATGTAAGCACATTGCAATACATCAGAAGGACACAATAGTTATGATTTTTTGTGGATTTAACTGAATAGGTCTGAAACATATAAGCTAAAATCTAATATAAAGAACTTTTGCACAACAAAGGAAATCATTAACAAAATGAAAAGGCAACATGTAGAATTGGAGAAAATGTCTGAAAATCATACATCTGATAAGAGGTTTATTTCCAAAATACATAAGGTATTCACACAACTCAATAGCAAAAAAAAAAAAAAAAAAGGAAATAAAATCAATTTAAAAAATGAGCCAGAGTATCTGAATAGACAGTCTTCCAAAGAAGGCATACAAATGGCCAACAGGTACACGAAAAGTGCTCAACATCACTAATCATCAGGGAAAACGCAAATCAAAGCCACACTGAGATATCACCTCACATCTGTTAACAGCAGCTATCATCAAAATGACAAGAGATAAGTGCTGGGGAGGTTGTGTAGAAAAGGGAACCCTTGCGTACTGTTGGTAGGACTGTAAATTGGTGTGGTCATTATGGAAAACAGTTTAGAGGTTTCTCAATAAAAATATAACTATCATATGGTCCAGCAATTCCAATTCTGGGAATATTCCAAAAGAAACAAAAACACTATGTCAAAGGGACATCTGCAGCCCCTTGTTCATGGCAGTATTTATAATAACCAAGAGATGGAAGCAACCTGAGTGTCCACTGACCGATGAATAGAGAAAGAAGTTGTGGCATATAAAGAACATGCAAAGAATAAAAACAGTTCTTGAAAATTTAAAATATGACCAAAACCAGGAAAAATTACACAGAAAAATTGGAAGATAGAATTAAAAAGATCTCCCAGAGGATAAACCAAAAACACAAAAAGAGATAAAAGATTAGAAAATTTAGAACACCAATCCAGAAGTTCCAACATAATGATAAAAGTTCCCAAAAAAAAGACAGAGAAAGTAAAGGGAAGAAAATCATCAAAGTATTTTGTTAATGTCCCAGAATGTGAGTTGTAATATTAAAATTTTCCAAATAGTACCTAGCACAATGGGTGAACAAAGTCCATCCCGAGGCATATCATCAAGAAATTTCAAAACATCTAGAATTCTACAGCCAGACAAATCTTCAAAGGAACAGATATGTTCAGACATTCAAAGTCTCAAAAAAAAAAAACGAAAAAGTAGCACTCTTGCACCTTTTCCTGGAAAGCTACTGAAGCATGGTGGAGCCTATTATACAGAGTGAAGTAAGTCAGAAAGAGAAACACCAATACAGTATATTAACGCATATATATATATATATATATATATATATATATATATTGAGTTCAGACTGAAATTGAAGAAAGTAGGGAAAACCACTAGACCATTCAGGTATGACCTAAATCAAATCCCTTATGATTAGATTTAAGGGACTAGATCTGATAGAGTGCCTGATGAACTATGGATTGAGGTTCATGACATTGTATAGGAGACAGGGATCAAGACCATCCCCATGGAAAAGAAATGCAAAAAAGCAAAATGGCTGTCTGGGGAGGCCTTACAAATAGCTGTGGAAAGAAGAGAAGCGAAAAGCAAAGGAGAAAAGGAAAAATATAAGCATCTGAATGCAGAGTTCCAAAGAATAGCAAGAAGAGATATAAGAAAGCCTTCCTCAGCAATCAATGCAAAGAAATAGAGGAAAACAACACAATGGGAAAGACTAGCGATCTCTTCAAGAAAATTAGAGATACCAAGGGAAGATTTCATGCAAAGATGGGCTCGATAAAGGACAGAAATGGTATGGACCTAACAGAAGCAGAAGATATTAAGAAGAGGTGGCAAGAATACACAGAAGAACTGTACAAAAAAGATCTTCACGACCCAGATAATCACGATGGTGTGATCACTGACGTAGAGCCAGACACCCTGGAATGTGAAGTCAAGTGGGCCTTAGAAAGCATCACTACAAACAAAGCTAGTGGAGGTGATGGAATTCCAGTTGAGCTATTTCAAATCCTGAAAGATGATGCTGTGAAAGTGCTGCACTCAATATGCCAGCAAATTGGAAAACTCAGCAGTGGCCACAGGACTGGAAAAGCTCAGTTTTTATTCCAATCCCAAAGAAAGGCAATGCCAAAGAATGCTCAAACTACTGCACAATTGCACTCATTTCACACGCTAGTAAAGTAATGCTCAAAATTCTCCAAGCCAGGCTTGAGGAATATGTGAACGGTGAACTTCCTGATGTTCAAGCTGGTTTTAGAAAAGGCAGAGGAACCAGAGATCAAATTGCCAACATCCGCTGGATCATGGAATAAGCAAGAGAGTTCCAGAAAAACATCTATTTCTGCTTTAATGACTATTCCAAAGCCTTTGACTGTGTGGATCACCACAAACTATGGAAAATTCTGAAAGAGATAGGAATACCAGACCACCTGACCTGCCTCTTGAGAAATGTGTATGCAGGTCAGGAAGCAACAGTTAGAACTGGACATGAAACAACAGACTGGTTCCAAATAGGAAAAGGAGTATGTCAAGGCTGTATATTGTCACCCTGCTTATTTAACTTCTATGCAGAGTACATCATGAGAAATGCTGGGCTGGAAGAAGAACAAGCTGGAATCAAGATTGCCGGGAGAAATATCAATAACCTCAGATATGCAGATGACACCACCCTTATGGCAGAAAGTGAAGAGGAACTAAAAAGCCTCTTGATGAAGGTGAAAGAGAAGAGTGAAAAAGTTGGCTTAGAACTCAACATTCAGAAAACAAAGATCATGGCATCTGGTCCCATCACTTCATGGGAAATAGATGGGGAAACAGTGGAAGCAGTGTCAGACTTTATTTTTCTGGGCTCCAAAATCACTGCAGATGGTGACTGCAGCCATGAAATTAGAAGACGCTTACTCCTTGGAAGGAAAGTTATGACCAACCTAGATAGCGTATTGAAAAGCAGAGACATTACTTTGCCAACAAAGGTCCGTCTAGTCAAGGCTATGGTTTTTCCAGTAGTCATGTATGGATGTGAGAGTTGGACTGTGAAGAAGGCTGAGCGCCGAAGAATTGATGCTTTTGAACTGTGGTGTTGGAGAAGACTCTTGAGAGTCCTTTGGGCTGCAAGGAGATCCAACCAGTCCATTCTGAAAGAGATCAGCCTGGGATTTCTTTGGAAGGAATGATGCTAAAGCTGAAACTCCAGTAGTTTGGCCACCTCATGCGAAGAGTTGACTCATTGGAAAAGACTCTGATGCTGGGAGGGACTGGGGGCAAGAGGAGAAGGGGACGACAGAGGATGAGATGGCTGGATGGCATCACTGACTTGATGGATGTGAGTCTGGGTGAACTCCAGGAGTTGGTGATGGACAGGGAGGCCTGGCGTGCTGCAATTCATGGGGTCGCAAAGAGTCAGACACGACTGAACGACTGAACTGATGACTGATATATATAAATATATATATATATATATATTTAAACATGGAATTTCTAAAGATGGTAAAAACAATCCTATATGCAGGCAGCAAAAGAAACACAGATGTAAAGAACAGACTACTGGACTATGTGGGAGAAGGCGAGGGTGGGATGATACGAGAGAATAGACTGAAACATGCACGTTACCATATGTAAGACAGACGACCAGTGCACATTCAGTGCATGAAGCAGGGCACTCAAAGCCAGTGGTCAGGGACAACCCGGAGGGGTGGGTGGGGAGGGAGGCGGGACGGCAGTTCAGGATGGGGGTGGGCCGCATGTGTGCCTGCGGCTGATCCGTGCTGATGTGTGCCAGGGGCCACCACACTGTTGTGAAGTGACTGTCGTCCAATTAAAATAAATAAGTAAATTTTAAAAAGAGAAAGGCAGTAAACCGAGGAGGAGGAAGATGTCAAATCAGGAACTAGGGAACACAACCCAAGTCAGAGGCAAAAGCAACCCTTGAGCTAACAGAAGAGACCCCTCAAATCACCGATCTACACCAAGTCTAAAGAGTAGTCAGTAAAGACTTAGCAAGTTAGAAGTATATCTGAGGAAAGATTTCTTCAAAATTAATACAACTATGTATGTGAACATATTGAGAGAAAATATACACGCTCTGGTGTTTGGGTTTGAGTTAATTAAAAATAAGCATAAAAAGGCAAGTATTAACTTCAGGGAACACAAATTATTGTGCAAGAAAAGAAAAGTAATTCAAATAAACTAGGCAATGGCACCCCACTCCAGTACTCTTGCCTGGAAAATCCCATGGACGGAGGAGCCTGGTAGGCTGAAGTCCCTGGGGTCGTGAAGAGTCGGACACGACTGAGTGACTTCACTCTCACTTTTCACTTTCATGCATTGGAGAAGGAAATGGCAACCCACTCCAGTGTTCTTGCCTGGAGAATCCCAGGGACGGGGGAGTCTGGTGGGCTGCCGTCTGTGGGGCCGCACAGAGTCGGACACGACTGAAGCCACTTAGTAGTAGTAGTAGTAGCCTTAAATTAGAAGAAAATATACAATATTCTGCAGGAACTTGAAAAAATACAGCAAATCTTTATGTATTTCCATGATGCTATTTCCAATACACATTATTAATTTTAAAAGTAAATTATACAATAATGCAAACAGTAAAACATTTGCACAAAACTGTATATACAAAGTTGTACTAAATATTTCTATATGTGCTTAGTCACTCAGTCATGCCCAACTCTTTGCGACCCCATAGAATGTAGCCCCCCAGACTCCTCTGTCCATGGGATTTTTCCAGGCAAGAATACTGGAGTGGGTTGCCATGCTTTTCTCCAGGGGATCTTCCCAACCCAGGGATGGAACCCAGGTCTTCTACATTGCAGGCGGATTCTTTACCAGCTGAGCCATATACCATATGCCAATAGTAACATTATCCAAAATTTGGTTTGTGAATCAGCATTATCTGAGATACTGACTCATTGGAAAAGACCCTGATGCTGGGAAATGTTGAAGGCAGGAGGAGAAGGGGAAGATAGGATGAGATGGTTGAATGGCATCACCGACTTGATGGACATAAATTTGAGCAAGTTCCAGGAGTTGGTGATGGACAGGGAAGCATGGCATGCTGCAGTCCACAGGTCAGACACAAAGAGCAAAGAGTCAGACACAACTGAGTAACTGAACTGAACTGATTATCTGAGATCTCATTAGAAAAGCACATTCTCACTTCCCACCCTAAACTTACTGAACCAGAATTTCTGGGTAGGGGCTGTAGAATCAAGCTACTTGCCCTCCAGGTGATTCTCAAGCAGCAGAAAGTTCAAGAACTAAGTATTGCATAAAGGTCTGATTAGAGGAATTAAGTCAGTTGGGTGACTTGGACCAGTGTGAACGTACTTAAAGGAGAATTCTGCTAAAGCATTTCACTTTAATGGTTTTTACAAGAATATATTTATTCACTGTGCAATGCAACAGAAAGTAAAATAATTTTTTGAGCATATGCTTAAGAAATATTTGCATAAACATGAGCCAGCCCTTGTTAATCAATGTCTCTCTAGAGTTGGAATGCCATTTTCCAGATGTAAATTCCATCCATCCGGTGCTAACTTTTGCCTGTGGTTGAAAAACAACAAATGCTAGAAGGAAATTTTTAAAGAATTTTGATGAGCTACTAAACTTCTTCTTCTTGAAGCACAGCTGGTAGGCAACCTGATACTGGAAGTAGCCATCCCTGGAACATGGTTGCTCAGAATAATTGCTAAAGTAGGTGGTACATTCCATCTAAAATTAACAGGCATTGTGGACATAGCTCTGACCCATATGCAGTAGGAGAGGACTAGCCCTTGATTTGTTCTGGGCTGTATGCTACTATTAATACGATATTAAAGGGCCTTCTTTCAGCAATATGTGAACTGTGAACTTCCTGATGTTCAAGCTGGTTTTAGAAAAGGCAGAGGAACCAGAGATCAAATTGCCAACATCCGCTGGATCATGGAAAAGGCAAGAGAGTTCCAGAAAAGCATCTATTTCTGCTTTATGGACTATGCCAAAGCCTTTGACTGTGTGGATCACAATAAACTGTGGAAAATTCTGAAAGAGATGGGAATACCAGACCACCTGACCTGCCTCTTGAGAAATGTGTATGCAGGTCAGGAAGCAACAGTTAGAACTGGACATGGAACAACAGACTGGTTCCAAATAGGAAAAGGAGTATGTCAAGGCTGTATATTGTCACCCTGCTTATTTAACTTCTATGCAGAGTACATCATGAGAAATGCTGGGCTGGAAGAAGAACAAGCTGGAATCAAGATTGCCGGGAGAAATATCAATAACCTCAGATATGCAGATGACACCACCCTTATGGCAGAAAGTGAAGAGGAACTCAAAAGCCTCTTGATGAAGGTGAAAGTGGAGGGTGAAAAAGTTGGCTTAAAGCTCAACATTCAGAAAACGAAGATCATGGCATCCGGTCCCACCACTTCATGGGAAATAGATGGGGAAACAGTGGAAACAGTGTCAGACTTTATTTTTCTGGGCTCCAAAATCACTGCAGATGGTGACTGCAGCCATGAAATTAAAAGACGCTTATTCCTTGGAAGGAAAGTTATGACCAACCTAGATAGCATATTCAAAAGCAGAGACATTACTTTGCCAACAAAGGTCCGTCTAGTCAAGGCTATGGTTTTTCCTGTGGTCATATATGGATGTGAGAGTTGGACTGTGAAGAAGGCTGAGTGCCGAAGAATTGATGCTTTTGAACTGTGGTGTTGGAGAAGACTCTTGAGAGTCCCTTGGACCGCAAGGAGATCCAACCAGTCCATTCTGAAGGAGATCAGCCTGGGATTTCTTTGGAAGGAATGATGCTAAAGCTGAAACTCCAGTACTTTGGCCACCTCCTGCGAAGAGTTGACTCATTGGAAAAGACTCTGATGCTGGGAGGGATTGGGGGCAAGAGGAGAAGGGGACGGCAGAGGATGAGATGGCTGGATGGCATCACTGACTCAATGGACGTGAGTCTCAGTCAACTCCGGGAGTTGGTGATGGACAGGGAGGCCTGGCGTGCTCCGATTCATGGGGTTGCAAAGAGTCGGACATGACTGAGCGACTGATCTGATCTGATCTTCCTACAATGGGTTAAGATGATAAAGATACAGGCATACCTCCAAGATATTGTGGCTTAGGTTCCAGGCCAACACAATAAAGCCAACCTTGACATGAAGGTAGTCAAAAGATTTTTTTGTTTCATGGTGAATATAAAAGTTATGTTTACACTCTACTGTATAGTCTATTAAGTGTGCAATATAATGGCTAAAAAAATGTACATACCAGTGGAAACCAAATGGTCCCTGATGTTCCAGTAAACAATAAATGAAGCCCACCATCAGCCACTGAAGACATCTCTTCACATATACACTCCCCACTACAGTGAACTCTGAGGGGAATTCAAGATGGAGAAAAACAGGAAACATTTTCCATGCTCTGGATCCTGGCCCAAGATAGAAAAGATGCCTATCTAAGGAACCATCTCAGTAATCCAGACTCTTCCATCTTCCACACATAAAGAAGCATGAAAATCATTAACTTGAGAGGTGTGTTTTTTATTAGCAGTAGTCTTTTGATGTTCAACTACATGGGTTTGTTTGGGTTGTGTTTGTTTTTCAGCATTTTCTCCTATATGTCCTGGCTCCTTCCTTACCTCTTCAGAGTAGTTCCTCAGAGCTGACAAGCTTTCTCCAGGGATATTAGTCCTCTGTGAAGTGAAGTGAAAGTCATTCAGTCATGTCTGACTTTTTGCGACCCCATGGATTATAGAGTTCATGGAATTCTCCAGGCCAGAATACTGGAGTGGGTAGCCTTTCCCTTCTCCAGGGGATCTTCCCAACCCAGGGACTGAACCCAGGTCTCCCACATTGCAGGTGAATTCTTTACCAGCTGAGCCATAAGAGAAGCCCAAGAACACTGGAATGGGTAGCCGATCCCTTCTCCAATGGATCTTCCCAACCCAGGAATTGAACTGGGATCTCCCGCATTGCAGGTGGATTCTTTACCAACTGAACTATCAGGGAAGCCCAGTCCTCAGTAAGGCTCAGTAAATCCTAAGTAAGGCTTCCTAATAAATCTTAACTCACAATTTTAAGGATGCTCATTTTTCTTCAGTTGACATAACTTGATTTAAAAATACATAATTGCTAAAAAAAAAAAAAAACTAACCATCATCTGAGCCTCAGCAAGTTATAATCTTTTTGCTGGTGAAGGATCTTGCCTCAAATGTTAATGGTTGCTGACTAATCAGGGTGGTGGTTCCTGAATGTTGGGGTGGCTTTGGCAATTTCTTAAAATAAAACAACAAAGTTTGCTGCATCAACTGACTTTTTGACAAATGATTTCTCTGTAGCACGCAATGCTGTTAGGTAACATTTTACACAAAGTAAAACTTTTTTCAAAATTGGAGTCAATTCCCTCTCAACCCTGCTTTATCAACTGTTTATTTAACAGTCTAAATCCTTTGTGGTAATTCCAATAACCTGCACAGCATCTTCACCAGAAATAGATTCCCTCTCAAGAAATCTCATTCTTTGCTCATCCAGAAGAAGAAGGTTCTCATCCATTAAAGTTTCATCATGCTGCTACAGCAATTCAGTCACATCCTCAGGGTCCACCTCTACTTCTAGTTCTTTTGCTATTTCCACCCATCTGCAGTTACTTCTCCTACTAAAGTCTTGAACCCCTCAAAGTCATCCTTGAGGGCTGGATCAACTTTTTCTAAACTCCTGTTCATGTTGACATTTTGACCTCTCTCTGTGAATCGCAAGTTTTCTTAATGGCATCTAAAATAGTGAATCCTTTGCAGAAGGTTTTCAATTGACTTTGCCCAGATCTATCAGAGGAATCACTGTGTACGGCAGTTATAGCCTTATGAGTTGTATTTCTCACATAATAAGACTTGAAAGTCAAAATTACTCCTTGATCCATAGGCTGAAGAATGGATGTTGTGTTAGCAGGCATGAAAACAACATGAATTGTATTGTGCATCTCCATCAGAATTCTTAGGTGACTGGGTGCATTGTCAAATGAGCATTAGTATTTTGAAAGCCATCTTTTTTCCTAAGCAGTAGGTCTCAACAGTGGGCTTCAAATATTCAGTACCATGTGGTAAACAGATGTACCATCATCCAGGCTATGTTGTTCCACTTCTAGAGCACAGGCAGACAAGAGGCAGCACAATTCTTCAGGTCCTTAGGAATTTTAGAAAGGTCAATGAGCATTGGCTTCAGCCTTAAGTCACCAGCTACATTAGACCCTAACAAGACAGCCCATCTGTGTACTGAAGCTTTGAAAACAGGCATTGACTTCTCCTCTCTAGCTATGTAAATCCTAGATGGTATCTTCTTCCAATAGGAGGCTATTTCACCTACACTGAAAATCTGTTGTTTATCCATCTTCATTAATTATCTTAGTGAGATCTTCTGGATAACTTACTGCAAATTCTACATCAGCACTTGCTGCTTCACCCTGTACTTTCATGCTATGAAGACAGGTTCTTTCCTTAAACCTCAGGAACCAACCTCTGCTAGCTTCTTTTCTGCTAGCTTTCCTAACTTTGCTTCTGCAGCTTCCTCACCTCTCTCAGCCTTCACAGAATTGAAGAAAGTTAGGGCCTTTCTCTCGCTTCGGTAAGGGAGTATTGTCACTGGTTTGATCTATCTAGACTGCTAAAACTTTCTCCATTTCAGCAACAAGACTGTTTCCCTTTCTTATGATTCATGTGCTCACTATGGTAGCACTTTTCACATCCTCCAAGGACTTATCCTTTGCATTCGCAACTTGGCTAACTAGCATGAGACGTAGCTTTCAGCCTGTCTCAGCTTTTGGCATGCCTTTCTCAGTAACTTTGATCATTTCTAGCTTTCGATTTAAAGTGAGAAATGCTTGAATATTCCTTTCACTTGAACACTTAGAAGTCACTGTAGAGTTTTAATTGGCCTAATTTCAATATTGTTACGTCTCAGGGACTAGGGAGATCCAAGAAGAAGGGGAAAGATGGGGTAACAGTGGTTGGTGGAGCAGTCAAACCACACACAACATTTATGAATTCAGTTCATCATCTCATATGGGCACTAGTTCATGGTACCCCAAAACAATGGACAACAGTAATATCAAAGATCAGACATCGCCATAGTAATCTAATGGTAATGTGAAAGTTCATTACATGAATTACCAAATTGTGACACAGAGACTTGAAGTGAGCAAACACTGTTGGGAAAAAATGACATCAATAGACTTGCTCAACACAGGGTTTCCACAAACCTTCGGTTTTAAAACAAAATCCACTACCTGCAACATGCAATAAAGTGAAGCACAATAAAGCAAATATGTCTGTGGAGGGAAATGTTGTATAGGTTAATCTGAAGGCCCATTTGCAGAAAGGAAACATGAGGAGGAAAGAATCGTCCTGGGGAGGTACTTCTTTGCTCAGGAAACAGTAAAATGATGCACACCACTCTACCTAGTCCTTCTCTAATTTCCAGATGCTCCAGTACCCCTCTGAGAAGATCTTCCCATGGCCCCTTGGGAGGAACAGCTACTTAGCTCTCCAAATAGCTCTAGAGCATTTACCAATCAAGATAGTTATAATGCTTCTCTTTTTCTGCAACACTTCTTCATTATGACACTATTCCCACTAGACAAGTACAAGTCACAGACCAGCTCTCACTGTCCTGTGTTTCACTAGGCTTCATTACAGTTTAGAACCCGTGTGGCCCTGCTTCCCTGGAGGTGCACACAGGTTAAATAAGACACTGTGGGACTTAGTCCCAAGAGTAGGCAATAGGTTTGCAGTGAACTTGGGAAAATTCAACTGAGACTTATTAGGAAGAGAACTTAACTTTTCTCAGGAAGTTTCCTAAGGGGGATTTGAAGTGCTTTCAAAGTGAAATGATCCTATTTATGAGTAACAGCGAAATACTGAGAGGAGGGGGTGATTCAAAGTACTCATAAAATGTCCAAGGAAAGTATTACTCAAGTTTAAGAAATTTACTCCATTTTATAAATTACAAATCCCATAAAGTTTCACAGTTTGATGCCATAATGATGGATACAGATCACTCTACATTTGTACAAACCCACAGAACACACAACACCAAGAGTGAACCTTAATTTAAACTATGGATTTGAGGTGGTTATGATGCATCAGTGTAGGTTCATCAATAAACGCACCACTCTGATGGGAATGTTGATAATGGTGGAGGCTAAGGGGGCAAGAGCAGGGATTATATGGGAAATCTCTGTATCTTCTAAATTTCGCTACGAACCTAAAACTATTCTACAAAAACACTTAATGAAAAAAAAAAAAAAAAAAGAGCAAAGTAGCCCATACTGAAGGACTTATCAGTTAATTGAGGACATACTAGAGACAATAAAATAATTAAAATGGGCAAAGACTTGAATAGACATTTCTGTAAAAAACATACACAAATGTCCAAAAAGTTTGTGGAAAATGATCAACATTACTAATCATTAGATCAGTGCAAGTCAAAGCCACAATGAGATATCACTTCACCCCTACCAGGATGGTTAATACAAGAAAAACCAAAACAAATAATACATAGTGTTGGCGAGGATATGGGAAATTGATCCCTGCGCTCTGCTGGTGGGAATATCAAATGGTGCAGCTGCTACAGGAAACATAACAACTATTATGGATGTTCCTCAAAAAACTACAAGTAGAACTACTGTAAGGGGCTCCCCTGATGGCTCAGCTGGTAAAAAAAATTTGCCTGCAATGCAGGACACCTAGGTTCAATTCCTGGGTCAGGAAGGTCCCCTGGAAAAGGGATAGGCTACCCACTCCAGTATTCCTAGGCTTTCCTGCTGGCTCAGATGGTAAAGAATCTGCTTGCAATGCAGGAGACCTGGGTTCAGTCCCTGGAGTGGGAAGATCCCCTGGAGGACGGCATGGCAACCCAGTCCAGCATTCTTGCCTGGAGAATCCCCATGGACGGAGGAACCTGGCAGGCTACAGTCCATGGGGTCACAAAGAGTCAGACATGACTGAGCGACTAAGCACAGCACAGAACTACTATATGACCCAGCAATCTCACTTGTGCATATGTACACAAAACAACTGAAAGCAGGATCTAGGAGAGATATCTGCACACCCATGTTCACTGCCCCATTATTCACAAGAGCCGAGAGGTGGAAGCAACACAAATGTCCACCAATGGAAGGATGGATAAAGAAAATGTGGTATATGCATACCCTGGAATATTCAACCTCATTAAAAAAAGAAATTCTGTAACATGCTACAACATGAATGAAACTTCAGGACATCAGATCAGATCAGATCAGATCAGTCCCTCAGTTGTGTCCGACTCTTTGCGACCCCATGAATCACAGCACAACAGGCCTCCCCGTCCATCACCAACTCCCGGAGTTCACTCAGACTCACGTCCGTTGAGTCAGTGATGCCATCCAGCCATCTCATCCTCTGTCGTCCCCTTCTCCTCCTGCCCCCAATCCCTCCCAGCATCAGAGTCTTTTCCAGTGAGTCAACTCTTCGCAGGAGGTGGCCAAAGTACTGGAGTTTCAGCTTTAGCATCATTCCTTCCAAAGAAATCCCAGGCTGATCTCCTTCAGAATGGTCTGATTGGATCTCCTTGCAGTCCAAAGGACTCTCAAGAGTCTTCTCCAACACCACAGTTCAAAAGCATCAATTCTTCGGCGCTCAGCCTTCTTCACAGTCCAACTCTCACATCCATACATGACTACTGGAAAAACCATAGCCTTGACTAGATGGACTTTTGTTGGCAAAGTAATGTCTCTGCTTTTGAATATGCTATCTAGGTTGGTCATAACTTTCCTTCCAAGGAGTAAGCGTCTTTTAATTTCGTGGCTGCAGTCACCATCTGCAGTGATTTTGGAGCCCAGAAAAATAAAGTCTGACACTGTTTCCACTGTTTCCCCATCTATTTCCCATGAAGTGGTGGGACTGGATGCCATGATCTTTGTTTTCTAAATGTTGAGCTTTAAGCCAACTTTTTCACTCTCCACTTTCACTTTCATCAAGAGGCTTTTTAGTTCCTCTTCACTTTCTGCCATAAGGGTGGTGTCATCTGCATCAGGACATCATACTATGTGAAATAAGCCAGTCACAAAAATGCAAATTCTGTCTGATTCCACTTTTATGAAGCATCTAGTCAAATTCATAGAAACAGAAAGCAGAATCATGGTTGCCATGAGGTAGGAGGAGGAGAAACAGAGAGTTGTTTTTCAATGTGTGTGGAGTTTCAGTTTTGCAAATGAAAAACTCTGGAGATGTGCTATACAACAGCATGAATATACGTAACACTATGGTACTGTATGCTCAAAAATGGTTAAGATGATAAATTCTACGTATGCATTTTTTAACAATCAAATCACTGTTCTTGAATCTTCCAAGATTTCTTTTGATTTCTTTTTCCTCAAATTGAAGTATAGTTGATTTACAATGTTAATTACTGCTGGACAGGAAAGTGGCTCAATTATAAATATATTCTTTTCCATTATGTCTAACACAGGATATTGAACATAGTTCTTTATGCTCTACGGTAGGACCTTGTTGCTTATCCATTCTATATACACTATCTTGCATCTGCTAACCCCACGCTCCCAATCCACCCTTTCCCCACCCTTCACCCGTGGCAAACAAAAGTCTATTCTCTGTATCCGGGATTCTGTTTGGGTTTCATAGATATGTTCATTTGTGTCATATTTTCCATTCCACATGTAAATGAGATCATATGGTATTTGTCTTTCTCTTTCTGACTTCAATTAGCATGATATCTCTAGATGCAGCCATGCAAATAGTACTATTTTCTTCTCTTTTATGCTATGCCTTTAATTTCTATAATTTCACCAAGAATGCAATATGGTCTTTAGTGTATATATTTAGTGGGAAAAAGAGAAGTTCCAGGGGCCTCAGTTCATATTTTCCTGCTACAGTGTTCCTTATTCCATAATTCACAAGGCCAGTGTGGGGATCTGCCACTTGTTGATAGTATCTATTCCAAATACTACGTGCAAACTGAGGAAAAAACCATGGGTGCTTTCAGAGTCTCCATATGTGGACTTTGAAGTGAATCTCAATCACCTGAGACTCATAGGCAGACTCACTGACATCTATATTGCAGTGTTGTTCTGGGTCTTTAGCAATTGGAGGAAGTTCTGCATGAATGTCCAAGAATCTGAAAGTGTTTCCATTTCTCAGTACAGCCATTTTGAAATCAAGATGTAGTAGGAAAAATAATGGTCCCAAAGAGGTCTATATCCGATTAGGACCCCGAAACGGAGCATATGTTAGATTAGATGGCAAAGGAGATTAAGGTTGCAGATGGAATTAGGTTGTAATCAGCTTACCCTAAAGAGATTATCTGTCTAGGCCCAACTGAAATCACACGGGTCCTTAAAAGTGGAAGAAGGAAATGAAAAGAGAGAGAGATGTGATGACACACGCAGGGTCGGAATGATGCAATGTGAGAGAGACTTGACTCATCGTTGCTGGCTTTGGAGATGGACGCAGGGCCCACGCATTAGAGTGCTCAGGCTGCCATAACAGAACACCACAGACTGGAGGGCTAACAGAAATGTATTTTCCCACAGGGCTGTAGGCTGGAAGTCTCTGCCTCAAGTACCACACAGGAGATGATAGAAAGAGAAAAAGGCAATGGGGACTCTTCCCAAGCTCGTGGGACCACGGTTCCTCTAAACCAAGAAGAAGGGCTCTTCCCTCAGGGTTTTAGGTGCTGCCCAGCCACCGCTGCTGCTGCCGCCACAGCCACCATGGGATTGCCTGGGAGTTGGGGCAAGAGACAATTTTTTTTTTTAATTAGTAAATTTCCTTTGCTCCCCATTTCTCATTTCAGACCACCAAAAGGGAGCTTCCCTTGGAGCTCATGCTATCTTTCTCTCTGAACCCAGTGTGTAGGTTTGGGCTTCAGGCTGCCCTTGAGTCTAGACCAAGAGATGCTGGATGGTGGAGAAGAAAAAGAAAAAAAAAAAAATTCACCGTGAGTTTGTTGGTACCTTGCATTCCAGTTTCCTTCCCAGGTATGCATGGTACCATTCATTTTTCAGAGCCCTCAGATGACTGCTCCATGCATCTCTATCTAAAGTTTTTAATTACATTTGGCGGGAAAGCAGGGTGGAGAGGGCTTACTTAATCTTGATGAAAACTGGAATCTGTCTTCTGGCTTTTGCTCTCTCCCTACTTTAGAAGTTGCTCTTTCTCAATGCCGCTTTGTTGGCTTTTCCTATTTGATGGGCTTTAAATATTAGTGTTCCCCTAGTTTCACTTAGGCAGTTTTCACAGTTTGTTGTTGTTCAGTCGCTAAGTTGTGTCTGACTCTTTGTGACCCGGTAGACTGAAGCACACCAGGCTTCCCTGTCCTTCATTATCTCCCAGAGTTTGCTCAAACTCATGTCCATTGTGTCAATGATATGTCAGTCATCTCATCCTCTGTCACCCCCTCCCCTCTTGCCCTCAATCTTTCCCAGCATCAGGGTCTCTTCCAATAAGTCGGCACTTCACCTCAGGTGGCTAAAGTACTGGAGCTTCAGCATCAGTCCACCCAATGAATATTCAGTGTTTTGCACACTGTATACTCTATCCCTAGTTAATGTTAAGTATTTTCAATACTTAAATTATTATATATATATATGCAAATATGTCACAAGTTTATATCTCCAGGCTGATCTTTCTTATTAATTCCAAACCAGCATATCCAACTGACATCTCTTACACATTTCAAAATCATGACAGATTCCACATGTCTAAATTATAACTCATGGTTTCCCTTCAACCCCTAAACTTGGTCAAGTATTTCCCATGTCAGTTAATGATATATCAGGCTTCTTTGACACCCAGAAGCCACCTTTGACATCCTCATCTCTCTCACTACAGGAATGGTCAAGTACTTAATTGAACAGCCATCAAAAGTTTATTATATGCATATTTGTATTCAACAGATGTTCACTGAGCACTTGATGCTTCACAAAAGTATGCACCGAATGCCTTTCCTGTGCCAGACTTTGCGCTAAGCTCTGGGTCTCCAGTGGTAAATGAAATTGATATGGTCCCTGCCTCAAAGAACCTACAGACTAGTGAGAGAAATATTAAACAAGCAAACCCACAAATTATTATCAGATTACAAATTTTGATGAATGCTTTCAATAAAAAGACACAGCACAACACTTTTGTAGAATGAAAAGGAATCTGAGTTTCCCAAAGCAAAGAATATAAATGGTGGGTAATCAGATTTTGAAAGCCCATGCATATCATCTTAAGGACGTCAAGCTTTAGGGTAATAAAAAGCCAATAAGGGGTTTAAATGGGAAGTGACATGATTCAATTTTTTAAAAAGCATAAACCTGGTCATGTTACTAATCTTTCAGGAACTGACTGTCAGAGGTGGTTGTACCTTTTTGTCAAATATATTCCTCTTTTTAATACCTGACAAGAATCCCTCACCCAAGACTCTATAAAATTAAGGATTGTAATTGAGACAGAGTTTAACCCAAACTGATTGATATGGAGTCTAATCTAAATGACAGAATGTACCAATTGCTAATAATTTCCTTTAGTACTGCCTGTAACATATGAAACACATTTATATTTATATTGACTTCCTGTTTTTCACAGCAACTTTAGCTAACATATGGCTGTAATACTGTAACTCCTAATCTCTTAGCCAAGAGCTACTAGGGAGATATCTACCTAGGTTCCATTCTGGGTCCTCTTCTGACATAAGGGTCATTTATAACCTGCTTCAGTGACTCATGTCAACTAGCTCAGTTCCCTTTGTCAAAGCTCATATACTAATTACTAAGGGTATTCAGTGTCTCTGTCTTCAAATTCTCATAGTTCACTCTCTGCAGTAAAGATTTCAGCTACTTCTGTAACTCCAGTTCTTCCTGTTTATATTTGGTATCACACATATTACAGCTAACTCCAGGAGACAGAAAATTCATTCTAAAATCCAGCTCTGCTACTTTAATAAAATTCTACTATCAAATATCACTTTAAGATGATTTATAAAGCAACAGACCTCATTGCCCATGCTGTTTCTTCTTCATAATTTTCACAAGTGGTATTTACTTCTCAAATACAGTGACTAATTCAAAGATGATAAATTTATTAGTTTACTGACTTATGTAAACATAAAAGATACAAAATAATAGGAATCCATGACTTTGTGAAGTCAATCATCCAATTAAGAAAAAAGACATATACACACATAAAAAAAAGACCTAATTAGTAGTATTGGTGGTATATTGACAGAGAAACACATACAAGCTATGCAAGCATCTAGGTGCTTGGAAAAGCAAAGTTAGCAAGTGAACAAAACAAGCAGGCATTACAACCTTACTCAAAAAGTCAAGAGTTTTAATGAGCAGTTTTCAATTAGGAAGGGTAGTTAGCCACTCAGCATGTAGAACAAGCTCTGGCGAAGAAACCCAAAGGATGAGGGTTACAGTTCCAGTTTTACAACTGTGTGATGATGAGCCAAGTATTTTAATTTTTCAAAGATTCTGTTTTATTGCTTAAGTAACCAAGGCCATTGTGTCTTTGTTTCTTTATGCTCCCACTTCATTCTGGAAAGGATTTAGGGCAGAGATGATAGACAAGTTTCTTCTGGCACCAGAGTTTACAGACTAAATTCATCCAAGTTTCCTTCTGGAACAAAAGTGTGATGACTCTATAGCCCCAAACTTCTCACAACCATAAGACAGAAAAGACAGAAATTACAACTAAATGCAAATTGGAGCCTACTATCGTCCATAGGCAATCACTCTATATACACCTATTTCACAACTGTAAAGTGACAAAGGTCAAGCACAAGTTAGTTTACTGAGCATGAGTATATTGTCTTGAATTCTTCTGGTGAGTTCCGCCAAGGACACACCCCTGTAAAAAATCACGGACACACAGTCAGAGATGTTCCTGTGTTTGTTGCAAGTACATTTTGCCCAGCACTTTTTTCACCGCATCTTTGACTTCTTTGTTTCTTAAACTGTAAATTATGGGATTCAGCATAGGCGTAAGCACTCCATAAAGCAACGAGATGATTTTATCTATTTCTTGTGAGCCTGATGAAGAAGGCTTTAGGTACATGGAGAGGGCAGCCCCGTAATACAAGATGACCACAGTCAAGTGGGCACCGCAAGTAGAAAAAGCTTTGTTTCTGCCCTCTGCTGAGCTGATTCTCAGAATAGTGGAAAGGATGAAGACATAAGAGATGCAAATTAAGAGCATTGGAATGGGCAGGAGGAGCACACTGATCACCAGCATGACTGTGTCCATGAGCAGAGACCGTGTGCAAGCTAGCTTCAGCACTGCCAGAATTTCACACGTGAAGTGGTCAATGAGATTTCCACAGCGGGGTATCCGTAGGGCGAAGCTGGTTTCCAGCAGGGCTGTCAGAGAGCCCATCACCCAGGAGATGGTGGCCATCTGCACACAGACCTGTCTGTTCATGATGACGGGGTATCTCAGCGGGCTGCAAATGGCCACATAACGGTCATACGCCATCACAGCCAGGAGCACACACTCCGTGGAGCCCATGGCAAGGGACAGATACATCTGTACAGCACACCCAGAAAAGACGATGGTTTTCTGGGATGACAGCAAGTTCACCAGCAAAGTAGGAATCGAAGCAGATGTGTAACAAATATCCATGAAAGAGAGATTTCCAAGGAACAAGTACATGGGAGTCTGAAGGCGTGAGTCTACGACAGTGATTAAAATAAGAGTGCTGTTGCCCAAGAGGGTTATCAGATACATTAAAAGGCTGAAGATGAAGAGAACGATCTCTAACTTTGGGTATCTAGAAAAACCTTCCAGGAAAAAGAAACTCCAGCTGGTGAGATTTTCGCCTTGCATTTGCTTCCTTTTACCTGTAGCTATTCTACTATGATTCTATTCACTTTATCTGAGGATAAAAACGGATAGATAAAGTATAATGTTCATTGACTTAGGAAAACACTTTTGCACTTATTTCCACTATTAAAAACACAATTTTACCACAAGAAATCACAGGACAATGTATCTATTGATCGAAGAGGAGGGGAAACAGGTTAGATCTACATAAAAAGTTGATTCTTTCAACACAAAATTTAGAGAAGAGTGAATTTGAAAACATGAATAAACAAATTTAATATGTGAGTCTCAGCTTGTAATCCTTTGCTTGGCACACAGCAGGCTTTCAGTAAACAGTTGAAAGTACTCAGTGATGAAAAATATGGAAGAACAATGAATATATTATTGAGCACTAATTAGAAAAGTCAGTCAAATAAATGAGGAAAAGAAAGCACATTTGTAAAAATAAAAACCAGTAATGATCTTCACTGGAAGAAAAGGAGAATTCTTGGAAGGAACAAGTAAATGAATTTTAAGCTAACAACCTATGAAGTTCTGGCCAGCTAACAGCTTGGAGGTCCATACACCTGTTTCAAAAATGGTGACATTGTTTGTAGCGTTGCAGATACCCATTCTGATTCTATGTAAGAGCCAGTTTACAAGTCATGCAACACAACCCACCTCATTTAAAAATTGTTACATCCACTCTAAAGTTTTATTCATTATAGGGACCCATATCGTTGTGAGTATGTAAATAGTTTTAAAAATTATACCCAGGCAATACTCCTGTTATACACTAAAACTCAGAAGATTCAGGAAATGTAGAAATGAAACCCCCTTTAAAACTTATCTTAAAATCTCTTTGCAACAAGACAGATAAACTTGGAGGATATTGTGCTTGGTAAAATCAGTCGACAAATACTGTATGAGATCCCTAATAGTGGAATCTAAAACAGATGAGTGAATATAACAAAAAAAAGATTACAGATCATCTAATTATCTACAAGACACTTAAGGTTTTATTTCTTTTGTTTTTGTTTTTAATTTTATTTTATTTAACTTTACAATATTGTATTGGTTTTGCCATATATCAGAATGAATCTGCCACAGGTATACATGTGTTCCCCATCCTGAACCCTCCTCCCTCCTCCCTTCCCATACCATCCCCACATTTCACATAATTATCCAAAAAAAAATTTTTTTTAACTTACCTTGCTTATGCACTGATATTGCTCTTTATCACCATCAATCTTTTTCCTTTCCCCACTACTTCTTTCCTTTCTATTTTCAGATATACTGTTCTTAAAAATTCCCTTCATTATCATGCAACATATGCAAATTGCATCCTATTTTTGCTCTTCCTTTCACAGGTAAATTCCTCAGTTATATGGTTTATCTTGCAGCAATTCACTCTTCACTTTCTCATCACTAATTTGTTAATTTCTGTCAATATTATCATTTGTCTTCCAGGTCTTCGTATTTAAACACCTGGCCTAAATGGTGAAAGTGAAAATAATAATGTCGTGGGCAATGCCTTATATCATGGCTGTATAACAGGGACGTATTTGTCAAATACCTTTCATTATATTACATTATTACTTCTGATCTCGTCCTCACTGTATCACATATCCAGTCTATTATCAAACCTGTCAATATTTTTTCCTGTTTAAGTTATCAGACCTCCAACAGCTTACATTGAGATCTAAACATTATCAGTAATCCTGAATACTCTGAGTATTTTAGGGAATACTTGCAGTACTACTGCCCTCTGTGGTAACTGAGCAGGAAGAGTTTCTGCTTTTCTTCCTAAGAACTGCATTTTTCCTACATCCTAGGAGTTAGTTCTTATTTATTTGTTAGTTAAGAGATGACTTCTTAGAAACTTCTCTACCAGATTTTATATTTAACAAATTTCCTACAAAAATTTTATTATATTACTGCAGGAGATGATTTCAATGAAACAGGTTTTAGGACTGCAGTTCTTTAGACTAGCAATGAAAACAGTTTTTTCAAGAATTTAAAATCAGCTCAGTTGCCTGGGACTTGATATCTTCTATTGTTTAAAAATAGTAGCCAAGAAAAACTGAATTCCCTATCACCAATGCCAATTAAAATATTGTTTATGATATACATCATAAACTTAGCTATGTGCAAGAAAGAATGAATTGCACCCATGTTTAAAATCTTAAACATATTCCTTAAAAGTCAACAATGCAAATCATTTCTTTCAGAAGAATTGTCTGTTACCTCAGTAACTAAAAATGCCAAGGTATAACAATTGAAATACTATGCAAATATAAATGCTCTGTTGTTTTGGGGGAATACCTTTTGTCCCTGAACAATTTAAAGTTCAGCAACTATAAAGTTCATGCAGAGGTTTGAAACTTTAGATCATTCAGGGATAAAGTCCCAAAGATCCAATTATATCAAACTTTTAAACATTGAGACAAAGAGTGAACCACAGTTCTCCCAAAATAATTTCAAAGAACTCATAAAAACAGAATTTTCTTTCTCCTCTCTGTCCAATCCAGCCAATGAAGAGTTTTTTTTCTTGAAAGATTACAGTTAGAGTACTTCTCAGTGTATAGAGAAAAGAGAGCCCTAAAATTCTAAAACCTGTATTTTTTTTTACTTGTGAAACTACATGTATCTTTTTTCATTTGTGAAATTGCTCCCTAGTTTTCGGAGATTAAAGGAAGAAAGTGTCCTCATTAAGCCACTTGTCCCAGCAAATGATCAGAACTTTTATTCAATTGGGCTTCCCTGATAGCTCAATTGGTAAAGAATCCATCTGCAATGCCAGAGATCTGACCTGGGTTCGATCCCAGGATTGGGAAGATCCCCTGGAGAAGGGAAAGGCTACCCACCCCGGTATTCTGACCTAGAGAATTCCATAGACTGTATAGTCCATGGGATCACAAAGAGTCGAACACGACTCAGCTTAGTGACTTAAAGAAAAACTATTAAAAATTCCAACATATGGAGGCTGAACAACACGCTGCTGAATAACCAACAAATCACAGAAGAAATCAAAAAAGAAATCAAAATTTGCATAGAAACGAATGAAAATGAAAACACAACAACCCAAAACCTGTGGGACACGGTAAAAGCAGTCCTAAGGGAAAAGTTCATAGCAATACAGGCACACCTCAAGAAACAAGAAAAAAGTCAAATAAATAACCTAACTCTACACCTAAAGCAACTAGAAAAGGAAGAAATGAAGAACCCCAGGGTTAGTAGAAGGAAAGAAATCTTAAAACTTAGAGCAGAAATAAATGCAAAAGAAACAAAAGAGACCATAGCAAAAATCAACAAAACCAAAAGCTGGTTTTTTGAAAGGATAAATAAAATTGACAAACCATTAGCCAGACTCATCAAGAAACAAAGGGAGAAAAATCAAATCAATAAAATTAGAAAGGAAAATGGAGAGATCACAACAGACAACACAGAAATACAAAGGATCATAAGAGAGTACTATCAACAATTATATGCCAATAAAATGGACAACGTGGAAGAAATGGACAAATTCTTAGAAAAGTACAACTTTCCAAAACTCGACCAGGAAGAAATAGAAAATCTTAACAGACCCATCACAAGCACGGAAATCGAAACTGTAATCAAAAATCTTCCAGCAAACAAAAGCCCAGGTCCAGACGGCTTCACAGCTGAATTCTACCAAAAATTTAGAGAAGAGCTAACACCTATCCTGCTCAAACTCTTCCAGAAAATTGCAGAGGATGGTAAACTTCCAAACTCATTCTATGAGGCCACCATCACCCTAATACCAAAACCTGACAAAGATGCCACAAAAAAAGAAAACTACAGGCCAATATCACTGATGAACATAGATGCAAAAATCCTTAACAAAATTCTAGCAATCAGAATCCAACAACACATTAAAAAGATCATACACCATGACCAAGCGGGCTTTATCCCAGGGATGCAAGGATTCTTCAATATCCACAAATCAATCAATGTAATACACCACATTAACAAGTTGAAAAATAAAAACCATATGATTATCTCAATAGATGCAGAGAAAGCCTTTGACAAAATTCAACATCCATTTATGATCAAAACTCTCCAGAAAGCAGGAATAGAAGGAACATACCTCAACATAATAAAAGCTATATATGACAAACCCACAGCAAACATTATCCTCAATGGTAAAAAATTGAAAGCATTTCCTCTAAAGTCAGGAACAAGACAAGGGTGCCCACTTTCACCATTACTATTCAACATAGTGTTGGAAGTTTTGGCCACAGCAATCAGAGCAGAAAAAGAAATAAAAGGAATCCAAATTGGAAAAGAAGAAGTAAAACTCTCACTATTTGCAGATGACATGATCCTCTACATAGAAAACCCTAAAGACTCCACCAGAAAATTACTAGAACTAATCAATGACTATAGTAAAGTCACAGGATATAAACTCAACACACAGAAATCCCTTGCATTCCTATACACTAATAATGAGAAAACAGAAAGAGAAATTAAGGAAACAATTCCATTCACCATTGCAATGGAAAGAATAAAATACTTAGGAATATATCTACCTAAAGAAACTAAAGACCTATATATAGAAAACTATAAAACACTGGTGAAAGAAATCAGAGAGGACACTAACAGATGGAGAAATATACCATGTTCATGGATTGGAAGAATCAATATAGTGAAAATGAGTATACTACCCAAAGCAATCTATAGATTCAATGCAATCCCTATCAAGCTACCAACAGCATTCTTCACAGAGCTAGAACAAATAA
Organism: Bubalus kerabau; assembly: GCF_029407905.1. Lineage (NCBI taxonomy): Eukaryota > Metazoa > Chordata > Mammalia > Artiodactyla > Bovidae > Bubalus > Bubalus kerabau. Next base: position 170,568,267 of record NC_073627.1, read on the forward strand.
TTTCACAATTTGTATGGAAATACAAAAAACCTCGAATAGCCAAAGCTATCTTGAGAAAGAAGAATGGAACTGGAGGAATCAACCTACCTGACTTCAGGCTCTATTACAAAGCCACAGTTATCAAGACAGTATGGTACTGGCACAAAGACAGAAATATAGATCAATGGAACAAAATAGAAAGCCCAGAGATAAATCCGCGCACATATGGACACCTTATCTTTGACAAAGGAGGCAAGAATATACAATGGATTAAAGACAATCTCTTTAACAAGTGGTGCTGGGAAATCTGGTCAACCACTTGTAAAAGAATGAAACTAGAACACTTTCTAACACCATACACAAAAATAAACTCAAAATGGATTAAAGATCTAAACCTAAGACCAGAAACTATAAAACTCCTAGAGGAGAACATAGGCAAAACACTCTCTGACATAAACCACAGCAGGATCCTCTATGACCCACCTCCCAGAATATTGGAAATAAAAGCAAAAATAAACAAATGGGACCTAATTAACCTTAAAAGCTTCTGCACATCAAAGGAAACTATTAGCAAGGTGAAAAGACAGCCTTCAGATGGGAGAAGATAATAGCAAATGAAGCAACTGACAAACAACTAATCTCAAGAATATACAAGCAACTCCTACAGCTCAACTCCAGAAAAATAAATGACCCAATCAAAAAATGGGCCAAAGAACTAAATAGACATTTCTCCAAAGAAGACATACAGATGGCTAACAAACACATGAAAAGATGCTCAACATCACTCATTATCAGAGAAATGCAAATCAAAACCACTATGAGGTACCATTTCACACCAGTCAGAATGGCTGCGATCCAAAAGTCTACAAGCAATAAATGCTGGAGAGGGTGTGGAGAAAAGGGAACCCTCTTACACTGTTGGTGGGAATGCAAACTAGTACAGCCACTATGGAGAACAGTGTGGAGATTCCTTAAAAAACTGGAAATAGAACTGCCTTATGACCCAGCAATCCCACTGCTGGGCATACACACTGAGGAAACCAGAAGGAAAAGAGACACGTGTACCCCAATGTTCATCGCAGCACTGTTTATAACAGCCAGGACATGGAAGCAACCTAGATGTCCATCAGCAGATGAATGGATAAGAAAGCTGTGGTACATATACACAATGGAGTATTACTCAGCCATTAAAAAGAATACATTTGAATCAGTTCTAATGAGGTGGATGAAACTGGAGCCTATTATACAGAGTGAAGTAAGCCAGAAAGAAAAACACCAATACAGTATACTAACGCATATATATGGAATTTAGAAAGATGGTAACAATAACCCTGTGTACGAGACAGCAAAAGAGACACTGATGTATAGAACAGTCTTATGGACTCTGTGAGAGAGGGAGAGGGTGGGAAGATTTGGGAGAATTGCATTGAAACATGTAAAATATCATGTATGAAATGAGTTGCCAGTCCAGGTTTGATGCACGATACTGGATGCTTGGGGCTGGTGCACTGGGATGACCCAGAGGGATGGAATGGGGAGGGAGGAGGGAGGAGGGTTCAGGATGGGGAACACATGTATACCTGTGGCGGATTCATTTTGATATTTGGGAAAACTAATACAATTATGTAAAGTTTAAAAATAAAATAAAATTTAAAAAAAATTACTCAATTACATATATTGAGAGGGCCTTAAAACAAAAGACACAGCCCCCACCCACACCTTTGTTTCTAAAGGCAATTCTCAGTTAAAAGGAAACATAGCTCCTTAGAGAAATGGCTGATGTCAAGGCTACTGCAGGTAAAGGACAAGATTCAGTTCAGTTCAATTGCTCAGTCACGTCCGACTCTTCGCGATCCCCATGAATCGCAGCACGCCAGGCCTCCCTGTCCATCACCAACTCCCAGAGTTCACTCAGACTCACGTGCATCGAGTCAGTGATGCCATCCAGCCATCTCATCCTCTGTCGTCCCCTTCTCCTCCTGCGCCCAATCCCTCCCAGTATCAGGGTCTTTTCCAATGAGTCAACTCTTCGCAGGAGGTGGCCAAAGTACTGGAGTTTCAGCTTTAGCATCATTCCTTCCAATGAACACCCAGGACTGATCTCCTTTAGGATGTACTGGTTGGATCTCCTTGCAGTCCAAGGGACTCTCAAGAGTCTTCTCCAACACCACAGTTCAAAAGCATCAATTCTTCGGCACTCAGCCTTCTTCACAGTCCAACTCTCACATCCATACATGCTTGCAGTAATTTATTGCATGATATCAATAAGAAAGTGTGCAAAGAACAACTGGGATATATCAAAGGGCTTTAGGAGCCCAATTGATGAGGCTCCCATTGGCCAGGTCTGGGAGAGATTATTTTGAGCATCAAAGTAAATAATGGTAAAAGTGGATTATAATCCATAGAAGGGGATAAGTCCATGAATTCTTTTGGAAGGAAGGGAAGAAGGCAGGGTCTTCCTTACAGCAGAATGCTAAACTATAAACATGGAAGAACAATGTAGTTAGAAAATCATCAATCAAGGATGGGCTGTTACAGTAATAGATTATCATAGGTAAAGTGTTACTGCAGGTAAATGTAAATATTATAGTTGCACAAGCAAAAGTTGGATAAGAGACAGGATATTTACACGATGTCAATGTATCTTGCAGCAAACTACTTATTAATTTCAAAAACAAGATAGTAATAGCTTTATAGCAGATACCATAACATCACCAATAATGGGACATATATCCACGTGACCTTGAGAAATCTGTATGCAGGTCAGGAAGCAACAGTTAGAACTGGACATGGAACAACAGACTGGTTCCAAATAGGAAAAGGAGTACGTCAAGGCTGTATATTGTCACCCTGATTATTTAGCTTATATGCAGAGTACATCATGAGAAACGATGGGCTGGAAGAAGCACAAGCTGGAATCAAGATTGCCGGGAGAAATATCTGAAGTTATGTAGATGACACCACCCTTATGGCAGAAAGTGAAGAAGAACTAACGGGCCTCTTGATGAAAGTGAAAGAGGAGAGTGAAAAAAGTTGGCTTAAAGCTCAACATTCAGAAAATGAAGATCCTAGCATCTGGTCCCATCACTTCATGGCAAATAGATGAGGTGGAAACAGTGACAGACTTTATCTTCTTGGGCTCCAAAAGCACTACAGATGGTGACTGCAGCCGTGAAATTATAAGACGCTTACTCCTTGGAAGAAAAGCTATGACCAACCTAGATAGCATATTAAAAAGCAGAGACATTACTTTGCCAACAAAGGTCCATCTAGTCAAAGCTATGGTTTTTCCAGTAGTCATGTATGGATGTGAGAGTTGCACTATAAAGAAAGCTGAGCACCAAAGAATTGATGCTTTTGAACTGTGGTGTTGGAAAAGTCTCTTGAGAGTTCCTTGGGCTGCAAGGAGATCCAACCAGTCCATCCTAAATGAAATCAGTCCTGAATATTCATTGGAAGGACGGATGCTGAAGCTGAAACTCCAATACTTTGGCCACCTGATGCAAAGAACTGACACCTTTGAAAAGTCCTTGATGCTGGGAAAGATTGAGGGCAGGAGGAGAAGAGGACGACAGAGGATGAGATGTTGGATGGCATCACAGATTCAATAGACATGAGTTTGAGTAAACTCCAGGAGTTGATAATAGACAGGGAGGCCAGGCTTGCTGCGGTCCATGGGGTCACAAAGAGTTGGACAGGACTGAGCAACTGAACTGAAACTGATATCCACATGCCTCCCTTGAGGACACAATAGCACTTCTGGGGTATTCCTCTCAAAAGTACATCAGATCAGATCAGATCAGTCGCTCAGTTATGTCCTACTTTTGCGACCCCATGAATCGCAGCACGCCAGGCCTCCCTGTCCATCACCAACTCCCAGAGTTCACTGAGACTCATGTCCATCGAGTCAGTGATACCATCCAGCCATCTCATCCTCCGTCATCCCCTTCTCCTCTTGACCCCAATCCCTCCCAGCATCAGAGTCTTTTCCAATGAGTCAACTCTTCGCAGGAGGTGGCCAAAGTACTGGAGTTTCAGCTTTAGCATCATTCCTTCCAAAGAAATCCTAGGGCTGATCGCCTTCAGAATGGACTGGTTGGATCTCCTTGCGGTCCAAGGGACTCTCAAGAGTCTTCTCCAACACCACAGTTCAAAAGCATCAATTCTTCGGCGCTCAGCCTTCTTCACAGTCCAACGCTCACATCCATACATGACTACTGGAAAAACCATAGCCTTGACTAGACGAACCTTTGTTGGCAAAGTAATGTCTCTGCTTTTGAATATGCTATCTAGGTTGGTCATAACTTTCCTTCCAAGGAGTAAGCGTCTTTTAATTTCGTGGTTGCAGTCACCATCTGCAGTGATTTTGGAGCCCAGAAAAATAAAGTCTGACACTGTTTCCACTGTTTCCCCATCTATTTCCCATGAAGTGATGGGACCAGATGCCATGATCTTCGTTTTCTGAATGTTGAGCTTTAAGCCTGGAGAATCCCAGGGATGGGGGAGCCTGGTGGGCTGCCGTCTGTGGGGTCGAACAGAGTCAGACATGACTGAAGCGACTTAGCAGCAGCAGCAGCAGCATATCAATAAAGATATAGGAGACTGACAACACTATAAATCAACTAGATTTAACACAACCTATAGAACACACCATCCAACAAAATATACAAATCCACATACACATTCTTCTCAAGCACACATGGAACATCACCTGCTGATTTTATGCCATTAAGCAGTACACATTTTCCTTCCTTCCCTCCATAGTAGGCTTGCAAGATCCATGTTGATGAGTGTGGCTTCTGTTGGTTCATTTTTTACTGCTATATCATAGTCTATTTTATGATCATATCATACTTTATCCACTATTCTGTTTTTAGACACTAGACATTTTAATTGGCTTCACTTTTTGGCTACTTCAACCAATGCTGTTACAAACTTGCATGTGAATCTTTTGGTACAAGTCTGGGTATATATAATTAGGAGTGAAAACTGGTGTGTGAAATAACATGCTTACATCACCTTTAGTAGATTTTAAGTGACTTTCCAACATAGTAGGAAAATTTACTATCAGAATTATGTTTCCTATTGTTTCCTAACAAAGTAACCAAAACTTAGTGCCCTAAAACAAGTCATTTTCTTATACCCCATGGAGCCTCCGGCAGGAATTCAGACTATTTAAGGGTATGTGTGAGAACCTGCAGTACGAACTTGATAAGGATTTTGGATTAGAGACTTTTTTCCTTTGCATAGGAGTTTATGCAAGCTGGGGGCAGAACTGGTGGGCTGATCTCAAAATTAAAACCTTTGGTAAAACTAATTAAAATAGGATACATTTTGTGAATCCATATTCTCCAGGGATTTAAACAGATTGTTATTTTGTCAAAGGATTTAAAGTATTATATTGGGAGTTACATATACAAAAGAACACCTAAAAGCACCCAGATTGCATACTTTTCAAGACGGAATTCTGTGAGCACAAATGTACAAAGGGCCCATGGAGGCTTCTCCCCAGATTCCAAGCACACAATGCAATTAATGGTGAACAGGGGTCTCAAGAAGCCTTATTTTCTAAACATAGAACTTCTAATTTGGCACTCTTGCCTCTGAAAGTTGTTTCCATTGACAAGTTAGGTAGAAGCATAAATTTTTAAAGTTGTTAAAATTAAGTGGTAATGACATCATAAATGGTTTTTACACCAAATTAAATGGGTCATGTATGGATGTGAGTTGGACTGTGAAGAAAGCTGAGCACCAAAGAATTGATGCTTTTGAACTGTGGTGTTGGAGAAGACTCTTGAGAGTCCTTTGGCTTGCAAGGAGATCCAAACATTCCATCCTAAAGGAGATCTGTCCTGGGTGTTCACTGGAAGGACTGATGCTGAAGCTGAAACTCTAATACTTTGGCCACCTCATGTGAAGAGTTGACTCATTGGAAAAGACCCTGATGCTGGGAGGGACTAGGGACAGGAGGAGAAGGGGATGACAGAGGATGAGATGGCTGGATGGCATCACCGACTCGATGGACAGGAGTTCGAGTGAACTCCAGGAGTTGGTGATGGACAGGGAGGCCTGGCGTGCTGTGATTCATGGGGTCGCAAAGAGTCGGACACGACTGAGTAACTGAATTGAACTGAACTGAAGTGGGTTAAATCTAATTTTGTGGACAAGGAGAACTGTTTTAAATACATTTGAAACATGATTTGGTTGATGACCATAATCAAGATATAGAACACTCCAAACATCTAAGACCTTATTTTGTGCCCATTTGCAATCTACTCTGATCCTATGCCTCCAAACTACTGATCTGATTTGTCACTAGTTTTGCCTTTTCTGGAATTTCATATAAATAGAATTATATAATACACAGCCTCATCACTTAGCATAGTGCTTTATGTTTATATTCATCAGTACTGAGTATTCCACTGCATAAATCACAATGGTTTATTCACTAGTTGATAGACATTTAGATTGTTTTCAGTTCTGAGCTCTTATGAATATTTCAGCTATTCACTTACAAGTCTTGTTTTTGTATACAGTCACTTTGTCTTCTGACTGGAGCATTTAGTCCATTTACATTTGAAGTAATTATTGATGGGTATGTACTTACTGATATTTTGTTGTTTTGTAGCTCTTTCTTGTTTCCTTTTTTAGCTCTGCTTGGTTGTGATTTGATGACTATCTTTAGTACTGTTTGGATTTCTTCTTTCCGTATGGGTGTCTATTATATACTTTTTGGTTTGTGGTTATGTTTATATATAGCACTCTATACAAATACATGATTAAACTGCAGATCCCTTAAGTTTGAATGCATTTTAACAACTCTGCATTTTTACCTGTTCCACATTTACTATTTACATATTTACATTTTTGCTTTGTGTATCCCTTAACTACTTATTGTGGATGTAGATGATTTGACTACTTTTTTAACCTTCCTACTAGCTTTTCATAGGGTTGCTTTACTACCTTCGCTGTATATTTGCCTTTATCAATGAGATTTTTCCTTTAGTGATTTTCGTATCTCTAGTTGTGAACGTTCCACTTAAAAAAAAAACTCAACCGTTATTCTAATCAGTTCATCTGGAACTAGCTTGACGGGAAAAAGAAAAGCATAACAGAAAAGGGAGCATCTAAGGCTTGTTATCTGCTATGAGAGAAAGAGCAAGTTATCTCTCACCTTCAAGCCTATCTTCCACAGCCTAAAACTTTGGTGTCCATTTACAACATAGGATGAAACCAAATCTCTGATATTTTATGTATATAGCCAGGTATGTTAATCTTGATCAAAAGCAGAACCGCATCTGGGATTACTTTTATCATAAAATCCAATCTTTCAATGATTGCATTTCTCCAGGTATTTGACAGCAATTATTCAGGTGTCTTGCCTGTTTCTATTTTGCCTTGAAATTCCCAGACACCTAAGCCAACAATTTCTGCTTGGTTAGAAGTAGCTCACAATATGGCAGGCAGTAGGACCTTTTTTGGTCTTTAAAGAATAACTAAGCAATGTCTTGGAAGTTGAACTCTTTTCCAAAAGAACCAGTAAAAATTAATGGACCACTTCAAAGAACTGATCATGCAGCTTTTATTCACCACTTAGTATCTCCTTGGGCATCAGAAGGATTTTCCTTTCAAGACTATCACATGCTTCGCTAGCTCAGTACATATTGCAGAGGATTCTATGAAGACTTTGCATATAAAATACAAAAATCTGTTACATATACATCCATTAACAACAGTTTGTACATTACAGTGGGTGCCAGTGTCAAAACAACTCCCTGCACTTCACAAGCAGCATGACTATATTGTGGCAGCAGCAGATATGAACTTCCCCCGGGGGGCAGACAGTGTTCACACAGTGCGACTGCTCCTAGAGCACAGACCAACAGAGTCACATCTTGTTTCCTTTGCTGTTCTCATCAGTGAATACACAAGTGAAGAGATGGGAGGGCAAAGCAATGGGGATTTGTGGCGCTCGGTTGTTGTCGTGCGGGTACGCTGTATTACAGGCAGACACACTGGCAATTGTAAATTTGACACAGACATTACAGAAGTGGCTGCTCTTTATCACCAAAAAGACAAGTTTTATACTTTGTTTTGATTTCCAATTGCCAAATTTCAGGTACCTTCTTTTCACATTATCAGTTAAATTTGTGACGATATGTATTCCAGGAATAAGGAATTCAGTAGACCCTCTAAATCAGTTGCTTATGTGATGAGTAGCACTGAATGTTCCTAGGGAAAAAATAATAAAGATCTGTTTCAGATAGCTTTGGAAAGTGAAGGCCAAAGATACAGACGTTCACAGGTCCTTTTGCCATTTGTTCACCAGTATCACCATTCCACAATTACAAACTCTCATTAACTCTTCTAAATAAATGTACGTGCGCATATGCACACCAACACAAGCTGCATCGGGAGACCATGAATAACATTACCAGCTGTGCGAATGACTTGGCTGGTCAAGATGAAGGCAGTAAGTGTAAAACTTAGAAATGTGCTTAGAAAACTAAAACAAATTAATTCACTAGCACTAAGCACTAAGGTTCAAGTATCTTAGCACCTCTCTCAGCACCATGGGAAATTCCCATTATTGAGTAACAAAAAGTTTAAAAAGCATAAAATCTGATGAGGTTTTAAACTTGATACGAGCCAAGAGCACAATTCTTGCCCTTACACTCTTACTTTCTGATAATACCCGATCTACACCGCATTCTTGCCTAGGAAGAGTATCCCAGGTACTGAAAATTAAAGTCAGAGGGCACTTAGTGGAAGGGGAAATACTGATCTGAAAAACACCAAGTTCCACGAGGACATACGCTTTCTAAAAAATGGGGTTGATTTTTTCTTCCGCAAACACACACCACTCTCAAGTGGAAATCCATGATAGTTTACTTAAAATTCATGATGCTGCCAAAACTCACAATTATATTTAGTATCAGCTAGGAGGATATTTTGGTAATAAACACTTAAATTTTCATTTGTAAACTCCTTTTCCAATCAGAAGCAACCCCAAAACATAGCATATACAGCTAGGCTTAGGTACTATCTAGGGCAGTGTTTTTCAAACTATAACAACCCACTTATGAGTCAGAAAATGAATTTAGTGGGTCTGAAGGGCATTCAGAATGGGGTGGGGAGCTAGTGGGGAGGGATCAAAGCAGATCACACTTAAGAGTATATCATTTCACAAAACATTTTATTTAAGTTAAAGATTTTCTATTCATCCTCTGTCTCTGTCTCACACACACACACACATACAAACACACAGAGTTCTGGGTCATGATGTAAAAAGTTACTTTGACTATGGGTCACAGTCAAGAAAATTCATTTCCTACTCCAGGGGATCTTCCCAGCCCAGGGATCGAACGCATGTCCCTAGCATCACCTGCATCGGCAGATGGATTCTTTACCATAAGCGCCACCTGGGAAGCTCCACTTTGGTTAACAGAGGCCCCCAAAAATAACAACATGGAATTTCCACCCTGCTGTTAACATCAGTAAGGGGTCAGAATTGAGTGAAAGTCAATTTTGTGCTTGGAATCCAAGGTGAGCTAGAGGGTTCTCCATTCACCTTGATAAACACTTATTTAAACTTCTTTCCCCCTTACCTGACATCCCTGGGCAGGAGTATGAGCAGTACAAGGAAAGAAAGAATCCCTAGCTGCAATTACTTACTTTGAATGATATCATGTTATTCCCAGATGGCTAATTAAAATGCTTCTCTTTCTGTCTCACAGTCATATTGTTAGCATAAAAGTGGGTAGAAAATTTTAATTTGCCTTTACAGTTTTGAGATTATAAATGATATAAACCAAAGCACTTACGATATCATTGTTGGTTGGAGTTTTGCAAAATACACACCACAGAATGAACACTTCTGTCCTAACCTACCTTCATCTGCTTTTAAAAGGAGGACAATTAGAATTATCACATAGAAACTGAATTTCCCCTCCCTCTCAATTTGTAAGGTTGGTAGATAACCATTCAAAAAGCCAACCATCTAAACAAATGATAAGACAAATGTTCAGCTTCTGAACTTCAAGAATCCAAGAGTGCTTACATAATGGGTCAGTTCAGTTCTGGTGCCAGGACGGCTGTACCTTCTCATCTTGGGAATTTCTCAGGCAGGTCAAGGTTAGCACTGATTGGCAGCAGGGTGTAAAAGAAAAGTGTCCTGGGTAGGTCATCAAACATGCAGGTTCCAGCCTCGGCACAGGCCTCCGAACGGAAGCTACATCATCTCATAGCCTGTTTCTTCAGGTTACAGAAGGGGGTTAAACTAAGTGATTTACACAGCCCCTCTTCCTGAAAGGACTTTATAAAATTTGGATGCAGTTCTAAGATTTTTATGCAGGTTCCCGCTGTAACTTTGTCTATTCCTTTAATAACAGCTCTAATTCTTTCAACAGCTATTTCTGTCAGTTTCACCTACAACCACCTCTCAAATATCATCCAAGGTTCCATTTAGCTTATCCAGTCCAGATACTTTTAAAACATCGAGTAAAATAAAGCTAATAAGGAACAAAATTTAAGGCATTTTTTTTTTTTTTATTTCAGCCAAGGAATGATGCATGCTACAGATTAATCTTTACTTTTCCCCACTTGGTTTTTCAAAGAATACCACCGTTTCAAACCCCAATGAACATGGCACTTGTTTTGTTTCTTCCCCTTCTAATTCACTCCAGACTTTCAAGTGTTTTCTTCAGTAACGATGCTTTCTCCTGCAGCTCAGGTCTGCTGTCTGTCTCCATGGCTCCTAAAGACTCAATCAGGACCACTCTGCACTCAGGGGTCAGACTTGCCCACTGTTTCGATTCTGAACGGAAAGAAGAAACACAAAAGAATCCTTATAGAAGAAGCAAGCAGAAAACCCCAAACTATTCTTTCTGCTTTTATGCCACACATCCTATCCCTGAAGTAAATGCAATAACTGTTCTGCATATAATGATCACAGGTTTAATAGTTGTCTCAGAATCTAATTATTGACAATAACCTGAGGGCCTATCGGGGGTTTCATCCTCTGCCTCCAGAGCTGCTGGGACAACGAGAATGAAGGGTCACTGAAGCCACTCAGGAGACAGGGCACACAGTGACAAAAAGCCATTGCAGCAACTGAGCTGAATATATCTTTGTAAGATAAGCTCAGTAAAAAAAAAAATCAATACATCTGAAAACTGTAGAGACAGTCTGAACAGATGATAACTTTATTACACCTTTAAGAGAAGCATAGAAGAACTACATGCATGCTCAAAATTTTAGAAATTCAGAAAGTATGTCAGATACTAAATCTTGTTTATGAGGTTCTGATACGTTCTGATGATGGAGTTTCAAGCTAGATATTTCACTGTTTAGCCTCATTTTCCTCATCTAGAATGTACGCATACATATGTGGCAAACATGAGAATCCAGGGATATATCTAAGTTCCTAGCTTTCATTTCAACAAGGAAAATGGGATTATGAGATGTGCAATGCTACTGAAACAAACGGCCTATTTGACGGAGCCTTGAGAGATGCTTTAATTGCTAGGCAAGGACAGAGACAGAATGAGAAACAGCAAATACATAAGGCTCTACAGAAAACTGTTCCATCTTCCTCATTCTTTATTCATATGGCTAAAATGACAAAAAACAGGAAACAGAAAAAAAAAGAAAAGAGGCCTCCTTCTGAAGTCAGTAGCAGATACACTACTGGAGAAATGCTACCAGTCTCCTGTTACCAGTGATAGAACAGACCATTAGATAAAATCGCTTCTGTATAAGACAGCTTTTAAAAAGGAAAACAGAAAAAAAAAATCAACTAAGAAAACTGCAATCAAATTTGATGATTCGGGAAGTTAACTGTTACGTGTTTTCCTAACTTCACTTTTCAGTGTGCCATTGTTTACTGACACGAGTGCAGTGAGCTCTGCCCTGCCACTGTCAGCCGCCTGCTGTAATTAACCCAGACTAACTCAAGATTCACTACAGAAACTACATCTTTTTTTTTTTAACTAATTAATTTTAGTTCAGTTCAGTTCAGCAGCTCAGTTGTGTCCGACTCTTTGTGACCCCATAGACTGCAGCACACCAGGATTCCCTGTCCATCACCAAGTCCTGGAGTTCACTCAAACTCATGTGCATTGAGTCGGTGATGCCATCCAACCATCTCATCCTCTGTGGTCCCCTTCTCCTCCCGCCTTCATCTTTCCCAGCATCACGGTCTTTTCAAATGAGTCAGTTCTTCACACAGGTAGCCAAATTATTGGAGTTTCAGCTTCAGCATCAGTCCTCCCAATGAATATTCAGGAGGAGGCTAATTACTTTACAATATCGTGGTGGTTTTTGCCATATATTGACATGAATCAGCCACGGGTGTAGTGTACATGTGTCCCCCCATCCTGAAACCTCTCCCCACTCCATCTCTCTGGGTTGTCCCAGGGCACTGGCTTTGAGTGCCCTGCTTCATGCATTGAACTTGGACTGGTCATCTACTTTACATGTGGTAATATACATGTTTCAATGCTATTCTCTCAAATCATCCCACCCTTGCCTTCTCCCACAGAGTCCAAAAGTCTGTTCTTTGTATCTGTGTCTCTTTTGCTGTCTTGCATATAGGGTCATCATTACCATCTTTCTAAATTCCATATATATGTATTAATATACTGTACTGGTATTTCTTTCTGACTTACCTCACTCTGTATAATGGGCTTCAGTTTTATCCACCTCATTAGAACTGACTCAAATGTGCCTTTTTTTTTTTTTTTTTTTAAATAGCTGAGTAAGATTCCATTGTGTATATATACCACAGCTTTCTTATCCATTCGTCTGCTGATGGACATCTAGGTTGCTTTCAATTCCTAGCTATTGTAAACAGTGCTGCAATGAACATTGAGTTACATATGTCTCTTTCAATTCTGGTTTCCTTGGTGTGGATGCCCGGCAGTGGGATTGCTGGGTCATATGGCAGTTCTAGTTTCAGTTTTTTTAAGGAATCTCCACACTGTTCTCCATAGTGGCTATATTAGTTTGCATTCCCACCAACAGAGTAAGAGGGTTTCCTTTCTCCACACCCTTTCCAGCATTTATTGCTTGTAGACTTTTTGATGGCAGTCATTCTGACTGGTGTGAGGTGGTTCCTCATTGTGGTTTTGACTTACATTTCTCTGATAATGAGTGATGTTGAGCATCTTTTCACGTGTTTGTTGGCCATCTCTATGTCTTCTTAAGAGAGATGTCTGTTTAGTACTTTGGCCCATTTTTTGATTGGGTCATTTATTTTTCCGGTATTAAGCTGCATGAGCTGCTTGCATATTTTTGAGATTAATTCTTTGTCAGTTATTTCATTTGCTATTATTTTCTCCCATTCCGAAGGCTGCCTTTTCATCTTGTTTATAGTTTCCTCTGTTGTGCATAAGCTTTTAGGTTTACTTAGGTCCCATTTATTTTTTTTATTTCCATTACTCTGGGAGGTGGGTCATAGAGGATCTTGCTGTGATTTATGTCAAAGAGTGTTCTGCCTATGTTTTCCTCTAGGAGTTTTATAGTTTCTGGTCTTACATTTAGATCTCTAATCCATTTTGTGTTTATTTTTGTGTATGGTGTTAGAAAGTGTTCCAGTTTCATTCTTTTATAGGTGGTTGACCAGTTTTCCCAGCACCATTTGTAAAAGAGATTGTCTTTTCTCCATTGTATAATTTTGCCTCTGTTGTCAAAGATAAGGTGTCCATAGGTACATGGATTTATCTCTGGGTTTTCTATTTTGTTCCATTGATCTATACCTCTGTCTTTGTGCCAATACCATACTGTCTTGATGATTGTATCTTTGTAGTATATTCTGAAGTCAGGCAGGTTGATTTCTCCAGTTCCATTCTTCTTTCTCAAGATTGCTTTGGCTATTTGAGGTTTTTTGTGTTGGAAACTAAACTTTATTGAGATAATCACAGTTCATAGTGCATTAAAAGTATATAAAATAGAAGTGTACCAAATTTAACACTTCATAAAGTTTGAAGGTTTTAGCTATGTATATTAAACTTTCATGTACAAATATACTAATTTACATTTTGGAATATATGCTTCATTAAAAATAAAAATAGAAAATAAAAAAATTCCTAAAACATCTGCCATAAAGTCTCCTTGGCTTTCCAATCCTCCAATCAGAAGTATCAAGAACTCACCTTCAAGTTTTTTAAGCAGCAATTCTATCACAGATAAAGCTTCTGTTCTCACAGATGAGTAGGTCTTATTTTCTAAGAAGGAAATCATATAGTTCACATTATTCATTTTATATGCCTTACAAACAGTACTTTTAAGATTAAGTTAATGTTACTGAAAAAAAGACATTCAGAAATTATAAATTCAGAAAAAGATATACCTATTCTTAAGTAATTATCCCTTTGCCAATTATCACCAAATATTAGAAATATGCTATAAGTCCATATTCCTTACTTCAAAAAAAAAGCCATCAGTGAAATATACCAATCTCCACAATAAATGGCAATATTTAAAGGACCCATTTTAGAAGTCAGAAATCAAAAGACAGTATCTCAAACACATATTGACCTCATAGGATACCTAAGAAAGTCTTAAGGTTTTCATGACCTCTTCATTTTAGCAAAGAACACGATACAACCCAGGGGTAAAGAGCCAACTCAGGGACACCTGGCTGGGACCCGACCCCACAAGCACGTTTCTTAGCTGCCAGTTCTTTATCCAAAACCATGTGGCTACCTCCAAGGATCACCAGTGAAATATGCTTCCTTGGTGTCTACTCTACACGGAGCATCTAGCTCACAGTGAAACTGTCTAGAGAAGAAACTGACACATAACCAGACCTGAGTCAAAGAAAGAACAAAATGAGGTTATGACAGGTTGTTACGCTACGAAGTACACAAATGCTTTAAAAATGGTGGTGAGCTGACAACCGGACACAGGAGTCAGCTCAAAGGGGCTTCCACTGGCCAAATTTGGGATAATTTGAGCAACAAATTAATTCAGGAAAGTAATTATAAACCAATAGGGAAATAAAGGGATGCATGAAACAATGTGGATAACAGATTAATAAAGAGTTCAGGAGAGGGACCTGGCTTATGAGAAGATATCAGTTGTCAAAGGGTAAATGTAGAGGAAGTGCTAGAGTTGGAAAATCCTCTTAGTAAAAGCTGCTCAGGAAAACCTATCAATGCATGCTGAACCTAGAGGAGATATTTTGAAAACCAGCAGTCCATGTACATGGTCTTAAAGTGTCTTCTCCCAGACTGCTTAGAAGACACAGTTCTGAAGAGGAGCAGGTTATTCGAATGGTCTTAAAATATGTTCTCCCGCAGGCTGCTTACCAGACAGAATGGGAAAAAACAGTAACCATACAGCAGAGAAAACTGAGTGATACCTTGACTGGATCATCACAATTAACCTCGCCAATGAGGGCAGATGGACAGTGTGCCTCTTGATGGGAGAGGACACACCACTTACAGAGAAGCACAACTGGGAGCTCATAACCCGGATCTGATCACAGGGAAAACACCAGACAAGCAGCAAATGACAAACACGCTATAGTTTTAAAGTGGGGCAAGCTGAGGCTTTTCTTCAAAATTGTCAATGTCATATAAGATGGAAAAAGGCCAAGGAAGCATTCCAGATTAAAGGAGACTAAAAGGATATGACAACTATCAATAAATGCACCAAATGACTCTGAACCAGATTCCTTAAGGAGAGGAGGAAAAAACTATATAAAAAACATTACTGAGTCAACTGAAAACCTAGAATATGAATGGTTAAAAATACTACATCATTACACTATCTGAAGTTGGTAACTATACTATGATTATGTAAAAGCAGGCACACTGAAGAACTTAGGAAAAAAGGGGCAGGACGTAAGCAACATACTTTCAAATGTTCAGGGAAAAGTATTACATGTGTACAGAAGGCAAATCAAAGTAACTGGCACAAAATGTTAACAGGTGACTTTGGGTAAAGCGTATACAAGTATCATATGCACTATTACTGTACTTTTCTCTAAGTTTGAAATTATTTCCAAATACAAGGTTTTAAAAAATACTGATCACAAAGGTTTTTCTAATCTAGATGTTGAAATTCTAATTAGTTTCAGGTTAATACATTCCAGTTTGGGGGCACATACTGAGTCTACTAAATAGATGAGTTCAGTAGTTGGTTCCATGAATTTAGTTCCCAGCACAAGGTAGGACAAAAATGAAAACCCCCTTATCCATGTCAGTTTGAAAGTGAAAGTGAAAGCCACTCAGTCATGTCCAACTCTTTGGGACCCCAATGACTGTACAGTCCATGGCATTTTCCAGGCCAAGAATACTGGAGTGGGTAGCCTTTCCCTTCTCCAGGGGATTTTCCCAACCCAAGGATCGAACCCAGGTCTCCGGCATTGCAGGCGGATTCTTTACTAGCTGAGCCACAGGGGAAGCCCAAGAATACTGGAGTGGGTAGCCTATCCCTTCTCCAGCAGAGTTTCCTGACCCAGGAATCCAACCGGGGTCCATCTGCACTGCAGGCGGACTCTTTACCATATCAGTTTACCACTCACCTAAAGAATATGTGATTGATTTACAAGTTTCAAGGAGAATTTCAGCCAGAGCCTCAGGATCTGCATGTTCTTCTTCTAAAAGCATTAATCTGTACAAATCAGAAAGCAAGATCCAAATACTAGTTATTTCAGAAACATTCTAAAGCCTTTCTGGCACAAACGACTCCTATCTGTATGTATTACTTTATGATGTCATTTTAGCTTTTTGAAATTTAAAAGAATTCCACTGATTATACATAAGATGCTAAGGGGAAGGGGAAAGTAAAATAAATGACTGAACTATGAAGCGAATTACCCCTGAAAAAAGGCATTCATCGCCTGTAGGACTCCCAGCTGCACTTTCCATGTGCTGAGTTTCAGCCGTTCACACATCAGTTTGCACAACTCCTGACGATAACAACCTGGGAAAAAAGACAGATTGGGACAGAGCAGGACAGAGAATGAAGAAGCAAGAGACAGAGCAAGTGAGAGAAACAAAGAAGAGAGAGGAAGAGAGGGACAAACAGAGAGAGGGTGGGATTCGGGGGGTAAGTGGAAGAGAGAGGGAGAGAGGAAAAAGTGAAAAAACAAAAACAAATGCCTTTAATTAAAGTCATGAAATTTCAAAAACACTTCAGCATGACTCTGTTCAATTCCCACAAACTTCCTTGATCAGAAATATGCTCCCCCTACCCTCAAATCGTATATAACTATTCAAAAGTTATAACTATTCACTGTCAAGGCAATATCCTTCTCTACAGAACTGACAGTCAACCACACTGTGTTTTCCCTGTAAAATACCCTAAATGACGGCCAAAGAAAGCAGGACTCTGGAGGCCAGGGGTCCTTGCTGGACACTCACAAGCTTATGCATATTGCAGACTTAACTAGAATCAATGGTGCTTTATTCCAAATCTGTTATGCCAACTGCACTCTTATTATAATTATGTAATTAATATTTTGCTAAATGATGAAAGAGGAGCATAAAACTCAACAAAGTAGTTATTTTTTAAATGCTACAGAATTTAGTAAGATTCACAAATGTAAAGATAGATAGGGGTTAAGAATCTAGATTCTGCATTTGAACCGCTTCCTAAGAAACTGTGCTTTCTTTCTCTACTATAAAGAAATAAAAACAAAAACAAAAAAAGGAAATAAACCCAGGAATTGAAGATGATGAGTAAGATGTATATGAGAAGCCAGTGTGGAAGAAATTCTCAAAGGCCGTTGCCCTTCCCCTGTATGTGAATTACATCTCTATTCCTTACACTAAGACTGCCTTGTATATGTGTCATCTTTTTATATAACTCCCTATTTGAATTTTTTCCACCTATCAAGCAAAAGTTAATAGTCCTAATGAAATCAAATAAGTGGGCTTCCACTGCAATCCAAACATAACACCAAGAAATAAAACCTCTTACAAATCTGTATCTCTGGGAAAACCCATCCTATACATAGCAAATATACTTTTTGAAGTTCACACAAAGGATGGCAAGGCTCAATGACACTCTTGAGTGTGATTTTAGATACATCCAAAACATTAAAAAAACAGAGAGACATTACTTTGCCGACAAAGGTCCATCTAGTCAAAGCTATGGATTTTCCAGTAGTCATGTATGTATGTGAGAGCTGGACCATAAAGAAGGCTGAGCACCAAAGAATTGATGCTTTTGAACTGTGGTGTTGGAGAAGACTCTTACAAGTCCCTTGGAGTTGGGGATAGACAGGGTAGCCTGGTGTGCTGTAGTCCATGGGGTCGCAAAGAGTCACAACTGAGCGACTGAACTGAACTGAATCAGAGTCAATGATGCTTTTCATAAGATTCAGGAATATTCAGATGTAGGATGCACTGCAAGAACCAATACAAGGCAAACTCCTACTAACTACAACCTAACCCGCAAGTAAAGGTTTATTATTTATTTAAACCTTCGCTGATAGCTCAGTTGGTAAAGAATCCACCTGCAATACAGGCGAGACCCTGGTTCAATTTCTGGGTGGGAAGATCCGCTGGAGAAGGGATAGGCTACCCACTCCAGTATTCTTGGGTTTCCCTTGTGGCTCAGCTAGTAAAGAATCCGCCTGCATTGCAGGAGACCTGGGTTCGATCCCTGGGTTGGGAAGATCCCCTGGAGAAGGGAAAGGCTACCCACTCCAGTATTCTGGCCTGCAGAATTCCATGGACTGTATATCCATGGGGTCACAAAGAGTCAGACACAGCTGAGCAACTTTCACTTTCACTTTTCACTTGGAAAGATTATGCTCAATTCTGCAAATCTCTCAGAAAATTACGAGTTTCTCAGGTAGACAGATTTCATTTGCTTATTGAAGGTTGAGCAACAAGGCCATTCATTTTGAGACAGAGAGACCCCACTAATAAGTTCCATGGATCTCTCAGAATACAGTGCCATAAACAAGACCAACAGAATTCTTTTTATAGTCAAATTATCTACATAAAATGTATCACAGTTGTTATGGTGGTTTAGTTGCTAAGTCATGTCTGACAGGCTCCTCTGTCCTTGGAATTCTCCAGGTAAGAATAGTGGAGTGGGTTGCCATTTCCCACAAATTCACATGTTGAAGTCCTAATAACCCCAAGTATCTCAGAATGTGACTGTGCTGGGAGACGGTTTTCAAAGAGATCATTAGGGCCCTAATCCAAGACGACTGGTATATAAGATATAAGAACATTAGGACACAGAGACATGGAGGGCCATTTACAAGCCAAGGAGAAAGAGCCCAAAAGAAACCTCAACACTGTTGATATCTTGATCTCAGACTTCTAGTCTCCAGACTTTGAGGAAGGAAGCCACCCAGCCTGCAGGACTATGTTACAGCAGCCATACCAAATTAATAGTCAAGGAGATTATTTGTCAACACAGAAGTAACATTTATATTGGACAGCCCTCTCTATTCCTCAGTCAGGCCCCACAGGAAACGGCAGCTGTAAGCGTCACACAGGACGCCCCGCTCTCAAGCGTCACACAGGACGCCCCGCTCTCAAGCGTCACACAGGACGCCCCGCTCTCAAGCGTCACACAGGACGCCCCGCTCTCAAGCGTCACACAGGACGCCCCGCTCTCAAGCGTCACACAGGACGCCCCGCTCTCAAGCGTCACACAGGACGCCCCGCTCTCACGAGGTGACCCCTGACTGCAGCAGCACCCCTCGGAACGCAGGCTCCGCTGCTTACGCTGCGTCTCCGCACTGCGGGGCCAGGCTTTGCCCAGGCTCTCAAAGGCGCCCAGCAGAGATTCCAGCTGGAGCTCCTTCTCCTTCTCATCCTCATCTTCATTTTTGGTAGTCCGGACTCCAGTGCTTTCAGGTGAGTTCTGGAAGGCAAAAGAAAAAGAAAGCAAATTAAAAATTGTTTTTTCTTTGAAGTTACAAGTATACTATTAAAACATTCAGGGTACCAGAGTATGAGATATTAACCAGGAATTAAATGCTAAATTCTCTACCATGGGTCGCCCTATTCATTAAAAGAATTTTGAACAGGAAGACTACATCTCTCCAATAAATTTGGGTGATCCTGTAAAGGACTCTGTGGGAAAAGGTGAAAAAACCTATTGTATATATAGTATTTTGAGCACAACACACAAAGGGTGGCATTACAGTCATGGAATTAAAGGAGAAAGAACTCGGTAATGATCTAAATCCAAACTCTGTCTTTATAAGATAAGGAAACAAGCTGGGAGGTCACTTGTCCAGCTGGCTGGTGAAATAATGCATTTAAAATACAGGGCTCCCAAATCCATACACTACCATTATGTATGTAACAGAAATTATTTAAACAACTTTTTTACAACTGCAAAATAGCAGCAACACAAGAAACCAAATAAAAATGTTATTTAAAATATTTTGTGTTTCACCAAAAAAAAAAAAAAAAAAAATTGGTAAACCATACCCTTCTTTCTCTGAATCAGTGTCCAACCTTTAAAAACAAGAACTTCATTATCCAAAAGAAATCAAGGTCCATTTTTGATCAAAGTCACCCAATCTGTAGCAAAGGCAGTCAACAGCGGCACACTGAGCTCCCTGTCTTCACTCTGGGATGCCTGGGCTGGCTGCTGCCCAGACTTGCAACGCAAAGCTCATTCCCACCAGGAGAGAGACTATTTGTCCACTCCAACACCAGACTCAGGAACTCACTGGTCCCGCAGCCCTAAGTTTCTTGCCTCTCAGGATGAAATCTCTGCAATAAACTCATCTTTCTGCTTTGTTTTTTATTTTTTTTTGGCCATGCCACATGTCATGTGGGATCTTAGTTCCCTGACCAGGGATCAAATCCATACCCACTGCACTGAAGTGCAGAGTCTTAAACCACTGGACTTCCAGGGAAGCCCTCTGCTTTGTTGAAAAAAAAAAAAAAAAATTCCACCATTATCCCATGGAGGGGAAATGGATACCTAAAATGAAGATTACTGTTTGCAACCTCATCTGCAGCCAGGTATGGCCATCTGGCTAAGCACTGACCGACGGGAGAAGTGAAAAGGCCCTGCCACAGTTTCCAGGAGCTGCCCTTAAAAGAGATCTGATGTGCCTACTCTGACCTTTCATTCTTTCTCCATCTCCTCTGCCATCACCCGCTTGGAACGCAGACACACGGTGGACTGTGAAGACAGTGGCCACCGCCCAGGGATAGCAGAGCTGGGAGCTGTAAAGAGCCAGACTCCCAAAACTAGTATGTGAAGGACAAACGTCTGTCTTGCTTAAAGCCATGATGTTTTGGGATCTCCTGCAATTTGCAGCTACATGAATCCTAATAAAACGTGCAAAGAGGACACAGGAAAATCTTTTCCTTTTTTAAAAAAATCTTTTAAACTATAAACGAGACCTGAAAGAAGAGGGCAGGCATTACCTTCTTGATGAGAGGTATGACGATGTCGGCAAACTCCTGGAATCTGTCTTCTTTGGTGGCCTTTAAGACATCCCCTGCACAACTGATTGCTACAATCTTGTACTTGGGGTTCTCTCTGCCACACTCCTTCAGAACAGCCTGCAGGATTTCATTTGTGCTGGGCTGACCGGGCACAGGCTTCTCCAGCTCTGCACTGTACGACCCACACGAAAGCATCAAACAATTAATAAAGGCTGCAGCTTTCTGGCTCAGTTTAAGAAATGGCGTCTGATTCACTGAAGGAACATTTACCTGCAAGCTGTCACCACACAGGCAATGGCCTTCAAAAGTTCTTCCTAAAGGGTTGAAAGAGGAAAAGATAAGCACCCATGTGTCATTTACATTCTCTGCACATGACTACAACTACCTCAGAAGTATCTAAAAATTATGGCAACAAAAATTAACCAGTCACCACATCGATAACACACTTTTCGTTTAACGAGCACACCACAGAGTTTTTCTCCAGACCATGGAAGCAGGATAACTGTCCTCATCTCCACCGCGTGAAGCCTAGAGAACCGACTTGCCCAAGGGCATAGAGGCAGAAGCATTAACAATGGAATCAGAACTGGTTCTGACTCTGAGGCCCCCACTTCATTTACAGCTCTGCATGGGCCACCAGGGCTTCCACCATGCCAAGCAGACTATATATGATGCCACAGTCTCATGCTCACCACGATACAGTCACTGTGTTAACCTACCACCAACGTCTATAAAAAATGACCAATTCACAGGCCCCAGAGACGTGCATCCTGAACTCGGGGGTTTAGACACACTGGCCTGGCCACTCAATTTCACATATGCCCAATCCTGATGGTCTGCTCATGAGGTCAACAGGGACAAAAGGATGAACACCTGGGTTAAGCCTTACCTTGGAAAGTTGAACAGGATAAATAAAAATCAACCCCCAGCATTACTGTGCACTATTCAAGGACATGTGGGTTATACTCTGATGAAATACCACATTTAATCAAAGTTTACCCAGGGCTTCCCACTGCCTAGGAAATCTGTCTGGTTCACAAACACCATCCATCTTTTGTCCCACAAAACAGCATTTTAATTTTTATAGAAAATGAAAAGTGAAGGATGAAGTCATAATCCTTTAAGGATACCTTAGGTTAATTGGGCATGAATGGTTCCTTTACCTTTCCTGCCCACGTTCTTCCAGCTAGGCCTTGTAGTAATGCGGTCAGTATCATTCCCAGATACGGAGGTACCAGGGAGCTGGTTTGCTTTGCAATTGACGCCATGGCAATTGCACCCTGCGCTTTCATTTTCCAGGACTGAGACTGTAAAGCCTTCTGGGTAATGGTAATCAACTCCTGCAGGTATAACCGAATGCCGCCAAAGGAACCTAGATTATGAAAAGCGAAATTAAAGCAACTTTTAAGTGACCAAAACAACCCCCAAAACTAATGGATTTTTTTTCCCCTAAGTCTGGAATAAAAGTCGTGAACATCAGTTTAAAGCAGTGACTCAACAGTGACACTGCATCACATCCCTCTCTCAAAGGAAGAGAAAGGGACGAGGGGTGTGAGGAGTCTTCACAGCAGCAGGACTTTATGGACTTGGGTGCACCCACAGGTGGGCTGTCACCCATGAATGTGGGTCCAGGTGAAAAGCAGAGTGGAGAAGCACTACTCTAAAACATTACTCAGAGCAACAGAAAAATCACTGTTCACTCTCAACTGAAATAAGCAAAGTTCTGCTGTGTTAGGGCGGTTTCTGTTCTCTCACATGGCCAGCAATGAGAGAGGAAAGAAAAGAGCTCTGAGCGCCAACCTGAGAACTCAGCGATTTGGACAGGCTGAGAACCCAACGGGACACACGCTGTTAAGGTGCCAGGAAAAGTAACTACAGAAGTTTGCAAATAAAAAGTGAGCTAGAAATCCCAACAATGGGATGCAGAAAATCAACTTATGGTTACTGGAGGGGTATGGCAGGAGGGGTAATTGGGAGATTGGGACTGACATATATATATACTACTATATATAAACAGATAACTAATGAGAACCTACTGTATAGCTCAGAGAAGTCTACTCAATACTCTGTAATGACCTATATGGAAAAAGAATATAAAATAGAGGGGGTGTATGTATAACTGATTCACTTCACTGTATAGCAGAAATTAACACAATATTTTATTTCAACTATACTCCAGTACAAGTTTTTTTTAAAAAAAGAGAAAAATAAATTTCAACTGTGGTTCTTAAGGAACAAGTTTAATTCATAGGCACTGTTTACTAACCAGGGACATTCTCCTGCCACACTTCAGTCCATAAGTTACATTCTTCTTTTTCTGCTTTCTCCTCATCAGCAATTTCATGCATGCCTAGGAATGCCAAAGGCAGAACTTCTTTGGCATGGTTCTTCAGTACATCGGGGCTGTATCGTCCAATAGCATGAATAGTCAGAGCACAAGAGGTCTTGTAGATGGGTTCTAAAAAGAAGCAGAAAAGCCCACAATCTTCATGACACGTACTGTCTTTAAGAGTAACTGGCTGAAACAGACCACTGCAGGACTTGTACCACAACAAACCAAACCAGTAAAATCAACCAGCAGTGTTCCTCGCAGAGCACATAAAATCAGAAAGGGTAAGACCTGATTTGTCCTGTTTCATCAGGCTGTTTACATCTAAATTAACAGTAACTGAAGTAGGAAAAGAAAGGCACCTTCTTTCTCCATATACCAGCCGTTGAGCTTCTGCAGGAGTTTCTCAGTGCTGCTATCCCGTGAGGTCTGGAAGAGAAACGATCCCAGTCATTTCTCTATAATTATGCCACTATACTTATTTAACTAAGTAAGAAATTCAACTCACCCGAACTAAATGGCCCATGGCAAATGCACAGGATTTCTGAATTACACTGTTCCGATCAGTCAGGCCACTAAGCAAAGCACTCATGAGTTTACCTGGCACAAACAAAGGAGGAAAATCTTGACACCTGGTTGACCGAACGCTCTGCTCTGTTCCCAGGACCCAAACAAAACTTAAACCTGTAGTTAGTATCTGATTTATTCCATGGTAGCCTAGAGCCCTTGCACATTACATCTGTACTATCCATTTGCTTCTCTTTGCTTGGTGTAAAATTAAAAATTAAACTGCATCAGGACTTCCCTGGCAGTCCAGCGGTTAAGAATCTGTGCTTCCAATGCAGGAGGTACCAGGGGGAACTAGGATCCTGCAGATGGCACACTGTGCCCAAGAAATAAAAGTAAACAAATAATAATCTGTGTCTAGAATACTGGGGGGAAAGCTGCAAAAATGAGACTGAGGTACTTTTGTACAAGTCCATCAGCCCACCTGGAAATCAATCCAAGAAGATAAAAGTGTTGATGTAAAATTACAAATCCTACAGAAGAGGAGATACTTTCACCTCCTTATACCAGCAAGAAATAAAATCTGTAAACCCGTGAAAATGTGCTAAACTTGATCATCTTGTACCTCTTGCAAAGAGAGATAAAGGCAGAGGCAGGGGAGCTTGAGGGAATAAGTACACAGTATCTCAAGCGTGGCTCAATGACCGTTCTTTTTCCATTTAAAACCTTGTCACACTAGACATGGCCATACGGACGCATCGCCCACATGGTTTGGACAAACTCACCCGAGTGCGGCGTTAGGTCCTGGGGACACTGAGTGGTCAGTGACACAACGACACTGGCGCAGCCTCCCTGCAGGGTCACAGAGGCACACGTCTAAGTCTGATGTCAGTGTTCTATCAAACTCTGTTTTAGGAGTCAGGGATTTAAAGAAATATGCAAAGCCTAACAGCCCCTCCAAGAGACCATCTAGGAAAAACTCTTACTTTAAATTACTAACATGAAGATTTTCTTCAAGACTTCCAGCAGGAACCTTTGCTGCACAAATGCACACTGCTCTCATACACTGCAAGTGAGGAGCAGACTCACATGATCTCTGGGGAGAGCAACCTGCCACCCCATCCATTCTTGTTTTAACATTTCCAGTTCTAGGAATTTAACCAAAGGAAGTAGCTTCAGATGTGTCCAAGGACATTCATCACAGTGCTTTGTGGAGAATCAAAAGAACTGAAAACCAATCAGATGTTCCTTGATGGGTTAAAATAAATGCTGTTCCAGCCACACAAGAGAATAATGTGGCCATTAGAGAGGGCACTGTGTAAGCACATAGAGAGACCAGAAGGCAACCCACCCCAGTATCCTTGCCTGGAGAATTCCCGTGGACAGAGGAGACGATATTTACTGAGTAAGTCACATGTTTTATATTCTGAGTGAGTTACATGTTTTAAGTTACTAATGCAGTCACAGAAACAAAATAGTTAATGTAAAATAGTATTAGGTTTTAAGGGAAAAAAAAATGTATTTCACACATGACGTCTATTCTATGTTTGTGGCCCAAACTAAAGAAGATGCAAATTTCTCTGGTAAAAAATACACTTGCTTACCTTGGTTCCAAGACCTACACCGCTTCTGATCAGTTCACATAATCTAGGAACTAGCTCACCCAGCACTGACACATCAAGATATTGCAGGCACTTTGGGAAGAGAATAAATATAAAGTTAACTTAAGGAAATAAGTCAGTCAGTCAGTCAGTATCACATCTTCAATTAAAAACTGCCCGGGACTTCCCTGGTGGTCCAGTGGTGAAGACTCTGAGCTTCCACTGCAGAGGGAGCAGGTTTGATCCCTGGTCAGGGAACTAGCCACACCCCTTCCCCCAAGAAAACTGCCCACGTCAACTATGCACCCGACTGGTTTTGACATGAAGCTGAAAAACTACTGGTTTGATTTTGCTCTAATTTCAGTGTTAAAACCACCATTATACTACACACAAGAAAGCCATTTATCAGTGGTTCAACATTAGAAACAAAAAATAATAAAAAGCACCAATTTATAAAGGAGAAAATAAATAATGAGCACCCAAGAAGAAAGGATCTCTCTGGGTCTACTTCCTCTTTATCAATCCAGATTAAAACCGACCTTCTTCAGGAGGCCTGCCCTACCAAGCCATCTTATTAAAGTTGACTTCTTAGGCTGAATTTGTGATACTGTTCTTTTGAAAGTGTAACCACTACATTCTATTACTGATGAACACATCTATAAGAAGTTTGCTAACTATTTCTATTTCTTTAAGCTTTCTTCCCCCATCATCCAACTAAAATATAACATCTTTACACCAAATTTTGATAATAATTCCCCAGTAAGCGCTAGAAGAATTTCTTCTCTTGTCTAATCTTGCGATCTGCCTAGCACCACAATTTCCAGTAGCTCCTGAGTTCTCAGTTAACCACTCCAGGGCAGGCACAGGAGAGTCGGCTTTTGTGACCTTAGGGACTCTTAATCTACGACTCCACGAACACTGGAACTTTGAAACTTGGTGCCAAGCAGCTCTTTTCTGCAAATCCCCTTCCTTTAACTGAACAACCTATCAAAGGTGCTCAGTTCTCTCTCCCTACCTTTTCTGCTGTCTACTTCTCTGAACACTTCCAGCTTACAACTTCCTAGGTCCCCAAGACGGTGCTCAGGCAGAGAGGAATACCTGAACCTTTCTTTAGACAGGCAGGACAAAAGATATACAGATACAGATTTACAGGGAAATATTTTAATATATTGTTTCCCTGCATAAGACAAATCTGGGCTAATGGGAGTCTAGTATTGGGGAAAGTATGTGTTCCTTTAGCAATACAGGAGAAGAAAAAAGAATTCTTAAGAAACAACTAGAGTCACAACAGCTGCTTGATTCGTCCCTTAAATCTCTAGTTCATTCAGTGCACTGGAACCTGAAGACTTTGAACACTACCCTCTAAAGTAAGCCAACAAATGTTCTCATTATAGGAGGCACTGACCATGTTGATTGTTTCCATCATGGGAGAGGATTTGGCAGCACTGAGTCGGGCACTATCCATTGCAGCCTGAGAACACAAATACAAGGGCATTCGATCAATTAAGAAGAACCTCCGCAGACTCCCACTGGGTGAGACTGCCAAATTAAGAAATATTTTTAAAGAATATACAGATACAACAAATTAAAACACAAGTCTAAATAACATCTTCGGTCCTGCATTCAACCATAGATATGTAAAGGCAGCATCTCATCACAGGTTAGACATGCAGACGACAGTTCAGTATTAACCACAGCTAGAACACACCCCAGTATGGCTCTGAGCAAGTTATCCAGCCTTCTGGAGCCTCAGGTTTTCCATCCAGTAAGTAAGTAGATTAAATAATTTTCCATCTAAGACATGATTTTTAATTTTTATACATGTTTTCCTTTAACTATGGAAAGGGCCCTCATGTGGTATTTTAGTCCAAGAACTAGGGAGCAGGAGAGGCTGACACTATCCAGACATAATAAACAAGAAAAATTGGGCACACAGAAGTGACTTGCCTACGGCTGCAAAGTCTGAACTATAATTCACGTTTTTTCATTCTCAACACTTATTAGGTGGGAACACAGGAAAGGGCAAGATTACTGCTGAAAGAGGGAAGAATGACCGAAGAAGAAAGAGCAGTATCAGAGGCAAAGGGAATGAGAAGAGAACAGTTTAGGTGAGTTAAAAACCAAACACTGAACTGAGAGAAAGCTTTTACAATCATATGACAGGAGCTTGATAGTTCTAACAAAGACAAATGCAAAAATATAAACAAGTGAAAAATAAACACGGAAAAGAAACAATACAACTCACAAAATAAATACAGATGGCTAACAAAATATGAAAAGACAATGGACAACACTAATAACAGGAAACTGCAAATTAGAATGAGATTCTTATCAGACTGATATTATTCAGTGCTGGCACAGACGTGGAGAAAACAGAACATTTGTAACTTTTGATATTATAAAATCTCCCACACAAAAGTTCAAAACAACCTCACTATAGAACACTACACACGCACTAAAAAGAATGAAACGGATCGACACACACACATGGTATTTTGTTAAAAACACAAATCAAGTTGCAGAACAACGTTTGTAGCTTGATTCTATTTCTAAATTACTGTGTTTGTTGATTTTGTAGCCCGTGACTACAAAAGAACTTGAAAGAAGACACAGGGAACTGCTGACAGCGTGTCCTCAGGAACGACACTGTGCTGCCAGAGAAGAGGGGACTCCTAGGGGAATACTTTCTACACTTCTGTGTTGCTTTCATTTTTCACATTAAATATATTTCATCTGTAATTTAAAGAAAAAAAAAAACCCACAACTCTGATTAAGAGACTAGGGAACTATAGTATACCTAAAAAAGCAAAATACTTTTGAACCATGCCAAAGTCTAGCTAGACATCCTCTTGACTTGTAGAGCAAGAATGGTTCATAGAAAAAGACTCAGAGGGTGTAGACTTAACCCCTAAAAAATAAACAAACATGTACCAAAAACTCTGTTAAATAAATGCACTGATGTGTTTTTTTGGATAGAAGTGTCATTTTTCACTCACTTCACATAATAGTATATGAGTCCTCTCCCTGCCCACCCCATTACTAAAAAAACACTGCATGTGGTTATAGGAGTCAAGTTGTTTCAAGAGTGTTGAAAGTATCATTTGAGTTGTGAAGTTTGACCAAGGACCCTGGAGGACCTATTCAGTATCTTAACAGGGCTCTCCCTTCACAATAATTATCAATACACTTGTACTGTCAACTCACCTTTTCTTGGTCTGTAGCCCGGAGGCTCAAATAATTGAGAACTTGGGGCTCCAATACACTTAGGGACTCCAGCAGAGCTGGGATGAGTTTTGGCGCATGTGGCTTCAACATGGCTCCTGCACTTTTGCTGATCTTCACCAGGGTGTTGATACTACAGACACACAAAACACAACTCTTGAGTTCTTTTAACAAAAGGAAGAAGCCCTACAAGTCTAATCATGAGGATATCCTGCAGTTACCTGCGTTAAGGAACATACTCCCTTGGGTTCAGAGCCTGGTCTTAGCTCTGTGTTGTTTTTCTGGGTTTTATTTCTACTTTTGATTAAAGAAAATTTCACGCATGTATGAAAGCAGAGAGGATCATAAATGAAATTCTATTATATTCTCCACTCAGTTCAACAATTAATAACCTTTGGCCAATCCCGTCTCACTTATACATCCATCCACCATACATACAGATCACACATATATTTTTTACCCCTGCCGTCGTAGTATTTTGAAGCATAATCCCTAACTTAACTTCACTACGTGTCACCAAGAGAGAGGGACTCTTTATCATCATCAAAATACCATTTCACACCCCAAAAATATTAAGAATTCTTTTCATTATCATCTAATATCCAAATTTCCCTGATGGTTTCACAAATGTCCTTAAGAGCTGGTTTGACGGAATTGAATCCAGAGTCCATCCACACACTGCAATTTACTGCATTTCCTGAATCTTTTTTCACAGTGCCCTCCTTCCTCTTTTTTTCTTATAACTTATTTGTCCTCACTGATCGTATTCTGATGGTATCACTTAACATGTTCCTCTGTAGCTTATACAGATCTGTAGGCTAAATCAAGTTTAATTCAAATTTTTTTTAAAATAAGAATCTTTCACAGATGGTCTGTCATGTCCTATCCCATCACATTAGGATGCTTATCTTTTTCTGTGCTCTTAAAGAGTGATCAGAGGGTTGAAGTTTGGTCAGCACAAACCAACCATCCATTGTAATTCTCCCCATCAGCCTTTCACCAGTGGAATCAGAGCCACTTACGATCATTAGCTGGGTCATCTTACTGATGACGGCAAAATGGTGGTATCCTAATTTTATCATTCCTCTGCATCTCTTAGCTGAATCCTTCTAAAAAGAACTTTCCCAAACCAACTACTTGATTACCACAAAAGAGTGTTGATACTATTAATTTGATCTAATATAAAGAGTGAAATAAAAATGGAATTCATGAAGTTTCTAGATAGTATTCTAGCTTAAAAAAAAAAACGAAACTAGAATCTTTCACTACTGACTTTAACTTAGAAGAGCCGTATAGATCTAAATACTTGTTTCTTGAATATTTCACAGGTAGTAAACAGCTTATTTTAAATCTAATAATCGGTGAAATGTTACTAAGTAATATAATCAACAAGCAAGCTTCCCAAGACCTTGCTTAACAGAGGCATAACAAGATGTGCCTGCTGGGGGCAGAGGCCAGTGACGAGAAAAGAGCACACCGCCCTCAAGGCTGAGGCAGGGTGCAGAACGCTGGGCGGAAGCAAGGCTCCCAAGAGAATGTCTCTGCAAAAATGTTCTGACTCGCCACTTCTCACACACACTCTTGGGTCACCCCAATGGATTCTCCTCAACTCCCTTCTCCACATGTTTCAGAATCTTAACCTTTGAAGAAATCCAATTTCTACTGGATGGCTAAGAACTCAGTAAGTCCAGTATATTCATCTCATCAGCTGATTCAAACCTGAGGGCTCGAACTTCCGTCACAGGACTCATCATTCCTTTGTCCAGAAGGCAGGGCAGGAGGACAGCAATGGTTCTCTGGCCAGCTGCTCCCTTGGCAGGGTCACACATTTTCACACAGACCTCACAGACAAAGAGCACAGAAATTAGTGAACCTGAACCCTCATCTGATAAAGCACTCATCTGACAAAACACTTCCTACTTCCTACAGCCACAGAAAAGAGTAAGTGATGCTGCACTTTCTACCATTCCACAGAGAGAAAACGAAGACCTCGTGATCTGGGGTTGAATCCTAGGGCTGCCAATAACTAAACAGAAAATCTGGTAACACATTTTACTTTCTAAGCTTTGGTCTTGTAATTTGTCAAACAGGCAACAGCTAAAGATGAAATGAGAAACCATTTAAGAAAGCACTCTGAAGAGGCTTAAGGTACTGTCACTATGATGATCATCAATAACCTTGGGCGGCAGCATAGCACAGAAGTCAAGAACACAAATGTGGAAGGAGAAACACCTGGGTTTAAAACCCAGTTTTACTACGTACTAATAATGTGACTTACAGCAAGGCATATACAGCTAGAACACATTAGAAGCCCTGATACACCACAAAACAAAATGCAAATGGGAAACTAGTTTCAAAAAGGCTGCCAACCTCTTAACTATGAAAGGCAGGTTAACACATAAACAGAGCAATAATGAAGAGAACAGATGCTTGATCTAAATGTCATGTGTGCTTCAGAGTCAAGAGAAAGTCATATCTTATATAAAGGCCCAGAGGAGCCGACCATTTAAAGAGCCCAGAGATAACTTTGTTAAAAATACTCGTATTCTAATGTCATAGCACCCAGTTTCCCATTCACTGGGCCTCCCTCGTGGCTCAGCTGGTAACGAATTCGAATTCGCCTGCAATGCAGGAGACCTGGGTTCAATCCCGAGGCTGGGAAGATCCCCTGGAGAAGGGAAAGGCTACCCACTCCAGTATTCTGGCCTAGAGAATTCCATGGACTACAGCCCACGGGTTTGCAAAGAGTTGGCACACGACTGAGTGACTTTCACTTTCTTTCACTTTTCCATTCATTGTTAAGAACAGTAGACTGTAACATGAAGTCAATTACAATGCAACTAAATGTCACTTTATATGACAAAAAATCGTCATTATTTTTATTGTCACATAGAATCCTGCCCCACTTCACCCCCAGTAAAAGATTAAGAGTTTTCACCTTGCTCAGAGTTTTCAGAGCTAGTTCTGCTGCTTTTCGTACAGATTCCTAAAAAAAAAAAGAGAAGTCTGATATCATACAAGTCAGAGTTTCTATCTCATCTACCCCCAAACGTGCATTTAAACTGCCTTCAAATCTACACAAACTGATGAAAAACCCTACTTTCATTAACAAGTAAAAACAGTCTTTCTCTAGGCTCTGTGCCCATCAAGGAGAATATTACCATGAGGGACTATTATTTTTTAAATTAGATACAACCTATTTTGATCATACAAAAATATGGATATTAAATATAACAGTTTAGAAACTAAATTGATTATAAAAGCAACTGTGTGAAGATGTATGTGAAGATTCTCAAAAACCTAAAAAATCTCTGATGAATAAAGAAAAAAAAAGAAGCATCTAATTTTAACTGTAAGATTGAAAAATCTAAAATTTAGATTGCGAAGGCAAAATTCAGAGAAAAACTGGACACATTATTTGGGAATGACTGATCCAACTTGTGAAACTGATCAAAGTAGAGTTATATTGGATTATTTCTAAACTATTATTTGTCCTTCATCAATAGCATCGCAAGATCTCTACTGAAAGAAAATCAAGCAGTAGCTACCCTTTATTTTTAAAAAAAAGGTAATTAAATTTAGACCTAAAGATACCTAACCTTACCACTTCACAGACAGATCAAGACTGAAACTTTGGAGGAAAATTCAAAAAATTCTGGTCTTCTAAAAAATTGTATGGATACTGAATTTTGAAATATGTAACACACATATCTTAACAATTCCAATTTCTGCTAGTCTACAAATAAATGCAGGTTTATTTATACAGTACCTTTATATCATCTTGTACTCTAAAGAGGGTTTCCCAAATTTCTGGAAGTTTATCAATGATGTCATCTAGGGGTCTTCCTCTTAATAAATCATTCAGAGCTAAGCAGCTGAAAATAAACAATTTGGTTTCAAATATATGATCAAAAAAGCTCAGTCTTTTACTACAAAATATTCATATCAGATAAGAATATGGTTTCTGCCTATACCTGCACTCTTAACCTCTTTACTCCAAGATAGGTCTGCGTACTCTCCCTGTGATGCCTGATATACCACAGGCATAAGGCATTTACAACCATCAAATGTCTGTGTCCCACAACTCTAATATAATCTCTTTCAGATGACACATCATCATTTTTCACTTAGCAATACACTTCCAGAGCCTAGCACACACTACCAAGCACGTGGCAGACACTGAGTAGACCTAAATTATTTATGGATAAATAAATGCTACCCTACAAAGTTATGAGACTATATAAACGTACCCTGATGTCTAATTTAACAAGTGATCTTCTACTTTAATCAGGCTGGCCAAAAAGTTCGTTCAGGTTTTTCAGTATGGTGGCATGGAAAAATCTGAACAAACTTTGGCCAAACCAATAAATCATACTTAGAAAAACTAAGACAACTTAGGAAAACCACTGGCTTAAATACCATATAGCTTAAATACTTAAAAACCATATAGCTTAAATGTTATTAATGATCTAACCCAACCAGAAATATGCTTTTTAGTGGTTTTAACGCATTCTTTTTGCACAAGGTATAAAACTTGGAAATTTGAAGGGGAAAAAAATGCAGTTTTGACTAGTTTTATTTCCAAAAATGATACCTGGATTCTCGAACTCGCCACATGTTGCTGGTTAGATTCTTAACCAAATCTTGAAGAATTTCCTTCAAATACTTATCCACCTAATGATAGTAGGATAAAATTAAAAATTCAAAATCCATCAATAATCAAATGATGCATCTCTACCACACTCTGTTTCTATATGTAACAGCCTAAGTGTCTCTCTAGGCCTTTCAGTCCACAACTCTCTCCCCACTTTGGTTGCTAAAAGCTGCCCAACCGATCATCTTAAAATGCAAGCACGATCTCTTATTTTCCTCAGTGTGTGATAATAAAGTCCAATCACCCAAGTACGCATATGAAGACCTCCTGCGACTCTCTGGCTCCCACGGTCTCAGGTCCTATCTCACTTCCATTCACCTCCACTTCCTGGCACATATCACCTCGAGCTCTTCTATCACCTACTCGCCTGGCTAACTTCTATTTCTCCAAGATTCAAATCAGGCATCACCTTCACAGACAAGAATCATCTATCTGCCCCATATGCCCACGGCACCTGCTTAGGTGCATCATATCAGCCGGCACGGTCACGGTCCTGCCCCTTCACACTGAGACCTCAAGAGCAGGGACAGCATCTCACTTGTGTTTGCCTCCCTGGCACCTCGCACAGTGTCTGGCACATGAAGAAGGATCTGATTGTTCGGAATGAAGATGAATTTAACCTTTTAGCTTTGCTATACACTTCTCCATTTGATAATAACAACACACTGATAGCAGATTGACTTTGACTGACTGATTCAAAACTGGGAATGGAATACGACAAGGCTGTATATCGTTACCCTGCTTATTCAACTTATATGCAGAGCACATCATGTGAAATGCCAGGCTGGATGAATCACGAGCTGGAATCAAGACTGCTGGGAGAAATATCAGTAACCTCAGATATGCAGATGACACCACCCTAATGGCAGAAAGTGAAGAGGAACCAAAGAGCCTCTTGATGAAGGTAAAAGAGGTGAGTGAAAAAGCTGGCTTGAAACTCAACATTCAAAAAACTAAGATCATGGCAACCAGTCCCCTCACTTCATGGCAAAAAAGAAGAGGGAAAAAGCAGAAGCAATGACAGATTTTATTTCCTTGAGCTCCAAAGTCACTGTGGATGGTGACCACAGCCATGAAATTAAAAGACACTTGCTCCTTGGAAGGAAAGCTATGACAAATCTAGACAGCATACTAAAAGGCAGAGATTATCACTTTGCAAACATCAGTCAGTATACTCAAAGCTATGGTTTTTCCAGTAGTCATGTACAGATGTGAGAGTTGGACCATATAGAAGGCAAACCACCCAAGAACTGATGCTTTCAAATTGTGCTGCAGGAGAAGATTCTTGAGTCCCTTGGACAGCAAGGAGACCAAACCAGTCAATCCTAAAGAATATCAACCCTGAATATTCATTGGAACGACTGGTGCTAAAGCTGAAGCTCCAAAACTTTGGCCACCTGATATAAAGAGCCGATTCACTGAAAAAGACCCTGATGCGGGGAAGGCAGAAAGAGAAGGAGGCAGCAGAGGATGAGATGATTAGATAGCATCACTGACTCAACGGACACAAATCTGAGCAAACTCTGGAAGAAAGTAGAGGAGAGAGGAGCCTGGCATGCTGCAGTCCGTGGGGTCACAGAGTTGGACAGGACTTAGCAAGTAAACAACAATAACAGAACTTCAAAACTTATGGCTTTTCCACTTTTACTCTCATAGGTAAGAGAGGTTTTGTTATCCTCACTGATATGCAAGAAAACCAAGAGAGGAAGGGAATAATTCATCTAAGAGTAAAGAAACTAATGCCTTTCTAAGCCCATGGATCTAGACAGCCTCCAGTGATCTCATCCACACCTGTGGCTTTACCTTCCATGCACAGAGATGACACTCACATCTCAAGAGCCTTGGCCTGGGCCCTGAACTCAGCCTACGCGATCTCGGCTGACTCATCTGTACCAAGTACTCTCCTAGAGCATACAGAACTCGTCGAACCCTCAGAGGGAAACCCTCCAGTGCCTTCCAGCACCAGACACGAGAGAGAGGAACGGGCAACATCGTGCTTAGGGATGGAAAGACATGGTAAGGGTCGTGGGGTTTGTTTAACTGAACTAGGATTTGCTGTATGACACAGGGAGCTCAACTCGGTGCTCCCTGACAACCTAGAGAGGTGGGAAGGGATGGGAGGTAGGAGGACGTTTCAAGAGGGAGGGGACATACGTATACCTATGGCTGATCTATGCTGCTGACAGGAGAAACCAGCACAATCTTGTAAACTAATTACCCTCCAACTGAAAATAAATTTAAAAAATTTTTTAAAGAAATACAAAACAGAAAAAAAGAACAACTAGACAGGAGATCAACAGCATGATAAACTACCTAAATCCAACAGACGTTTATGGAACATTTTCTTTTCAATAACAGCAGACTGCAAATTCTTCCAAAGTATACATGGAACATTCTCCAGGGTCACTACTTGCAAGGTCATGAAGTGTTTCAAAACATTTAAAAGGACTGAAATCATACAAAATGTGTTTGATCATAATGGAATAATAATAAATAATAATACATTAATAATCAATAACAGAAGGAAACTATATCCTTCAACCCATGATATTTTCATGTTTTTCACATGGAACGCTCTCTGACCTACTCCCATCCTTGGAAAAACAGCAGCTAAAATAAAATGTTATCTGCTTGAAAAGATAAATCAATAAAAAATAAAGTGATCTAGGAAGCCACCAAAGGATCTCAACCCAAAACACAATCCAATTTGCATTTTTAAAAATCACTTTTACTGCTGGTAAGTCAATGAAGGAGGGCAAATAGAAAAGATGACAACGTATTCATTAGGGAAGAACTAGGAAAAAAAGAGAGTAGATTCAAGAAACATTTTGCAGGGAATTCCATGGCAGTCCAGTGGTTAAGACTCAGTGCTTTCACTGCCACGGGCTCGGGTTCGATTCCCGGTCAGGGAGCTAAGAGCCTGCAAACCACACTGTGAAGTCAAAATAAAAAAAAGAAAGAAAGAAATACCTTGGAAGAAGAATGAACAGAATTTGCTACTAGATTCAACTGAGGGTCGGATGAGACAGACAACAACCAAGATGCCGCCCAGTTTTGCAGCTTGGGGAAATGAACATAGAAGAAGAGAGCGGGAAGGCTGTGATGGTTTTTGTTTTTGGCCACGTGGCATGTGGGATCTTGGTTCCCAGAACAGGGATCAAACCCGCATCCCCTGCAGTGGAAGCACAGTGTCTTAACCACTGGACCTCTGGGGAAGTCCCAAGGGAAGGCCGTTTTTCTTAAGTCCTGTTCTGAACGTGTTATGTCTAACATATCTTGAAATGACATCCAAGTGACAATGTCAAGCAGGCAGTGAGATATAGCAATACAAGTCAGGAACATAAGTCGTGCCTGGGTCAGAAGAATAAGACTGGGAACCATCACAATCAAGGTGACATTTACAAGCCCTGGACCTGAGAGCTCATCTCAAAGGAGAAAGTGGAGAGAGAAAAAGGTACTCAGAGGCAAGTCCTGAGAAATCCTAGTATCTAACAATGCGAGAGAATACGAGAAGCAGCCAAACAGGGTAACTGCTGCTTCCTCATCCACCTCCTGATCTCCACCTCATCAGTGCTATTGACACAGCTTTCACTGGTGTGGATACACTGCCAGTTCCTTAGCCATCCTCCCACTAGACATTTCATTACTTCTATTTTTGAGGTTTCAGTAAATGTTGCCATGAGCATCTTTGGTACCTTGAAAGGAGGAAGAAAGCAAAAAGATGAAACAAAGTCTATTTGTTTAAACAAACAGGTATACAGAGAAGAAAGGAAGGTAAGCCTGGGTTTACATCCCGCCTGTAATCTGGGACAAGGGTTCACAGATACTTACCATTGACTTGTCAGTGACCAGTGCATTCCAAATACTTGTCATGGCCTGTCGAATGCCAAGGTTGGGATCAAACTGGTAACGATAAAGACGCGGAACTAGCTGAGGCAGGAAAGGAGCCAGCTGTTCTCCAGCTCTGGTAGCAATTACATTAAAACCAAAAGCAGCACCCTAAAAAGACAGTAGCAAGATGAAGTGGTTCAGACACACCTATTGCAATAAAATATTAACACATTAAATACCACAAAATTTTCCCTCCTAGCCTTGTCGCTGAAGACATCCTGATTTGCTGAGTGTCCAGTATCAATACGGTACCAGCGCTGGGGTGGGACAGAGCTCTCTCACCAGACTTGTACAAAACACCCTGTGTTATCAACTGTCACCGTCTGCCAGTGAGGTGGGTTTGATTTGAAGGGAAGAAAAAAAATAAAACTGTTGGGCAACAGCCACTTACCTTCCTCGAGTTCCACATCGCATGATGGTTGGCTAGATTCATAAATTTATACACCAGATCCGGCTGACTAAGATCACTTGCCAGAGAACAGAGCTCCTTATAAGTAGAGAGGCCCTGGCTTGAAAACAAGAACCAAAAAGTACACAGTAATGTATTTCTCAACCTCCTGTCTAACAAAAACTACACTACCAATATTACTAGGACATTTTAAAATTACAGTTTCACTAAATTTCCAATATTGAGTTATCTCTTTACCACACAGGCAGAGAACCAGGGTGAAGAGAAACTAAGAAGTCGCCTAATTCAGTTCTCAGCAACAGCTGGTGAATGACCTAAGGCACGTACAATGCCCGTGCGGGTGGAGCCCTCATCACCTCCGAGGCAGCGATAATCCTTCAGTACACTGTGCACCAAAGTCTGTGGATCCTGACAAAGCCGTCTGAAGACAACTTCTGTCTTCCCGCCATCTTTTCTAAGCTAGAGTGATACGAACTTTTTTGAATCGCCCTCCCAGTCCAGTCCCGGGCTCCTTGATGGGTCAGGACCTCGTAAATATGGGCAGCACTTCAGCTCCTTCTTGGCTCCTGGCCGCGTCCTGACCCCTCACTCCCCAGGTGAGGACCCCGGGGTCCCCTTCAATCAATTCCAGCACACAGAGTTCCATCTCAGTCTGGTTTCCAGGAAACTGAATCTAAAAAACTATGCGGTAACTTTTCTTTGAAGGGTCTTCTTCCGCTAACACACAACACTTCCCACGAGGCTGGAAATCAACTTGGTGAGTGTCCTCTCCACTGGACGGAAGGCGTCTCCAACGATGGGTGGATCTGGCACACTTACCCGTCGGGGGTTTTGCCAAGGCTTCCTCCCTGAAACACCACTGTCTCTCCGGAAACTTCATGTTTAGCTCTAAACGAAAACAACAGCAAGAATTTACATAAGCCTCAAAATTTTCATACTGCCATTCAACTAATGTAAACATTTCAACTGTAAACTGATAAAATCAAATTCCCTATTAAGTATCTACAGTGAGCAAGATGTAAAAGCCAACTTGCCCTTCCCATTAGCCTGAGAATTCTGTAAAATAAAGTCTAGGAAGAACAAATAGATTATCTTCACAGATCAGACTGTGCAGGATATGCAAGTCCTCTTTCCTGTCTTCATTTCCGTTTAGCCAATCATAATTATGGTACTTCTGTAATCCAATGCTTTACCTGTCCCAAGATCATTCAGTTTTCAAAGCCTGAGTTATTGGCATGTTTGTAAACAGTAATTTAGCTTACTTTCTAAACAGTATACACTGGATAATTAAACTGCTGTCCACAGCATAGTAGCTAATGACCTGCAATTTCGAAAAGGCTTAATAAACAGGAAAATCAAAAGCTGAACTTTCCTTCTTTCACTGCATATTCTTGGTATGTACAAAACTTGCCCTGCGTGTTCAAATCTGAAGTTTTCAAGTTCACTGTACCTTTTGCCAGTCATCAGTGTTTCTACAAGAGTGGAAACCAATTCCTGTTGATCTTGTTCATTGCCCAATTCATACACCAACCCAAGGCCTTTTGAGGCAACATCCTGGCTCAGTTCTACACAAAAGTCAGACAAAACAATATTCTTTTAAGAAAAATTTGTTCTCTAGCCATCAAGTGAAAAAAACTTTAATAAACCTGTAACATTAACCAAAAATGATATCAAAGCAAAGATACGAAAATACCATCAACCTATTTTGTTAAAAAAATGTATTAAATCATCTGAGTGGACAGGACACCAGCCAAGTCCCTGTAAACGAGAACTGCATTCACACAATATCCAACTCACCAATCAAGCCAACCCTGCTGGGCCTCAGTGGGCAGAGCACAGTGACCAACAGTCAGCGGATGCAAGGTGCACACACGAGACACAATCCATATCAGGAGAACCCACGGGTAATTTATAAATGAAAGCTCAATATTGTATCACATGTTTAAAACAATTTATAAAACAAAGCTACTATTTAAATATCTAACACATATATTTGCACCCTCTCCTAGCTTAAATCACAAAGGGAAAAAATGAATCCTAAGTAGAAGAAAGCTATTATTTAGTAGAAGCTACGAATGTTAAAGATAGCCTCGGCTCCACTTTCAAATGCAAAACTGATCTAATGAATAAATGATTCATTAATGAATAAATGATTCATTAATGAATAAAATTAATGGGCTTCTCAGGTGGCGCTATAGTAAAGAACCTGCCTGCCAATGCAGGAGACATAAGAGATGCAAGGGATGTGGGTTTGATCCCTGGGTCAGGAAAATACCTTGGAGGAGGGCATGGCAACCCACTCTAGTATTCTCGCCTGGAGAATACCATGAGCAGGGGAGCTTGGCAGGCTACAGTACATGGGGTTGCAAACAGTTGGACACAGCGGAGCAATTAACACACACAATGAATAAGTACGTAAGAATCAAGTTTCCTGTAGCCTTCTTTTATGGTCATAATCTAGATTTTTCAAAATTTACGATACAAGTTTAAAGAAGTTTGGAAATCAAATATTTACCAATAACTTACCATCATTTTCTGACAGAACAGAAACAAATGCACTCTGGATTTCTTTAAGATGAGACTGAAATGAGAAAAGAGACATTCAGAACACTGAAACTCTACCCCCTTGGGAGACTGAGAATCTTGCTCTCGGGGTACACACCACCTGTGAACGTGGCCAAGTTCCCTGAAGGCTGCACCCCTGACAGCAGTCCATTCACACAGTCCAAACCTCCCCGCCCTCCCCACTTCCTCTGACTTTACGCCGTCACGTTAAGCATCACCCTCCAGTGCATATACACCAGGGATCAGCCTTCATTCCTTCACGTGTAGCTTATCTCACAGTATCTGTTACTGGTTAACGGCCCTTACCCCATACATTTCCCTCCGACACCTATTATAAATATTTCACAAACAGCCTGAGCAGAGCCGCATCGCGCCTGGAGACGGCCTACCTTCACTTCACTGTGGGTATTGAGCTTCCGCACAAGGGAAAGGAGCCAGATGCATGCTGCTTGCCTCATATGTGGGTTGGGACTGACGATGTGTTTATTTAAAATCACATCCAGCACCCAGGGGACCACATCATTAACTTTGGCTCCTAGGGAAAAGAAAAGAATGACAAGAAGCAAATTAAAATAACTGAACAGAGCTTCCTAAAAAAATATTAAAATTTAATCAACATTTATTAAACAGAACAATCCTACAACATATTAATATCTAAACAGATAAGGTGCTTAAATAAATTGCTGAAGGAACTGATAATCATTCACTTCAGAACCCAGCAGAAACTAAATAGCCTTTCAAAGGTACTCAGACACCTCTAGTTTCCTAGAATGAACAATTATCACCAACATGGGGGAGGTTAGGCATGTGCAGTGGTAGAGGGTGTGGAAAACAGAGCTCTGCACCTTCCTCTTCATTATGCTCTGAACCGAAAAAAACTTCTCTAAGACACTATCTTAATTTTTTTAATATCTGTATGATTAATGTAATTTTACTCATTTAAATCATGACTGCAGGGGGAAAATGTTATTTCCCTTCCTTCATATTCCCTCTTGAACCTTAACTGCACATTAAGTTTTTAAAATAAATGGTTTTCTTTGTTTTTACATTTTTATTGGGGTATAGTTAATTTACAATGTTGTGTTAATTTTGCCTTAATTTTCATTATCCCCATTTTCTCTGGTGTCAGCAATTTTTCTTTCTCTGCTGTATCTTTCCCATCTCCCATCTAAAAACTAACACGTAAACCAACCTCTGTTAACCTCGCTTTCCTCCTCCAGCTACTACACCACTGTTCTCCTTCCTTTGTCCCTTCAGAGTTCCCCAAGCTCAGCACTACTGAGGCTGGCAGGATTAGCCTCAGCAGGACACCTTGCTATGGAGAGCCATCCTGTGCCCTGGAGGATGTTCACAGCATACAAGAGATGTGAAGTCACTCTATCTGTAACATGCAGTCAGAAAGTACACATTCCTTCACCTATACAGTCACTAAAAGCCAGAGCAACTCAGTGGAGAGATGTACCTGCAGCATGATTGGCACTGCGTGATAAAGAATCAGGGTGGGCTTCCCTGGTGGTAAACAATCTGCCTGCCAATGCAAGAGACACAGGTTCAACCCCCTGGTCTGAGAAGATTCCACTTGTCAAGGAGCAACTAAGCCCAGGAGCCTTATAGAGCCTGTGCTCTAGAGCCCACATGCCCCGACTCCTGAAGCCCAAGTACCCTAGAGACTGTGCTCCACAACAAGAGAAGCCACCACACTGAGAAGCCCAACACCGCAACTAGAGAAGAGCCCCTGCTTGCCACCAACTAGAGAAAAGTCTACACGCAGCAACAAAGACCCAGCACAGCCAAGAATAAATAAATAAAATTACTGATGCAGGGGGTAGGATGCGGGAGGGCAGTAAGGTTCCAGAGGGAGGGAGGTATGTCTAATTATGGCTGATTTGCATTGCTGTACGGCAGAAACCAACACAACATTATAAAGCAGTTTTCATCCAATTAAAAAATAAATTAAAAAAAAAAAAAAAAGAATTGGGGAACACAAAACTTGGGAGAATGCTAGGCCCTGACCTCTGACACTGGCTAAACACCCCAAGGAATCCTCATGGACAGAGCACAGGTTTGAAGGGAATGGACAGCTAACTCCTCGGCCTCCTTGCCAGAGGGCTAAAGAAATGGTTCTTGCTCATTTTGTGCTCAGTCTCCTTTAACCAGCTATCTTTCTTGACTGAGCCGAACTCAGAAGACATATACAATTATGGGAAAAAGAGTCAAAAAAAAAAAATGGAATGTATATATTTTTTCCTCTGGCTTCAGAGGTGGTAACAAGAACAGAAGAGAGTTACATGGTGGGAATAAACGGATTTATTGACTACAAGGTACCGGCGGGGGGCGTATACTCCTCCTCGGTTACCAGCCAGGCGTCCCGGGCGGCCACAGAACTCGTCCCTACCGCAGCGCTGGTGAGGGCTTCACCGATGGTGAACTGCAGTTCTGTCTGCTTGGCCTGCAATGAAGGGGACAGAAGCCAGGGTCAGAGGGAACATTTCAAAAGCATCCATTTCCATAAAAAGGCCGCTTACTGGTCTTGTTTCTCAGCGTGCTTTGTTTGTTTCCACTCTTGCCTGGAACGCTCTAACAGGATGGTTGGAAAGTGGGGCAGGGTGAGGGAACAGGGCGCCCAAGAATGACTTGAAGATCTTTTCCCAAGTCCACGTTGCACTTTTCACCTAAGCAGAGAAGCAATAAGCGATTTTTAATCTTTGGAAGACTGGAATCATTCACTTGGGGAGAAGGGCACAGACTGCGAAGCCATACACATCTCAAGGGAAATTCTGTCTCTCACCAGTTGAGTTTAACAGCATTAAACTCTGAGCCTCAACGTCATTTGTAACATGAGCATAAATAATACCATCACCCACCTCGTTCAGGCCA
Organism: Bubalus kerabau; assembly: GCF_029407905.1. Classification (NCBI taxonomy): domain Eukaryota; kingdom Metazoa; phylum Chordata; class Mammalia; order Artiodactyla; family Bovidae; genus Bubalus; species Bubalus kerabau. Next base: position 170,611,690 of record NC_073627.1, read on the forward strand.
TAGGGATTAAACAAGATTAATGTACAAACGGTGACTAGTAGACACCTGATTGGTAGTAATTGCACAATAACATTGGCCTTTATCACTGACAGACATCTCTCTGTACACTTAAATTACATGCCATCTGCAAGATCCTCTCAAATGGTGGTCAGGGCTTCCCTGGTAGCTCAGTCGGTAAAGAATCTGCCTGCAGTGCAGGGGACCCGGGTTAGATCCCTGGATCGGGAAGATCCACTGGAGAAGGAAATGGCAAACCATTCCAGTATTCTTGCCTGGAAAATCCCATGGACAGAGTAGCCTAGTGGACTATAGTCCACGGGATTGCAAGAGTCAGACACAACAACTTAGTGACTAAATCACCACCTCAAATGGTTCAGGAAAAAAACCCAAAGAACCAAAAAGCAAATGTGGTAAAATGTAATTTGGTGAATTTGGATGAAGGATACAGAGGAGTCCTTTAAATTATTCATACAACTTCACTTTAAATGTGAAATTATTTCAAAAATCAAAACTATGTATATTTTATACATATACCCCAATTTTTAAAATCAAATTTGGAAACTGACACATCTCACAATTGTGAATCACAACTAATATGGAATTGGGCCAGTCTTTGGCATTTCTCTCTCATGTTTGCTAGGAACCAGAAGAGACTTAAGGATAGGAGAATAAGAAGAGAATGAAGAACAGAGGCATGAGGGCTATGGGAATACTGTGGAGACAGATGACAGTTTAGCTAATCCAAGCTCAATCTCTGGTGGCTCAGATGGTAAAGAATCTGCCTGCAATGCAGGAGACCTGGGTTCGATCCCTGGGTCAGGAAGATCCCCTGGAGAAGGGAACGGCAACCCACTTCAGTACTTTTGCCTGCCATGGACAGAGGAGCCTGGTGGGCTACAGTTCTCGGGGCCACAAAGTCAGAACGACTGAGAGACTAACACACAAACACACACATACACACCTCGAGGCTGCGAAGAGTCGGAAACAACTAAGAGACTCACACACACACACACACACACACACACACACACACACGGCCGTGGAGAGTCAGAAACGACTGAGACTCACAGACACACGCTCTACCAGCCAAGGGCTTTAGGCTTGTAAGGCATCAGGTGCTGACACCTCACGCCTCCTTCTCTGAGGAAGAATGACCCAAGGGCTTTGGTCTTACAGCCTTCCTGGTCAAAAGCTTCTCTTGGCAACTCTAAGCTGAGAAAAGCTATCTCAACACAGAGGATCTCATAATAGGGGTTCATTTTATGTGCCTGTTTTTACACGTTCACATGTTAATACAATGTAGTTGGCATTACAAACAAAAACAAAACTCCCTAACTCCATCTGTGAAGATGATATCTAAACTTTTAACTATTCTAGAAATAAAGAGTGGCTGAATAGAGATCATTACATTATTATTCTACTTCGGTGCATGTCTGAAATTTTCCATAATAAAAAGTCAAAAGAAAAAACAACCACAAAAAACTTTTAGGACTCTGTCCTAGCTGACTGTGAAGATATTTTGCTTCTGGTTCTTGCTCTTTTTTTTTAAATCCTTTACTCTCTCCAGCATGTTTCAAGCTGTTCATATTTCTAAATTTCTAAACTCTTATAATGTCCTCAGTAGCAAGTTAAGAATCGAGACAAACCTTCATTTATTTATATAAAACTGGAAGAAACCCATCTATATCACAGATTTAAAAAAAGAAAAAGGATGAGAAACCAGACATCACAAACTTTTCCCCAAGAGGTTACAATGTCAGTGATATCCAGGGACAATCTGACATGAGTTTAATTTCTTGTCAAAAAATTTCACCTCAAAAATACTTCATCGAGACTCTACCAATCACACCGCCTGGCCCCAGTTTTATGGGCTGCAGGGTTACAAAACAAACTCTGCCTTCAGTCTAGTGGGTAATTAGAAACTGTGATAAATGTGAAGAAAAATATGGAGAGGCATGAAAGCACAGAGAACTAGAGAATCTACCCTCGTGTGAAGGGCCAGGGGAGTTTTCCAAAGAGGTACAGCAACAACCTGAGAAAGAAGAAGTAAATAAGGGTCTTTCAGAAGCTCAGAACAAAGACAGACAAAGAGGCTGGTGAAGAAAAATGTGAGTAAGTGAAAAGAACCGAAGCCCAATTGGGGCCAATTTTGCTGAGTCACCGATCACACTGGCTAGCAGCTGTCTACTTGGAGGTCTTCTCCACCACATTGGACGTTTATCTAGAAGACATCAGACTCAAGAGCAACCAGAACACCAGCACCTACTCCCCACAGCCAGCTGACTGGGTGTATTTCCCCTTCTACTCACCCTGCACCACACTTTACAGAACAAATCATGAGATAAGGACTTCCCCGCACAGGTGACTCAATCAATGCTATGTCTAGCACAGCCCACAGCTGGTACTCAGTAAGCACTTGGTGAATGAATGAATAAAGGTCTCATTTTAAAACCTCACAACATGCAAAATTCCAACAATAAAAAAATGCCTTTTGTCTAAATGACTTAACAATCGGATAGCAATATAAATACCTCCACAGAATCCATCAGACCTTGCAAGAGGAGCTTCTGGTGAGGAAAATCTCCATCCCCAACTGGAAAATACCCCAGTGTTTGGATAGCTCTTTCTTTCATCTGGAAGAACAGAGAATTTTTTTTTTAATGAACTATATAACAGCTTGGCCCCAGAAAAATGTCTTCTGGGAGAAAAATGAGAAGGTAGGGTGGAGGAGTCTCACTAAATGCATCAGTGTAAGTTTTTTTTTTTTTAAGCATTCAATTTCACAGAATTATGTCTATAAGACACTGGAGGTTGAAAGACACGAAACTTAAGTTTATTAAGGGTCCACCACTACAAAAGAAGGAAGCACAGTCTTTAACTAGCTCAGTACCCTACAAACCATAACAGTTATAAATGTAGACTCTAGGCCCAGAAGAACCTAAGATCGGGTCACAGCTAGACCATTTTTAGTAGCCTTTGAGGCTGTGTGACCTCAGGCAAGTTACTTCACTTTTCTGAATTTTCCTCCTCTGGGAAAACAGAGATGACAAGCATACCTACTCCACTAGACCTTCTGAGGATTCAGTTAACAAAAGCATGTGAAGCACTCAGCATATGCTTGGATGGTAATGACTAGCTAATAGCAGCCAATAAAAATTACATTTTGATCTTCTCGGTAAATTTTAAAAATAGCTAGATTGAGAATAAGATTACATATTTATTAAACTTGTAGTAAACTGAGTTTTTCTGTTCATTCAATCATCTTACATTTCAACACTGAGGTACTCTTAATCCCAAAGAAAAATTTTAAAGTCTATGAAAGTTTTTATCTAAAATTAAAATACTATAAAGATCCTCTGGGCTTCCCTGGTAGCTCAGACAGTGAAGAAACTGCCCAAAATGTAGGAGACCTGGGTTTGATCCCTTAGTTGGGAAGATTCCCTGGAGAAGGAAATGGCAACCCATTCCCATATTCTGGCCTGGAGAATCCCATGGACAGAGGAGCCTGGTGGGCTACAGTCCATGGGGTCGCAGAGTCAGACATGACTGAGTGACTTTCACATTCACATTCAAAGGTCCTTTTCCTCAGAGATGACTCACACTGCTTACTAATGCCCAAACTTATTAAAACCCACCTGATTATAGGAGACTAAGATTTAGATCTGGTCTGAAATTATAAAAATCATGTAACTATTTAACACTTTATTACCTACCTTTTGCATGACAGAAGAATAAACTTGATGCATTTAATCTTTACCCAAATCTTAACAAGTTATGGGCCTTAATTGGAGTAACTGAGTCAAAAAGGCACACATACCAAGGCTATATACAAATCACCCACAACTCAAAATTAAACAGTTTTTAGAAGAGAAGGGTAAAAGGATGAGACATGCCTTATTTGTTTCTTTACTGGAGGGTATTCTGTTTAGCAGGCTTTCCACAAGATGCAGCTTGGTAAAGCCCGATCCCTCACTGGGGATTGGGAGGGGACCATTTCTGCCAATTTCCCCCAGGGCTGTACAGGCAGCAATCGCCAAGAGAGGGGAGGTACTATCCAAAAATGAGCCTGTGAACACATTTACACAAAAGAGAATTATACTTTATCACCCTTGGAATACAAAGCAACCAGAGACGTAATTGAGATTTTCTTAAAGACAGCAAATAAAAATCAAAGTCTACAATATATTTTCTAGTTGATAATTTGTTATCATTTCTTTAGTAATAAAACACCACAGAGTGGGGTCCTTTTTTGACATTTAAATTTTTTTCCATAATGGAATCACCTCTGTTAAACAGCAACAAATAGAAAAAATATATAGAAAAATGGGAATACCTTCAGTGTTATTAAAAACAGAATTTATTTAGCATTAAGATTTTGTGAAAAAGCTCGTGTGTTTAGAGTGCAATGCTATAAAAAGAAATTAAAATGTTACAATAAATTTTAACCTCATTCAAAATCTTGTAACCTGTTTATGCTGACATCCACATCAACATAAACACGTTAATTACCAATAGTTTCGGTGGCACTCTGAATGAGCTCCTCTTGTTCCGGCAGGAAATCAGCATGTGTCTCCACGTTTGGCTGCTCTGCCATTTTCATTTTCTTCTTAGCCAAATATCTTCCTACTGTGAATCCCAGTGCAAGCAAGGATCCGTGCTGTATCTCAGGGCTCTGGATTTAACAACACAACAGCGTATGTCTTGTCTCCCTCTCACACGTGTGTGAATGCACTGCAATAACTGTGTTTATCACAGTCATCTCCCCCATAAAACACAAGGCCAAAGAATAAAGTGATCATGGGAGGCTCCACGGGATGTTAATAAATCAGCTAGCGAACAAGAGAAACCTAGAGTTTCAAACACAGAGAATTCTGAGAAGTTGAGTTTATATTTGGATTCCCTAATCCCATACTTCAATTCTGGTGAGGTGACTCCCTCAGTGCTCTCTGATAAGCACATACGCTTTCTTCTCCCTTATAACACTTACATAACTATGCCATCATAATTTCCAAGCATGATTTTTCCCCTTCTGCCAACAAAATACAACGAACTAGAGCCTATTTATAATTGCAAAAACCTCCAAACATGGCAGGCAATAGAATACTTGAAAGCACATGACTTCAACGGTGCTTCCTGATGGGACAGGTACAAAGAGAGGTGGCAGGAGATGGGGAAGAAAAAAGGAACCAACATTTCTGAGCACCAAGCACTACGAGAGCTTCTCGTGCATCTACTCCCCATTGTCGTCGTAGCACCTAAAACCGTGCCTGTGAGACACACGGCACTCAAACTTGTTGACTGGACTGACTGAATCCATGTGCTATCTATCTCATTTCATCTTTACCATCACAAAAGCAAGCAATTTATGCGTTCATTTTACAAATGAGAACATAGAAAAAATATATTAGATGCTTTTGTAAAACCTCTATTTCACACACACACACACACAAAGATAAAGGCAAAACTGATCACATACATGATTGTCCTTTGTAGTCTTTATCAGCTGTTCTATCATTGACTTCAGCTCATTTCCCGACACTGTAGATACCACCACGGAATAAAACAAGGCTGCCAGTTCACGCATCTCTTCTTTACTGCTATTCATCAGACTCTGAGCAATGTAGAAAGAAATATGTACATGATAAAGGATCATCTCCCTGCTGACAACTTCTAACGTTTAAAGTTAAAAGAATACATGATACATTACAATGTTCAAGTTACTGGTATTTTTGAGAAAAGGACACAACCTATTATTTCAAAACAAAATAAAGTCTAGCTACCCTCCCTTTCTGAAAATGAGCATTTTAGCTTTGAGGCATCTGATGGACGTGGCCCATGGGAAAGAACACATGGTTGCAGGTGGCACCTCTGGTCACGTGGTGGCGCCCTTGCACCATCCCTGCCCTCTGGACCACAAGGGCATTCATTCTCCCTTCTGGCAAGTTCCTGCACTTCCCTGGGTCCTTAGCACAGAGGACCACCCCCAAACCCCCAACCCCAATCTATTCTTTGGGAACTTCTTCCTCTTCAAGAAAGAAAGGGACCTGCATGTGCCCGAATGTCACTGCAGACTTCTGATGTTACCATTTCTGAATAACAGTGAGTCACTGCAGGCCTGAGCCAGGCACGTCCTGTCCTGAGAGGAGTTCCTTGTCTCAAAATGCACCTTCATCTTTGGAGAACCTGTGCATGGGCCAGGAGGGGGCAGGAAGTGCCAGGATTTCCTTCCCAGGATTAAATGCTTTTTTTCTTTTTTTGATTGGAAGGTGCTAATGCTAAAGAACCTGCCTAAGCAGGAGACATAAGGGATGTGGGTTCGATCCCCGAGTCATGAAGATCTCCTGGAGTAGGGTATGACAGCCCACTCCAGAGTTCTTGCCTGGAGAACCCTATGAGCAGAGAAGCCTGGTGGGCTACAGTCCATAGGGTCACAAAGAGTTGGACATGACTGACCACACACAGGGTAGACCAAAATATCATGCACATTTTCATCAAAGATATAAAATATAAAACAGGTGGAATTAATATACAGCTGATCTAAAACAGAGGTTGACATGTTTTCTACAGAGAGCCAAATGATGCAGCAGTTCTACTCTGCCGCTGTGTTAATAAAAGCAGGCACAACACATGGGTGTGGCTGGATTCCAGCACAATTTTATTGACGCTATAATTTCCCCATGTCAGGAAATTTTACTTATCTTTTGATTCTTCCTTCAACCCTTAAGAAATGTAAACACCAGTGTCAGCTGGCAGGCCACACTAACGGGAGGCAGGGCGGACGCGGCGCACAGGCCGCAGACTAATGAGCCCTGGTCTACAAGGCCACAGGCCTAAAATCATGTTAAAATCAGCAAATCTCCACAGAGTAAAAAATCTTTTTGAACTAGATGCAATTTCATGAGACTAGATGTTTTAGAAAAGGGCAAAACTCACTCCTCTTGGTAAATTACATTCATGCATTCACACTTAAAAGAATCTGTACATGTTACCATAATTCACACTGTACCTTCCAAAAAGAACTGCATTATGTAGCACAAGAAGAACACAGAACTACATAAGCCAGACCTGTACTAAGACAGATTATTCATTCTACTCATCTGAAATTCAAATTTAACTGAGTATCCCACATTTTTATTTGCTAAACCTGGCAACTCTTTTGGTGTGACCATGGGAACAAAATGCTCTCCAACAGGGATGGTGGGAGTCTGAATTGGAACTACTCATGGCTCAAATGGTAAAGCGTCTGCCTGCAATGCAGGAGACCCGGGTTCAGTCCTTGGGTTGGGAAGATCTCCTGGAGAAGGAAATGGCACCCCACTCCAGTACCCTTGCCTGGAAAATCGCATGGACAGAGGAGTCTGTAACCCATGGACGGCAGGCTACAGTCCATGGTGTCACAAAGAGTCAGATGTGACTGAACAAGACTTCACTTTCGCTTTCACTTTCTCACATGGAGGATGTGCGCTGTCTAGTAAAATTGCATCCATGTGTCCTCAATTCCATTTCTGCAGAATCCAACTAAAAATACACCCACTCGTATTCAAAATGACAGACTGTTCATTGCAGCAGTCTGGAAGTACCCTAAATGACCATCAATAAGGATCTAGAATAATTCCAACTCAATGGACATGAGTTTGAGCAAGCTCCAGAAGATGATGGACAGGGAAGCCTAGCGTGCTGCAGTCCTTGGGGTCGCAAAGAGTTGGACACAACTGACCGACTGAACACCAAGAATAATTCCACAGCCATAGTGTGGAAAATAAAGAAGTTGTTAAAACAAAGAGGATGTTCTCTCTACAGTCATGCAGGAATAAGTCCATGTTCTAAAGCTAAGTGAAAGAAGGTACAAAACAGTGCGGAAAAGGTGTAACACCTGTATGTGAAAAAAGGAAGAAAAATTTAAAATGCTGATCTCATCTGCGTCTATACGTGTAACTAAACTCTAGAAGGGACACTGTATACAAATAAGTGATAACCTATATGTCTGTCAGGTGAGAGAGGAAGAGGCAGGAAGTGGAAGGAATCTGGGCAGTCGAGAGACAGAGAAAGATGTTTTACATAATGTTTTATTTAAACTATACAAAATGATTACTTCTTTATTTTTAAAGCAGAAAAATAATTCTTTTTCACTTATATGACTCTCAATTCATCTCCCCCTCTCACCTAAATAGATCACTGCCACAGGCAATAGATCACCTGACCTACAAGCTTCCTAGGAAATGTCTGATGATCAGAGTTTTCAAAGTGACCTAAAGGCAAAAAAGGTCACAGGAACCCTGGTAGGAAGGCGAAATCATGACACTAAAGTTTAAAACACAGAGAATCAAAAAGAAACACACAGGCAAAGGATATACCTTTATCCATTCAGTTTTGTCTACAAATTTGGTGGCCAACTTTTCTGGATACACTGAGACAGCTTCCAATAGACAGTACATGACTGGCAAACCTAAATAAGAAGGAATTCAGAAGCATTTTAATTTCAAGAAAAGTGATACATACAGGGATCACTAAATTCCTTCAAAGCATAAGGTTACATCTTCAGGAGGCATTTCCCAGTTTTACAAAACAAACGTTAACCTGAACACAGTATGTGACTCAATACAGCAAATTTACAGCCTTATTGTCTATAAAAAGATGCCCTGTTCTTCACTCCCACTTCCAAAGTAAAAATGTATTATCTATTGTTAGCATTTCTTTCTGCAAAGAGAAATAGTGTATCAAAGCCGAAATTAGACAAGTTTAGAAAAGAAAGATTCACATTCGGTTATAGGAGAGAGGAGAGAAAATAATTTTGGTGAAAATTGTCAGCTGAGTTTAATAAGATTTTTGCTTAAGTGCTTTAGTATCCGTCCTCGGTGTCATGACCTCCTACCTCCAACACCTGCTAACAGCTGCTGAAGCAGGCCAATGTAGATCTGCACAGGGTTGGTTTCCCCACTCTTGGAAGATGAGGAGGGTGTCGCCTGGCTGCCTGACATTAAAGTCCGTATGTAGTGTCCAATGGCTGGGGCGTGGTCTTGCATATCAGCTAAACTCTGAGAGGTAGGCACCACCCCCGCGCTGTGAGCCAGGCACATGCGCAAGTACAGGACGATCTACGGGTGGAAGGAAGCAGGACACCAGATAAGCTTCTCAAAAAAATCAAGGTGGGAGATGTTCTTCAAAGTGACAGTTCCCAGCTTTGATGCCCCCACCATCCTTCACAAAGCTATTCAATAATCCTCACAGTAGCTGGAAAACATGACTCAATATGTGAACTGAAAAAACTATAATTTTACATAACCAGCTTTTATAATCCAAAGAGTACTTTTTAATAGAGTTTAATGGAGTTAAAATGCTCACTCAACTTTTAAAGTCTAAAACAGGTATAACGAAAATCATTTTTTTTAGAGATGTGTGTGTGTTCATGAGAGAGAGACAGAGAGACACTAGGCAGAAACCCAGGGCCGATGATCTATTCCTGTGGAACTCCAGTTGAATTTAATCTCCACCGGCATAAGAATTTGAGAAAATGGGTTCAAATCATCTACAGAAGAGTAGCTACGACGTCATTAAAAACCTCTGATACAAATTAGCTACTCAGGAGTCCTCTGGAAGCTCTTTTCCTTGACAGCTAGAACAGGACTGGCAGCAATTCCATCGTGAGTATTCTCACTCACTGTGAACAAGATTATCTCTTGCCATTTATCTCAAGCCAATGACTGAAACAATAGAATTTTCCTTAGTAAATGAGGTAAATTAATCTAACCTTCCAACCTCCAAAGCTAGATACTCCAAATAACCTCAATATATCGTTGGCTTTAAATTCAAATCTAATTTGCTGTGAATTCCCAATAGCATTCAATGTAAAGTATCTAGGTCTCTCATGAAGAGAATCTCACTGAGATAAATATATTTCTTGACTCTGCTGTGAACTAAAACAATACCAATGATCAAGCACTGTTTTTCCTAATAAACAATCTGATATAAAACAATGACATCACTGTATGGGTTTTTACCTAGAACACAAAAAAGTCACGGACATCTCTTTGGCTGTGACATTATCTTTAGGAACGTTCTGTAAAAGCGAAAGAGAAATATACCCCGGTCCTACCTCTCCAAAGGCTGCTGGGTTAAATGGAAGGACAGTGGTCCCAGTCATGTACTTGGCTGGTGTTTTCATTCGATGGGAAGCCTAATAAAAAGAAACCCCCCAAATCAGTTACTGAAAAATAAAGCACACGTACCTTTGCTTGACTCAAAAATAACTGTATTTCTAGCTATGTTATTGTCTGCTACTGTTTTTCCTAGTCAAATATTTCTACATTATTCATGCTTGATTGTGCACAGACCTCAAACCCTAAGTGACAGATGTGTTGCCTTTTGACTGGCTTCTTCAAAAAGAAGAAACCTACAAATTAACTACACTTTAATTAAAAGAAAGGAAAAAAAGAAAAAACTCCAAAGATGACACAGTAAGAGGTAAAAATTAAAAGAATAAACCTACTCCGGGCATCTACTGACACAGTCGCACCAGGGCACTGAATGCCGGCTATTTTCATTAATAATGAAGGCAGAAGAAAAATATTAGCATGAAAGCACCTTTTGCCCCCAATTGTGGCAGTGCTATGGGGAAGAGAACCATGGTTGCCACAAACTGCCCTCCAACACCTGTAAAATGTCTGTCTACGCAAAAAGCTAAGACAACCAGCAGAGATGAAGGCAGTAAGCTCTCCCCCAGCACACCTACAGAAACATTCATGTAAACAGTCGGGCAGGTCTGGGCTGTGACTGCCAATCCTGTCTGATCTACCAGTAAAATAGGAGATTTGCAAAAAGCAAGTATGAAGTTTTCTCATGGACACAGGGGGCAAAAATCTGAAGTGCTCCCTAAAGTGCTCTTAAATTTAAACTGCCTTAAATAATGCCCTTAAAAATAAAAAGATATATTTGGGGGAATTCCCTGGCAATCCAGTGGTTAGGATTCCATGCTCTCACTGCTGAGGGCCCAGGATCAATCCCTGGTAGGGGAACTAAGATCCCACATCCCATAGGCTGCATGGCATGACTTAAAAAATAAACACAAAAATAATAAGAGTTAATATTTTTAAGCATGTCTTGCCAAGGGGAAAAATTTTAAACATTTTAAAAATTTTAAAATTTTAAAAAAAGCATAAAAGAAACTAAATAATTTAGATTTGGGCAGATTAATTACACTTGAGATTTCTATTTTTCTCATCTTGTACCTCCCTCTTATTGTAAATATTAACATTGTTAGAAACTTTTACTACTATTCAGCATTTAGTGATTAGCATTTTACAAAGTGTCACCAAAAAAAACAGTATGTTTATTTTCATCATTCACTATATGACTCAAACTAATAATATGAAAGTAAATACCATACCTTTTCTTGGATATAGTATACCATTTCTGGGAAAGATGGCATCTGCTTAGAAGCACTGTCTTTCCTGTTTCTACCAGGAAGACACCTTAAAACTCGTTGTGCCTCTCCGTGAACTTCTTCCCGCCTTCCGAAAAGATAAGAAAGATAAATAAATTTCACCAACCGGAGAATGATCATATGAAGACGAAGAGCAACAATTTTATCTGGCATCTGTCTTAAGTATATTCTTGGCTACATGCAAAGAATCATAAAATACATGAGAAGCAATCACTTCTTTTTCGAACTTTCATTAGTCACGTGGCTTGCATCTTCGAATTTTACCCACAGGAAATAACAAGACAGGGTATGACTACAGGTCTGCATGCTGTGTCAAGGGGGCCATATTTTTAACTCTAATACACTGCTTCTAAATTCCACAGACTAATGCTACAAACAACATAAATTTTATTCGATTTTCAACTTAATTTGAAATAAACCCAAGTTCATATCAACACCTTTGAAACTTACGGGTCTCCTGCAGCTAACAAGAGCAAGTATCTGGAAGGAATATGGTCTGAGGGAAACACCGTGCTGGCAAATTTCACAGCCACTTGTCGAACTTGAACTTCAGGCTATTTGACACATAAACACACACACACACAGACACATAACACAGAGATTTAAAAAAAAAAAAAAATCAAGTAACAACTCATTCCAGTCAAGGTAAGTCGTTTTAACTGTAAACAATCAAAATTTAAGTTGATATTTCAATAAATATATCTGAATAAATAAAAATCTTTTTAGTCGAGATCCTTAACCATGTTGTTTAAAAGTCTCTGGACAAAGGCATTATTTAAAAAGTGCTTTTATGACCTAAGGGGAATCTTCCAAGTAAAGCAGGAAACCCCACCAAGACCGCTATCAGAGAATCTCTCTGTAGATGCCCATACTCAGCCCGACCATGGGACCAAGGTCACGGGGGCAGTTTCCGGCCACCACTTGTTTCCTCTACTCTCAAGCTCTCAGTCACATGAGTGAAATTCATATAGTTTGCAGGGAGCACAAACAGCCTACTTGGAGTCCCTACAAATTTAAAGTAAAATATCGCCAACACTTTCAGGTTAGCTCTAAAATTAAAAATGACTTCAAAGCAAAATCTCAGCTCATATATCCAATTGGGGCTTCCCTGATAGCTCCGTTGGTAAAGAATCCGCCTGCAATGCAGGGAAATCCAGTTCAATCCCTGGGTTGGGAAGATCCCCTGGAGAAGGGAAAGGCTACCCACTCCAGTATTCTGGCCTGAAGAATTTCATGAACTGTATAGTCCATGGGGTTGCAAATAGTCGGACATGACTGAGCAACTTTCACTTTCACCTATATCCAATTAACTTATATAGACTGAGACTGCAATCTATAAATACAAAGTTTGACCAGAAAAAGCAGCTGTAGAGTCTAACGATGCTGAAGCTTTATTCTCATGTACCTTCCCCCTGGGTGAATCCTCCAGTCACAACATAAGTGAGATGAGAGGTGCTTAGAAACATGTGCTCCCTCATTCATCCAGGTGTTCTTCCTCTGCAGCATTCCCTTTACAGGGCAATATACTAAGGACTAGTCTGTATGATTTAGCCCTCAGTCTGGCTGCCTGACATGTAGTCTGGGAAAACAAACCAAATCACCTATGACTTGGTAATATTGTTACGTGACTTGATCTGCATAAGTATAACCAGTACCCATGTGCACTATACAAGCATTCCATTTTCTTATGAGGTTACCGATGAAGAGTTTTAAGTATTTGATTCTAACGAGCTTCCAAATAAGCCTATACTACTTTGCTCATGTTATATGACCATGAACCAGGTACATTGGACACCAAGAGCATTTGACAATGGGATTCTACATATAATATGATTCCTGAACGTTCGTAATTATCCTGTTCTGTTTCAACAGAAGCCAGACACGTTTCTGAACCTTTAGTAATTCCCTCAATATAAATATGGAAGCCAAATTCAGTGAGACACAAATCATATTAATCTCACCAATATTTGACATTTTCCCCTCTTTAATCTCCCTCTCTTTCTATTCCTACAAATAGAGGTCAAAAAACTGACTAAAGCAATACATAATATATAATTTTATACTGTATATTATATATCACATATACACACGTGTATGTATATTGGGCTTCCCTGGTGGCTCAGATGGTAAAAAGTCTGCCTGCGATGTGGGAGATCTGGGTTTGATCCCTGGGTTGGGAAGATCCTCTGAAGAAGGATATGGCAACCCACTCCAGTATTCTTACTTAGAGAACCCCATGGACTGAGGAGCCTGGTGGGCTACAGTCCATGGGGTCACAAAGAGTTGGACATGACTAAGTGACTAACACTATGTGTATATAAGCATAGATACTAAAAATTCTCTTACAAACTTCCACAACAGGCAGATGAAGAGGACTAAAAGAAAGAAGAGTATGTATGACGGTACTGGCTTATTTCCTAAGACTCATTTTGATACATAAAATGTGCTTTCCTTCTGCTCTTCTCCCCCAGTGTTACCTACAGAACTCCACTCCACGGGACTGTAGGGCTCAGCTACCAGTTAAAACACTTCCAACCAGGAGAACGTGACATTAAGAACAGTTCTCCAACAAGGAAGGCTTTAAACATAAGGCCTCTGTGCATATCACTACTCCTTCTCTAAAATCATGTTCCCATAACAAAGAATAAAAAACACATCACATTAGAGTTTTCCATTCAAACAGCTATTTTCTATGCCTAGTTTGTGCCTAGAAACCTTGGTTTGAAAGGCAAGACTGACAATAAAAGACTTTACGGGGCAAAAAAAAAAAACAAATCATAAATCACAGTCCAGGGGAAAGCAAATACTCCTCTTCATTATTAAGAAGAAAAGCAATTCAAATTTTGATCATAAAAATATAAAATGTGTACACTACCAGCCACCGTGGTTCACACAGTTGGACCTACCTTTATTAAATACGAGGCCACAAGTGCCTCCATGAGAGTCCGCTGTGCGCCTTCCAAAGTACTGTAAGCTCCAACCATCATGGATAACGCTTCTTGAATAGCGAGTCGCGTCTCGGGCTCTTCCTGTGAAAGATGATAAAAACAGCGGTCCCTTCACGGTTGAGCTTCCGGCTGAGCATCCAAACAGAAAGCACACACTTGCCAGGTGTTTCCCTACCTTACACAGGGCTTCAAAAAGCTGCTGCACGAGAGCTATATCCTTAGTGAATAAATGTGGCATTCGACTGCAAGAGAACGTGAAACCATCATTACTATCAAACATTTCCATAAGGCAGAAAAGAACGAAACTAAACACACTGTTCCTAAACTTGCACTTTCACCTCTGGGCGCCACGTGAGCATCACTGGCTTACCTCCCCAAAGACCCAAACATTGTTTTAAAGTCAACATTTAATTCTACTGTCTAATCCAAGTAACTCTAGATTGTTATCTAGCGTTATCCAGATAGTCTCACTAGAATATTCCATGCATTCAGTTAACATTTCTGATTTTGAAATAAAGAAAAGAGATGAGACTAAATGCTATTTAAGGCTACGGTGACAAGAAGCTCTGTCAACTGCATGCCAGCACCCAAGGGACAAGGTCTGTTAACAATGCTGTGCTGTATCAGTTGATCTGAAATGACTGTCTTCTGAGCCCCCAAACTCCTTCCCTACACAGTGCAGAAGAGCCTGACCTAGTCTCCACAGGCCAATGCAGAACCTGTGCAGGGGTGCAGGCAGCGGTTGGGCCACTGAAGATGCTGCTCCTCTCACCCCTGCTCTGAAATATGTGAAGAAAGAGGAAACCAGGAAGAAGTGGGTGCAGGAAACCATACTAAACAACGGAGAAAAAAAAAATCCACCTTTGGAAACTCAAGAATCCTAACACTATCAGAAAAGAGGATCACTAGAAAACCCCTTGATTATTGATATTAAAAATGCTAGTAGTAAGTTGTAACAAGAACACTTAAGATCAATCAAATGTCTCTATGTTAGGTACAAGAAAACTAACACGTTAGGACACAATCCAGCTCAAAATCTCATTTCAATACTACCATTTAATACAGTAACATATCTTCAAATATAAATTAAGACATCTCACATCATTATCCTTCTACAAGGAAGACATTTCTAAACAACCTATGGCCATTAAATAATTTCCTTTCAGAATCATAACAAATTTACTGTCCATCCATTATTAAATGCCACAATTCTTCTTAGTTTACCAACAAGGTATCTCTCACTGAAAAGGAGTTTACTCACCTGGAGAGTTTTCCAACAGCTGAATATGCCATAGACAGTAGCTTAGGGTCCTTGAAATTAAGAAAAAAAAAAAAAGAACAAAAAAGCAGACAGAACAAAAACACAGTAAACGGCAAAACCTTTTTGCTGCAGTGAAATGCATTATTTTACTCCTCGTTAAACCTAGGTCTCACTGTGCCTAACTACATGATACCAGAATCTGAACAAAACAAATAAAAATGTCCAAACCCAGGATGCGTCAGACTACTAAAAGAAAAAACAAAACAAAACTTTCCATCCCCCACTCCAAAAGGAAAATGCAGAGGTCATAGAAAAGTTCTCTCCACTGATGCTAACTTCAGGATCCTTTCAATACTATGTAACCTGCAAATATCAAAATTCACCACCAACATACTAGGAAGACAGCTTAACTTATTAGAAAATTAATCACTGCCCAACAGACTAGGATCCACCCTCTCTCATGCAGGAGAGCAACTGTCTAAAAATCTGCACTATAGTAAATTGCTTCTTCTCATATCTTTCACCTTAAAAAGTTAAAGGGATCATAGTACTTGGGTGAGTTAGTGAGGGTTCCACTCAAGATACAGAGAGAATTTTACATTGCTTTATGAAAATCAGGAGTCTGACATTACTCGGAACACAGCAGCACTTCTGTGAGCTGAAGTTTATACACTTCACAAAGGATTCACACACCTACATGGCCACTCTTATGGGCTCATCTGTTGGGAAGACATGCAGGTGTCATCTGGAGGTTAAGATAATTACAGCCCTGTAGATTATTTGGCCACTCTAGTCTCAAA
Source organism: Bubalus kerabau (assembly GCF_029407905.1). Classification (NCBI taxonomy): domain Eukaryota; kingdom Metazoa; phylum Chordata; class Mammalia; order Artiodactyla; family Bovidae; genus Bubalus; species Bubalus kerabau. The sequence continues at coordinate 170,628,139 of NC_073627.1, forward strand.
TATATAGTTTCTCCCCCAAAAGCCCCAAAGCATTTTTATTTCTACCAGCCATCCAAAGCGTGTATCTATGCCATAAAAATAATCTGAAAGGTTCCCAAGGCCTTAGGCACCATGCAAGCTCTGCTCACTCAACAGAAGAAGACAGGAGAGTCAGGCCTAGGACTGCCCCAAAGCACAGCTGTACAACAAGTGAACAGTTTTCAATAATAAAATAGCCACTAACACGCCTTCACTGTGCCAAACTAGCGCATTTAATCTTCACAATCATCTATACTCATTTAATCTTCACCATAATCCAATTAAATGATACTATTAGCCTCATTCTTCCAATAAAGAACAGAGGTCTGAAGAATTTAAGTTACTCACAAAGGAACAAAGCTAGGATTCAAACTCAATTCTAACTCCAAATGGCAAAATACTGGCCACTATACTACTGCAAACATGCATTCATATTTAGCTGAGACTTGGGAAAAGAACATTAACTAGAGTTCTTAAAACTTTACCTTTTTTCTTTTTAGCCAATTCCCTTGAAACACTAGAAATGGTAAGAGTGATACAGCAAGAAAAAACAGGATTTTAAAAACTACAATCCAAGGAATCCTCATCCCACTTAGCTTAAGGAATCAAAAATTTACTGAATGCATGTTTTGACAGTTTTGAATCAATAAAATCTCAGTCTCTAAGAATTAACACTGTTTCTCAATACAAGCTAATCCAAATAGACCTATATGGAAATAAATCATAAAATAAAATCTAATTTTTTTCATTCCATTTTTGCGCAGTTTCTAAAATAAAATGTTATCAGCTTTTTAAAATGTTACATAAAGAAATGATAAGACCACCTCAAGGTCCATATCAATTTTTAATGCTTATTTCCCAAAAAGGGGCAAAAGATGGTGGTAATTTCTGAAATTCGCACCACCTCAAAATGTTACGAAATGATGGAACAACAGCAAACTCTAACTGTATCCACGTGCAGACCAGGGAAGTTCATAACAGAATTTAAAACTAAAATATTAGCAAAAATTAAAAAAAAACCAAGTCACTTACTTCTTTATATTCATTGATTAGCTTGGTGAGACCATTCAAAAGCATTGGACCTAATGGCTTAATCTTGATTTCTGGACAGCTTGTTAAAAAACAACACATACACAAAGCAAGATGTAAGAATCTCGTAATTAAGTATTGTTTCAGATTATTACTTAAAACAGAGACATAACTGATATAAATTTAAATCATCTATCAAAATGTGACATATTTTAAGGTAAGCAAACACATTTGCTTTCTAGGTAAGATGCTCTTACATCCCTTCATCGCTCCGACTGGCTTGAAAACTTTATAAACAGTGCAAAAAACTTACGTTACACAAATGTGATGCACAAATTGCAGGGATAATGTTCTTAATTTTGAATTTGTATTTGTACCAAAGAGTCCATCATACACCACCTATGAAAACAGAACATCAAGAATACCAATTAAGAAGAACAGCAATTTATTATTTTCAAATACGACTGAGGATTCAACAGTAGGTCTTTTGTACTACACTTTGTTCTTCAAAATTAATGCAGTCTCTTTCACACAAGTATTCTAGCTGACGGCTGTAGGAAGCCAACAAGTAGCTTCAATTAACAGTCTGGATAACAAACACAGTAGCTGGTGGTTGAAGCCTGCGCTATTTGTGGGGCTACCGCTAGGAAGCAGCACAGAGCGCATGCTGCAGCGCGCCACCACTCTCACGCAGAGGACATGTTTTCAAAACAAGTTCACATGTAATTAAGAAACCTAATACCTCCCAAATCATTTAATCTGCTGATGTCCTCTGCGTGAGAGTGGTGGCGCGCCGCAGCATGCACTCTGTGCTGCTTCCTAGCGGTAGCCCCACAAATAGCGCAGGCTTGAACCACCAACCACTGTGTTTGTTATCCAGACGGTTTACTGAAGCTACTTGTTGGCTTCCTACAGCCGTCAGCTAGAATACTTGTGTGAAAGAGACTGCATTAATTTTGAAGAACAAAGTGTAGTACAAAAGATCACAAACTGATCGCATGGACCACAGCCTTGTCTAACTCAATGAAACTATGAGCCATGCTGTGTAGGGCCACCCAAGACAGATGGGTCATGGTGGAGAGTTCTGACAAAACGTGGTCCACTGGAGAAGGGAATGACAAGCCACTTCAGTATTCTCGCCTTGAGAACCTCAAACAGTATGAAAAGGCAAAAAGACAAGACACTGGAAGATGAACTCCCCAGGTTGGTAGGTGCCCAATATGCTACTGGAGATCAGTGGAGAAATAACTCCAGAAAGAATGAAGATAGAGCCAAAGCAAAAACACCACCCAGTTGTGGATGTGACTGGTGACGGAAGTAAAGCTTGATGCTATAAAGAACAATATTGCATAGGAACCTGTTATGTTGTTAGGTCCATGAATCAAGGCAAACTGGAAGTGGTCGAACAGGAGATGGTAAGAATGAGCATCAACATTATAGGAATGAGTGAGCTAAGATGGACTGGAATGGGCGAATTTAACTCAGATGACCATTATAAATACTACCGTGGGCAAGAATTCCTTAGAAGAAATGGAGTAGCCATCATAGTCAACAATAGAGTCCGAAATGCAGTACTTGGATGCAATCTCAAAAACGAGAGAATGAACTCCGTTCATTTCCAAGGCAAATCATTCAAAATCACAATAATTCAAGTCTATGCCCCAACCAATAATGCTGAAGAAGCTGAAGTTGAACGGTTCTATGAAGACCTACAAGACCTTTTAGAACTAACACACACAAAAAAATGTTCTTTTCATTATAGGGGACTAGAATGCAAAAGTAGAAAGTCAAGAGATACCTGAAGTAACAGGCAAATTTGGCCTTGGAGTACAAAACGAAGCAGGGCAAAGGCCAATAGAGTTTTGCCAAGAGAACGCACTGGTCATAGCAAACACCCTCTTCCAACAACACAAGAGAAGACTCTACACATGGACATCACCAGACGGTCAACACCGAAATCAGATTGATTATATTCTTTGCAGTGAAAGATGGAGAAGCTCTACACAGTCAGCAAAAACAAGACTGGGAGCTGACTGTGACTCAGATCATGAACTCCTTTTTGCCAAATTCAGACTTACATTGAAGAGTAGGGAAAATCAGTAGACCATTCAGGTATGACCTAAATCAAATCCCTTATGATTATATAGTGGAAGTGAGAAATAGATTCAAGGGATTAGATCTGATAGACAGAGTGCCTGAAGAACTATGGATGGAGGTTTGTGACACTGTACAGGAGGCAGTGATCAAGACCACCCCCAAGAAAGAAATGCAAAAAGGCTAAATGGCTGTTTGAGGAGGCCTTACAAACAGCTGAGAAAAGAAAAGACAAAGAAGGCACCGGAGAAAAAGAAAGATATACCCATTTGAATGCAGAGTTCCAAATAGCAAGGAGAGATAAGAAAGCCTTCCTCAGCCATCAATGCAAAGAAACAGAGGAAAACAATAGAATGGGAAACACTAGAGATCTCTTCAAGAAAATTAGAGATACCAAGGGAACATTCCATGCAAAGATGGGCACAATAAAGGACAGAAGTTGTATGGACCTAACAGAAGCAGATTTTAAAAAGAGGTGGCAAGAATACACAGAAGAACTGTACAAAAAAGATCTTCACAACCCAGATAATCACGATGGTGTGATCACTCACCTAGAGCCAGACATCCTGGAATGTGAAGTCAAGTGGGCCTTAGGAAGCATCACTATGAACAAAGCTAGTGGAGGTGATGGAATTCCAGTTGAGCTATTCCAAATCCTGAAAGATGATGCTGTGAAAGTGCTGCACTCAATATGCCAGCAAACTTGGAAACCTCAGCAGTGGCCACAGGCCTGGAAAAGGTCAGTTTTCATTCCAATCCCAAAGAAAGGCAATGCCAAAGAATGTTCAAACTACTGCACAACTGTACTCATCTTACACACTAGCAAAGTAATGCTCAAAATTTTCCAAGCCAGGCTTCCAACAGTAAATGAACCATGAACTTCCAGATGTTCAAGCTGGAATTACAAAAGGCAGAGGAACCAGAGATCCAACTGCCCACATCCACTGGATCATCAAAAAAGCAAGAGAGTTCCAGAAAAACATCTACTTCTGCTTTATTGACTATGCCAAAGCCTTTGACTGTGTGGATCACAATAAACTGTGGATAATTCTGAAAGAGATGGGAATACCAGACTACCTGTCTGCCTCTTGAGAAATTTGTATGCAGGTCAGGAAGCAACAGTTAGAACTGGACATGGAACAACAGACTGGTTCCAAATAGGAAAAGGAGTACATCAAGGCTGTATATTCTCACCCTGCTTATTTACCTTCTATGCATAGTACATCATGTGAAATGCTGGGCTGGATGAAGCACAAGCTGGTTCAAGATTTTTGGAAGAAATATCACTAACCTCAGATATGCAGATGACACCACCCTTATGGTAGAAAGCGAAGAACTAAAGAGCCTCTTAATGAAAGTGAAAGAGGAGAGTGAAAATTTTGGCTTAAAACTCAATATTCAGAAAACTAAAATTATGGCATCCGGTCCCATCACTTCATGGCAAATAGATGGGGAAACAGTGGAAACAGTGACAGGCTTTTATTTTCTTGGGCTCCAAAATCACTGCAGATAGTGACTGCAGCCAGAAAATTAAAAGACACTTGCTCCTTGGAAGAAAAGTTATGACCAACGTAGACAGCATATTAAAAAGCAGTGACATTACTTTGCCAACAAAGGTCCATCTAGTAAAAGCTATGGTTTTTCCAGTGGTCATGTATGGATGTGAGAGTTGGACTATGAAGAAACTGAGCACCAAAGAACTGATGCTTTTGAACTGTGATGTTGGAGAAAACTCTTGAGAGTCCCTTGTACTGCAAGGAGATCCAACCAGTCCATCCTAAAGCAAATCAGTCCTGAATATTCATTGGAAGAACTGATGCTGAAGCTGAAACTACAATCCTTTGGCCACCTGATGGGAAGAACTGACTCTTCTGAAGAGACCCTGATGCTGGGAAAGATTGAAGGTGGGAGGAGAAGGGGATGACAGAGGATGCAATGGTTGGATGGCATCACTGACTCGAGTTTGAGCAAGCCCCGGGAGCTGGTGATGAACAGGGAAGCCTGGCGTGCTGCAGTCCATGGGCTCACAAAGAGTTGGACACAACTGAGCTGAACTGACTGACAAAGTGTACACCTACAAAAGATCTATGAATATTCTGCCACATAATTTTAGCTGCTTATTATATAATGTAGCATTACTACCACCACCATTTCTGAACCAAAATTATTAAGCCACTATGAGGGAAAACAGTGCCTAGTAAGCAAAATGGAAGAAGCTCTGTGATTATTTTATGTTTATGGAAACACAGAATACAGTATTTGAAATCAGTCAAGCACTTCCTATAGCTCAGATGGTAAAGAATCTGCCTGCAGTGCAGGAGACCCAGGTTAGATCCCTGGGTCAGGAAGATCCCCTGGAGAAGGAAACGGCAACCCACTCCAGTATTCTTGCTTGGAGAATACCATGGACAGAGGAGCCTGGTGAGCTACAGTTCATGGGGTCGCAAAGAGTCAGACACAACTGAGTGACTAACACTACTACTACTAAATATTGGAGAGCAGATACTGGGAATAAAAGTTGTATCACCTAGAAGGAGGAAGTAGAACAAATAAGCCTTAAGAAGGAGAGAGATGAAGACAGAAGTTAGGAAGAGGAAGCTGCCACTTAAATAAGTCTTAAGAGGGAGAGACGTGAAGACAGAAGTCGATGTCCACCATACACATACAGTGAGCAAGACGAGTGTGTTCTTACTTTGGTACTGAAAGGGAGGAGAGGCAGGAAATAAGAACATTCTAGATAGGAGGGAGCACACTAGAAAAAATCCTAAAACCGGAGTAGATGTTTACCAGGCTACAGGGGGACGGGCACTACACCAGGAGTCATGAAACAGAGCCATGACAACGGCACACTTAAGAGCAACGATCTTTGCTGGTACATAAGGTACAGGGCGAGGGGTGCTGAGATACGAGACCAGGTGGGAAATAACTGCTGCCTTTCCACCATCTACTGAGAACTTTCTCACTGAATGAGTACTAGCAGCATGCTCTAAATCTTCTATCAGCTATCCCACTCAAGTCTTTACAACACTTCTATCATTACACCCATTCTACAGATTTTTTTTAAATGTTTAAAGAACAACAGGGGAAAAACCTTAAGGTTTATTTAAGATGAAAAGTTGTATTTGTTGTTGTTTACAGTCACTAAGTCATGTCTGACTCTTTGCAACCCCATGGACTGTAGCCAGCCAGGCTCCTCTGTCCATGGGATTTCCCAGGCAAGAACACTGGAGTGGGTTGCCGTTTCCTTCTCCAAGGGATCTTCCCAACCGAGGCATCGAACCCACCTCTCCTACATTGGTAGGTGGATTCTTTACCACTGAGCCACCAGGGAAGCCCTATTTAAGATCAAAAGCGAGTAACTAATGACAAAACCATGCTCAAATAAATTGTCTCTAGAGCTGGACTGGTCATCACTTGGATGAAAGGCAAGGGCTTTTGCGGAGGGGCTTATATCCCATACCCAAAGAGTACAAAGATTTCCAAGTGCAAAAATAACTCTGGTGGCAACACAGAGAACAGACTGGCTGCGGGCAAGACGGGGCAACAAGGAAGACAACTGTGACAAGCAAAACGAGAAGAGACGATCTCCATTACCGTCAGCACCTGCCCTAGGGAGATGAAGATACTGAGGCGGCAGAGCTCAGAGGCTGTGGCCGCTGCCTACATGTGGGGCTCCGAGCAAGGATGACTCATTATTCCACTTTAGTGAACAAGTTTCTGCTGCTACCATTTTTGGAAAACCACCACTCAGAAAAGCACTAGTTTGAAAGGGATTATCACCATACATTTAGAATAAATGGTAACCATATAGAGTATATTTTCTATAATCAAAAAATTTTAATATTTATGTGGACCATTTTAAAAAAATCTTTACAGATTTTGTTACAATACTGCTTCTGTTTTATGTTTTGGTTTTTTGGCTCCAAGACATGTGGGATCTCAGCTCCCCGACCAGGGATGGAACCTGCACCCCCTGTACTGGAAAACAAAGTCTTAACCACTGGACCACCAGGAAAGTCTCTATAATAAAAATTTTTAAGTATTTTCTACAGCTAAACTTGAAAGAGAAAAAAGTATCTCATTATTCTTGTTATACATATTAATCTACCTCCTGAATATTCATTACTGCAGTTCTTTCTCTAGTTACATAGACATAAAAGTTGTAAACAGGTGGTATTTTTCTTGAAAAAAAATCAGTTACCTGAATGTTAGCTGGGAACGTTTCGGCAGCTTGTCTAGAACGAAGAAGGTGGGGGACAATCTTTAACTTGACCCTTGTGCTGACTGGGTCCCTTTTCAGCTCTGGCTTCAGAACTGCTCCCTGTTGAAAACATTATAATTCAGCACTTTGAAATTATTATCAATTGAAAGAAATCATGAGAGATCATCTAAATCAATGGTCTCTAAAACTTCTGTTTCAAGATCCCTTTATACTCTTAAAAACTACTGAAGCTTCCTAAGATCCTTCTTTTATACTAGAATATCTATGAATATTTACTATATTAGAAATTAAAACTGAAAAAATTTTAAGTACTTATTCACTTAAAAATAGTATTAAAGCCATGATATATTTTCATAAATAACATACTTTTAAGACAAATTAAAAACTACATTTTTCATAAAATAAATTAAAAAAAAAGAAAACTTAAAAAAAATAAAAGCAACCAACCAACTTAAAAAAAATAAATGTAATACAATGTAGCTATTAAATGTTATAGAACACAATGACATGGAAAAGCGTGTGCAACATTGTTTAAATAATAAAAGAACTTTGTGGAACTACAAGAACCCAATTATGTTTAAAAAAAGAAATACAACACAGTGATATTTATGTACAGAAAAAAGTAGAATGAGATACACACCATGTTAAAATTATTAGCCCTGGGTGGTGGGATTACAGATAAAATTTAATTTTCTTATTGCTTTTCTGTGTTTGCCAAATTTTCTATAATGAAAATATGTTGAAAAAAAAAATCCTGGAAAAAAAAGAACAAACTACATTTTTCAAAATAAAAAACTGCACTGAGAGAGTGGTACTGTTTTTTCTGTGAGTCTCTTCACTATCCACTTTCATAGAAGAAAGCTGGATTCCTATATCTTTTTCAGCATTTAATCTGTTGTGATATGTTATTTTGGTTTAAGTATATTAAAAAAAAATAAAACCAGCTGTACACAGATATGTGACTGGAAAAATGGTGATGATTTTATTAGGTTTTTCAGGGAATTACAGGTATTCTTAATTACAGATATTCTAAATACAGCTACCATCCACAAACTTCCACAAACTTGATATAAAATAGTTTCTTAAAGGTTGTCATGTGGATTTGAAAATGTATCAATGGAACCTCTGCATACTCTGTTACAGTATACTAAATTCCACCACTCTATTAAATTATATTAAATGGCTCCCTTACCCTTGTATGCTTCTGTAACAACACTGGTCATTTGGAAAATATTGGCTCACCGAGTTACGCAAATATTTCATTATAAAACATCCACACACACACAAATCACACGTCAATATCATGACCAATCTTATCAGAAAACTCTGTAAATACTGACAAGCTGTCATGCTCAACACAATGAATACAAATTTCCCAAAATTCTCATTTTTGCTTAAAAAGCTCAACTTTCACCATTGCCAACAGAGCATGTTAACTGTTTTTCTTGAAACCTCATTTTTTTCATTTTAAAAGAGAAAATTCATGCCAAATACCCATCTTAATAACCCGAGTTTGTCTCTCTACTCTTAATATAAAATAATTTTTTCTGCTTCATCAAGGATATTCGTAAGCTGAGTTTTATTTCCTCTCTCCTTTTTAACCAAGAGTGCTGACAGTGAGGAGCAGAATGATCCCTAAGAATCATTTAGTGACACAGCCCTGACTCATGCTAAGGGCCCAGCACTGACATCACTGCTCCTGCACCATCAGTGCAAAATTCAACACAGGAAAAAAAAGGCAAAAACTGTCTTGGCTTTGTGAACCTCTAAGACCCTCTGTGACCTATGGACCACACTCTGAGAACCACTGACCTAGTGGTTCTTCTACATGAAGAACATGATGCCCAGAAAAGTCGTGCAATTAGCCAGATCGCTCCTCTCCAAAACATTTATGTGCATCCATTCAGGAGGAGAATCAGGGTGGGGTGAGAATTCCCAACTCATTGTTCTTTCTGCTACATTGCACACAACTTTTTCTTCTTGTGGGGGTGGGGGAGGCCTGTGTCACAGCATGCGGGATCTCAGTTCACCAATCAGGGATCACACCCCTGCCCCCTGCAGTGGAAGCAGGGAGTCTTAACCACTGGACAGCCAGGGAAGTCTCTATTACACTCAATTTAATCTAACAGGAGTTAATACAATTTTTAAAACAACTATTTATGGTTTAGAAAGCAAACAAATAATTTCGTATGTCTAGGTTTAGACTTGGAATACTTCTAAACACAGTGAACAAAAAGAACTTATGTTATTAAGCAACATCTTACTTTGAAAATTCAGAAGAACCCACCTACTGTCCTAGATTCTAGACCAGGAGTCAAGAAACTACAGCCCATGAGCCAAATCCAGCCTACTATCTCTCTTGGTAAGGTCTGTGAGTTAAAAGAAGTTTTCACATTTTCAAACAATTTTGTTTTAAATCAAAGCAATATTCTGTAAAATTGTATTTCACAAAATAATAAGAAATTCAAATTTCAGTATCAATAAAGTCTTACTGGAACATGGCCATGCTCATTCAGTTATGTTCTATGGCTGGTTTCACGTTATGGCAGAATTGAGTAGCTGCAGCCTCAGAACTATAAAGCCATTAAAGTCTAAAATATCTACAGAAAATGTTTACTGAGGCCTAATCTAGGGAGCTGAATAAAAAACACCACGTCAGGTAAACTAAGGTACTTCAGGAGACTTTACCCTACCTACACTAGTATGGTCTCAGAGTAGTACTTCCTACAGCGTACACTCAGCCTAAATCAAAATAACCTGGAGAAAATGTGCAAGGATCACCATGTCAATAAAATGCTTTTATGACAATGTAAGAATAAACCAAAACAACCTACCTCTTTTGTTTTCAGTGGTATATCTCCAAGGTATACCTTGTACATCTTATTAATGATGGCAGGATTATTCCAGTCAATCAAGCTACAGAAAGTTTCAACAAAGCTTGTTAAAATTATTATTTTTCTCTCCCACTTCAATAATTTCAAAATATCGTAACCTCAATACATTACTAAAGAAAAATCTTATAAATACACAAATGAAGAGAAGGCAGTTGACACTGCAGAAGAGAAGGAAAGGGATTAATTTCTATCAAAGTTAGTTTTCAAACAGAAAAAAAAAGTTCCTTATCCCACCATGATTCAATGTAACACAGACCATTGCAGCCAGTGGCCCGATTTGGTGCCACTCAAGAAATCTGGACTGTATTCCACTCTCAGGGTCAATGACACAGAGCAGGTCCAACAGAGCAGAGCCATACTACACTTGTTCAAAGAGCCCTGAGGCACGGTTCTTCTGTTTAGCCACTTGGAAATTCAAAAGTGATATGGAAAGTGACCAAAAAATACATTTTACCCATTAAAGCCACAACCTTAGGAAGCTTGCAGCCCATGGCATTTCTCAAATTCTGTGTCACGGTGACCTCCATCATCCCCCTCTTACCTCCCAGCACACACCTGCAGTCTTAACACCTAATTCTACAGAGCTGTCTTGCTGCCATTTAGTCATTAAGACTTATTCCTAATTGGGCCCCACAGTAAGATGACTTAGAACATTACTCCCCAACCTTCTGGGCACCAGGGACTGATTTTGTGGAAGACAGTGTTCCCACAGACCACGGGCTGGTGGAGGGGAGGGTGGTTTGGGACTGATTCAAGTGCAATGCATTTATTGTGCAGTTTATTTCTAATCTAATGCCATTGCTCATCTGAGAGCAGGTACTGGTCCATGGTGCGGAGGTTGGGGACTCCCGACCTAGAAATACAATGTGACTGGTGATGCACCCACCCTCCGCAGCAGCCGCCAGCCAGCCATTCTATAAACCAAGGAATAATGCAATTCTGTATTTCACTTGAAATAGTAAGATTTAACCACACTATCTTCTCTCTTTTGACCTTGATTCTGCTTTCAAACTATGTTGTATCTGTGCAAATGTAAGTTACCACGGTGCTTGGACTGTTTTCCTAATCCATCTCTTCTTTCATCTATCAAGCTACCTCATTTGGATATCCACAATTCCACTATCCTCAAAGACAGTCTACAATCCTACTTACATTTACCTGTATCTTTCCTCAGCTGATTTCTACTAACTAATCCTTGAGTTCCACCTCTGCTTCTCTTCTATAAATACTTCAAGTTTACAGATTTTTGACAAAACACACACACTTTAGTAAAATAAACAGAAAACCTAACAATGGTTAACTAATAAGGATAACTTTCACTGTTTCTTCTACTTTTCTCTTGTCACCTTTCTAGCTTTAGTTTTCTGATTACACGCTTATGAAAATTCAAAAATTATTAATATAGAGAATACAATCCCTTATACTCTGCACCCTAACCCTATTTCTTTTCAATAACCACTAACCTTGGTGGATCTTTTTCTAGACTTCTTTCCTATGCACAGAAAAGAGCTAGATGGGTATGGCAGGTAGATTGAAACAGATCAATACAGACAAGGATCGCTTGAAGAGATACTCTGGGATTTCTATTTAACAAAATGGGCTAACTACATATTGTTCTCAACTCACTTTTTACCTCTTACAATGTTACACTATTTTTTTTTTTTTTTTTTTGGAAAATACACTTGTTTTAATGAACAAAACCAAAACTAATTAGAATACTTCAGCACCACATTTATATATCCAACAATCCAATCTATTGCATGCTGTAAAGAATGGAGCCAGTCCAAACACAATGAAGTTTTAAAGGAAGTTTTTTTGGAAAACTGGAGGGTCCTCAAAAAAAAAAAAAACAAAAAAAAACAAGTTGCCAGTGGGACCTGGCAATCCCACTCCTGGGTATACATCCTGACGAAACAATAATACAAAAAGATACACGCATGCCTGTGTTCAAAGCAGCATTATTCATAATAGACAAGACATGAAGACATGGACAACAATCTAAATGTCCATCAACAGATGAATGGATAAAGATGAGGCACATATATTCAATGGAATATTACTCAGCCACAAAAAAGAATGAAATAATCCCATTTGCAGCAACATGGATGGACCTAGACAGATTATTGTACTGAGTGAAGTAAGACAGAAAGAGAAGACAAATACCACATGATCTACCACTTGTACGTGGAATCTAAAATACAGCACAAATGGACTAATCTATGAAACAGTCACAGACACAGAAAGCAGACTTGCAGTTGCCAAGGGGGAGGAGGGAGGAAGAACCAGGAGTTTGGGATAAGCAGATGCAAACTATTATACACAGGATGGATAAACAACGAGGTCGTACTGTATAACACGGGGAATTACATTCAGTATCCTGTGAAAAACCATGATGGTAAGGAATATGACAAAGAGCATATGTATAACTGAGTCACCTAGCTGTACAGCAGAAAATAAACACAACGCTATAATCAACTATACTTAAATTTTAAAAATATAAATACATAAAACCATTATATATAGAAAGGATAAATAACAAGGTCCTACTGTATGGTACAGTGAACTATCTTAAATATCCTGTGGTCAATCATAATGGGAAAGAATATAGAAAAGTGTGTATATATATACATATATTTTGTATTTATATAAAGACTATAAAAAATATATATATAATTTAATCACTTTGCTGTACAGCAGAAATTAACACAACACTGTAAATCAACTATACTTGAATAAAATTTTTTAAAAAGGTTTTTTGACACTTCAAAACCAAATAAATTTCTTGAAGGAGATACCAGGAAGACACAGTCATAGACGCATGAAAGAATTTTAGACTTGGTGGGGAATGTTAAGTACAATCTGGTCCAAATTTCTCATTTTACAGAGTCCGAGGCCTAGTGAGGTTAAGTGAGTCTTCCATATTCAGATAATCAACAAGAGGCAGGATCAGAATTATTTCCATGACAGACATGCATTCCCAGCCACCACCACACAGACACAGCTCACTTATATTTTAACAAGCAAACGAAGACACAATGAAGTTAATTTCATTACCCTGTGACACCTACTTATATTTCTTTGGAGAGGGAAACCTATGATATATACCTTTATAAAGTTTTATCATCTTACCCACATTCCATGGTCTTTTTATTATATTAAGCATTAAAATAAATTCAAAAATGAAGTATTCCATAATCTGATTTTTTTAAACAAAGTATCTTCAATTTTTCATGTATTTTCCAGTCTTTGTACATGTCATTTATTAAAAATCAGTACATATATAATTTTGTATTATGTGTTATTCATCTGCCATTATGTTGGGGCAATTTACATGTTGCTGTATTATTTTTATAATTATTTGCAAAGATAATAATACCTATATAAAATGTAATACTCTATATAGGTCACGTACTTAATTTCACTATTTACCCACTGTAGAAATCTGATTAAAAATCAGTACATATATAATTTTGTATTATGTGTTATTCATCTGCCATTATATTGGGGCAATTTACATGTTGCTGTATTATTTTTATAATTATTTGGGAAGATAATAATACCTATATAGATGTAATATTCTATATAGGTCACGTACTTAATTTCACTATTTACCCACTGTAGAAATCTGATTATGTTTCCTTTTTTAACAATTATAGGAAATAATACAATTAATGAATCTGTAACATTTTTCTAAATATAGTATTTCTCTTCTTTTGAATGATTCTCAGGATAAAGTCCCAGAAGATTCAGATAAAAAAAAAAAAGTAAGTATTTTTATGATTCATTACCTACTACAAACTGCTTTCCAAAAATTATTTCAATTTACAGTGTCAATCAACAAGGTATAAGCACAGCAGTTTCAACAGAAACTTAAATGGAGTAATCAACTGTTACACAATTTTATTTACCAGTTGGCATGCTATTGTTTTATTGTGCATGATTTGATTTCTTACATACAATTTTTTCCATGAGTCTATTTATTACACGTATTTTCTCCTGTGTATATTAAGATCTATTCAGTATCTCTTTTCATGGGACCTGATTTTCATATTAACCATAATACCTACATATCCTTTATTAAAAGCCATCTCAAAGAATTTTAGAGGAAGAATCAAACATGAGTAACTTTTGGGTTTCGACATTTTTCTTAACATTAGTTCTTTAAGTTCATTTACCTAAACAAAGGTCTCAGTTCTTGTGGTAATTATCCTTATCCATTCCAATTTTAAACTGCTTCTCCAACCAGCTTTTCCTCTTTGCCTTATACAGAATTCTGCTCCTCAGCAAACTGTCTTTCATACAAATTAGGTATATTTCACAATCTCATAAATTGAATGCCTCATTACGCAAAAGCTGAAAAGAATATGTGCTGAGCAAGCTTTTAGAAATCTAGCATCTTTTCAACTTTTAAAGTTTAAAGAGGGGAAGGAGCTCACCTTTGCTTGCTTTTCAGCTCTAGGTCTGCTGCGGTGGCTACACTGTGGCGTGTGTCGCTGGAAGCCGTCACCAGGTGGAGAACGGCCTCGAGCTCAGGCACCTGCTCAGCTTCTATGAATTTCACTATACCCAACTTGCACTGTAGATAAATGAAGGCAAGGAAAAGTATCGATCAGAGAGACAAAGACCACTAACCTGAAGTATCTGTTTAACATATTACTATGGTCATAAACCAAAGATTAATAGAACAACAGTAGCCACTCCTATTTAGCCTTACAGTGTGCCAGGGACCATACTAAACCATACATATTCATCATTTCATTTAACCCTCACAATCTAGAAATGAGTACCATTATACCCATTTTTCGGATAAGAAAACTGAGGCAAGGCTGAAGAGATTAAGACATTTAATAAATGATGAAGGCACAATCCAAACCCAAGTCTCTCAGACTCCAAGGCCACTATGATACAAAGCCTTCCTATTTGGGTGAAAAGCCTCTCTAGAATGGTGAAGCCTTGAAATGAAGTCCAAATCTGGAGCCTCTAGGTCGAGTGTGGTACATCGGGAGTGAGGTACTCCATGGATTCTTGTGACAGTTCAAAAAGAAATAAAACTCACAGTCCATGGAGTTCTATTCCACTGCTAACACACGAACTCTGCCCTCTATAGTCTTACATACTGAAAACAACATGATTTCAGACATACGCAAGACTGTCAAATGTAAGTAAAATTCTAATCAAACAGTATTCAATCTAACTGGCTAAAATGAAACACAGACTGAAGAACAGATTCTTAGATTCTGCTAAGAACTTCATGCAACATGAAGAAGCTATGACTTTCACTACAAATAACTGTATTTAGGATAAATATACCTGCAAAATGAAATTTTACCTTTAAAATCAGTTACATAATAGTTCTCATGGATATGAAATAGGACTCATAAAGTTTACAATTATTAATACTACATGACAAAGGATGCAATTTTAAAAAGCAGACAAACGGATCATAAAAATGCCTGCCTTCCCTCTGTGTGTTCAATACAACTGACTTGTAACAAGAGCTACAACAGAGAAGATGCAAGCATTTACTGCAGCTATGAGAGTCACTACATACAGATTTACAGAAAAAGTGTTCAAGGGAAACTGAGAACAATACTCATGTCTAGGAATAGGAGACTAGTTTAAAACATATTATGTGATTTATGCATTATTTAATACAGACATTTAAAAAGACATTATTTTAAAACTTGACATATTGTTTAAAAAAATGAAGCTCAAATAGTATATTATATAAAAATGTAATGTGTAAAAAATTACATTTGTGTACACACACACACGTATATAGAGTAGGTGAAAGGTGAATGACAAACTAGGGTGGTGGGATTCCGAATAATTTTTAATTTCTTGTTATAATATTCTGTATTATTTGAATATTTACACTATTACTAACACTATCATTTGAAAAAAAGAAAAACTGTTACATCTGAAAGAAAAAATGTAAAAAACAAAAGGGATGTTTAAAAATTAGAGGAAAACAGCTTTCATCCTTGAAACCAAACTCTTCAAGGCTCAACCATGAAATGGACAAAAGGCATACAGAAGCCCTTAGGAATTAGCAAATCATGACCAATGTAAGATTACCATTTAATGTTAACAGTGATTCTCCAGCACTGAGAGCTTTAGCGCTCAGAGAGACCTAGATGCAAAGCCTCCTACTAGGAGTGAGACTGTGGCAAATCTCCAAACTCAGCTCTTTTTACAAAATGGAACCAATAATTTCTATGCCTTGTCAGTTCTGCTGTGAGGATTAAATGAGATAATGTATTCAAAGTACTCAGTATAGTGCCTGTCACATAGGCCACACTGTAGCTTCTGCTAGTATTTACCTTTCTTTCTTTCTTACATCACAGTTTAAGAAGAAAAAAGATCTATAAAATATGAAGATTTAATCTAATCACATAGAACCCTTGCTGAACAAATCATTCTATAAATTTGTGAGTGGCAAGAATGCCCACTTGAATTCTTCCCTTTCCTGGGAACACTGTTTTGATCAGTGATCACTTACATTGCCAGAAAGAAAAGGACCAAATCATTTAGACTGCCATGGAGAGATAAAGGAAGGATTGGAAGACTAACCCATGTTGCTTGAATTCCAAAATAATTACATACTGATCTCATCTGTTCTTCCCTGAGGTGCCTGATGACACAGACACAGTGAGGCACCTTCTCTGTAGAGCACCAGTCTTTTTTAAAAGCTGCTCAGAGAACATCTGTGTCCTGTTTAAATCCAGAATAAAATTCTTAATGCCAATTTTTCAATTCCCAGGAAGAAATATAAAAGGGCGTCATGCTTTTTCCCCCACATGGTCACTTGTTCCTCACTTTACACAAAACGTACAGCCCTAAAAAGGTGAATAACATAAGATAAATTGTATTTAAACTGCACCAAAGCAGCTAAACATTAAACCTATAATTAAAAACTAAAATGAAAGAAGTTAAAAACATTCAATCTGTAAGTGGGCTGTATTTTATACGTGAAATATGGAAGCAACATTTGAAACACTGAAGAGTTTTTCCCACTCCTCCCTCTCCCTGGGGCTTTAACCAATAAATGACATGATGATGTGAGCACATTACATCAATCACTCCTCTCAAATGTATTTCATTAGACAGCCTGAATAACTGGAATTCTCTGACACATGCTTCCACGGACTGACTTCACAGGGGCAAGTGTGCAGGGTTAAGCTCCATATGAACACACAGCGTGTGATACCTGTTCCAACTGTTCAGGCGTCCATGGGTTATCGCCAATAACTCGTTTAGCTGCATAAAAGCTCATTCCTGGGGGAGGCTGCGGTATTCCAGAACCTCCCCCACTATTTGAAGAAGAACCCTGTGCTGAAGATGAATTTTGGCGACTCTGGGATTCATTTAACACATATCTGGAAAGGAAATGGGAATTTAACCCCTCTATAAAAACACACACAAACACATGTATATGTAATACATTCAATTACATACTTTCCTCCCACAGAATTTCTGTTGAAGAATAAACACTTGAAATTAAAATTTCATCATAAAGGAGAATTTTAAAGATAGGTATCTTTAAAGGGTATCCACATCCTCAGCAAATTAGCCATTAGAGTATATCTGCTCAATTTGACTACAAATGAACCGTAACAGTTACCAATAATGAATATAAGTATTCTGTTCACACTCAATCCATAAATTATTATTCTAAAAGTCACTATGAACCCACTATATTTTGTTGACTGTAATGGAAATTAAAAGAAAAAAAAAGCTATTGTTTTATACCCAAAGCAGACAATAATTTTATATTCATTCCCATTTCTCTTCAATTCTCCTTAAACTTCTTGTATCTCTCCATCAGAACACCCACTAAAACCTCCAAACCACTTACCACAGAAGCATACACTGCCCCCAAAATGAAAAAATTCAAAAGGACCCAAAGAAGAAAAATCATGAGGAGGACCAGCTTTTTCCATTATACATTCAAAGCATACAGCTTCACAAATACTTATTTACTGATTTATCATCCTATTTCATTTTTAGTTTCTATAGATTAAAAATAAGATTTCTGGTAAATTCCCATTTTGAACCAATTAAACTGGTTAAACATTTAAACCAATTAAGCATTTCTCATCTACAAAATGAAAATTTTTATATAAATAATGATTCAAGTCCCTCTGAAATCTAAAATTCTAAGCTGACAAATTCCCAGATTTGATATTAAAATATCCGTTATAGTAAAAATTAAACACTAGGAGCCTAGCAGCACAGTAAACTATTCCACATTACTATATATCATATTCATTTCATTCCTAAATTCATCTAATTTTTTTAAAACTTGTTGAAGGACCACTTTAATATTTGTAGATAACAATGCAAATTCTCACTTGGAAGAAAAACGTGAGGGACCACTGGCTTGGGTACATTGTGTGCCTAAGTTAAATCTGGACTTCCAAGTTAAATTACCAAAGTCATCATTACCTGCCAATTCTGGCTGCCTCCTGATTTTACAACTGTAAAAGGAGATTTTCATTTATTTCTAAGTTACAGCAAGACTGATAGTACACAGGAAGTAAATCAATCAATTACTGAACAGCTAATATTGTACAGACTACCATCCCAGACACCAGACAGAGGAACAACATGAGGTGTAAGACTGTCTGCCGACTGGAGCAAGCTAAGAAAATAACAACACAACACGCGCAACAGCACAGGATGTTATCAGATGACAAAGAAACTGCAGAGAAATAAGAAATGATATGACACAAGTTCCACGGTAGCTTCCCTGGTGGCTCGGCTGGTAAAGAACACACCGCCAATGCAGGAGACACAAGAGATGTGGGTTTGATCCCTGGGCCGGGAAGATTCCTTGGAGAGGAAATGGCAACTCGCTCCAGTATTCTTGCCTGTAAAATTCCAAGGACTGAAGAGCCTGGCGGGCTCCGGTCCATGGGGTCACAAAGAGTCATACGCAACTGAGCACACACATTACAGAGGTAGTGGAAGGTCCTGAAAATAAAACCGCCAAATCAGAAGAGTAGGAGGAGAACAAATGGGAGAGGAGAGAAAGTGAACAGCGTCAACTCTCTTGTGGCTGAGGGAGGGACAGACAACGGGGAGCCTCACATGCCGTGCTCATGGTGCAGATTACTGAAGCACAACAAAAGCAGTATTTTAGAAAAATATCTCTGGCAGCAGGACAACCTAAAAAATGAGCAGGCTGGAAGCAAATCACAATGTGGGCACTATGTGGGCACCAGGAGCCTGAGCCGGAGCAAACAGCTCCTGACTTCAAAGAGCTCCCCCCAATCTAGTAGGAGAGAGGGACACGTCACCGCACTGAAACACCACGTGGCACTACAGAGGGTGCTCAGTGTTTTGCGGACAAGGAGAGTGTCCTGTGCCTAGGGCAGGGGGTTTACGTCAGAGACAACAGAGCCGACGTCTAAGCTCCTAGGCTTTTTCAAAGTGATTTTTTTAGCTGTCGTTTCTTGCTGTTTTCTTTCTTTCCTTCTTCCTTTCTTTTGTGATGGGGAAGCATTCTAAGCAGAGGGAACTGTATGCTCTTAAAACAAAGACAGGCCAGGAGATACAGAGTGCATGGAGTGCATGAAATGCACAAGTGCGTGTAATGACTGGGAAATAACAGCCCAAGGATTTTAAGGTGTAACCTGGTAAGATCTGCGTTTGAAAACTCAGGAAGCTCTGCAGCAGAGTAGACAGTACTGAAGAAGAGAAGCTGGTGAGAAACGAGGAGAGAGGTTAAAAGAGCCTGAACTAGAAGGTAGCAATGGGAATGATTCCAGGGCACACAGAGGCAGTGGCAGGGAGTTTTATGGAATTGACATTGAGGCAACCAGGAGGAGAAAGCTGGAGCAACTTATAATTGTATGCCTACATGGCTAAGAGAATCATCACAGCACTGATGCAATTAAAGGAGAGAAACTACGTTTACTGGGAAAGATTGATTTCAGCTTGGATGGGTCAAGTCTGAAAGCACAAAAGCAGCTCCAGGCTGTTAAGATCAGTAAGCAGTGGGGCTGGAGTTTAGGAGAGATCACGGCTGCACCAAAGCAAACCTGAGACACACTCATTTTCACCTGAAAGTTGAATCACTGAAAAGAGTACTGGACGCCACACAGTAAAAGCAGTCAAGAACAAGGTCACTTGTTTCGTTTTGCTTTGGTTTACTTACCCGTAAGGCATCAAAAGGACGTCCAGCATGAAGTCCAAAAGCAGCTGCACAGTCTTTGGTTTCTCAGCAAGATTAAACGGAGAAGCTGATTTTGATGATTCAACAGGGTATTTCATGTGAAAAAGGGTTGGTATTAAAAGATGCATTAAGCTGAAAAAACAATTACATTTATTGCAACTATTTAAAAATAAGGGTTTTTTATACATGCAAATAACAGACAAAACAACAACAACAAAAAAATCACTTGACAAAAAATGGCAATCGTAGCAAGGACCATTCATCTTCAAAATTACTCATTTACAAAGTCTAGGGACTGGCCTAGATTTCATTCTTATTTCTTTCTTATTGAAAGCTCAGTATATTGAGTGATAAGTGACATTTTAGCCAATCTGACTCATCACAAATACACCTGAGAAAAATGTATATAATATGAGCTCAATGTTAGTATCTATTACAAGAGATTTAATATGAAACTTTAGGTAAAGTTCAACTGACAACATGTCCTGTCAATCTTTTTTTTTCCCCCTTTTCACGTTTAATTAAAAATAAAGTCATTCAAAAACTAAAGAAATTAAACATGAATCATGTCAATATTTGGAATATAATATTAAATTTCCACCATGTGAATTTAAGTAACACAACTTCAGTAATTCCTTCTTTCACTATACCTGTTGCTAGGAAAACAATTTCAAACTAGTGCTTACAATGTCTATTAATTTTACTTGTAGGAAGACTTTTCTGCACCAGCTACCACAAGAACACAGCTCTCTGCACCTTGTTATCCTGTTACACACGTGCACACAGACATTAAAGGGATCCTACCACATGCTCCCCAAAGAAAAATTTTTTTTACTTGTAAATGTGAGCATGAAGATCTTTTTAAAATGTTTATGCTCTAAAAAGCGAACTGAAAACATGATTTAACTCTTTCCTCCACAGCTGCTCTTCGTGTTTCTCACCAAAACAAGGCTAGGATACAGAACTTTTGGGCTACACTGAGAAACTAAGGAGGATAGTCTAAACCTCTTCATCTTGTCAATTCCCACATGACTACAAACAAGTAATCAGTTTCTTAAGAAAACTGCTCTGAAACTTTATATCCTCCAAGAGAGAAAGGTTTGACGAAAAGCATATTAGAACTCTAATTTTTGCAATCACAAGCTCTAATTTTTGCAATCAAGAAAATCAGTTGCTTCAAAATAAATGACCAAACTGAAAATGGATTTAGATTGAAAAAAATGTTAATTGTTCTGCACAGTTTCCCATATGCTCACAAGATATTTTATAATTTACAAAATTAACCAAACAGTCATGTTGAGGTAGCACAGCAATGTCGGCTGAAAGAGTTCGACTTAATTAAGCCTTTGCATTTGGCCAGGTGAAACCAGACGTGTGAATCTGTTTTTGAACGGCAGCACTGACTCTCAGAGGTGGGGAACCAGGTAACCGGGGACAGCATACCTGTCCTGCTGGGGCTGAGGCTTTCCTTCCATGGCAGTAAGAAGCGTAGGGGCCAGCTCACACTGTTTCTCCACCGGTAGCCGAGGATAGCCCATCTTAACATAAATTATAGTAAAATTCTGATGCAATGAGAGAAAGGCAAGTTAGTATAAAAGAAGTATTCAAGGATTTCAACAAAAACGTATGGTTGATAGCCTAGGCAGTTATCTTATAATGAAGAAACTGAATCCTCCTTCCTCATGCTTATCACCTATTACAGCCTGGCCAACCAATCTGTCTCAGGAAGAACTCCAGCCCCACTTACTCAAAATACTTACTTTAAGATGGGCTTCACAGGAAGGAGCAAG
Source organism: Bubalus kerabau (assembly GCF_029407905.1). NCBI lineage: Eukaryota > Metazoa > Chordata > Mammalia > Artiodactyla > Bovidae > Bubalus > Bubalus kerabau. Next base: position 170,650,366 of record NC_073627.1, read on the forward strand.
ACCTAGTCTAGTGCATTTAAACATACATCAAATCATCCTGCTATATGCCTTAAACATATACAATTCTATTTGTCAATTCTATGTTTCAATAAATCTGGGCGGGGGTGGGGGGGGGGCAGGTGTGGGGGTGGGGAATTAGGTACTCACATGTGCAGTTACTTTTCACTAAAAAGAAAAAAGTAATCCTTTGACCTACCTAAGCTGACATACTACACACCAGTATCAGATCTCCCAGTTTGTTACATTAATCCTTTCAAGCTAAGAGGAGGCCCATGTTAGGTTCCAGGCTGTCATTTCCCAGCTGGTCAATTACTAAAATAACCTCAGTACACTGTGGCACTGTGGTTCCTCACTCCAACATCTGACCGATGGATGAGGCAGCGAGGGGAGGCTGCGTGTGGTCAGTGTGTGAGCATCGCTACAAACCATGTGAATGCCTCCTTTTAAGCAAACCCATAAATGCATATCCAGATTTACACATAAGATAGAAATTTGCTTTTCTGAAGGACTTTAGAACAGATTTCGTAAAATTATTCCTTTAAAGACATCCTATTTGGCAGTTGTACTGGCACACACTGTTCCTATTTGCTCACAGGAAGACACGTGTATAATGGAGCTGTATGCCCACAGCAGGAACAGACAAGATGGCCTGGGCCAGCGCGTGGCTCCAAAGGTTTAGAATCCAGATGTTAGATAAGACCCAATAGAATTCTACCTCAATGCTACCACCACAAGGGCCAGGAAAAGAACATCATCTGCCATTACATAGCATCAGTATTTTTTACATTTCATTTTCATGAGGAGAACATCTAATAGGAATATTTCTTACCAGCCCCAGTTTACTCCACTTTTAAAAAGAGTATCTTTCTAAATATATAATATATATCAAATATATTATTTTTAGTTCAGCCTTCCTATCTCTTCCTGTCTTTTTACCTTTTTTTCTTCTTCTATCATCCTTTAACTTATTCTGTGCTACATAACCCTTCTCTTTCTATTTATACCAACGTCTCATAATCTTTTACTAAGAATCAATCCTTCTTTTATATAGCAACATACCCGACACATCACTACACCAACATTCACCCTGTGTAAAACGGCCATGCGTTAACCTGCTCCTACCGTTTCCTCCAGGTCAACACTCAATGGAGAAACAGTGTGTCCATTTGAAGAAAAACATCTCATGTTTTATTTAGAAACAGTCTAAGATGAAATTCTAGGCTGGCCAATAAACTGCTAACATCTACTAACCATTATGAAAGAAAACTTACTGCAAGTCAGAAAACAGTCCGAGACAACACTCACTGTGACAAAGGAGACTGCGGCAGGGTCCTGGTACTGAACCAAGAGCGTCTCTACTGGGAGCTGTATCTTGGGGCGGCTCTTTATGCGCTTATTCAGATGCACCAACAGTTCCATCACCTAAAATAGAGGAAGGCGTGAACTCAAATTCTTGACATTTTAAAAACAAATTCATTTCTCAAGTGTTACCTATTTTACTTTTTTCTTGTAAAGGATGTAAATTTGGCATCTCAGAAAGGGAGTACAGAATATTGGAATCTTGTTCCAAAATGCTATCCCCAAGAATCCATACACCAGAATTTTACTAGGTAATGTATTTCACAATGTCCTCCAAGTTAATTAAAGTTCAGATTCCACAGAGGCCTATACTGAGGCACAGTCCCCCAGAAGATGGTGAGCAAATGACTGCAACACACCATGCTACAGACTGAATATCTGTGTCTCCCAAAATTCGTACAGCAAAGCCCTAATCCCCACTGTAATTTGGAGGTAATTAGGTTTGGATGAGGTCATGAGGGTAGAGTTCACATGTAAGGGATGGATGCCCTTATAAGGGGATGAAGATATCAGAGTTCTCCCTTTCTCTGTCATCTGAGGATAAAGCAAGAAGAAAGCCCTGTGTAAACCATGAAAAGTTCCTGATGAAGAACCTGACCATGCTGGCACTCTGATCATGGACTTCCAGCCTCCAGAACTCTCAGAAATAAATGCTACTTATGGAGTTGGTAATGGACAGGGAGGCCTGGCGTGCTGCAATTCATGGGGTCGCAAAGAGTCGGAGATGACTGAGCGACTGAACTGAACTGATGTCATATAGTCTGTGGTATACTGTTATAGCCAGAGAAGGCAATGGCACCCCACTCCAGTACTCTTGCCTGGAAAATCCCATGGATGGAGGAGCCTGGAAGGCTGCAGTCCATGGGGTCGCTGAGGGTCGGACACGACTGAGCGGCCTCACTTTCACTTTTCACTTTCATGCATTGGAGAAGGAAATGGCAACCCCCTCCAGTGTTCTTGCCTGGAGAATCCCAGGGACGGGGGAGCCTGGTGGGCTGCCGTCTATGGGGTTGCACAGAGTCGGACACGACTGAAGCGACTTAGCAGCAGCAGCAGCATACTGTTATAGCAGCCCCTATAGACTAAGAGTACTACAGAAAGAGAAACGTTCAAGGTACTGTGAGTTTCAAGAAGAAAACCTGTCTGCCAAGATCAAGAAGGACTTCAAGGAGAAAGTGACAGGAAACAAAGTCCTAAAGAGCAGATGAAATTCCAAGCAGAAAATCAGTTATAAGTAGGTATAAGAGGTCTAAACGAACATGGTGCACTGCATCTGACTGAAACATAGCATCAGTTCAGTTCAGTTCAGCTCAGTTGCTCAGTCGTGTCCAACTCGTAAGAGATAAAAGTGGGGCTTAGATTATAAAAGGATTTGGGTAAAATGCTGAGAAGTTTTTGCTTTATTCTGAAGATCATCTGATTCTATTCAAGAGTTTAAAGTAAGTAATACCAAGATTCCTCTCCGTTAAGTGGGAAAAGACGGCAGAAACCAAGGTCAACAAGCAACGATTCTCACAGGAAGAAAGGAAGCTACAAAGGCTCATGTCAAACGACCCCAGTCTTAACTATAAAGTGGGATAACACCACTTTATCTAACTAAGAAAGGAACACTGAGATGTAAGATTTTTAGAAAGCCTTAACTAAAGACTCAAGAATTTAAAGTGAGACTACTCCAGAGGGCACGGCTTACACTATTCTCCATCATTTCTGAAATTTGAGCTCTAGCTTCAAAGCAAGTATTAAGGAGAGCTTATAGGGATGTTCACAGAGAAGGTTCAGTTATTTACAGCAATCATGAAATAGTGCATTTTAAGAATAACAAATCTAATAATATTCGTTAAACAAGTGATAATAATAATCATAAAATAGCTGACATTTATCAAGCAGTTTCCATGCAGAACAGCAGTTTGCAGTCCTGTCTCATCTGATTCTCAAAACAACTGGGAGAGGCACTGTTTTCACTCCCATTTGACCCAGGAAGCAGCAGAGGCTCAGGAAGTGAAGTAACTTGCTCAAGTTGACTGCGACAGCAAGTGGCATAGTCAAGATCTGACTCCAGGATCCGTATTTTTAACCTTATCAGACACACTGACAGCTGAGCTCAATGCATCTAAAGTGTCTGTCACTGTGAGACACTCTCAGGACCCTGGTACTTTGCAAAGACCGAGAATTCTACATTACCATGCTTACCTCACCCAACCTCCTGCCCATCCAGATTTGTGATTCAGCTGGATGACACGGAAAAAAATCAGAAGGAGACAGGCCAAAGGAAACAGCCCTCCTCAGACAACCTAAGCTAGGCTGATTCCTGTAAGGACCCGACAGAAAATCATCACTGATGGAGATAAACAACAGTGCCCAGAATTACATACTCTCTTGATTATCACAGTTTTAAAATTTTAAGTCAATTAATTTTCTTCTAGCAATATTATCATCTTAAATATTGATTTACTTTCCAAATTTGATTATCTACCGCCTGGAACCCTTTATAAACTCATAAAAATCAGGAAATCCACTGAACCAGTCCTTCCCCCAGCCTCTGTCAGTAAACCTCCAGAATTATTGGTCATGGGTGTATAATATTTTATCTCTATCAGTTCTTATTACTCATTCATTTAAATTCATTTGTTCATTAGTAAACTTTTTAATGGACATATAACATATACTGAAGAGCAAAGTTAAGAATGTGTATGGCTTAATAAATTTTCACAAAGGAAACACATTTTTGCAACACCAGAAGTACAAAGTTCCTGCACCCAACTCACTAATGCCTCTTCCTGACTTCTAATACCAGATTTAAATTTATATACACAAAACAGGATGAACTCATGTGTTTTCATTCTGTACTATATCTGATATTCATCCATGTTGTTGCTCACAGTAATGGTTGACTTTCACTGCTCTACTAGGAAGAAAACCAGAATTTATCCATTCTCCTCCATCATGATATATATTAGATTATTTCCAGTTTGGACCATTAGGAATAATTACTATCAACATTCTTAGTTATGTCTTTTGGTGCACACGTATATACATTTTTATTGTATATAAACCCAGGACTGGAAATGCTTGGTCATGAAGTATACATATGATAAACCTTAGAATATTTCCAAGCAGTTTTCCAAAGTGGTTATACTAACTGACACTCCCACCAGCAGTGGTCAGTTCTAATTTTAATTTTATGTAAACTAGAATTCTACGTAACATATCTCATTTTCCTTAAAACTGGAAATGTACTCTAATGATATGACAGTAGAAATCGAAAACTTATTTCTCTGTGAATTTCCTGCTGGTCCAGTGATTAAGACAAGGGGTTTTCACTGAGATGGCCCAAATCCAATCCCTGGTCGGGAACTAACTCCTAGTTTTATTGATGATAAAACTTTACATGCTGAAACTATTTATACATAAGCTTTTACTAAAAAATACTCTGCTTTTATATGAGTCTTATTTTTATGATTAAAAAAAAGGTCTAATGTTTATAACTGAATTCTAGATTTGTGACAAATATCTATATCCTTTATTAACAATTATATAGTAATCAAAAGTCTAATTATTATATTCGTTCTATTTGCAAAAGGTATTAGTATAAGCACAGGACTGTACAAATCATGAAAGTCTGACCAAACAGCCATATTTCAAAATAATTAAAAATCTGACCAAGTATCTAATACTTCAAAACAAATAAAAGGGAAACATACATCAAGCCTCCACCACCGGTGTTAAAATAAAGTGAAAGTCACTCAGTTGTCTCTGACTGTTTGCAACTCCATGGACTATACAGTGCGTGGAATTCTCCAGGTCAGAATACTGGAATGGGTAGGGTAGCCTTTTCCTTCTCCAGGGGATCTTCCCAACCCAGGGATCAAACCCAGGTCTCTCGCACTTAAGGCAGATTCTTTACCAGTTGAGCCACTAGGGAAGCCCGGAGTCAAAACAACGTGCAGGCAAATTATGTTACTGCTCTCAGTCATTCTTTTATCCCCAACTTTCATTCACTGACCCTTCATGTACTGAATTCACTTTCATACATAAGAGAAAGAATGAACATGTTTGCCATCAAGTGGAGGCAAAGCCTGGCAGAAATTACTTAGTTTGGGATCATCTCTCAGGTATAAAATCCCATGTGCCACAAAGCTAATTATTTAGCTTCCCTGAGCCTCAGCTTGTTCCTCAATAAAATGGGAAAAACATGAGCATCTATACCCTGCAGAGCTGTTAAGTAAGTTGTAATGAACTGAGAGACAATGATCACATAGGCATTTAATGCTTTGCATTATTATCATTTTCAGAAACACTTTTCCTCATTTGCAGAAATCAAATGATAACACTTCACAGGCCATTGTGAGGATTAAATGAAAAGATATGTCAGAGTCTAGCACACTGCTTAGAATGTAAACAGGTATCTCAGCTCTTAAATCTCTTTTCCCTTAGGCCAGAAGTTTTCACACTTACTTAACAGCAAAACCTCTTTATCAACAGAAATGATATGAAAAAAAAGCAAATAAAATCGATATTTTATAATATAAAACAAAGTTCACAATAATTATATCTTTAATACTTTATTCTATTTTGCTGCTTTTTAAAATTATAATAGAAAAACCCATTTATTACAATAAATTGAAAAAAGTCGTAATCATTCCTTTTCCCTAGCCCATTCACAGCCACTCAAAGACACCAGTGTTAACAGTCTAGTGTTCTTCCTCACATCTTTCTCTGCAGTCACATAAACTTCTACAAACATATTTACATCTTTAGATTTTACATCTTGACTTTTTACAAAAATGAGCTATATATCATTAACATCAGCATAGAGTCCACTTTGTTTCCAGTTAAAAATATATAAGCTTCTTAATTTCGACCTAACTCATTCTTTGTTAATAGCTGCATAATATTCCACAGGATTCAAAGTTGTTTTCAAAAACTCACCTGTACTACTCATCACTCAAAGTAAATACATGTTCACATATTTCCTTCAAGCTTTTTGTAAAAAGGTTAGAAAAATTCACCAATAGATCAAAGTCAGCATTATTTGGAATATAAGAAGAAAATCAAAGGCAAACTTCTAGGGAAAAAGCTCCAAAGGTCCTTTTTCAAATTAGCAAGTTTCTAAAAACCTGACATGCTACACAATGAAATATAAAAATGAAATATTTTTTCCTGAATTCTACAGCTTGAAAAACAAAGAAGAAGCTATGCCTTCTTTGGAAAAGATCTTTAACATACACATTTTTATTGACAAATATCTTGGAGAACACACAGTGAGGAGTGGGGAAGCAGTAAGAGAACAAATGTAAAAGTAAACTGAAGAAAAAAGGCGGATATTGCTTAGATACTGCTTAGAATTCTAACAATAGTTAAGTGATTCAAAGTTTCAGACAGAATCCAACCACAAAACAGCTCACCAGATCCTCAGTGCTTTCTACAGAAGTAAGGAATAGAAGGGTAGAGGGAGAGGGAAGAAATCTGATCAAGATAAAATAATGTATTTGCTGGTAACTGAGTAAAACATTTTGTTTACTCAGATACAAATTAATGACTGAAATGTTAAGAATGTGGATAGATTGGCTTGATTAATCATTATATTAAAACAGAATACAGGTGATCAAAGGCCTACACAGAAAATGTGTGGCAGGATGAGAAGGTAAAGAAAGAAAAGAGGGAGAGATGGAGAGACTAAGAACGGATCAAGCCATGAATGAGGTTAATAACCAGAATAACCAATGTAAAATGCCCTCAATCCAAACCTCAAAAAAAAAAAAAGAAAAGAAAGTGACATGTCAATTATATTGATGAAGAGATGCAGCCAAAGTAAATAAAGTTAAACTGGTTAGCTGAGCCAAAGATTCACCAATCAAACCTACATGGAAGGAAAACACTGGTTACAATACTAACCTCAGATGAGAGGTATTGCGGTTAAAAAAAAATCTTAAATGGGATTTAAAAGTATGTAACATATTATAAATTACTAAGAAAGACAAGATCTTCAATTTGTGCACCAAAAGGCATCCAGGTGAAATTATTAAAAAGAAAAGCAGAATATTTACAACAGTAGTAGGAGACTGTAATTCACTATCAGTTTACAACAGGACTAGAAGACAGGCTTCTTGAGAAATGAGAGCACAGTGCTGAGTGGCCTCTCCACACACTGAGCTCCCATATTCCACACAAAGGAACTATTTTTCTCAATTTTATGAATAGTTTTTATGAACATCAGAAATTATATACTTTAAAAGATTAGAGCGTTTGCTCACTGTGGTTTCCAATCAGAATGCAATAAAACCATGCAAATTTTACACAATTTTGAAACTAAAAACAATATTCTTATAAACTAATTATTAAGTCAAAATTAAAATAACCTAATACTGCCCCTCAGTATAACAATGGAGTATAAGTGAAAGTGAAAGTCGCTCAGTTGTGTCTGACTCTTTGCGACCCATGCTACAGCCAGGCAGGCTACTCTGGTCATGAAATTCTCCAGGCCAGAATACTGGAGTAAGTAGTCTTTCCCTTCTCCAGGGGATCTTCCCAACCCAGGGATCGAACCCAGGTCTCCCGCAAAGCAGGCAGATGGATTCTTTATCATCTGAGCCACCAGGGAAGCCCAAGAAAACTGGAGTGGGTAGCCTATTCCCATCTCCAGGGGATCTTCTCTACCCAGGAATCGAACTGGGGTCTCCTGCATTGCACGCAAATTCTTTACCAGCTTAGCTACCAGGGAAGCCCAAGGAGTACAACCAAAATAGTAATCAAAAAGAAATCCTCAGCTGAACCTGTTTTTGGTTCTGTTTCTTTTTTTTTTTTTACTCTGACCTTAAACAAATGACAATCATCCAAGTCTCAATTTCGTCTATAAAATGAAAATTATATTTATACCTCACGTAATCTTGTGAGGATTTAAGTTATTAGCACTTCTCCTGGCACATAATAACCTTTATCATTACTATATAAACTGAAATCTTATGTGAGAAAAATATACTAAAGGAAAACAAAAAAAGGAATCATTAGAATACAAACAGAAGAATTTGAGACTCTCCTGGTAGTCCTTGGTTAAAAATCTGCCCTACACTGCAGAGGACAAGGGTTCAATTCCTGGTTGGGGAACGAAGATCCCGCATCCCACAGAGCAACGAAGCTCGGGTACCACAACTAGACACAGCCTGCCCGCAGCGCTGAGCCTGTGTGCCACAACTAAAGAATCTGTGCACCACAACGAAACATCCTGCACGACGCCAACGAAGATGTGATGCGGTCAAATAAATAAACAAGTACATTTTTTTTTAAAGAATGCAAATTCTTTTTAAAAGGTGTTCTCTAGCCTTAAAAAAAAAAAAAAAAAAAAAGCAAACGTTTGGTAGTGACAAAAAAAGTAGAAACAAGAATGGAATTTCTCCACTTGAATGGTTACAGAATATTAAGAGAAATAGTATGACAGAGGTGAATAATATACAACCAAATGTATAGATGGTGAGAGATAAATGATTTTCTATAAAAGATAAAAACACAAGGAAATGCAAAAATCCTAAGTAAATAAGTTAAAAAAAAAAAAAAAAAAAAAAAAAAACCTTACTGAAAATACTCAGCCTAGAAACTTGGACTAATGCAAAACCGCCCTCCTGTTTCCCCTCCTGGTCCCCGCTGCAAGCCTCTCCACCACAGCCAGAGCGGTGGGGCCACTGCCACCAACAGCCTAAAAACTGCCACTGGCCTCCCACGCCTGGCCTCCCATCCCCCTTGCTCGGAGGCGCTGGGTCGGCCTGTGGCCCTCTTCAGCTCCCTGCCAGCCTTACACTCAGTTCCAGCTCAAAATCTCTGCACAGGGCCTTCTCTGCCCTTACTGGTCTCCCATTTCTCTGCCTGGCTATTTCCTACACATCACAGAGGCCTCCCTTACACCCTGCATTTAACTTAAATCAAGTCCCCAAATATATTCTTTCATAGGATCCTTTTCCATCTTAGCACTGACTGCAATTTTAACTCTATACTATTTGCCTGATGGTTTAATAATGGTCTCCCTAACTAGACGTTTCTTTCCTTCACCAAGGTATTCCTAACATCTGGCATATAAAAGGTACTCAGCAAATATTTGCCAAATGAATGATGAGACTAAATAAAGAAACAAACCAACGCATGAAGGCCTTTTATTCCTTGCTATTCTGAGGGTAAGAAAAGGCCATAGCAGAGTTTTAAATAGGAAAATGACATAAACACGTATCTATCTCAGCAAAGCAGTTATTAACAACAGGCATGTCGAATATTAATATATGACAAGAATGTCCTATTCCTTCCCGTAAACATAACAGACATTCTGAAAGATACTATTTCTCCACTGAACTCAAACCAGGCCTCAAAATCCCTCTCAGGGCAGACCTCCAGGAAGGTCATTGCCAATCAATTAGAATGCTCCAAGGGATGAAATCTGATGATAGCTCAAAAACCCGAAAGTCTAGTATAAATACACGGGAAGACTAATGAACTATTTTAAACTGAAGAGTCCAAATGTTCCCTGTAGAACATTAGGTTAAAAAAGAACATCTTGATGTCACGGTTATGCAACTTTTAGTATAGTTCTTTACAAAAATCCTAAAACAGGAGCTATGCAAGACTGCCTTGCTTTTAAAAACATCTCTTTTGCTTACCTTAAATTAAGTTCATATTCATTGTCATGCTTAGCTGCTCAGTATGTCTGACTCTTTGTGACCCCATGGACTGTAGCCCACCTGAATCCTCTGTCCATGGGATTCTCCAGGCAAGAATACTGGAGTGGGTTGCCATTCTCTTCTCCAGGGAATCCCTGGTGCCTCAGTAATCCCTTTAAATTAAGCTCATATTCATAGCCAATGATTAAAGAAGATTTTTGCACCCCTGATGCAAAGAGCTGACTCACTGGAAAAGACCCTGATGCTGGGAAAGATTGAAGGCAAAAGGAGAAGCGGGGGCAGCAGAGGATAAGATGGTTAGAGAGCATCATCAACTCAATGGACATGAATTTGAACAAACTCCAGGAGATAGTGAAGAACAGAGGAGGCTAGCATGTTGCAGTTCACGTGGTCACAGAGTTGGACACAACTTAGCAACTGAACAACCACCACTTTTCATACTGGACTCAAGAGCATGGATTTTAAATCAGGCCTCCATACATTCCAGAACAAGTATGTCAACTATTATCATCTAGCACTGATGCCAAGTTTACAGCTGGAGCTAAAAGTAGCTGTACTAAGCATTCAAAAGGTACTCTGAAATCACGGAAGGAGGTTATGGACTTACTGTCCATTTGTGAAAGGCCTTAACTGGGTTCATGAAGCTAGATTTCAATAATGGGAACAGAAAACCCACTTCATAAAATACATTCATGTACTCCCCCATTTAATTCCCCACAACAGTCCCGGCATGCTTACCTTTTTACGCACGCCTTCTTGGGTGCTGGACAGCTTGAGCAAAACAGGAGGAAGGAATTTAGATATGATATTCTGTAACTGCTCATCTGTTTCAGCATGTCCAAGTCGTAAAAAGACTCGTTCAAGCTGATCTATAACATAAAAAGAAAAAAGGAAAACTTAGCAAATCATACAGGACTGAGACTAATCACTTTTCTTGCTTAATCCTTTTTTCTATATGCAGATCCTTCAGTCAGAACTTTAACCATAGCTAGCCCTGGACATGGATGAGTTTGGCCCCGCTGTGAAACAACACTTAAAAAGTTTACTAGCTAATTATACTGTCTTAGAACTGTTCTGGTCATTTAAACTCTAGAAGGGAAGAAAACAAGGCTAAATTTCTCTCCTACTTAACAAAACTATTCAGTGTTTCTAGAGGATATGGATACCAGAAAAGATACAAAAGTTTTTAAGAAATCTTCTAGATAAGAGAGCCAGGGAGGAGAACTTTAATCAGATACCAGGGATAATAGATCTTTGGTGAAACCATCTTACTAATGAAATTTCTGCAAAGACAGAATCACTGCCCACTACTACTAGAATTAGCCAACCAGACTGTGAAAGATAAATTTCCACCAAGAAAGCCACTGAGAAACATCTTAACATCAGAGGGATGCTTTCAGCAAAACCCAGTCTGTGATAAACTACAGGATAAATAACTAACACACTCCAAGTTTACATCTGTTCAATCAGTACACTGCAGGGGAGGGGAGAGGGGAAAGGGGAATTTACCAATGGCAAATGACTGGATATTTGACTTTTGTTCATTAGTGTTCACTTTTTAGATGCTATCATTGTATTGTGGTTATGTTTATTTTTTTAGAGGTTCTTATAAAAATGACCAGTGGTGATTAGGGAGCCTTCTAAGGGGCTGAAAATGTCCTACATCTCACATTCTGAGTGGTGATTACAAAGATATATATTATAAAAAGTCACAAGCTCTATATTTTCATACTTTCTACTGAATCTACTATACCTCAACTTTAAGAGTTATTTAAAAATTTTAAAAATTTAAAAGAGTTCTTTCCTTCCAGAGATAAAGACTGAAATATCTACAAGTGAAATAACAAAGCAACTTAGATTTACACCAAATAATCAAGGATGTGCTGGAAATCTGCTCAGAGGGTGAATTTCAGATGCTCACCTCACCAAAAAAAGGTGACTGTGAGACAGATATTTTAATTGGCTTGACTGAACTATTCATTTCATTATGTATATGTATATCAAATTATCATGTTGAACACCTTAAATACATATAATCATTTCAAAAAGTAAAAATAAATACAAATAGTCATGGCTTCATTCAAGTCCTCATTTTAAAATAAATAAATAATTGGGGATGCTGGGGTGAGCTGCAGGGAGAAGCCATATAAATGACACCAAGATTGGTCATTAGTTGATAACTGTATAAGCTATGGGACAGCTACTGAGAGTTTGTGCTTTAGTGTATACTTGAAATTTCCATAATAATTTTCAGAGAAAGATTTATATATATATGCACGCACATACACATAAAGATATAGATACATAAATATAGATATGTAGATATGTATCTCCATGGGGAGCCTAGAGGCAATGACAACCTGGCACAATCGAGTAGCAACAAGCACACCCAGTACCCAGGTCTTAGTTTTTAAAAACATTCTCCAGGCAAAGGAGCCTGACTCTAGGGCCAGGGTGAGGAAAAAACCAGGTGGACCCGAAGCACCCTGCAGAAAAGAAAGGGGGCCAGATAGGAAAGGGGGCCTGGAAGGAGTCAAAAGGATGCAAGAACCACCCTGAAAGAGCTCCATCACAGTCAAGGCTGGAACAAATTGAGGAACTAATAACACAGTATTGGATTCTAACCCAAAGTATAAAAGAAATCTACATGACCCAGTGATATAAATAAATGATTGAATGGTTAAATGCATGGAGGAAAAGAGACAAGTCTTTCTTACAGAATTTCAATGAATATATGTGTAGATACTTTCCCCTACAGGAAATAGACCTTAATTCCTGCCTCTATCCATCACCCCTGTAGGGTAGACCAGATTTAACGACCTGCTTCCAAAGAATAGAAGAGAGAATGAGGAAGACGTTAACTTCACAGTGGTACTACTGGATAAACACTGTTTTAACCAGGTGATGCCATGGCGGGTATCAGGCTCCCAAATGTGACAAGAAGGGCGTTTCACCTCTGGGGTATTCCTTCCGAAAACTCACGACCTCCATCTAGACATGGGGTAACACAAACAAACCAACACCAAGTCAAAATACATCCTACAAGATACATGGCCAGTACTGCCCAAGATTTTCAAGATCGTGGAACAGAAAGACTAAGAAACTGTCACAGACCAGAGGAGTCTGGGGAGACGTGACAGCTAAATGCAGTGTGGCAACCTGGACTGGATCCCAGAGCAGAAAGAGGACATTAGTGGAAAAACTGGTGAAATCCAAATAAAGTCTCAAGTTCAGCTTTTAAAATAGTAAAGGAAGGAACGGAGGAGAGGCACGCATGCTGACTCTGAGATTAGCAGACCAAAGGCTTCGATTTGCTAGCAGTTGAAACACTGCTGTAAAAGTAGCTTTTAAGAACAATGGATTCAATCCACAGTATCTGTGGAAGTTAGAGATAAGGCGTCTCTGCCCTGCCTCAGCGCCTCAGAGATCTCAGGCAGTGGAAACTACAGATTTTAGCTACAGAAACTTAGAACTGTTCGGTGGAAGAAGACAGGGCTAGATTCCTCATATGAAATTGATCTGCAGAACCTGTGCCAAAGGCTTAAAAAAAAAAAAAAAATCAAGTGACATCTGGTCCCTTTCATTTTTCATACAATCATCTGAGTGCTGCTCCTGTATGCCCAGCAGAGCACTGAACACTTTGTCCCTCACTAGAAAGGAAAAGATAACATCCCAACATAGTAAAATTGCGGATGATGGGAATGTGGGAAGGGAAAGAGAGGGCATCAGACACCACACGGGGGTCCTTATCAGAGAAGTCGAGCGCCCTTGGGGAACGGGCAATGCCTCCACACCCTTTGGGAAGGTCAGTGTCACACTGCTGCCTCATTCTGAGTAACAGCGGCACTTGCAACAAACCATCATCAATCGTGTTCAACTTTATGAAAAGAAATGTAAATAAAAATGCAGATATAATCGGCCACTGACCTTTCCAGCCTACAAAGTCAACAAAATAGGGGGAAACATTTGGCAACAGGATGGTGGCTGAATCCTGTTGTCAGAGGCACAAGAGGAGGAGAACCTGAACCTCAACCCTGGACACTGAGCCCCGTGAAAGTGACAGTCCGCGTCGGGCCTCTCACCCCAGACGCGCCTATTCAGAAACAAGAAGTGTAACCACACGTTCTGAAAATTCAAGAGGAATCTAACATTCAAGTTCACCCTTCGCAAGGACTTAGTGTTCAGTTGTAGGAATTAAGATCCTCCAGGTCATCACCAAAGCATCTGGGGTATGACAGACGTTATTCTAGAGTCAAGAGCAAGTTTCATCAACGGTGATGTTATTCCTCTTATTCAAACTCATACGGACTTAATTTCACTTACGAGTACATTAAAGACATCACCATACCCTCAGATCATCACTGTTCAATGTGGGGAATATCTTCTGAAGTATTATTTTTTCCTGTTCATACACTATTTTAACGTAAAAATATAACGTATAAAATATACATATTATAACGTAAAAATATGGAATATAACATATACCATTTTACAATTTGCCTTTGTTTCCTTTTAATTAACACAAACACATGGAGTAATGCATGTCTCAGGACTTTTCAGATTTTTTTAATTAAAATAAAGTGTATATGCTTTGTATTTCAAATAACCCTAACCACACTGTGTGTTCTAGGGTAGTTCCTATAATTAGATACATTCAGATTTCTGCAGTAAGACACAGGGATATATCTTACTATGTGGGAAAGTCAATTATAAAGAACCTCACATCCATTCAGGTCAGGTTTTAATATCAAAAGAGTTACACTAAAAAAAAAAAACTTGAGATATGTATAAAATTTTAAGTATCTTTCCATCAGTCCAGTTCAGTCACTCGACACTAAGTAAAGATCAAATTGATAATAGCAACTTTAGAGGAAGAATGATTTTATTCAGCTATGTGTGCTATTACCAGATTTACAGTACCACGAGCAATGCTCCAAAGACCATCTTTATCCCTGTGTATCTGTGCACTTGGATGGGTTTCTGTAAGCTAAAACCCTAGAAATGGAACTACTAAGGCAAAGTGTAGGAGTGTCAAGTTGAAGAGATTTTTGAAAAATGCCCTTCAAAAGGTTATGGTCCTTTATACCACTAGCAGTACATGTAAATACCAATTTCCCTGTATTCCCGTCTACACTGAGTAATCTAATCAATCTTACCAAGACTGTAAGTAATCCATCTTAGTTGAATATGATAGATGAGAAAGAACCACACTATTGTTTCATATATATTTTATTACTGAGGTAAAGTATCTTTTTAAATATTTATTGGTCATTTGAAATATCTTCTTCAGTGAATTATCTTATTCTTTTGACCTGCTAAGTTCTAAAAGCTTCTATATAAAACTGAAAAATTTCCGCCTGTTCCTCCATAAATTTAAATGCTTTTTTCCCAGTATGCCTAGTGACTTTTTTCTTATTGTATCTAAGTTTTTCAAATATCAATGTACCATTCCTTCATTTTATAGCTTCTGAGTTTCTAGCCATGCTTAGAAATACCTTTTTAACTCTAAGACTATAAAAATACTATATTCTACAGGAAAGAGTTAACACAGCGGGCCTGAGACTGCTTTCCTTACGGGGTTTTGTCAGTCAAGGCCAGTCCTTGGCTGCCACGGGAAAGCTTGGATTTCAGGAGGGCTCCCACCACTGCCAGGGCTGATGAAGAGCGACTCGCTGTGTCTGAACCGTTGGTGCAAACAGTATGCGGTATGCTCCCCACATGCTTTCCTCCTGAGAATCTGGAATTTTGCAACGTGTTAGGCAGAAGGTGCCAATGTGAAGAGCACCAAATAAAAGCCTTCAGTAATGAGTCTCTAATGAACCTCCCCTGCAGACACCACTTCACACGTGCTGTCATAACTTGTGTGAGTTCCTAACTCACTGCTGAAGAATTACTCATGTCCCACGTGCCTCAACTGCGAGAGGACTCTCAGAAGCATGCACCTGGTTTCCTCCAGACTGCTGCTTTTTATCCTTTCATGGTAATAAATATTAGCCATGAGTACAAGTAAGTGCGTAGTCCTGTGAATCCCAGCAAGTCACGGAGCCTGGGGGTGGTCCTGGCAACTCCAACACACACACACACACACACACACACACTTATCTGTGTTTTCTTCTAGCTCTTACGATTTTCCTTTCTGTATCCAAGTCTTTAATCCAACTTGAATTTTTTTTGGCTCATGAGGGATGTAAAGAAGCCTTATCTTTTGTGGGTTTTTAAAATCTCCTTCATTGTGAAATAAAACATTTAGAAATGTGTGCAAGATGTAAGTGTAATTTAATGAATTATTATAAACACCTATGTAACTACTGCCCAAGTCAAGAAAAAAAATTTGTTTTGAAACTTGCACAAAGAAAGGTTTCTACTCGACTTAGAGAGGACTGAAACACTGTTGAACACTCAAAAGCACCGTGAATTTTAAGGTCACCTAAGATCACAAAGGTAATTACAGCCATGTATGAACTAGAACGGGGTCTTCTGACATTCAGTCTAAAAACCTTTGCCTACCTATGAGGAGAAGGGGGCAACAGAGGATGAGCTGGTTGGATAGCATCACCAACTCAATGGACACGAGTTTGATCAAACTCCAGGAGATAGTGAAGGACAGGGAAGCCTGGCATGCTGCAGTCCATGGGGGTCACAGAGTCAGACACAACTGAGCAACTGAACACCACCACCCATGCAACTGTCTACCGTGATGACCTGCGTTTTATAGGGCAGGATCCCTGTACACTGCACCTTCTACAAGGAGCCCTGTTTGAGAGAATCACCAGAAGGGCATAAGAATTTGCCAGATTCAGGTGGTATCTGTGACAATGGGAAAATGTACAAATTCAAAGGTAAGAAAACACCACCAGAGAAAGCTCATTACTATGAATAAGAAGCTAAGTCCAAACGTGTCAACCTATAATGGACCTCCTCCTGCCTGCTCCTCCAGATTCTCTCCTCCTCTCAGGCCCAGCACCCTGCTTCTTTCACCCTGTGAAGCAGACTCCCTATCTAGGTCACTCGTTCACTCACACTCATTCCAGCATGAATCGGAACCCTACTGTGTGCCAGAGCTTGGTGGGCATGGGTACAGAGTAGAGAAGAAAGAGGTGAGGCTGGTGTTCATGCTTAGCACACATGTATGGTATCTGAAGGAGAAAACAACAGCAAAAGGCCTGAGATGGACTGCTCAAGACAAGAGCATTTGAGGATGGAAGGAGAGTCTGAGAAAGGGAAGGACAGGCACCACACAAAAACAGGAAGAAAACTGAGTATGAGGTCATGAGAACTAAGGAAAGAAAAAATGGACTAGTCAGGAAGAACTGGAAAAAATTTGCTTGCCTGTATTAAAAACAAAAAAACTAAAAATTCCATCCATGCAGGTAAATAAATGACACAAGTGTAAGAAGCAAGAGTGTAAAGCTTTTAAGAGAAAACTGAAAAGGGAACGCTAAAGTTCAAATACAAAACACAAAAGGCTAATAGGTTAAGATTTTAAAATATCATAAAACACACCATAAAGTAAAAGAATAAGCTATAAATAGCTACAATGTTTTTAAATGAAAAGAACTTGAGCAAAGACTCCTACAAATCAAGGAAAAGCAAATTAATTCAAACTTTTTAAATGGACAAAGGACATAAGCAGGCAATTCAGAGATGAGAGTCATATATTTAACAACACATAAAAAGATCCTCAATCACACTGATCAGGAATACGCAAACTTAACACAATAATGAGATACAATTTCGCACCTTTTGCATTAGAAAAACGGGCCCCTTGTGGCTCAGCTGGTAAAGAATCTGCCTTCAATGCGGGAGACCTGGGTTTGATCCCTGGGTAGAGAAGATCCCCTGGAGAAGGGAAAGCTACCCACCCCAGGATTCTGGCCTGGAGAATTCCATGGACTGTACAGTCCATGGGGTTGCAAAGAGTTGGACACGACTGAGCGACTTTCACTTCACGTTAGAAAAAATCTTCAAATGTTGGCAAGGACTGGAAACCAACCAAGAGGAACTGAGGCTTACTGTTCATGCGGTGTACACTGATACAATCTCCAAGCAACAAGTCTCTAGTTAAGCAGTCTCCACTGTAGCTCAACAGGCACATCCGTTCAACCTGGCAACTCTACTCCAGGGGAATATACTCTAGAGCAGTGCTAGTCAATCTAGTCCACCAGCCCTCTAAGAGAGAAGTAACCCTTCTTCCTTCACTGGGAAAGTCTTACCAGCATAAGAAATGTTAAATAAAATAACAGTGAGAGTTGATTTACATTCTGCCACAAGTGCCCTATTTGCAAGACATAATTCCCCAGTCCTCAGAAAACAACTTCTGTATCACTGTCCTGGAGAAAAACTCCCAGGGAGAGACAAGCACAAGGACACCTGTAAGAAACTGCTTCGGGACTTCACTGGTGTCACAGTGGATAAGAATCCACCTGCCAATGCAGGCCACATGACATGGGTTGGATCCCTGGTGCAGGAAGACTTCACATGCTGCAGGGCAATTAAGCCCATGCACCTCAACGACTGAAGCCTGCGTGCCTGGAGCCCATGTTCTGCAACGAGAGAAGCCACTGCAACGAGAAGCCGGCGCACCGCAACAAAAGACAATCCCCCGCCTGTCACAACTAGAGAAAGCCTGTGCAAAGCAACAAAGACCCAGCACAGCCAAAAATAAGTGAATAAATAAAAACTTTAAAAAAAGAAAGAAACTGTTCATTGCCACGGGGTCAGTAAATGAAAGAAAGAGCAGAAACAATCTAAATGTCAGTTACCGGGGAAATGGATAAAGCAAATGTGGCAGGCTCATATAACAATGAAAATACTCAAGAGTCACATGTCACATGGACCAACATAACAATATCTTAAAAACTAAGGTCAAACAAAGAAAGCAAGTTGCAGGATGCTGCTGCTGCTGCTGCTGCTAAGTCGCTTCAGTCGTGTCCGACTCTGTGAGACCCCATAGATGGCAGCCCACCAGGCTCCCACGTCCCTGGGATTCTCCAGGCAAGAACACTGGAGTGGGTTGCCATTTCCTTCTCCAATGCAAGAAAGTGAAAAGTGAAAGTAAAGTCGCTCAGTCGTGTCCGACTCTTCGCGACCCCATGGACTGCAGCCTACCAGGCTCCTCCATCCATGGGATTTTCCAGGCAAGAGTACTGGAGTGGGGTGCCATCGCCTTCTCCGAAGTTGCAGGATATGTACATTATAATTCCACTCATGTCAAGTTTTTCAGAGTGTGTGTGTGTGTGTATTGCTTATGATATACACTGCACAGGAAAGACAAACCCTAGGTGAAAGAGAAGGGAAGGGGAGAGGAGAGAAGAAAAAGGAAAATTTGTATGGGGTAACATAGGGAGTCTAAATCTTATCAGTAATGTTTAGTCTTATTAAAAAATAAAAGACCTGAAGTGAACAGCAAAAAATGTACAGATCTGACAAAGATGAGTGGGGACATAACTGTTTCTAAGATTATTCAATATATTTTTCTTCATACTTGAAATATTTCATTATGTTAAAAAAGAATATACATACATACCATAATAACTGTTTTATACTATATAAAAAGAAAATATATCAGTAATTTTTCTTTATATTTTCATGTACTTTTCAAATATTCTTCAGTAAAAATATATTTCTTTCAGGAAAAATAACATACAGAGAAAATTTTTTTTAAAGAATCCATGTTTCAAGGATAAAGAAATTTAAAACTTGAAAGGAGCCTTAAAAGAATATGGGAAAACAAAAACAAGAACATTTACTGTTAGAAACGAAACTGACACGGCCGCTCTGGGAAACTAAACACTCTTACCATACAATCCGCCAAGTGCCCTCCTTGGTGTTTACCTAAAGGAGCTGAAAACACATGTCCACAGAGAAACCTGCACACGGATGTTTACAGCAGCTTTATGCGTTCAGCCTTACTGCCAACTCTTGGAAGCAACCAAGAGGTCCTTCAGCAAGTGAATGAATAAACTAGTACACACAGACAATGAAATATTACTTATTACTCAACAAAAATGAGCTGTCAAACCATGAAGAGACATGGAAGAACCTTAAAGGCATATTACTATGTGAAAGAAGACGATCTGAAAACACCACATGCTATGATTCTAACTATATGATGTTCTGCAAAAGGAGACAGTAAAAAGACCAGCAGTTGCCAGGGAGGAAGAGGGGAGGAGGGATGAATATGACAAGCACAGAGGATTGTAGAGCAGTGAAAATACTCTGCGATATTACAATGATGGATATGTATCATTATACATCTGTCCAAACCCACTGAAGACACAGCACCGAGAGGCAACCAGGGTGTGCACTTCAGAAGAGGGGCAGTTACGGTGTGTCAGTGTGGCTCCACCCCCGGTGAGAGATGTGCCATCTGGTGGGCAGGGCGAGGCATATGGGAAACCTCTGTGCCTCCCTGTCAGTCTTGCTGCAAACCTAAAAAAGCCTCTAAAAAACACTTAGTATCGAGGGGAACATATCAGAAACAGAGATTCTTAAATCCCCAAATAAACAATTTTCAGTTTAGCTTATATCAGCTATTATATTCATGTAGGAAAAAAAAAATCTACTAAGAATAAATATATTCATTCACTTTTCATTAAATAATTCTCTGATTCTTATTATTCACCTATCTTCAATGTCTCCAGCTAAAGGGACAGAAAGGATCTTCCTTCCTCCTAACCCTCAAGGAAGAAATAACCCAGGAAAAGTTTAAGGGCTTCATTTCAGTGTTATCTACCATTAGTCACAGATAATTCTGAAAACATATCATTATCCTTGAGAAATAAAACTGTCCAGATAAATCACTCATTCTTCGTAGCTCTCCAAAAAATATAACTTTGGCCTCTGAGTCAGGGAAGAAATGCTATTTTCTCACAGAACTAGACAAGGTGGCTTTCACTCATATTATCACTTAAGGAAAAAATATTTTAAAAAATGAAAAAGAAAGAAGAAAAGAAAAAGCTGCTGCTTGTAAGTCACTTCAGTCGTGTCCGACTCTGTGTGACCCCATAGACGGCAGCCCACCAGGCTCCCCCATCCTTGGGATTTTCCAGGCAAGAACACTGGTGGGTTGCCATTTCCTTGAAAAGAAAAAGCAGTAACTCTCTTTCCTTAGATGAATCACCTCTTCATGACAACTTACACATCAAAACATTCCTTAGAAAGTATGCAAGAAAAGCATTACTGTCAAAAGGACCGGGGCAAGGACTATATTTAAGGTAGTAATTACCCCAGGTGGTGGCATTTCAGAGGATTCTTTTCTGGCTTGCTGGTTTAATTCTATGTCATTACTAATTTATCAGTATTTCATGAGCATGAATTACTTGTGTGAATTAAAAAGAGAAAAATGGTTATTCCAGGGGGACAGGTTTCAGATTTCTTTACATTTGTTTAAATTCTCTACAAACATTATTTTTTTTTCTGAATGTGAAAGCAAATTTTAAATTATAAATAAGGTTGAGAAGCCTGAAGTGGAAGATGAGATTGAAAGGGAAAGCTGAAAATACTTGGACCACTGCTCACAGCATCATTAATCAATTAACAATCCAACACTACAGGATATTTTGAGAAAGATCTGTCAAGTTACCACTGAAATACACTAGACTATTAAAGAATAATTTCACAAGGAAACAGACTCCCTAAAAGTATTCAATTTCTTCTGCTTCACATGTATGTGAATATATTACAGTCAAAAAGCAGTTTTATATGGCCATTTTAGCCTCAGAAAAACCCTGTGAGGTGAGCAGCTATTGTCTGCATTTGTAGATGAAAAAAATGGGCTCAGGATCCTGACTGACTTGCCAAAGGTCAAAGCTAATGACACCGAGTCACAAGTTGAACCAAGAGAGGTCTTTAACCTCCAAGTGCACAACAGAACACAGTTACCTCCCTCTAAAGTATTAATACTGTTTACTGAAGTAGGTAATATTCGCTTCAACTTACAGATGAGGAAACAGAGCCTAGAAGTCATTGAGAATGCTGAGTAGGAAGTGGCAGGGCTAGGATTCAACCTCCTGGTCCAACTGCAAACCCAAAGCTCCTTCTGAAATGCTAAATTACAGCAAGGCTGAGGCGGAGAAAGTGGGCGGGGATGACGCTAAGCCTTGCTAGACAACTATGTACAACATGACTTTGTACCCTGACCACAGCCAATGTGACAGGAATGGCCCCTGACTCATCCATCTCTTCCTCAGGTGCACAGAGAAGCTGGAAGAACTAGAGGACCTCTAATTCTTAGTTCCAAACCCCTCCTGAGAGCCCTTCTTATATCCATAAGACTCCCTGATTCCTTATAGTAAGTATCCCATTTTTGCTTACACCACGTTACCACCGGATAAGTAAGTGAAAGTTGCTCAGTTGTGTCTGACTCTTTGCGACCCCATGGACTCTACAGTCCATGGAATTCTCCAGGCCAGGTTACTGGAGTGGGTAGCCATTCCCTTCTCCAGGGGATCTTTCCAAACCAGGAATCAAATCCAGGCCTCCCGCATTGCAGGCAGATTCTTTACCGTCTGAGTCACCAGGGAAGCCGTCAGGGAAATTCACCTTACCACTGGGTCCAAATGCAAATGGACAGTCTTTGCCAAGAGGAAAAAAAAAAACAGATCTACGTCCATTAAAGTACATTAAAAGGGACTTCCCTAGTGGTACAGTGGTTAAGACCTCGCTTTCCACGGCAGGGGATGCAGGTTCAATCCCTGGTTAAGGAACCAAGATCCCACAGGCCTTGCAGCCAGAAAACCAAAACATAAAATAGAAGCAATACGGTAACAGATTAAAAGACTTTAAAAATGGTCCGCATCAAAAAAAAAAAAAAAAATCTTAGGGGAAAAAAGGACATTAAAAAAGTAAGTAGCAGCTAGAACATGTAGCATATGCCTGGGGTGAATATCAAAGGAGACAGGAAGTCCTCCCTAAGAGTGGACCAGTCCAGCACAAAGGACCCTCTCGACCATGCATCACGCTACTCCCCACCAGCCGTCCACACTGCAAGAGCTGCTTAAGTGCACCCTGTGTTCTTTCTGCCCAGCTCTTTTTTTCGACCTAGTCCCTCATCCAGGAATACTCTCCCAACCTCTCCTGACCATCTCTCTGTCTCCACATACCCAACTCTTCTCCATTTGAGGTCCAGCTCAAATACTACATGCTTCACACTTACACATCCCATTCTGGCTCAACAAACTCTCAAAGCCCTTTTCTCTATCTCCCCTGGCACTTGTTATCTTTCGCTGTGCATTTTGCCACTGGCCAATCTTCCTTCCCAAGACCGTACAGCTCTGTGAGATGCGCTTCCACATAATGGTACCCATTTGTTCATCCATCTCCAGAACTCTGCAGGTTGAGACACTGTGACTTCGTCTCTTGGTATCCCAGCATTTAACGCAGTGCCTCACAGAAAGAAGCTGCTCAAATACCTGTTGGGTGTATGCAAAATTAATTCCTCATGCACTGGAAAAGCTATTTCGGTTGATAACTCTGCAGCAAAGGAAAGGAGGGGATTGGTAGCAGTTCATTACACATGACATCAGAATCTCTTCGGAAAGGGACTGTATGTTTTTAATATCATAAGTGCTTAAGGCTTTTTTAAAAAAAGAAGAGGTGGAGAGAAATCCAGAAGGTTTGAAGGTGACAGACCTGTTCTGCTACAAATAAGGAGGGGTACAGAAGTTATCGCAAAGAGAAGGATAGGAGAAAAAAAGAAAGATGGAAGGGGAGGACAGACCAGGAAAGGGCAGAAAGTCAAGGCCTTTCCCCATGACTCACTACATCTAAGAGTTAAGAGCTGCTTTAGAGCTAAGTGAATTCCTGAAATGCTTAGGGAAAGAGGGGTGTGTCTATGTGTCTGTGTGTATCTGTGTGTGTGTGGGTGTCACCAGTGAAACATGTTAAGTTTCATGTCCAAATTAACAAGGGTGTGTATGTGTATGTGTCTGTCTGTGTGTGTATCACCAGCAAAACGCATGGGTTTCATGTCCAAACTGACAAGGGTGGAACCAAAACACTTTTTTTCAGAAATGGGGCCCAGAAGCTAAGAAAAGCATTAACTTAAACTAAAAAATTCACAAAAATTGGATGTGATAGAGTGCAGGCATAGTGCAGTGAGTCCCTCTGGACTTTGACAATCTCTGCAATTAGGAGATAAAGGCTAAAACTACGAAGAAGGACGCCCTAGCTGGAATCTAGATTTTATATGTAACACTCAATCTCTTCTGGCAGATCAATCTGCCAGAATTAAAAAATCTAACCACATACTAACTGGTAGGGACAGTCCACATCATCTATTGAAATTCCCAGGTGGCTCAGATAGTAAATCGTCTGCCTGCAATGTGGGAGACCTGTGTTTGATCCCTGGGTCAGGAAGATCCTCTGGAGAAAGAAATGGCAACCCACTCCAGCACTTTTGCCTGGAAAAGTCCATGGACAGAGGAGCCTGCAGTGGGCTGCAGTCCATGGGATTGCAAAGAGTCGGACACGACTGAACAACTTCACATCTACTGATTTCTATTTACCATTTTGGGTCACCAAATGTCACTCTAATACTTGGCAAAATCTAAATGAGATCAGTAGGATACTTCTTTGGGAATTAATGCTTACAACTGTGATGTCATTCAGTGTTTTAAAGACAAGCTTGCCCCTATTTCCCACTTTTTTTTTTTTAAAGGAACTCATTAAACACAAATGTATTGAAAATGTCGAGGAGTCCAGCAGTAAATACAAATATAGTAAGACGGGCGGGGTCAGGGGGGCGATGGGGGGAGGGGGAGGTGCGGAATCCATTCCCAGTGGAAGATAATCCACCATGGTGCCTGCGGCAGTTGCCTCCCTCCAGCCAGGGCAGCCTGAGAACCCAGCAGGCAGTAGATAAGAACCTTCTCAGGCAATGATGTCCTGAGCAAGAGGTTCCAGCTGACAAAGTCCCTGCTGAGACTCCTTCACCCCAGAACCAAGGCAATCAGACAAGCCATCTTCCTGTTCCCCAACCCACCAGCCTTAGATACCCCCAGGGCCCAAGCAGACACTCCCCTGTGGAAACCCCTGCATCAGGATGCACTAGTGACTAGACTCTTTCCAGGGAAGCAGAAAGTGGCCAGCCTTCTTCAGCTACTTCAAAAGTCCTAGCCATCTGCATATGTCAGGCTACTTTAAGCCCACTACCAACCCATAATAGCCCAGAGCAATGCTCTCCCATCCCTGCTCACACACACACAGCCCCTCACTCCCCCGCTGACCAACCCCTGCAACAGCACACACACAGAGGGTGGGGTGGAAGAAATCACACTTGGCTTGGCAGGGCTGGGTCAAGTGAAGAAACAGCAGTGCTCACCTGTACCCTGGATTTAATGAACGTGCGCCAGACTCCAGATGCACTGAGGCCCACAAACACTCCCAACCCCCAAAGAGGCCCTTTTCCCCAGAGATAGTCGCTGGCAGAGGCCCAGTCAGAAATCAGTGTTAGTAAACTGATGAGCAGAAAGATTAGTTCAGCTTATGAAAGTCGGCTTAAAGGAGATGATACATACTATGCAAGAGGTCAGACTGCATAAAAGTCCAATGTGTGCTGGTTAAGATCCACCCAAAGCAGTTAATTACTTACAACAACCCTCACTTGGATCTGTAAACTCTGGAAAGCTTTTTATTTAAGTCATTATTTAAATCCCAGCATTTGTGGTTTGACCTGCTTGCCTTCAGTCTATTGTAAATTAACACATCTATCCATGTAGGCCCAAAAGCTCGAAGAATCTAGGCGCAAATAATGTCCTCATTTCTCTCCTAAACCCTTTACCCAACCTTTCAATTTTCCACTTTTCTGTTATGGAACAAAATATGTGAAATAGCAAAAATAAACTCAAGTTTATTCTAAAGTTGAACTTTGGTTTATAAAATATTCCATTCATTCCATCACTCAAAATTCCACCTAAATGAATTAAGGCATCAGACACCATTAGCAGCAAAGTACACACCAAGAAACAGTAGAATGACCTGGGCGAAGAGGAATCCAGTAGTTAAATTGAAAGATAGCAACAAAATGTACCTTTGGACTGAAGCTACAAAATCTCAGGTACTCATGGATATTGAACTCATAATATCAGAGAATTACAATCTGAATTTAGAGCTTCAATCACAGGACTATCCAGTGTCACCCAAGAGTGAACCTGACACCATATTCTTGCTCAGCCTCAGAATGAAGCAGAATTAACGGCTTTCCCATCACAGTGCATGTCAAATTGGCAGAATTAGGAATACCCAATTACCATGATGATGCCTTTCTCAATACCTCTTTTCACAAATAAAACAAACCCATGATGACCCTCCTGGAGCACATAAAGTCATGCTTTTTTGGTTGTGGTATACAATACTACTTGTGAACTAACACCCACACCCTTTTCCTTGCACACTGCTAAGCAACACCTTTAAGTTTTATCTTTTTCTTGATAATTTTTTAAATGTTAATGTTTATGTGATGACGAGAGACTAGAAGCTTCACATAAATAAAAACTAATAGGAAGTTCATTGGTTCTCTCAGGACAGTCAGAGGAGAAAAACCCATGAAGATCTTGTGGGGGAAAGCTACTTGATAAATTTATGCATTTTTAAATGCTACTACAAAAAATGCACACATCCTAAGGAACTAAATCTACTAACCTCTACAATCAATGTGATACATGGTTTATCCAGTCTTGACAAAAATCCTCTGGATCACCAATGGTATGTTCATCCACTCGTACATATGCAATTGTATAAAGAATCTATTATTTAGAACACCAGGAAAAAAAAAACAATTAAAAGATTTATATTTATAGCTACCATTTAAAAAAACAAAATAAGCAATTTTCATTTTTATGCTAAGATCTCCTACTTTGATGCATGCCCTGCTTTTGCAAATTCAGAATAAGGGGGGAAATTACAGTCATTACCAAACTGGAGAAATAGTAAGGAACATGTCCATAAATAAAATTTGGTGTGTAGAAATAAGGTCCTACTGTATGGGACAGGGAACTATATTCAATATCCTGTAATAAACCATAATGTAAAATAACATGAAAAGGAATAAATATGTATAACAAGCACTTTGCTGTACGCCAGACACAACATTGTAAATCAAGTATGCTAAGTTAAAGAAAAATTGAGTGTGTAGAAGTAATACGCTAATACTTTATATATTTTATATATATATACATACATATATATGTATATACACACACACATACTGGTAGTTAAGGCTAAAAAACTCCAATAAACATACATATTGTGCGTGTACATATATATCATAAACATACAAAACTTTATATTACAATTAGAACAAAGTGTCTGATTTATACCATATTTTTATAAGAGCATTAGTGGGTGGGCACACATGTTATTAACACATTACAACAACTGAGAATGTAAATGGTTGATAGTCATTACCCTGGGAAACCTTTGCCCTCTTTTGACACTTTTGATCCCCTTCCCTGGTTCTTTCTGACTTCCTCTCAACCTTATCTATGCATAGCCCCAGACAGCTGTCTTCTGGACAATCTGTCCACATCACCCCACATTCTCCCAAGCCTCAGAATCAAAGTTCCCACACATCTGCAACCCATGTGCCCAGCACTATACCAAAGTCCTTAGCGTATATCATCTCTTTCCACTCTTAGAACAACCCTGTAAAATAGCTCTGTTATCCCACTTTACAAATGAGAAATCCAGGCCCAAAAGTTAGGTCCTTTGACATTAAAACTTAAAAACGGCAGGGATTTCCCCAGTGGTCCAGTGGTTAAGAATCTATCTTTCAATGAAGGGTATGCAGGTTGGTTCCCTGGTCTGGGAACTGAGATCCCACCTGCTCCAGGTGCAATGCTACCAGAGAGAAGCTTGCAAGTCGCAACTAAGACCTGACGCAACCAAATAAATACCTACAAAAAATAAAATGTGGCAAGGTCAGGATTCAAAACTAGTTCTGACTTCAAGGCCAGAGGTTTTAGTCACTATTCGAAACAGTCTCCCTAGACAACTCAACATGGGTGCCTCAATAATTTAACCCATTCATTCAACAAATGATTTACTATTTCTTGAACACAAACCTGTTCTCTCTTATCTCTATTCTTAACTCCCAAAATCTGTCTAGAGGCCACATTCTCTCTCCTTGTAATCTCTCAGGTAGATTCTTAGAATCATCTCTAACTCCTCCAATGAATAACTCCCTACTATTCAGCCAATAGTTTCTGCCTATTTTCAGGATTTTAGATTATATTACCTGTCGAATCCACTTCCACTATCCCAGTTCAGACCTTAAGCTTCTGCTAACTTGGCTACTGTAATATTTACCTTCCTTTTAGCCTTGCTGCTCTTGGTCTCTGGACCCTTGCAATCAATGTTAACATCACGGCCACCTGTTAAACTTATAAAAGGATCTACTCTTGTTACATTCCCTGCTTAAAAGCCTTTGATGGTCCTCTACTGTCTACAGAACGAAGTTCAGACTAGTTGTGTTGGCGTTCCTATGCAAGCCAGTCCCAACCTATCTTCCCAGCTTTACTTCCTACCACCATCCCTCACCAAGAATAATAATTTATATAGAATTTAGCTGTCTGTACAGTGCATTAACATGTATATTAAGCCTAACAACACTGCATTTCTTATGGGAAAGAAACAGACACTTAGTAAGGTAATATAATTTGCTCAAGATCTCAAACTGTAAAAGGCAGAAAGGGCCAAGTATCTTAACTCCAATCTTTAACTCCTTTCCCAGAATTTCATGCAGCCATCACATATCAGACTCACTTGAACTTTCTCTAAAAATACATATTTTTCAATCTCTATGTCTGAGCTCAAGTAATGTTCCGTTAACCTGGACTACAATTTCTCACTCCTTGACATTTCTAAAGAATTATGTTAGACATTTTTCATATCATACTTCAATCAGTTATTTATATTTATATATAAACCTGCCTCTACACCGGGGCTTCCCTGGTGGCTCAGACGGTATAGACTCTGCCTGCAATGCAGGAGTCCAGGGTTTGATCCCTGGGTCGGGAAGATCCCCTGAAGGGAATGGCTACCCACTCCAGTATATTTGCCTGGAGAATTCCATGGACAGAGGAACCTAACAGGCTACAATCCATGGTATCGCAAAGAGTCAGACATGAGTGAGCAACTAACAAAAAAAATGACACTGAATGATAAGCTCTATGAGGCCAGGACCATAAGCTAGTCACTCCATTTTTAAAGTCTGCTTATTGAACCCGAAAATGTGTGGGGAAAACAAGGCCTGTAAGACAGCAAGCATCACAGCAGAGACTGGCCAGGACTGAAACCCGAGACCAGCAACTTGGATCAGACCATTTGAGCACACTGGCAGTGCCTACAATTTTAACATCTACCTTCTGAACAAAGTCGAATGCCCCAGTGCCGATTATTCTCGCCTACACTGGCCCTTATGAAATATTACAAGTTAGTGCAAGCAGAATTTAAAACAAGATGAGGTAGAAGTGAAAAACGACAAGTTATAAAAAGCAGAAATACCATCGCTATTTTCCATTCTAACCTTCCTTTTTGGCTAAGTAACCAAAACAGAGATGATACTGGCTTGATTTAGCCTGTTTACACAGTTCAGCTCAGCTGCATGCATGGCTGCCGTTAAAACAGCCATCTCTCGGGCGCTGTTTCAGTGTGCTCAGACTCATGTTCACCCACACAGCTACACTTACAGCCTCCCCGTCTCATTCCCTAAAAGAGCCACTAAGATGCCTGGCACTGGAACAGACTCGCTCAGAAGACATATGACATGATGACTATCTAGCCAACATTTGAAAACTAAAGTGGCTGTGTCAAGTGGTCAAGTTGAGTAGCATCAATGTGTTTGAGAGTCCAGGCTGTTGCTCCTTCCGGAGTTGCCTTTACCCCAGTGAAGATCAGGTTCTAAGGATGCCTTAGAATTATACAGCCCAAAATATGAAACCAATGAACAGCTGACCAGGTGAAAAGTCTCAAATGCCTCCTCCCCTCAGTCAGAAATCTCCCTACCCACTGCTAAAATATAACTACAATGTCAACATTTCCATGCACTGGCAGAGGATAATATTAGAGGAAAAACTAGTCCACATGCCTTGCACTGAATTTCATCCCATTCCAAACAATTACATTACCCTAAATATAAAGAAAGAAAACTACAGACTGTGATCTTAAGTAATTTACAAACTAGATTTCAGAACTGCCTTTAACAGTCAGAAATAATCGTTCTCTATTTCAGCATCTTCCCCAAAAATCTATTATGTCCTATTCAATGAACATCAGAATCTTATAACATTTTATACACTATAAGAGGTTTCTTCTGGAGGCTAGCAAGACATTGGGGAAAAAGCCATGCTGATCTTCTTATAAACTGTAGTTTCCCTTTCAGAGACAGCAGTACAGCGGTAGCACGGGATTAACATAAACTCTGGAATCAAAGAATCTGAGTTCAAGCCCCAGCTCTGTAATATGAGGACAGCTCCACCAGACAATAACAGTACCAAAGTCACAGGGTTGTAAGGATTCAATCAATTAATATATACAAAGAGATCAGAACACAACAGTAAGCTCTCAATAAACATTAGCTTTACCATTGTTCTATTACAATCACCTGATTCAAACTGACAACGGCAGGATGTTTGTGCAAGGATAAAACATTTTAACAAATTCCAACCCAAGATTATCCTGCTTACCTTTTGGCAACCTTCATACATGATACCGTTCCATGACACTACTCGGAGAAAAAAGAGAGAGAGGGAGAGGGAGAAAAGAAAAGAGAAGAGAAAGAGAAGAGTAAAAGACAAGCCTACCCATCAGTTCTCCTCCTCAGGAGCTCCTAGAGTGTGGTAGCAGATACGACTGAGAGCTACAGATGCCATTTAAATTTTTAACATGCATATCACTCCAAGTGCAATGGTAAAATGCAAAGATTTAAAATCTATAGAAAAGCAGTGTTACCAGCCTCACATCTCAAAATAACACACCTGAGGACCAAAACTGTTCATATTACTCTGCTGCTGCTAAGTCACTTCAGTCGTGTCCGACTCTGTGCGACCCCAAAGACGGCAGCCCACCAGGCTCCCCTGTCCCTGGGACTCTCCAGGCAAGAACACTGGAGTGGGTTGCCATTTCCTTCTCCAATGCATGAAAGTGAAAAGTCAAAGTGAAGTCGCTCAGTTGTGTCCGACTCCTAGTGACCCCATGGACTGCAGCCTACCAGGCTCCTCCGTCCATGGGATTTTCCAGGCAAGAGTACTGGAGTGGGTTGCCATTGCCTTCTAGTATAATCTATAACAACTCATACAGTTTGGTCCTGACATATCTCTTTACATGTAGTCTTCCTCTTTCTTCTCAATAGTATTTTAATTCCATCAGCAGACTTCTTTTGTCACCCACAGCAGTGTTAAAAAGCAGTCAGATAACTGGATTAAAGTAACACGTAGCTGAGAATTTAGGAATGCATCTGACTTCATCTCTTCATCAACATGAACATTCTACGACAGGGGTCCCCAGCCTCCAGTTTCCTATTAGGAAGCCAGCCACACAGAAGGAGGTGAGCTGCAGGCAAGCAGGCTTCATCTGTATTGACAGCCACTGCCCATCGCTCACATTACCACCTGAGCTCCGCCTTCTGTCAGATCAGCATGTGATTCTCAAAGAAGTGCAAATCCTACTGTGAGCTGTGCATGCAAGGGATCTAGTTTGCTCCTTCCTTATGAGAATCATCCCAAAACCACTCCCCACCTCCAGTCCATGGAAAAACTGTCTTCACAAAACCGGTCCCTGGTGCCCAAAAGGTGGAGGCTTGCTGCTCTATGGTACACCGAGGTACAGCCTAAAGCCTGGCTACCAATGCCCGTGAGCCATCTGCGATCCAACTCTAACTCTACCACCTACTAGCTGTGGGATCTTGGGAGTCTAAAATGCCTGTTTTCCATGCCATAAAACAGCAGTAATAACTTTATCTACCTCTTAGGATTATACTGACGAATAAAACAATATATACAAAGCACTTAAAACAACGCTAGTGCTGAAATACTGAAGGGCACTGCTGTCTCCAATTCACTTTGAAACCCATCAAAATAAGATGCATTGAGTACCTAATGCCACTGAATTGTACACTTAAAAACGGTTAAGATGGTAAATTTTGTTACGTATGTGCATCTTACCACAATTCTTTTTTAAACAAAAATAACAAAATAATTAAAATAACATTTTAAAGTGTGGCTTGAAAACGGACAGATATGTGATGTGAAACATCATATGTAGAATCTAGGTAGTGGGATATGAAGGTTTATTTTCAACTTTTCTATATGTTTGTGAAGATTTTTATTATAAAATATCGGGGGGAGGGAACAGTGCTGGCATATAGTAGTTTGCTTTTATTATCATCTACTGGGGCTTCCCTGGTGGCTCAGGTAGTAAAGAATCCGTGTGCCGATGCAGATGTGCCGTTCAATCCCCAGGTCCGAAAGACCCCCTGAAGAAGAAAACAGCAACCCACTCCAGTATTTCTGCCTGGGAAATCCCATGGACAGAAGACCCTGGTGGACTACAGTCGATAGAGTCATACAGAGTCAGACACGACTGAGCGACTAAGCATCCAGCACACACATCATCTACTAGTCATAAATAACAACCAGCAAATACTCAGATACTTAGCTCTTTCTTTTTTTTTTACAGCCATCTCTCCTTTTATTACAGCCTTTCTGAAACTGAAAGTGATTTACGTTCCTTATATATATGTGCAGTATATTATGACTGTAATTTCAAGTTAAATTATTCTAAGGTATAAACTACCAAGTATTTAATCTCTCCTTAAACATAGAAACCAAGTCAACAGACATCTGTAGTCAATGACTGGGGATTTGACCAAACAGAACAATGAAAAGGCAAGGACTGGAATAACTTCCTCCTAACTTTTCCAGTAGCTGCTAAAGCCAATAAATTTCTTAACCAGAAGAACTACAAACATGTTAACAGGTACCTGATGTACAGGAGTACACTGCACGTATACAAATACATCAGCCACTTAAGAATGAGATCCAATTCTTCCTCAAGTTTTATTCCCCATTCCAACTAGTAATTAACAGTTTAATGTGTTTAGTGGTATAACACGAATTCAGGTATCTTGCAGTGGAACCATTTAAAAAGTCAGACCACCTCACACTCCTTGGGATGGCTGCTATCAAAAGTACAGAAAATAACAAGGTTGGCAAGGTTCTAGAAAAAAACTGGACCCCTTTGTTTACTGCTGGTGGGAACATAAAATGATATAGCCACTGTGGAAAACAGGATGGCAGTTCCTAAAAAAATTAAAAATAGAATTATCATATCATACAACAATCCCACTTTGGGGTATACATACAAAAGAACTGGAAGCACAATCTCAAAGAGATACATGCACATTCATATTCATAGCAGCAATAGTCACAACAGATAAAACATACCAGTGTGTCCATCGACAGACAGATGAGTGGATGAGAAAATATGATATATACATACAATGGAATATTAGCCTTAAAAAGGAAGAAAATCCCGTCACATGGCACAGCATGGATGAACCCTAAGGATATTATGCCAGATGAAATAAGCCAGTCACAAAAAGACAAATCTTGTATGAGTCCACTTACATGAGATATCTACAGACATCAAAATCATAGAGACAGAAAGCAGAATGGAGGCTGTCAGGGGCTGGGAGGAGGAGGGGGAGGGATTTAGTGAGCAGTGAACTTCAGTTGTGCAAGATGAAAAGTATTCTCAAGGTAAATGGTGGTAATGGTTGCATAACAATATGAATGTCCTTAAGACCACTGGCCTGTACAGTTAAAAATGGTTATGATGGTAAATTTCATGGTACGTTTATCACAATAACAAAAAATGGAAGAAAAAAGATCAGGGAGCTGACCTCCCCAGAAGGCCTGGTGGTGCTCCAGTTTGGCAATAACAGGCAAGCAACAACTCTGTGACTATCAGCCCCTGTCTATCTCTAACCACCGCAAGAGACCCAATCTACCCAGGCTCTGCATCCTACCCAGGGTCACATCAATTCTTTATTTCAGCTTCAAAATGACCAAACACCACTGCTGCTACACCAGTTTTGTGTCAAAGCAGGAAGGAAATTTAACTCTCTAAACGCGCCTCCTCTTTAAAACAAGGATAATTTCTACCTACCTGCTTTAGTAGGCTGTTACGAGGGGAAAAGTGAGATCATGCATAT
The DNA here is from genome assembly GCF_029407905.1 of Bubalus kerabau. Lineage (NCBI taxonomy): Eukaryota > Metazoa > Chordata > Mammalia > Artiodactyla > Bovidae > Bubalus > Bubalus kerabau. The sequence goes on from NC_073627.1 coordinate 170,684,596, forward strand.
TAAAGTAGCTTTAAACAGCCAAAGACCAAAGAAACAGAAATTATTATTATGTGTACAACTACTTTCATATGGAAATTGAGAGAGGGGGCTGTAACAACAGAAACTTCCCAAGGCTTGCGACACCTGTTCCAGGTTTCATTCCATTTAAAACTCACAGCATCCCTAAATAATACCTTTCTTGTTTTTGATTATAAACTGAAGGGCAGCACGGAGAAACCCAACACTTCAACTTAAAGCTTTACATCCAAACACCACCAAACGCAATCAGAAATTATCTTACAGGTCCTAGGAAGATTTGATTTTTTTGACCCCCAGCGTGGGCCTGCGGCGCCCGGGAACTACACTTCCCACAAAGCACCGAGGCGAACCCGGGCGGCGGGCGGAGCGGCCTGCGATTCAGGGTGACCACCGCTCTCCCCGAACGTGGATCGCCGTCCCCCGGAAAACTGCAACGTTTAAGGTCAAGTGTGCACTGGCTCTCCTTTCCCAGAGCGCTGTCACCCCGAGGCTTCCCCTGCAGCTAGCGCCGCGACCCTCTCTGCCCTCCTGTCCTTCCTGCTCCACCTGAGGGTCACCGCCTATTCTTGACCTTTCCGCTGATTTCCATAGTGTCACAACACGGCACCTTCTCCCCCTCCCCGAAAGCGCTATTTCCAGAACTCGCCCCACAGTCAAGACCGGAGGAATCTACGGAGGGGTCAGACGGGACGGTGGGCACAGCCCGCCACCCTGGGGCTCCGGCCGCTCCGCCAGCCCAGCCTCCGCGGGCAGGGGGGCTAGGCTTCACCCCCATACACACCAAGCCGAGGCGGATCGCACACAGAGGGCTCCTCCCGGGGCTCCGGTTTCAATTTCGCAACGTGACGGTGCAAAGCTGAGGCCTACAAACGCCAGCGGTGGCGGCGGCGGCCCGCCCGCCCACCAGGCCCGAGCGCCCCAGCCCCCCACACGCCGCAGCCGCCGCCCGCCCGTGCGTCCGTCCAGCCCGTCCCGCCCGGCGCCACCCGACCCTCCCGTCCGGCCCCGGCCGCCGCCCCCTCCCCCGGCCCGGCGCGGCGCCGGCTCCGGCTCGCGGCCGCAGGCTTGCCGTGGCACTTACTCAGCTCGTCCTGGGAGGCGGAGGCGGCGGCCGCAGCCATGTTGCGCCGGGGAGGGAGGGAGGGGCCGGAGGGGGAGGGCGCGGACGGGCGGCGCGGGGGGCTCGCCGCTCGCGGTGCGGCGGGGGCCGGGAGCCGCCTCCGGTCGCTCGGCGTGGGCCGCGCTGCGCCCGCGAGGCCCGCCCGCCCGCCGCCGCCGCCTGCGTCCTCCTCGCTGCACGCGTCGCTCTCGCAGTACCCCGCGAGCTCGCAGCTGGGGCGCTCCCGCAGCCCCGCGCCTCTGCGGAGCAGCCGCCGTCCGTCGGCCGAGTCCCCCGTGCGCCCGGCCCGCGCGGCGGCTCTGCGGCTCCGCGCCGCGCTCGCCCGACTCACGCCGGTTTTATATTTAGAAAGAGCTGAGCCATCCTCCCAGCGGCCCCCCCGCCGGGCCCCTCGCGCGCCCGCCTGCCCGCCCTCGCTCGCTCGCTCGCTCGCTCGCGGCTCGTCCTGCCCACCTGCCGCCGCCCGCCCCGCGCGCGGGAGCCGGCCCCGCGTGCGCTCCCCGCGCGGACCCCGCACGCGGCGGCCTGCGCGGGCGGCCCGGCCTAGCCGCTTCCTCACCCGCCCCTCCGCGCCCGCGCACCCTGTGGCGGCCCCGGAGCGGAACAAGCGCGCGGGCCTCTGACCTGAGTCCGAGCCGGTCTCCATGTCTGGGATGCTGCGCTCGGCGCCGCGACGCGGGCGCCCAGAAGTGAAGCGAGCGACGAGCTCGGCCCCCGGGGAGCCGGGCGCCGCCGTCCGTGAGGGGCTTGGCCGAGCTGGCCCGGGCTGCCCCGGCCGGGGGAAATCCTCGAGGCCGGGCCGGAGCTCTTTCTGTAAAGGTCTGTGGCTGTCACGTTTGCTGGTCCCGACCTGGAGAAACACGCCCGTCCAAAGGAAGAGACGTGGACTCGGAAAAGTAAAGCTGGGTTCGGAGTCGGCGGGAGGAAGCCCCGCCCTGCGCCTCCCGCCGAACTTCTCAGTCCTGCCGCTGACTCAGTCCCGGGCGAGCCCCGGCGCGGCGATCGGCCCCCGACCCTGCTCGCTGGGCTTCCTTTATACTTAAAGGCAGTCATAGAGTAGGTTTCTGATGCTCTTAGGAACTAGGACTACCCAGTGAGGGAAGATCACCACTCCAACTAAAAGTTCAATAAACTAGGATTTTTTTAAAGTTCAAATGCAAGTTTGTATACTTACAGGAGCTGTTTTCTTACATTTTTGTTGTAATCCCTACGTTCTTTTTGGTAACCCGAGTGATTGGGTTTGAATATAGTGATTTAAACTTTACGCCTTGTTTGTCCGTGACGTCACTTAGCTAAGGCGTTTGCATAATTGCTTTGCTTCAAGTGATAGTACTGGTATAACAAATTAGGTACAAGATCAGGTACATTTTTTTGTGTGTATAAGAAGAAATTAAGATCCTAAGTGAGTTGAAATTGTGTTTATCCTTAAAAGAAACCTATAAAAACCTAGTTAATGTCTTGAAAAATGAATACGTATCATTCCAGATGTAACTTATGAAAGTTACAAGATACACAACAGTAAAGACGTTTATGTCCTTTATTGCTTTTATTATAGAAATTATACGCGATCTTTGCAAAAATTTTAAATATTCAGAATTTAAAATTGAAAGTAAAAGAAAGCCCTTGCGCCCTCCTACCATCCCACTTGCCAGAGAAAACTACAGGTTAACGGGTACACTTGAGTGTGCATCCTCCAAGGCCTTGTCTCTGTGTACACATGTATAAAGCCCCCAAAGTAAATAAGTGGGGAGGGGGTTCAGTGATAAAAGTTCTGTATCACTGTTTTCCCCCCGTAAATATTGTGCCACGTTAACTCAAAAAGCTCTACACCACCACCACTGTTTTTGTTGATGACTTCATAGCATGTTAAAGTTAACCAATCCCTTTTTTTGAGGACGTTTTGCTTCTTTTGTTTGATGGTGACACGAAATTCGATGAACTATTTGCAAACAACACAATATCGAAAATATAGTTTGTCCCCCACCTCCCTGCTGGCCATCCCCTCGTCTTACCTACTGGAGATAATTCCTGTTAACAGCTTGGCGTATACAACCTTTCCTGATCATTTCTATGAATGTATAGCATGACTACTAAGGACTAGTATGGGGAAATTTTCATTTCCCAAAACCTCCAATAGATCTTTTTAAAGCTACCCCTCCTCCAAACTATATGTGTGTGTGCTCAATCACTTCAGTGTATCTGACTCTTTGTGACCTCCAAAGTATAAAATCTAAGTTTAAAAAGAAAAAAAAGTCGTTTGTAATTTTGACTTCCAAACAAGGCCAGTTAGCAACTTATAAATTCCTCCTATGTATAAATTCCAGATTCCCACATGTGTGCAAATCACATATAGGTACGTTCATTCTCACAAAAATAGAATCCTACGATATGTGTTCTGTAACTTTACCTTTCAAACAACATATCACAGGTATCCTTCTTTATCAGTAACAATAGCTAATACTAATTGTGCCAAACACTACTTAAAGTGCTTTACTTGGATGAATTCGTTTAACCCTTACAATGATTTTATGAAGTAGGAATTTTTATGAGATAGGGTGATTGAGGAACAACTCTGAAGTGCCAGAATCTAGTAATTGGTTAAGGAGGAATTTGAACGCAAATAGCATGGCTCTAGAATTTGCATTCTTAACCACTCTGACCTGTATGTGGAGAACTACCTTATTCTTTTAAATGACTGCATGATAGTCTTCTTAACAAAGACTTGCAAAAAAAAGAAAACCTTCATGATAAGTACATGACAAAATTTAATGATTCCGCTATTGATGAGCATTTAGGTTTCTGCAAAATTGCTACTGTAAAACATTCCTATATATTTATGAAGTCACATATTTCTGTATGTAGACTTGGAATTGTTAGGGGGGAAATGGCTTTAACATTTCATTATATACAGTACTTTATAGCAGTTTATAATGCTGCTTCTAAGCTTTTTTTTAATAGTTGCTTCTCCCTTCAAACTATTAATAGTACATTTTCCCCACTAAATAGTATCATCATCTTACTAGGCACTTTGGTTTTGAATAGTAGCCTTGGGATACTTCCTGTCTAGAATTTACTTCAATTTTAAAAAACAGACAAGAAAGACCCTCATGGACTGTTGGTGGGAATGGAAATTGGTGCAGGCACTATGGAAAATAGTGTGGAGGTTCCTCAAAAAATTGAAAATTGGGGAATTCTCTTGAGGTCCAGTGGTTAGCACTCCATGTTGTCACGGCTAGGGTTCAATCCGTGGTCGCAGAATTAAAATCCTACAAGTGGCACAGTGCAGCCAAAAAAAAATTTTTTTTAAGTAGAACTACCATACAATCCAGCAATTTGACTTCTGGATATTTACCTGAAAAAAACAAAAACACTAATTCAAAAAGATACATGCACCCCAGTGTTCATAGAAGCATTATTTACAATAGCCAAGATATGGAAGCAATCTAAGTGTCCATCAATAGATGAATGTGTAAAGAAATGGGTATATGTATATAGGAATAGTATTCAGCCATTAAAAATTTTTTGCCATTGGCAACAACATGGATGAATATAGGTGGCTTTATGCTAAAGGTCCATCTAGTCAAAGCTATGTTTTCTCCAGTAGTCATATATGTATGTGAGAGACTATAAAGAAAACTGAGTGCTGAAGAATTGATGCTTTTGAACTGTGATGTTGGAGAAGGCTCTTGAGAATCCCCTGGACTGAAGGAGATCCAACCAGTCCATCCTAAAGGAGATCGGTCCTGAATATTCATTGGAAGGACTGATGCTGAAGCTGAAACTCCCATACTTAGCCACCTGATGCAAAGAACTGACTCATTGGCAAAGACCCTGATGCTGGGAAAGATTGAAGGCAGGAGGAGAGGGGGACAAGAGAGGATGAGATGGTTAAATGGCATCACCAACTGGATGGACATGTGTTGAGCAAGCTCCGGTAGTTGGTGATGGACAGGGAAGCCTGGTACGCTGCAGTCCAGGGGTCACAAAGAGTCAGACACAATTGAGTGACTGAACTGAACTATTAAGCTAAGTGAAAGAAGACAGAGAAAGACAAATACTGTATGACTTCACTTACATGTGTCATCTAAAAGGCAAAACAAAGAAAAAATGAAAGCTGACTCATAGAACAAGCACATAATGCCAGAGGGGAGAGAACAGACAGTAAAATGGGTGAAGGGGATTAAGAGGTACAAACCTCCAGTTATAAAATAAATAAGCACAGGGATATAATATACAGCACAAGGAATATGGTCAATAATATAATAATTTTGCATTAGGACAGATAGTTGCTAAACCTATTTTGGTGATCATTTACTTCATAATGTATGTACGTGTCAAATCTCTATGTAGTACATTTGGTGGCTCAGAGGTTAAAGCGTCTGCCTGCAATGCAGGAGACCTGGGTTTGATCCCTGGGTCAGGAAGATCCCCCGGAGAAGGAAATGGCAACCCACTCCAGTATTCTTGCCTGGAGAATCCCATGGATGGAGGAGCCTGGTGGGCTACAGTCCACGGGGTCGCAAAGAGTCGGACACAACTGAGCGACTTAACTAACTAACACTTGAAACTAACATAATATTACACATCAACTATATTTAAAAACCAGATAAGTAATTCGGGGAGATTAAGAAGGGGGCCAGGAAAAGGCCACTAAAAAAAATAATAATACATCACTAAATCCAAGAACTAAAAATGTATGTGTTTTATACCTTAGAAGTCATTCTCCCCTCTGCTAGGTCCTATTCACACTAAATGTATGCACAGTTATGAAACAGTGAACATAAACAATCTTGCTTCCATAGTCAGTCAAAGTAGATTAGAAGCAGAATATTAGAGGGCACTCTTCTGGGCAGGTACATGGATGACAAAACTTCTAACATACACCCTAAAAACAAGGGAAGATACAGGAAAACTATGAAAAGAAGCTGTAAGAACTTGAAAAGCAAAGCTTACTGGGGTTATTTATAAAGCACCAAAGCACTACCCACCCCATAAGCCTGAAATCATTTCACTTGAATAAGTGATGCTCATGGTGCTAATCCTGACATCAAGAAATAGTGAAATAGGGAATTCCCTGGTGGTCCAGTGGAGAAGGCGATGGCACCCCACTCTTGCCTGGAAAATCCCATGGATGGAGGAGCCTGGTAGGCTGCAGTCCCTGGGGTCTCCAAGAGTCGGACACGACTGAGCGACTTCACTTTCACTTTTCACTTTCATGCATTGGAGAAGGAAATGGCAACCCACTCCAGTGTTCTTGCCTGGAGAATCCCAGGGACAGGGGAGCCTGGTGGGCTGCCGTCTATGGGGTCGCACAGAGTCGGACACGACTGAAGCGACTTAGCAGCAGCAGCCAGTGGTTAGAGGAGTTTCCCAGGTGGCGCTAGTGGTAAAGAATCTTCCCACCAATGCAGGAGACGTAAAAGACACAGGCTCCTTCTCTGACTTGGGAATATCCCCTAGAGGACGGACCCCATGGCAACCCACTTCAGTATTCGTGCTTGGAGAATCCCATTCACGGAGGAACCCAGCAGGCTATGGTCCATAGGGTCGCAAAGAGTCGACACAATTGAAATGACTTTGCACGCACACACCAGTGGTTAGGACTCCGTGCTTTCACTGCTGAGGGCTTAGATTCAATCTCTGGTCAGGAAACTTAAGATCTCACATGCCTCATGGCACGGCCGAAAAAAAAAAAAGATGAAATGATGTCTAATTTCATGCATCAAAAATCAAGGAATTAGAATAGTTTACAAAACAATTTCATCTAAAATGATTATAATAAGTAAGCAATTTTGGTGCCTTAAAGATTTAATTCTAAACTATCTAGAAAATCCAACTACCCTAAAAGATTCAGTTATCCATTCCCAAAGTCCAAGACAAACCAAAATTCTGTGTAAATAAATAAGACTCATCTGGTATTTGTTTTGGTTACTGAAAAAGTCAGGGACTGGATCCAATCTGCCAACAGAGGCCCAACATTAATGATCTTCATCTTTGCTCTTTTCAGCCAGTTATTGATTGAAGACATATTTCACTGCACATAAAACCATGTCATGATTCAAAACATTCTACTTTCTAAAACTCAAGCTCAGAAACATCGATCTCTAACCACCATATAGAATCTTTCTTCTGTTTTACTAATTCCTGTAGATTTGGAGTACATTTTTTTAGTCATTGAACATTTTATTTTTAATTTAATAACCAAGAAAACAGTAGGCTTGACACAGCAAACTAGAGAAGTAGCAAATTAAGAGATAGAGGAATGCTAAAAGTATGTCTTTCAGAAGGATTAAGAGGAGGAAAAAACACACAAAAAAGATGAATTTGAAAATACAGAAGCCTCAAACTTCTTTATTAGAAGACTAGGTGGAAAGAACATAGAAAATTGTGGGAAAGGAATTTTTGAAGCAATTCCAATTGTGGAATGGCTAAATGCATCTAAACAGAGAAGGCGATGGCACCCCACTCCAGTACTCTTGCCTGGAAAATCCCATGGACGGAGGAGCCTGGTAGGCTGCAGTCCATGGGGTCACTGAGGGTCGGACACGACTGAGCGACCTCACTTTCACTTTTCACTTTCATGCATTGGAGAAGGAAATGGCAACCCACTCCAGTGTTCTTGCCTGGAGAATCCCAGGGAGGGGGGAGCCTGGTGGGCTGCCATCTATGGGGTCGCACAGAGTTGGACACGACTGAAACGACTTAGCAGCAGCAGCAAATTCATCTAGAAACTAATGCAGTAGCCATAATTTGTTTAGAAAGATCTGAATCAGCAGATATGTCATTTTTGCTTCCTGTCCTTTCTGTTAATTCCTGCCTTTTCAGTTTATTTAGACACGATGGAGCTCCAGCCACCACGTTGTGAACGTGACATTGAAGGCCACTGAAGCCAAACCATAGCAGGAGGCCAGGTCCCTGAATACTGTGGGAGCTGCCATATAACCTATGGTCAGCCTGATTCCAATTTTGTTATTGAATGAGGAAGAGAAAATCCTAATTAGTTTAAGCCTTTACTTTTAGGGACATAGAGTATGTTTTAGATCCTCATTCTCACCTCAGACGTTTTCACCACTTTCTGTTTATGGCAATGAATTCTTATTAGAACCTTTAAGTCTTTCTTTCCTTGATTTCTATCTTACAGAAGATGACAATCAATCCCAACCTTGGGCAAGCCCCACCATCCACTTTATTTTTCCCTCCCAGATATCACTGGGAAAAGGCAAAAAGTTTACCTGGTCCAGGAGAATACCATACTTTGCCTTCTAGAGAATGAGGCAACCTATTTTCTAGGGATAGGATTTATCCCTATATCAGATGATTCTATCTTCTCATTTCCTTAAAAGAGTGACTTCATAGTTTTTTGTTCACATTCCTCCACTCCCCCTAAAATTTTGGAAAACAGTGTAACCCATTTACATATTTTTTGATTGGCATCTAAAATTTTCTCTCATAACTTAAAGAATTGAAAAGAAAGAATTGTAACAATGGACTCTATTGTAAATAATTGCATTTTAAAATAAAAGCTCTGCTGCTGCTAAGTTGCTTTAGTCATGTAGACTCTGTGCAACCCCATAGACGGCAGCCCTCCAGGCTCCCACGTCCCTGGGATTCTCCAGGCAAGAACACTGGAGTGGGTTGCCATTTCCTGCTCCAATGTATGAAAGTGAAAAATGAAAGTGAAATCACTTAATCCTGTCGGATGCTTCGAGACCCCATGGACTGCAGCCTACCAGGCTCCTCTGTCCATGGGATTCTCCAGGCAAGAGTACTCTTCTATCACTTAAAAAAATATAGATTCTAAACAAGATCTTTTTCTAAATAAGATATTGATTTGATGTTTACCATCATCTGTTTAAAAAATATATGATTATATTCCTAGTAATGAGAAAATTTTACATAATTGCATTTCCTCATGGAACTCACTGTACTCATGAATAACTTTGTTATTCTTAGCAATTTTTTTGGCCTCATGGCACATGGGATCTTAGATCCCTGACCAAGATCGAACCCACATCCCCTGCATTGGAAGCAATTTATAATTTATACTAATGCAATATAGTTTTACTCTTGAAAATCTTATTGTTTTACTTAGTCATCCTTTTCTTCAACAAAAATATGTATATAAATTTGAATATTTAAAGTTTTTTCTATGTTTTTTAAAAAATTATTATGACCAAGTAATCATAATTAATAGTACACAATTTATGAAAACAACACGAATACATTACAAACATTTTTAAGGCTTCAACTATTACTGATTAACATATTTTTTAATGTTACAACTTTTGAGTTATTAAACATAAAAAGTAAAATATTATTGAAAATGTATCTCAATGAAAAAAACAGGAGCTTTTGACAGGAAAAAAAAAGGTACCCAATTGCCTTCATTCACTTCCTTATTACCTAATTTGATATATCCAATTATCCCTTTGATGACAGTAATGGAACTGTTCCCCTCTGAATGCAAACCACCCTAGTTAGCTGGGAGATGGCTAAGAGGCATGGCTTGCTTTTGTAAAGTGAGAGAAGGGCTATTGTGAAATAGAAACCTTGATTTTAGAGGAATTCTTAGGCAAAGCAATTTGAAGGAAGAATATATATCATCTAGAGATTGAGTCTCTTAAAACTATCCATGTTTCTATATCCTAAGAAAATCATGTTCTCCCAGAGGACCCTTGTTCCAGAACAATGCGCCTTCAGTGTTCTTCCTTCTTATCCTAGTCTGTCTCCTTAAAAAAATAACCTACCCCAATACTTTTCTTTCCATTCTCATATCCAGGCTGCACCTTATTCTTTCCTCAACCACCTGGACTTCCCTGAAACTGATCTCTTGAAGACCAGCCAACTGCAAACTCCAGTGGTTACTTTTCATTCCAAGCTCAATAAGTAGTATTGACTCCATCATCCCTTTCGAAACTCTCCTCTGTTGATTTTCCTTCACCATTTTCTCCTGATTGTTTTCTACTTATCAGTTACCTTCGTTGTCTTCTTTCTCTGCCACCCTCTCAAAATCATCATTTCTTTGGATTTTAAACACAGACCTCTTCTCATGCCACCTGCTCTTCTTTGCAATCCCTACTCCCTCCTCTTCAATTACTAAATATCCTTGATTTCCTTCTCCAGTTAAGTCATCTCTACCTAGATGTCCTACATGTTTGTCAGTATTAAAAGGTGGATTTTCATCTCCTTTCTCAAACCTTCTTCTGGTATTCCTTAGACTGTGTGTATCCAGCATCCAGTTGGTCAAACCAGAGACCTGGGAGTAGCCTATAATCCTATCTCCTCTCTCACTTTTATTTACTATCTACAAATTGTTGCTAAGTAGTATCAGTTGGGGTTTCTCTGGTTCCTGCTACAGAGAAAAAGCTCATGTATGTACAACAATATGTGAAGAAGAGTACCGAAGTAGTCTGGGCTTCCTAGATGGCTCTAGTGGTGAAGAACCCACCTGCCAATGCAGATGAAAAGACATGGGTTTGATCCCTGGGCCGGGAAGGTCCGCTGGAGGAGTAAATGTCAACCTGCTCCAGTATTCTTGCCTGGAAAATCCCATGGACAGAAGAGACTGGCGGGGTACAGTCCATGGGGCAGCAAAGAGTCAGACACGACTGAGTGACTAAGCACAGCACACTCGGCACTGACGTAGTTTATAGAAACAAAGAAAAACTAAGCATCATGAAGGATAGAAACTGGGCAGTTCTCAGGATCTCCATAACAGAAACTTGAAGATCATCCCTCAAGGATCTGCCCCCAGATGATTCAGCAACAACACAGCCTTTCACTTCCAGATGTTGCAGAATAAGAATCATAAATCCCAAGCTTTGATTCAACCTTCGTTGAAATTAAAACAGACCATAGGTTGAAATGATAATAGGTGAGACTTATGTATTGTTGACATAAATTCTCTCAGAATCCAAAGTACCCTGTTGAGGAATTCCCTGGTAGTTCAGTGGTTAAGACTCCATGCATCCACTGCAGGGGGCATGGGTTCAATCCCCAGTCGGGGAACTAAGAGCTTGCATGTCACAAGGTGCAGTCAAAAAAACAAAAACAACAATAACAACAAAAACCCAAGGTACTCTGTTGGTCTAATATTTCTCAATAACAGAAGAGATGATTAGAAAAATTTACATTCTGATGACTAGAGGAGCACAATGAATAAGAGATTAACTCTTAAATGGACAAAGATCATGTTTAAATTTCCAACATATGTCAGCTCTATTTCTTCTTCTTATGATATAGTTTCTTTAATACCTAGTAAGAGACTCCTGTCTTAAGCAATTGAATTTTCTCATTCACATCACAAATGAATTCACAAGCCTTCGAGGCACTGAATATACTCTGTGGCTACTTTTTATCAGCCCAAGGCTATTCTGAATTCCTCTTTCTCATAGCTTTAGAAATTAAAATCACCTCAGTTGATTCAAACCCAAACAAAGTTTCATTTCTTTGACAGTGTCAAGTTTAAAAGCTTGGGATGAGAGAGTTGATTGACTTAGTTTAGATCACTGATCCACCCTGTGATAGGGAATGGGAAAATTGAGCAACAAAACAAACAATAATAACCACATCCCACTAGTCTAAAGAGCAAAAATTCATTCTCCCTAGCTCTATTTGGGAATTTCCTGGCAGCCCAGTGGTTAGGACTAGGACTTCCACTTCAGGAAGGGGATGGGGTGATAGGTTAAACTAAGAACCTGCAAGCTGTTTCGTGTGCACCCCCCTCAAAAAAAGCTTTAATCTGTCACCTTCTCTCCATACCTTGCTTTAGTCTACTTAAAGACATCTTTTGGTAAAAAGAAGTCCTCTCTTTCATCTTTGGCATTCTGACTTCTTTGTTTTAGCCTGAAAAAGTTCACAACTGTTACTCTCATTACCAGAGATTTCTTATTTATAATTGAGATACAATGCACCTTATTGGCAAACTTTTTCTGTAAAGAACTAGCTAGTAAATAGGTTTTGTGGATCATACAGCTTCTAAGTTACTCCGCCACTATAACACTGAGAGTAGCCGTAAACAATGAAACCTGGCTGTGTTCCAATAAAACTTTATTTACAAAGGCAGCAGCCTGGCTCATAGTTTGCCTCTCATCTAGGAAATTCCTGAGAAAAAAGAGTCTGGCAAGTGAACAGTGTGGACTTGCATGTCTAAAAACATCTGTATCTACACTTTAACAACCAGAATGACTGCAATAGAATTCTAAGTTGGAAATACCTTCCCCTCATAATTTTGGAGGTACTGCTCAATGTTTTCCTACCTTCCAAAATGCCTCATTTCCTTCAGCTCAGCTAAATCCACTAGCCTGCCAAGGTAGGACTCTGCTTTAGGCTTTTATTTAGGCTTCCAGAGCTACTTTGCTTCATTATTAACTTTTTTTTTTTCATTTCTAAAAAGAAAATCCATTTGAAGAAATTGACTGTTATGTTTTCCAGTGTCCTTCACCCAAGAAATAGCTTTTCCTATAATTTGGTACCAAGAAAAATTTGAATCTCAGAGAAACTTCTGTCTTTATGAGCCCATCAGAATTAAATAACCCATTGTGATTTACTTGATTGTTAATGTCCTATTGGATTAAACTCATAACATAGCAATTCATTTATATACTCAGATGTTTAGTAAATGGAAATCAATTGAAGGAAAGGAGAAAGGGAGGCAACTATTTTGGCAGGTATTGCAGTATTCCAGATGAAAAGTAGTAGAGATGGAAAGCTGAGCTGCAAATCCAAGACACAATTCGAGATAGACTCAAGAACAGGAAGACGAATCATGAATTTTCCAGTTTAGGAAAGTTTCCAGGAAGTGACAGAGTAGCTAATATCACTAACCAAAGTAGGGGCTTCCCTGGTGGCTCAGACGGTAAAGAATCTGCCTGCGATGCGGGAGACCTGGGTTTGATCCCTAGGTTGGGAAGATCCCCTGGAGAAGGGAACTGCTACCCACTCCAGTATTCTTGCCTAATACTTTGGCCACCTGATGTGAAGAGCTGACTCGTTGGAAAAGACCCTGATGCTGGGAAAGACAGAAGGTAGGAGAGACGAGGACAACAGAGGACGAGATGGTTGGATGGCATCACCAACTCAATGGACATGAGTTTGAGCAAGCTCCCAGAAATGGTGAAGGACAGGGAAGCCTAGTATGCTGCAGTCCATGGGATCACAAAGAGTTGAACACAACTGAGCGACTGAACAACAACAAATCAAGGTAGGATTGGTATGGAGATGAGAAAAAAGCTAAGAAGCTAGGTTTTGAATATGTGAGCTGTCTTAAGTAAACATTATTGATTATCACTCCCTTCCTATCTGCTGCTGCTGCTGCTAAGTCACTTCAGTCATGTCCAACTCTGTGCGACCCCATAGATGGCAGCCCACCAGGCTCCCCCGTTTCTGGGATTCTCCAGGCAATAACACTGGAATGGGTTGCCATTTCCTTCTCCAATGCATGAAAATGAAAAGTGAAAGTGAAGTCTATCAGTCATGTACGACTCTTCGCGACCCCATGGACTGCAGCCTACTAGAATCCTCTGCCCATGGGATTTTCCAGGCAAGAGTACTGGAGTGGGCTGCCATTGCCTTCTCTGCCCTTCCTATCTACTTACTTTCAAAAAGTACTATAGGTACTTTAAATATAGTACAGGTTATATGGAAGAACAAAGATTGTCATTAATGAGAAATCCAAGTTGTAACACAAACGGGAACACAGCTAGCTGAGGTCAATGCAAAGATGAACATTCCTAAACCAGTAAGGACATCCACTGTAACTAGGTAATGTCAACATATTCAGAAAATCATCTGTCCACATTGCAGCCTGTCCTTGTTTCTTGTCCCCAAGAGCATCAGAGGCCAGCCAGTGGGGCCTTTGGAGCAAAACTGGCATCCAGTGTCTAGAAAGCAGCCAGCTCCAAAGATGAGAACTGACTCCTGGGTCATGAGTGCCTAGCATGTTTCATGGGAGTCCAGTTTTGTATTCAGGGGCTCAAAGAACGTTTAATTCTAAGCCCCACCCAGAGAAATATACTGTGACTCTGCCCGGATTCACCTTTGGAACTGGATCTATGAGTCAAGGAAGATTCATAGGCAAACAATGCTATACACACTGTCAGACAGAAGAATAGCTGTTGACACCCTTGAATTTACCCCAGGCTAGGAAATGCAGAGAATCTTTCTATTCTTGCACTACAAACCCCATGCTTCTGTGCATTCTCTCAGGCTGACCCAACCTCTCTTTCTTACCCCCAAACCCTCCACTGAGCCCTCTGGAACCTGTTTAGTAGCTATGAACACCCCTCCAACTTCAGTGTCACAGAACCCATTTCTACTTCCTACCTTGTCTGTTAATGGCTTTCTTCATGCAACCCTTTTCCGTATAAAGTGCTAAATCTCTTACACCTCACATTCCACTGGTCGGGTGGTACAATCAGCATCATCCTGGTTCCTCACTGCTGCCTGTGGACCAGTGCTCTACCTAGGTGAGGTGTTCCTCTCCATTCTAAGTCCTGGAGCATCTTGGATGTCACTATCCATTGATGGAGCCGTCCATACTTGGCCTTTGCTTTCCTTGAATGTGTCTTCTGGTTCACCTTCCCCTTCATTCCACTGCAGTGACCCACTCCTGTGGGCACACTGTAGACTTGGTCACCACTTACAACTCTTCTACTGCTTAAGCCTTCCCATCTTTTAGCCCACCCATTAGCCTGTCTTTCTGCCTTTCACTCACTTATTCAAATATTCATTCTTTTCAGAAAGTTAGGTTTAATGAATTACAAAATTGTAAGCTTTATCCAGGTTTAGTATTTTGGCAGCACCAGGTTTTGGTTGCAGCATGTGGGCTCTAGTTCCCTGACCCAGGCACCCTGCACTGGAAGCACGGACCAACACGAAAGTCCCCAAACTACACATACTTAAAGAGTACTATTCAATGAGTTTTGACATATGTGTACACAATGAAAATATCACCACAATCAATAAAATGAATATGTCTGTCACCTCCAAAAGTTCCCTCGTGGTTATTTCTACTTCTCTCCCTGTACACCCTCTCTCCTTCCAGGCAAGCAATGCTTTGCTTTGGTCACTATAGATAACTGCTGGAGGAGGAAATGAAAACCCACTCTGGTATTCTTGACTGGAGAATCCCATGGACAGAGGATCACAAAGAGTTGGACATGACTGAGGGACTGAGCATACATGCACTATAGATAAATCTGTATTTTCTACAATTTCATATAAATGGAATAATATACTATGTATTTTTTTTGTTTGACTTCTTTCACTTTGAGATTTTATCTAGATGTTCAGTTCAGTTCAGTAGCTCAGTTGTTTCTGACTCTTTGCGACCCCATGGACTGCAGCACACCAGGCCTCCCTGTGCATTGTCAACTCTCAGAGTTTACTCAAACTCATGTCCATTGAGTTGGTGATTCCATCCAACCATCTCATCCTCTGTTGTCCCCTTCTCCTCCCACCTTCAATCTTTCCCAGCATCACGGTCTTTTCCAACAAGTCAGTTCTTCACATCAGGTAGCCAAAGTATTGGAGTTTCAGCTTCAGCATCAGTCCTTCCAATGAAGACTCAGGACTGATTTCCTTTAGGATGGACTGGGTGGATCTCCTTGCAGTCCAAGGGACTCTCAAGAGTCTTCTCCAACACCACAGTTCAAAAGCATCAATTCTTTGGCACTCAGCTTTCTTTATAGTCTAACTCTCACATCCATACATGACCACTGGAAAAACCATAGCCTTGACTAGACGAACCTTTGTTGGCAAAGTAATGTCTCTGCTTTTTAATATGCTATCTAGGTTGGTCATAACTTTTCTTCCAAGGAGCAAGCATCTTTTAATTTCATGGCTGCAGTCACCACCTGCAGTGATTTTGGAGCCCAAGAAAATAAAAGCCTGTCACTGTTTCTACTGTTTCCCCATCTATTTGCCATGAAGTGATGGGACCAGATGCTGTGATATTAGTTTTCTGAAAGTTGAGCTTTAAGCCAACTTTTTCACTCCCCTCTTTCACTTTCATCAAGAGGCTCTTTAGTTCTTCTTTGCTTTCTGCCATAAGGGTGATGTCATCTGCATATCTGAGGTTATTGATATTTCTCCTGGCAATCTTGATTCCAGCTTGTGCTTCATCCATCCAGCCCAGCGTTTCTCAGGATGTACTCTGCATATAAGTTAAATAAGCAGGGTGACAATATACAGCCTTGATGTAGTCCTTTCCCTATTTGGAACCAGTCTATTTTTCCATGTCCAATTCTAACTGTTGCTTCCTGACCTGCATACAAGATTTCTCAAGAGGCAGCTCAGGTGGTCAGGTATTCCCAGCTCTTGAAGAATTTTCCAGTTTGTTGTGGTCCACACAGTCAAAGGCTTTGGGATAGTCAATAAAGCAGAATTAAATATTTTTCTGGAACTCTCTTGCTTTTTTGATGATCCAGTGGATGTTGGCAATTTGATCTCTGGTTCCTCTGCCTTTTCTAAATCCAACTTGAACATCTGCAAGTATACAGTTTACGTAATGTTGAAGCCTGGCTTGGAGAATTTTGAGCATTACTTTACTAGCATGTGAGATGAGTGCAATTGTGTGGTAATTTGAGCATTCTTTGGCATTGCCTTTCTTTGGGATTGGAATGAAAACTGACCACTAGACCATTCAGGTATGACCTAAATCAAATCCTTATGATTATACAGTGGAACTGACAAATAGATTCAAGGCATTAAATCTGATAGACAGAGTGCCTGAAGAACTATGGACGGAGGTTCATGACATTGTATAGGAAGCAGGGATCAAGACCATCCCCTAGAAAAAGAAATGCAAAAAGGCAAAATGGTTGTCTGAGGAGGCCTTACAAATAGCTGTGAATAGAAGAGAAGCAAAAGGTAAAGGAGAAAAGGAAAGATATATCCATTTGAATGCAGAGTTCCAAAGAATAGCAAGAAGAGATAAGAAAGCCTTCCTCAGTGATTGGTGCAAAGAAACAGAGGAAAATAATAGAATGGAAAAGACTAGAGATCTCCTCAAGAAAATTAGAGATACCAAGGGAACATTTCATGCAAAGATGGGCTCAATAAAGGACAGAAATGGTATGGACCTAACAGAAGCAGAAGATATTAAGAGAGGTGGCAAGAATACACAGAACTGTACAAAAAAGATCTTCATGACCCAGATAATCACAATGGTGTGATCACTCACCTAGAGCCAGACAGTCTGGAATGCAAAGTCAAGTGGGCCTTAGGAAGCATCACTACAAATAAAGCTAGTGGAAGGGATGGAATTCCAGTTGAGCTATTTTAAATCCTAAAAGATGATGCTGTGAAAGTGCTGCACTCAATATGCCAGCAAATTTATCTGCATGTAGCATGTTTTAATAAACCCTCCTTTTAATTGTTCTGAAGTATTCCATTTTCCAAGGCAAACCATTCAATATCACAGTAATCCAGGTCTATGCCCCAACCAGTAATGCTGAAGAAGCCAAAGTTGAACGGTTCTATGAAGACCTACAAGACCTTTTAGAACTAACACCCCAAAAAGATGTCCTTTTCATTATAGGGGACTAGAATGCAAAAGTAGGAAGTCAAAAAACACCTGGAGTAACAGGCAAATTTGGCCTTGGAATACGCAATGAAGCAGGGCAAAGACTAATAGAGTTTTGCCAAGAAAATGCACTGGTCATAACAAACACCCTCTTCCAACAACACAAGAGAAGACTCTATACATGGACATCATCAGATGGTCAACACTGAAATCAGATTGATTATATTCTTTGCAGCCAAAGATGGAGAAGCTCTATACAGTCAGCAAAAACAAGACCAGGAGCTGACTGTGGCTTAGATCATGAACTCCTTATTGCCAAATTCAGACTTAAATTGAAGAAAGTGGGGAAAACCACTAGACCATTCAGGTTTGACCCAAATCAAATCCCTTATGATTATACAGTGGAAGTGAGAAATAGATTTAAGGGCCTAGATCTGATAGATAGAGTGCCTGATGAACTATGGAAAGAGGTTCGTGACATTGTACAGGAGACAGGGATCAAGACCATCCCCATGGAAAAGAAATGCAAAAAAGCAAAATGGCTGTCTGGGGAGGCCTTACAAATAGCTGTGAAAAGAAGAGAAGCGAAAAGCAAAGGAGAAAAGGAAAGATATAAACATCTGAATGCAGAGTTCCAAAGAATAGCAAGAAGAGATAAGGAAGCCTTCTTCAGCGATCAGTGCAAAGAAATAGAGGAAAACAACAAATGCGAAAGACTAGGGATCTCTTCAAGAAAATTCGAGATATCAAGGGAATATTTCATGCAAAGATGGGCTCGATAAAGGACAGAAATGGTATGGACCTAACAGAAGCAGAAGATATGAAGAAGAGATGGCAAGAAAACACAGAAGAACTGTACAAAAAAGATCTTCATGACCCATATAATCACGATGGTGTGATCCCTGACCTAGAGCCAGACATCCTGGAATGTGAAGTCAAGTGGACCTTAGAAAGCATCACTACGAACAAAGCTAGTGGAGGTGATGGAATTCCAGTTGAGCTATTTCAAATCCTGAGAGATGATGCTGTGAAAGTGCTGCACTCAATATGCCAGCAAATTTGGAAAACTCAGCAGTGGCCACAGGACTGGAAAAGCTCAGTTTTCATTCCAATCCCAAAGAAAGGCAATGCCAAAGAATGCTCAAACCACCACACAATTCCACTCATCTCACACGCTAGTAAAGTAATGCTCAAAATTCTCCAAGCCAGGCTTCAGCAATATGTGAACCGTGAACTTCCTGATGTTCAAGCTAGTTTTAGAAAAGGCAGAGGAACCAGATATCAAATTGCCGACATCCACTGGATCATGGAAAAAGCAAGAGAGTTCCAGAAAAACATCTATTTCTGCTTTATTGACTATGCCAAATCCTTTGACTGTGTGGATCATAATCAACTGTGGGAAATTCTGAAAGAGATGGGAATACCAGACCACCTGACCTGCCTCTTGAGAAATCTGTATTCAGGTCAGGAAGCAACAGTTAGAACTGGACATGGAACAACAGACTGGTTCCAAATAGGAAAAGGAGTACGTCAAGGCTGTATATTGTCACCCTTTTTATTTAACTTCTATGCAGAGTACATCATGAGAAACGCTGGGCTGGAAGAAACACAAGCTGGAATCAAGATTGCCGGGAGAAATATCAATAACCTCAGATATGCAGATGACACCACCCTTATGGCAGAAAGTGAAGAGGAACTCAAAAGCCTCTCGATGAAGGTGAAAGAGAAGAGTGAAAAAGTTGGCTTAAAGCTCAACATTCAGAAAACAAAGATCATGGCATCCGGTCCCATCACTTCATGGGAAATAGATGGGGAAACAGTGGAAACAGTGTCAGACTTTATTTTTGGGGGCTCAAAAATCACAGCAGATGGTGACTGCAGCCATGAAATTAAAAGATGCTTACTCCTTGGAAGGAAAGTTATGACCAACCTAGATAGCATATTGAAAAGCAGAGACATTACTTTGCCAACAAAGGTTCGTCTAGTCAAGGCTATGGTTTTTCCTGTGGTCATGTATGGATGTGAGAGTTGGACTGTGAAGAAGGCTGAGCGCCGAAGAATTGATGCTTTTGAACTGTGGTGTTGGAGAAGACTCTTGAGAGTCCCTTGGACTGCAAGGAGATCTAACCAGTCCATTCTGAAGGAGATAAGCTCTGGGTGTTCTTTGGAAGGACTGATGCTAAAGCTGAAACTCCAGTAGTTTGGCCACCTCATGCGAAGAGTTGACTCATTGGAAAAGACTCTGATGCTGGGAGGGATTGGGGGCAGGAGGAGAAGGGGACAACAGAGGATGAGATGGCTGGATGGCATCACTGACTCGATGGACGTGAGTCTGGGTGAACTCCGGGAGTTGGTGATGGACAGGGAGGCCTGGCGTGCTGAGATTCATGGGGTCACTAAGAGTCGGACACAACTGAGCGACTGAACTGAACTGAAGTATTCCATTGTATGGCTGTTCCATTATTGTTTATTTTGTAGCCATTCATCACTTGCTGGTCATTAAGATGTTTCCAGTGTTTAACTATTACCAAAAAAAGCTGCTGTGAACAGTCACATAAAATTATGTTTTCATTTATATTGAGGTATAATTCACTCATAATAAAATTTACGTATTTAAGGGTTACAACTCTATTTATATAATGGCCAGGATCTTCTGTCCATGGGATTTCCCAGGAAAGAATATTGGAGTGGGTGTCATTCCCTTCTCCAGGAGATCTTCCCCATCTAGGAATTGAACCCAGGTCCCCTGCATTGTAGGCAAATTTTTTGCCATCTGAGCCACCAGGGAAGCCCATATAATTTGACAGGCATACACAATTATGTAATGACCACCATAATCAAGCTACAGAGTATTTCTATCACTCCAACAAGTTCCCTGAGTCCCTTCCTTCCACTCCTGGTATCTGGCAACCACTGATTTCATTTCTGTCCCTATAGCTCTGTCTCTCTAGAATGGCATGTAAATGGACTCATGCGTTGTATATACTGGTTTTTGTCTGGCATCTCTCACTTATAGCTTTTGAGATTCAGCTATACTGCTGTATATTTCAGCAGTTCACTCCTTTTTGTTACTGAGTAGTATTTCACAATTTGTTCACTAGTTGCCATACATTTGAATAGTTTCCAGTTTGGGGCATATGCATTAATAAAGCGGCCATAAGCACTCCCACACAGCTCTTTTTGTGGGCATATGTTTTCATTTCTGGTGAGTAAATATCTAGGAGTGCGGTATGCTGGGTCAAAAGAGTCGGACACTAGTGAGCGACTGAAATGAATGAACTGATAGTAAGTCTATATTTAATTTTTTGAGTACATGTGGTTAGGCAGGAGAGCTTTCTTTTTTTTCTTTTCAGGCAATAGTCAGCACTCCCAGACAGGAAATCATGGCCTCTTCTGGCTCTTGAATCCTTGGAGTCCCAGCTGAGCCAGGACCATAGGCACCTGGAAACAAGGTCTTGATATCCCTGAGGCAGCTCACAGCTGCAGGAGCTCAGAGATTCCCAGAATCCTAAGGAGACACCTCGAAGGCTGCCTCGGGAACCCAGAGGTGGAGACAAGCAGGCAGGACCATGGCTTTTTAGTTTCTTTAATGTGGGGTGATTTTAGAGGAAGCATAAAAATCTGACAGACTCACCCCTTCACACACACAAGCTTCCTCCTCACTTCCATATAAGATATGGCCTGGAAGCTGGGCAAGGAACTGTGAAAACAGGAAACTGTAGTGTACATAAAAGGTCATAGGGGAATACTAGGCAGCGATGAAAATAAATGATTTTCATTGATTTGTAACCACAGGCAACAATAATGATAAATCTCAGAGACATAATGTAGATGAAAGGAGCTATATACAGAGTGCATGTGATGATTCTTGTTATCTAGGCTCTAGGTTCCAGGTATGGAAACACATAATATTGCTCTACTCTGTTGTTCTTGTTGTTGTTCAGTTGCTCAGTCGTGTCCTGCTCTTTGCTACCTGCTGGACCGCAACATGCCAGGCTTCCCTGTTCATAGAATTCTCCCCACAAAATTACTGGAGTGGGTTGCCATTTCCTCCTCCAGGGGATCTTCCTGACCCAAGGCTTCATTGAGAACTTATGAAAGGGTGAGAACATGAGCCATCCAAGATATCTAGGCAGGTGGCAAGTCAGCCCTAAGTATCAGGCAGGTTGGAGGGAGAGGGATAGCGAGGCGGTTACTCTGACAACACACAAGTAGAAGAAAGAGTTCAGGGAGTTTATCAGTGGCCAAATTCCATCAGCCTTGTAGGTCACTGTAAAAATTAGAATTTCTACCCTGGGTGAAATGGGAAACCTTTTCAGGGTTTTCAGCAGAGGAAGTTCATAAGCTGTTTTCATATTTTAAGCATTTCTCTGGTTGCTATGTGAAGAGACAAAAGAAGAAAAGTTAAATCAAGACGCCATTGCAATAATCCAGGCGAGGCATGATGGGCGGTTTGGACAATCATGGTGGCAGGTGTAAAAGTAATACATTTGATATTTGTTCAAGTTGCGGCATTATGACTTGTATTGAATGCGTTGCTAATATGCTTCTGCGGTGGGGGTTTTGCAGCCTGGATTTCAGGGAAAGGTAAGGAAGGAAGAGGGGAAGGATGCTTTGAGGTTACCAAGGAAAGAGAACATCATAGATCTGAAAACCTGAGATGACTCTAGGCCTTTAGGCCTCTGGCGCAGCAATAATTCCGCAGCTGAGACCACCAGCACTTCCCAAAGACCATGCGCAACAGGCCGGGGTAGGAGCCTATGGAAACCACAGACCTTTAGCAAAGCTGGACAAGCGCATCCCGGGAATCGTAGTTCTGCGCCAGTGCGCAGGCGCACTCAGCTCCCCGCCACCTTGCGCGCGCAGCTCCTGCAGGACCAGTTTCTAGAAGCTCATTGCGGTGGCGTTGGTCCTGGCTGCGGGTCTTGACGCAGGTAGCGGTTGCCCCTGGCCCCTAGTGTGGGGGCCGAGGCCAGGTTGCCAGTTCCAAGGGCGTACCTGGGGCGGGGTGGGGGCCGAGGGCAGTCTCGCTGTGCACTCCCAAAATTGCAGCTTCTGCCGGAGATAAGCGCGCTCCTGGATGGAGCTTTCCTCCATCCCTTCCCTGAGCCCACGGTCTTGCAACTTCGCTACTTTGGTATTTTGGGCGGGAAAAGTTATTGTGTGTGCGTGAGGGTAAGGGGGGCTGTACCGAGTATTGCGGAATGTTTAGCAGCATCCCCGGCTCCACTCATTAGGTGATAACCAAAACGTCTTCAGACGTTGCCGAACGCACCCCGTGGGGCAAATCCCCCCTCCTCCTCTTTTGAGAACTTCCTTCTGCCTGCGTCACATTTTCACGGAGCCTTTATTGTAAACTCCCTGGAGATCGGGACGAGTGTCTTAGCTACTGCAGAGTCCCAGGTGCCCAGAGCGGCTCTAGGTACGTGGTGGGCGCTTAATATTTGGCAGAGGAATAAATGACGTCATGCATAGTGTGTGCGGCACTCTGTGCCCCTCAGAGGTGGGTAATTAACTGACGTTGTAGCTGGAGGAGAGTGTCCTCACTTGTCGCAGTGTAGCCCATCTAAGACATCTAAGACTGTATTGTCATTTCTTGAGTGCTTTGTGAGGGTGGGGGTCCCGTCTGACCCGTTCGCGTCTGAATCCATAGTCCCTAGTTCCAGATCGTTGTTGATGGTTAGTTATTGATGGAGTGAGAACGCATGCAACACAGGGCAGACTGCGTAGAAGAGTACTTGGGGATCGGAGAAAGCCTCATACAAGAGGTAGCAGTGGAGTCGGGTTTTAAAGAATGAACAAGTTTGGTAGAGGAAAAAATGTCAGCATTCCAAGGGGAGGGAATGAATGACTCTAGTGCAAAGGCAGAAGTGGGTAGAGTTGCTGGAAATGGAGATACCTCTTTATGGCTGCAGTGTCCATCAGGGGCAGCTGCAGCGGAAGGTGAGGTCATACCGACAGGGTTTCAAGATCATCATGCGTGACTTTTGCGTTTGAATTTTGTGTTGAGACAGTTGGGGAATTACAAGACCGTATTTTGCATATTAGAAGAAATCCTTAGGCTTCAGTGTAAGACTGAAATTGAAGGAGGCTGTCCTTAGGTAATTTCAGTAGGAGAGAATGGAGAGGTTCTTAGGAAATAAAGCCACCAGAACTTGGTTATTGATTGTGTGAGAAATTTGAGAGTCAAATATGAAATCAGGTTTCTGAGTTAAGCAACTGGTGGGAAACTGTGTGGCCATTCACCAAGAGAGGGCAGGGGTGGAGTCCGTTTGGAGCCTCTTGTAACAGTGAGCCTTTTCTGATACATTATGCTGATGAGTATCTGAAGAAACTGTTTTCTTGAAGGGTACATACCTTTATTTACCCTCAAGTAACTTCTCAGCTTTTCACTTACAGAGAAAATCATTCTTTTAATATAGTAGTTGGGCAGGGCAGTTCTACGCCTCTGAGAATGTGTGTGTCTATGAAAGTGAAGTCGCTCAGTCATGTCCGACTCTTAGCGACCTCATGGACTGCAGCCTACCAGGCTCCTCCTTCCATGGGATTTTCCAGGCAAGAGTACTGGTTGCCATGGCAACCCACTCCAGTATGTATCTATAACAGAACCAAATCAAGAACAATGATTTTTAGGATTCACAATTTGTTTCACTTAATTTATCTTTTATGTTTCTTGATGGTTTCTGCAGGACCATAAAGTGGATCCTTGGAACACTTGGTACTTTGCCGGAGAGTGCCTGTTGGTGGACTGTGCTGACATTCAGAGTCTAAAGGAGACTGGATTTCTGTTGGTGATACATACTGCAAGCAGGAGTAGCCTAAACAAGATGACAGCTGTCTCCCCAGATCCTCACACTCTGGTCTCAAGTGAACAGAGCAAAGTCCTTAGGATGGAGACTCCTGGGAATCCGGAATCTCTAATGAGAAGAGACGCTGCTGACCCAGAGTCTTTCAGACAGAGGTTCAGGTGGTTTTGTTACTCTGAAGAGGCTGGACCCAGAAAAACTCTGAATCAGCTATGGGAGCTTTGCGTTCAGTGGCTGAGACCAGACATCCACACGAAAGAACAGATTCTAGAGCTTTTGGTGTTTGAGCAGTTCCTGACCATCTTGCCTGGGGAGATCAGGATTTGGGTCAAATCACAGCATCCTAAGAGTAGTGAGGAAGTGGTGACCCTAGTAGAGGATTTGACCCAAGTGCTTGAAGAAAAGAAAGGTGAGATTAATAGGTGAAGGGGGGAAGTGGGGGAGATCATCTCAAGATATGACAGTAAACTCCCCAAAAGAGTGTTTTCATTCAACAAGTGACTTTTGTGCAAAATGAAAGAAGCAAATTACTATATGATATTACACATATGCTGTTCCACCTTAATACATCTCATAAATATTTTAAAGATTATTATAAAAAGTAAATACATTAAAGTAGTAGGTATGTGGAATGAAGGAAGTCAGAT
This sequence comes from Bubalus kerabau, assembly GCF_029407905.1. Classification (NCBI taxonomy): domain Eukaryota; kingdom Metazoa; phylum Chordata; class Mammalia; order Artiodactyla; family Bovidae; genus Bubalus; species Bubalus kerabau. The sequence continues at coordinate 170,709,712 of NC_073627.1, forward strand.
TTTGTGAGCCTAGGAATTGAAAGAATATTTTAGAGGGTAATAGGAGAAAGCTTGGGTTTCAGTACGAAACTGTATGTGTGGCTGTCCTCTGTGTTTTAAGAGTGTAGGAAAAACTTTTTTTTTGTTTAATCTGATTTTTTTCTCCAGAGTGACATACATAATAATTTTTAGTCTGAGGAGCCCATTTGAAAGGCTGCATTGTTTTTTTCCCCCTTCCTAGAACCAATCTCTCAAGATTCTGTTATTTCCCAAGAGGAGAACCCTGAAGAAGATAAAACAGTTTCTGTTCTTCCAAATACTGAGTCTCAGGTAAGCTTCCTTTCACTGGTTTTCATTCTTTTTTTTTTTTAACCATAAATTTTCATTCTTAAGTTAATTTTTAAATTGAGGTCTAGTTGACACCCAGCATTGTGTTAGTTTCAGGTATATAATGTAATGGTTTGATATTTGTGTATATTGTGAAATGACAACCACCGTAAGTCTACTTAATGTATCTTACCATATATGGCTACAGACCTTTCATTTTTAAGTACATGCTCACTGAGCTCCTCCTGGGTGTTATAAACACACTAGACTAATTAAGACCATCTCCTTTTCCTCTCAGTCTTCACATTCTTAGGGCTCATTCTTCAAATGCTATTTTACTTCAGTTATCAGAATTGGTCATAAGTCTGACTCTAATAAGCTCAAAAGTATTTACTAAAATCCAGCAATTATTCTTCATAAGACTGGTCAGGTGGAAATAGAATTATATTTCCTGAACATGACAAAAAAACACAAAAAAACATCTGGATAGTGTTGCAAAATAAAAAGCAGTCCTCACAATACCATTAAAAAGATGAGGTTGTCTCATCTTACTGTATTAATGAGTATTTTCTGAATATTTTAGCCAATCCAGTGTGATAAGAAACAAGTGAGGTAAGTATAGATATGAAAGAAGATGTATATTATTTACAGATAATGTAGTCTTTTTGGAAAACCTTAGAGAATCAACTGAACATGTACTGAAATTCATTTAGCGCCTGAGAAAAGTAGCTGATTACAAATCAGTGTTTTCTATATACCAATAATTTTCAGGAAAAAAAATTCTTATTCGCAGTGGTAAATAATAGTGCTCTAGTAGCCTGGTAATAGCTCTGATTACCAGGTAATGGCTCTGAGTGGACATGTATCGGGGACATATCTCCCTGATGTATATCTACTTCCTTGTCTCTGGAACCTGAGGATGTTACTTTACCTGGAGGAGAGGTCTTTGCAGATGTGATAAAATAAGGATTTGAAATGAGGACATTATTCTGGATTGTATGGGTGGGCCCTCAGTGGCATTAAAGTGTACTTAGAGTTTGAACACAGGAACAGGAGAAAGCGATGTGAAGATCGGAATGATAAGGCTGCAAACCAAGGAACACCATGGAATGCTGGCAACTAAGGAACCTGGAAGAGGCAAGGAATGGATTCTCCCTCAGAGGGACCAGTTCCACCAACGTCTGGATTTCAGACTTCTGGTCTCCAGAATTTGGGGAAATAAATTTCTGTTTTCTTAAGCCACCAGGGTTACGGTAATTTGTTCCAGCAGCCACAGGAAAGCTACTACAAGTGCTAATAGGCACTCTGCTGTATTGCCTCAAAATGTTTTGCTATAGAGGATGCTGTGAAAAGTGTATTGTAATGATTAATTGTGCTTGTTTATAATTTAGAATAATTGTAAGTGTATGTTATTGAACGCAGATCCTTGTTTGATTGTGATAGAAAGTAATTGCTACTTAGAATTGAGAGGGTAACAGGCAGGAAGGGCAGGGGTCTCCAAATGGAGGAAATAGGGTGCAAGGGTCAGACTTTTTCTCTCTCTTAAGTGGCAGGAGGAAACAAACTAGCAATATTTTTTTCCTTCTCTATACAAATTTAAAAGGAGGTTTCTCTTAAAATACTGTGTTGCCATAACACCTGGTTTCACCTGAAGTTAACTATTTTCAAACCTTGAGTTAACCAATGCATTTTTCTTATGGAAATGTTTGACTTAAGCGATGTCAATGTACTATGCATTTACCCCAGACTCTGTCTTCAAGTTGGTTCTGCCTAATGGCTCAGAACCTACTTGACAAACCAGTATGTTATACTCAGATATTGTTCCCCTGATCTATGTAAACGAAACTATTTGTATGGTGATCTACCCTTCTGCAAGATTCAAGTCAATCATTTTATGGCCCGGGATGAATCATCTGGTGCCAAGATTATCCCAAAATGCATCTTATGGATAAGGGGCCTGGTGCCATTCTGAGTTTTAAGACATTCCTTTCTTTCATTAACAGACTGCTAGCATTGGAGAAGGAAATGGCAACCCACTCCAATGTTCTTGCCTGGAGAATCCCAGGGACAGAGGAGCCTGGTAGGAGGCCGTCTATGGGGTTGCATAGAGTCAGACATGACTGAAGCGACTTAGCAGCAGCAGCAGCAGCAGTGACTATATAACATCCAGCTGAAGACTAGCAGGGGGGGTACTCTTTCTGCCCCCTTCTGATGCCTATGTCAGAAGCTTTCTCTGTCTCCTTTATACTTTAATAAGACTTTATTACAGAAAAGCTCTGCGCAATCAAGCCTTGTCTCTGGCCCCAGATTGAATTCTTCTCCAGAGGCCAGGAATCCCGGCATCTTTTCATTCAGCAACAAGTTTTCAGAATCAGCTGGAAATTATAATTTGGAATGTAGTCAGTGATGTTACTCTTCCATGTTTAATTTAAAGCTTATAGAACTTACATTGATTCTGCAGATTTTGGGACTGGGAAATGTAATTTGTGTTCTTCATTTAATATATTCTGTTAATCCTAGAAATCAGCGTGTTAGGGCAAATTTGATCAATGTTAGTCATTCCAGAGAATCCTTGTATAGCATTTCACACCAAGGGCTAAATGGAAAAGGAGGAGATTGTATCATAATCTTGTTCTATTTCACTTGTTATGGTCGTATAATAGCTACCTTGTAGTTTGCGTGCAAATTCTTAAAAGACTTGAAAACCATCACATCTATTACTTTTGAATTCTTAGGATCTGTTTGGGAGTAACACAATGCACACAGGCTGTCTTTGGTGTTCTAGGAATCCATGACACTCAAAGATGTGGCTGTCACCTTTTCCAGAGGAGAGTGGAGGAAACTGGAGCCTTCTCAGAAGGAGATATATAAGGAAGTGCTGCTGGAGAACTATAGGAACCTAGAACTTCTGGGTAAAGACATCTTCTCTTCATGATTTAATGTCTAAACTGAGTATCTTTTTGTCCACTAACATTGGAAGATAAGTGCTATTAAAGGTTTTGGCTGAGTTTACAGGAATCATATGCCTAAACCTTAAAATGGGTCCTAAAAATGTACTTTTATATAGAGTTTTCTTAAAAAAAAGTGTCTTTGCTCCATTGAACTGAAACTGTTGAGCATCATTTTGCTGTCATCAAGGCCATACCTTCCCCAGTTTTCTCCTCAAATTCCAGTACTGAAGTTTACTTTTGACAACTTCTCTTCCCTGAAGAACTAAAGGCTATGAATGTTGGAATGTCTTTGTTCTAGACAAAAATTTTCTATTTTCTCTGAATAGGCTTTCCAGTTTCCAAGTTAGATTTGGTTTCCCAGCTGAAGTGGGCTGGACTACCACGGCTGCTGCAAAAAGAAGTCTCCAAAGGCTGTAGACCAGGTGAGTAGGTGAAAAGTAGAGAAGGACATTGCAGCAGTTGCCTACCAAGTCATTTGAAAGAGGCTGTGAAATGTTGGGTGGGCTAGGTGCTAACATAGATGATGAAAATTTCTGCCTTGCCTTCCTAGAATATTCATTTTGATAGGAGAGACACTCAGTTTGGGTCCTCGGAGAAGGATGCCAAGATTGGCCCCATCAGAGACTTACTGGGGGGAAATAATTCCAGGCACTGGAAGAGGCTGGGGTTGCTATGAAGGTGCTGCAGGTCTGATACCTGTGACAGGAGAGGGAAGGAAGGAAGGCTGAGTAGGAAAAGTCTTAGATTGAAGTGCAGGTTGAGAAGATTTTAGTAAAGCCAAAAATGAACCTCCTGCCAAAGTCATCTAGCAGAGTCGTATGCCTTGCAGAAATGGGCCCAAGTATAATTGCCATTCTTGTCATTGACCGGGAGCACCTCTAGTGAAGTGGCCTTGGTGTGATGCTGTGGTGGAGTCAATGAGCATCAAAAGGGGCTATCAAGTAAGTGCCCCAGAGGAGATTTGAAGGGCAAGTTTCCATGGATGCTATAGATACAGAAATCAGGACAAAATGTGTTTTTAATGGGATGTACACTATAATAATGGCATGTATAAGGAGCAATGGGAAAATATAGGAGCAAGGGCATAATTAACAATTGAATCTTGAAGAATAAGTAGGAATTCATCCAGTGGACAGCATGTTTAGTATAATTCAGTTTTGTTAAAAGAAGAAAAAAATGTACATATACATGTATGTCTAAATGTATAGATATGGGTTTTTACTGTTAATATTTGGAGAGCATTCATGTTAATACTTGGAGAAGGCAATGGCACCCCACTCCAGTACTCTTGCATGAAAAATCCCATGGACGGAGGAGCCTGGTGGGCTGCAGTCCATGGGGTTGCTAAGAGTTGGACACAACTGAGCGACTTCACTTTCACTTTTCACTGTCATACGTTGGAGGAGGAAATGGCAACCCACTCCAGTATTCTTGCCTGGAGAATCCCAGGGACAGGGGAGTCTGGTGGACTGCCGTCTATGGGGTCGCACAGAGTTGGACACGAGTGAAGTGACTTAGCAGCAGCAGCAGCAGCAGCATGTTAATACTGGTTATCTTTGAGGAATTACATTTTTTCCTTATTCTTCTCTTTCTTAAACTTTAATAATAAATCTTAACTAGATTTTTAAAAATTATAATAAATGATTATTTATACATCAGTTGGGCTTCCCTAGTGGCTCAGACAGTAAAGAATCTACACCTACAATGCAGGGGACCCAGGTATGATCCCAGCATCAGGAAGATCCCCTTGAGGAGGGAATCTACCCACTCCAGCATTTTTGCCTGGAGAATTCCATGGACAAAGAAGCTTGGTGGGCTACAGTCCGTGGGGTCTCAAAGAGTAGGACACAACTGAGTGACTAACGCTTACACTTTCACTATATATCAATACTTTAGTTTAAGAAAAAACAGTAATTTGCTTTGCTTTTTGTTGTTCAGTTGCTCATTCCTGTCCAATTCTGCTACCCCGCGGACTGCAGCATGCCAAACTTCCCTGTCCTTCACCATCTCCTGGAGCTTGCTCAAACTCATATCTTTTGTGTCAATGATGCCATCCAACCATCTCATCCTCTGTCCTCCCCTTTTCCTCCTGCCTTTAATCTTCCCCAGCATCAGGGTCTTTTCCAATGAGTTGGCTCTTTGCATCAGGTGGCCAAAGTATTGGAGCTTCAGCATCAGTCCTTCCAATGAATGTTTAGGGTTTATTTCCTTTTGGATTGATTGGTTTTATCTCCTTGCAGTCCAAGGGACTCTCAAGAGCCTTCTTCAACACTTTTCTCTAGTTCATCTTCCTTTTTTTTTTATTTGCCATGAGCTTTAATTTTGGATCTAACTGGCACCCCGTCTTCAGTTACAATGAAAGTGAAAGTTGCTCAGTCATGTCCGACTCTCCGAGCCCATGGACTGTACATCTGTGGAATTCTCCAGGCCAGAATACTGGAGTGGGTAACCTTTCTCTTCTCCAGGGGATCTTTCCAGCCCAGGGATGGAACCCAGGTCTCCCACATTGCAGGTGGATTCTTTTATCAGCTGAGCCACAGGGAGGCCCAAGAATACTGGATTGTGTAGCCTATCCTTTCTACAGAGGATCTTCCCAACCCAGGAATAGAACTGGGGTCTCCTGCATTGCAGGCAGATTCTTTACCAGCTCAGCTATCAGAGAAGCCCTCCTTCTTCAGTTAAATTGCCAGTAAAGAAGGTCAGGAAAACAGCTTTAGAATTTGGGTTGGGAGAGTCATATGCATGGAGGAACTGGGATAGTGGAGGGAGGTTCAGGGCTGAACCCCTCAGGAGTAACTGCCTGGCCCTCACAGGAAGATGATGAAGACTTAGATGTCATCCCTAGAAGACATCTTGTTGTTGGGGAGATGCCAACCACAGTCCCGGGTGCAGGGGGTGCCCTGGGCCTCTAGGACCAGACCTTGGGCCAGAGCCGTGTACCTGCTGGGCTCATTGGGCTCATAGACTGACAGTACCCTCTCCACAATTAGCCCTGCATTTAAGTCAACCTCTTGGCTGTTTACAGTGTAATTATATGAATAAAGGAAAGCAGTTGTCTTCTTATGTTTAAGTAACATCTGGGAGAGTAGTTTTGAAAATGGAATCTAAAACTGTTCTGAGAAAAATTTAGCAGCATTGGTATAAATACATGCCTCTCCCCCCAAGCTGCTTATGTAAAAGAAGTATCATTTAGATGTGCAATTTATTTCAGTTCATTTCAGTCGCTCAGTCGTGTCTCTTTGCAACCCCATGAACTGCAGCATGCCAGGCCTCTCTGTCCATCACCAACTCCCAGAATTTACTCAAACTAATGTCCACTGAGTCGGTGATGCCATCCAACCATCTCATCCTCTGTTGTCCCCTTCTCCTCCTGCTCTCAATCTTTTCCCAGCATCAGCTCTCATCTTTTCCAGTGAGTCAGCCGTTCGCATCAGGTGGCCAAAGTATTGGAGTTTCGGCTTCAACATCAGTCCTTCCAGTGAACACCCAGGACTGATCTCCCTTAGGATGGACTGGTTGAATCTCCTTGCATTCCAAGGGACCCTCAAGAGTCTTCTCCAACACCACAGTTCAAAAGCATCAATTCTTTGGCATTCAGCTTTCTTTATAGTCCAACTCTCACATCCATACATGACTACTGGAAAAACCATAGCCTTGACTAGACGGACTTTTGTTGACAAAGTAATGTCTCTGCTTTTTAATATGCTGTCTAGGTTGGTCATAACTTTCCTTCTAAGGAGTAAGTGTCTTTTAATTTCATGGCTGCAGTCACCATCTGCAGTGATTTTGGAGCCCAAAAAAATAAAAGTCAACCACTGTTTCCACTGTTTCCCCATCTGTTTGCCATGATGTGATGGGACCAGATGAAAAATCATTTATAACTTACTGGAGAAAAAGTTTTTGACAGACAAAGCCATAATCAATACCCATGATTTATAAAAAGATCATGCAGATCAGTAAGGAACCCTGAGTCTGTTAGAAAAATAAGCAAAGAACTTCAACAGATAGCTGACCAGAGTAACTGACAGAAAGAAACTTTAAATAGCTATGAACATGAAAAAAATGTTCCAAGTCACTTGTCAGCAATGTAAGTTACATTTAAAGAATAACACTATTTATTATGAATCAAATTTGCAAAGGTTTAGAGAAAAAGCATTTGGCCAGAGATGAGTAATCAAGTACTTTTAATCATGTATTGTCTGGTGATAGAACTTTCTACCCTTTGTTTCAGTCACTTTTATGACTCACTTCTGAGGAAATATTAATCATTTGATAAACATTCCATACAGAAATAATTAGTAACATTGATATGATGGATTATTATATAACTCATAAAAATTGTCTTTATGAAGAATTAACCAATGAGATGGGAAAGAATTATGAAAAAAGTAACTACATATTATATATATAGATTTTCTATCCTAAAATATGTAGAAAATTTCTAGAAAAAATCAGAATTTTTAATAATGGCTAACTTCCAGGTAATAGGATTTTATATTTTATTTTCTTTATTTTTTTTGAAAAGCACTCATTAGCACTTAATGAACCTCCATCCATGTAGCATCAAGCTACCAGGACAGCACCCTTAGTCTTCTTCTCAGCTCTTCTGCTAAAGAATTTGGCCTTCAGTGTGATAGGTTGCTTTGGGAGCTTTCTTTTCCCCAGAACTCAATATAGTAGCCCCAGTGTACCACATCATGTGAAGAGCAACTCCAATTTTTTTGACAGCATTTACTATATCAACTCACTCACTGAGGTCCATAGTTTATCCAGGTTGACATTTGGGCAAAAGCTCTGGTTCCTTGCTAAGTGGTAATGCCTCATACCAACTTTCCCCAAATTAGTGTAGTGTAACATTTGTCCTTTAGTTGTGTCTGACTCTTTGCTACCCCGTGGACTGTAGCCCACCAGGCTTCTCTGTCCATGGAATTCTCTAGGCAAGAATACTGAAGTGGGTAGCCATTTCCTTCTCCAGGTGGTCTTCCCAACCCAGGGATCAAACCTGGGTCTCCCACATTGCAGGCAGATTCTTGACTGTCTGAGCCACCAGGAAAGCCCAACGTTACCTGGGTGATACCTTGTCAAAATTGATCCTGTAGTGACACATGCCACCAGTGTTACCCTGATCTCCAGGAGGTTTCCAGTGTCTGCTGTGCCTGTGGCTCATGTGGCCCTTAAGTTTCCAGATCTTCCTTAGTCTGGGTGGCATGTCAGCAACTGAGACCATAGAGGGAAGGCCCCCATGAAGTCTTCAGAGCTGCCCAGCGTTTTGTATTTTATAGTTGACTGGTTAAAAGTCAATCTTATGAAAGTGATACTGTAAGCTCATGATTAAGAGCCAAGATGAAAAAAAAAAAATAAAAAAGAGCCAAGATGAATGATAAATAAAAGAATTAATAAAGGAATTCAAGGTTCAGACCTTATTTTCTTGGGCTCCAAAATCATTGCAGATGGTGACTGCAGCCATGAAATTAAAAGATGCGTGCTTCTTGAAAGAAAAGCTATGACAGCATATTAAAAAGCAGAGGCATGACATTACTGACAAAGGTCTGTATAGTCAAAGCTTTGGTTTGTCTAGTAGTCATTTATGGATGTGAGAGTTGGGCCATAAAGCTGAGCAGTGAAGAATTGATGCTTTTGAACTGTGGTGTTGGAGAACACTCTTGAGAGTCCCTTGGACAGCAAGGAGATCCAACCAGTCCATCCTAAAGGAAATCAGTCCTGAATGCTCATTGAAAGGGCTGATGCTGAAGCTGAAACTCCAATACTTTGGCCACCTGATGCGAAGAACTGACTCATTTGAAAAGATGCTAATGCTGGGAAAGATTGAAGACAGGAGAAGAAGGGGACAACAGAGAATGAGCTGGTTAGATGGCATCACGAACTCTGTGGACATGAGTTGGAGCAAGCTTTGGGAGTTGGTGATGGACAGGGAAGCCTTTTTGTGCTGCAGTCCAGGGGTCACAAAGAGTCAGATTAAACTGAGCAACTGAACTGAACTGAAGATTCAGAGAGGAGCGCACACCTTGAGTATGGTGTTAGAGACTCTTGGGACTTGAACCCTAGGCCTTACCAGATTTTTATATTCGTGATAGTGAAGGTGCACTGGGGTCGAATTCTAGGCAGTCTGAAGCATTAAGACTGAGAAAACAGGACTGAAAATGCAGTCCTGTCATGGACAATAAAGAGATGCCTGGTTAGAGTATCTGCAAGGTTGGTAGGGGGCTGGTGGCTCAGTGGTAAAGAATCCGTCTGCCAATTCAGGAGATGCAGGTTTGGTTCCTGGATTGAGAAGATTCCCTGGAGAAGGAAATGGAAACCCACTTCATTATTCTTGCCTGGAAAATCCCATGGACAGAGGAGCACAGTCCATGGGGTGCAAAAGAGTTAGACACAACTTAGGAACTAAACAACACGGTTGGTAGGGCCAGATGGGTGGTAACCTTTGAAAGTCTAACATAGGTGGTGTTGCATGTTTGTGATGTGATTAACATTGTCTATAAACTTTGTGGTATTAGGCTGCTTTGAGGAGAGCCAGTGTGGTGTATGGATCAAAAGAGTGGGCTTTGATGTCAGACTGGGTGGCTCTAGCACTTACATGTGACCTTGGATAAGCTAATTATATTCACTCTGTGTGATTAGTTGTCATATCTATAAACCAGGGATAATGACAGGTCCTACTTCATAGGGTTATTGTGAAAATTAAGTGACATTCAAGTAAATTGCTTGGTATGGGACCTGGCCTTTGGTAGTTATTCAATAAACACTTGCACTGTCATATTACTATTTGGAAAGAGAATAAATTGATGTAAGGAGAGTAAGTTTGAACCTATCACAGAAATTTGAAACAAGGGTGAGAACCTGTATCTCTAACTATAAAGCACAAACCTATCATCTTCCTTAGTATTTTTCCTAAACTCTCAGTTCCCCCAGTTTCCCCATGTCACTTTTCCCTTCCCTGCTTTATGAGACTCTGAAAATTTTCCAGGCCCTGTTTCTTACAGTTTCTGTTGTCTCTGTTCCTAGTCCCAAATGCAGCAGCTTTCTTGATTGCAAATAGGAAATACTCTGTTATTTCTTTCAGAGTGTGAACTTGGTGGTGGATTGAAAGAATCTGGCGGAAGTCAAGATGTTCTTATGGAAGAATCGACTTTAGATAAAATAATAGAAAGGTATCTAATGAGTGGCGATTGTGACTCTATGGGAGAATCCTGGAAACGTTATGGCAGATTCGAGGATGGTTGTAGCAATAGGGAACATTCACAAGGACAAATCACACAGAAGAAAACTCATGGGAGAGGCAGTAAGGGTGAGGAGTTTGACCCAGAAAGGAGTCCCTTTGGAAGTAGCTTCAAACCACCTTCGGATCTAATTAAACATCTGAGAGTCTATTTAAGGAAGAAATCTCGGAGGTACAATGAAGGCAAGAAACCCTTTAGTTTTCATTCAGATCTTGTCCCAAACCGCAAAGAACACAGCGGTGAAAAGCCAAGGAAAGGTAACGAAGGCAGGAAGGTCTTAAGTCACTCTTCTTCTCGGACTGAACATCAGAAACATCAGAAAAGTCGTGCAGGGGAGAAGTCTCAGAAGTGTAGTAACTGTGGAGTAGCCTTTACTCAAAGCTCATCCCTCAGTAAGAAAAACTCCTCTACATGTGAAAAATGTTGGAAAGATTTAGGTCAAGATGCATCCATAGATAAAGACGAGGGAACTGAGACTGGAGAAGGAACCCATAAATGCAGCAAATGTGGAAAAGCCTTTGGCTATAGTGCCTCACTGACCAAGCATAGGAGAATTCACACTGGGGAGAAACCCTACATGTGCAATGAGTGTGGAAAAGCCTTCAGTGACAGCTCATCTCTCACGCCACACCACCGAACTCACAGTGGGGAGAAGCCCTTCAAGTGTGATGACTGTGGGAAATCTTTCACCCTAAGCGCCCACCTCATTAAACATCAGAGAGTTCACACTGGTGAAAAACCCTATAAATGTAAAGACTGTGGGAGGCCCTTCAGTGACAGTTCATCTCTTATTCAGCATCAGCGGATTCACACTGGAGAAAAACCCTACACGTGTAACAACTGTGGAAAATCCTTCAGTCACAGCTCATCCCTTTCCAAACATCAGAGAATTCATACAGGAGAGAAACCCTATAAATGTGGTGAGTGTGGGAAAGCCTTCAGACAGAATTCTTGCCTTACCCGACATCAGAGGATTCACACTGGAGAAAAACCATATTTGTGTAATGATTGTGGGATGACTTTTAGCCATTTTACATCTGTAATTTATCATCAGAGACTTCATTCAGGAGAAAAACCCTACAAGTGTACCCAGTGTGAGAAAGCCTTCCCTACCCATTCACTCCTCAGCCGTCATCAGAGAATTCATACAGGTGTCAAGCCTTATAAATGTAAGGACTGTGGAAAATCCTTCAGTCAGAGTTCATCTCTCAACGAACATCATCGGATTCATACTGGAGAGAAACCCTATGAATGTAACTACTGTGGGGCAACCTTTAGCCGGAGCTCAATCCTTGTAGAACACCTGAAAATTCATACTGGAAGGAGGGAGTACGAATGCAATGAGTGCGAGAAGACATTCAAAAGTAATTCTGGCCTCATCAGGCATCGGGGATTTCACTCTTCAGAATAATTCTTGGAAATATAGTAAGGTGCGGGGTGTGGGTTTACACAGTTCTCCCTCATTAAAAACTTAGAGTGTAAACTACCACTGCATTGATTAGTAGGAAATTTAGTCACAGTGGTCCCTTATTAAAAACCTGGGGTGTATACTGCCACAGCATTGATTAGTAGCTGCAGCTTTGGTGGGTTGGCAGCTAGGAAAAGTATTGTTTTGTCATTTACCCTTCTTCTTTGCAAGGATGTCAACTTTTGATAGGGAGTGACGAAGGGTTGGTAAAGTCTGTGGAAAGAAGAGAAATTAGCATGTGAAATAATCCTAAAAGGCCAAATGTGAATATAAAAATCGGGGGAGGGGTGCAGGGGACCCACCTTACTAACCTGTTTTTTTCAGACTTCTTTCTCTCCTAGCTTCCCCTTCTACTGCCATGCAGTGTTACAGAAAGAGGACCTGACTGCAGTCAGGTAACTTGAGTTCTGTCCCAGTTTGCCAACTAACTCACTCTATAACCTTGGACAAATCATTTGACCTTTCTGAATTTTCGTTTCTTTACTGGTAAAATGAAGGAGTGGGACTAATGATTTCTGTGGTTTCTTTCACTCTCTCCCTCCCTCCCTCCCTTCTTTTTCTACCTCTGATAACCTCTGAAGCTGTGGTAATAAGTTAAAACATTTTTGATTCATTGGCATTTCAAGTTTCTCTAGTGTAATAGAAAATAACTCATTTAAACTACTGAACTTCTGGCATAGTGAGAATGCAGTATGCTTTTAAAATATTTGATGCTGGAACTGCTCAAAAGCTATGCATAGGATCAAGTCAGTAGAGGTCAAACAGGTTTGCCATCAGGGAATGTCTTGATTGGACAAAGCACCCCAACCCCAGTGTTTGCTCTGGACGTTGGCCATGGGGACTGGGAAATTAAATGGCATATTCCAGGCTATCTCAGCCATGAGAGTGTAACTGTCCTAGGAAAACAGATGAAGGACTGGTTGGGGGGGGGTGTTGGGAAACGGGTACTGAAAACAGCTATTTTGGATGGATTGTCTTTTGCAAGATAGAGTTCTATTTTTAAAAGTTTGTCTATAGTAAGAACAGTTTCCTGTAATCAAAGTGTAAACATTCTGTGTGGCAAAGGTCACAAGCTAAGATTGGGCCTTTTGATGTGTCTTAGTTGTTCTTCATGGTGTGTGTGCGCGTGTGTGTAAGTAGTTGTCACCATTTAAAAATTAGGAAATTTCATACCAAAAAGAAATTTGTCTTGAAAAGTTACTGGGCTGACAACAATGGACCCATATTTCTGTGGGGCAGTCAACTGGTTTTGGGTATCGGCTGCCACCTTTAGAGGGGGAATCTGTTCTCCTTGCAAAGTTCTGTCTTTCATGTAACATGACTTGCCCACTGTAAGAAGCTGATATTATGATCTCCTACCACCTGGAGAGTACCTATCCTAAAACCTAAAGAGATTTTGTAGTAAAATTCAGGAAAAGAATGTAGAAATGATACAGAATAAATTTTCAATCAAGTTTTCCTTTATGAAATTAGACCTGAAAGGAGTAGATGTTAGTGGGTTATTCCTTAAAAATGTCAGTGGTGGAATCTGAATAATAATCTTTAACTGTGAAAAAGGAACTGAAAATCCTGGGTCAGTTAGATTTGGGGCTCAAGTTGTAGGATTCTGAAGGAGCCCCAATGACCACGTGGTGCAGAGTTCCTAAAGTTGAAATTTGAGGCAGCTCTTGAGAATGAAACGGGTAAACTTTCAGCTTATGGAAGTGAAGACATGCTTAATGGTCATCTGAGATTCAGCAATATTTGCTGGGATTTAATGGGTTTAGTTTGCAGTGCTACCTCTGGATACTGGTTTTGGTTTCTTCCTTGTCTGCTTCCCCAGGGTAGCTCAACTACTGATGAGTGAGAAATTGGTCTGTATAGTTACTTCTAAATGGATCAGCCAGAGACATTCTAGACATGGAAGGAATATGGCTTATCAGAGTTATTCACCCCAGTTGAAATTTTTTTGTGAAAAGATGAAAATCCTGATTTGTTTTCTGCAAAGATGCAATCTATAGAGAGAATTAAATATGTAAAAATCTTGAGAAGAGGCTTGTTCCAAGATGTTTACTTGTTACTTTCCCCAACATCCATAAGAGGATGCTTTATAGTTGTACCAGTTGGGAGTCTGGAACATAAACCTGTATTTTGGGTTTTTTTTTATAGTTTTATTGAGATATAAATTGCATATTGTAGAAGTCATTCAAGTGTATAATTCAGTGAGTTTTAACAAATTCAGCAAACTGTACAGTTGGCAGCACAGTCTGCTTTTAGAAAATTTTAGCACCTTAATAAGATCCCTCACACCCATTTGCAGTAATCCCATTCCCACCCTGATCCCAGGTAACCACTAATCAGTCTACTCTCTGTCTCTGTAGAGTTGCCTTTTCTGAACATTTTATATACATGTAATCATATGTGGTCTTTTTTAGTTGTTCATTAACTTGTATCTAATGTTATTTTCTATTTTCATCCATGTTATTTTCTAAATTCATGTGTGTTGTAGCATATCAGTATTTTAATCCTTTTTATTGTCAAATAATAGCTGGTTGGATGGATGTGCCGTATTTGTACATTCACCAGTTGAAGGACATGTGGGTTGTTTCCCATTTGGGGCTGTGAAAAATAATGCTGCTCTGAACATTAGCATGCAGGTCTTTGTGTGGACATAATGTTTTCACTTTTCTTAGATGCCTGAGTTGCTGGATTATATGGTAAATTTTTGTTTTAACTATTTTAAGAAGTTGCCAAGTTGTTTTCCAAAGTGACTGCATTATTTTATATTCTGGACTTCAGTGTGTGAGGGTTCCTGATGAGGTTATATCCTCACCAACCCTTGTTAATTGTTCATCTTTTTAAAAATTTTTATTACAGCTAATATGGTGATTGAAGTGGTATCTCTTTGGGGCTAATGGTATTGAGGATCTTTTCATATGTTCTTTAGCTGTTCATGTACCTTCTTGGGTGAAATATGTTGCCCACTTAAAAAATTAAGTTATTATTAACTTACAGATCTTTTTATTCTACAATAAGTCCTTTATCTAGTATGAGCTTTCTAAATACCATGTACTAGCCACAGAAGGCAACCTCAAATCCTCCTGTACAGCTTTTATCAAAAGCTTGGTTTCAGTAATTGTTTATATAAGATTGCCTAAGGATATTTAATCTGGCCTATTATCTAAATACTTAAATTCATTTTGGAGTTATATCAAACAGTCAAAATGTTTTAAATGTCTTTTGATTCCTTATATAATTTTTTTTATTAACCTGTGTCATCCTTTTTATCTGTTACCCATTTTATTTTAAAATGAAGAACTTACATTTAAAAATGTTTCCTCTTTATGAGTTTCTAGTGAAGAAATTTCTTTGTAGTCTCAGGACAAGACAAGGCTTCTCTTGTCAATGAATTCACTTTTATTTACTTATTTTAGAATTTTTTTGTAGTGTGGTAAATATATATAACATAACATTGAACGTTTTAACTCTTCTGAGATGTATAATTTAGTGGCATTAAGTATGTTCATGTTCTTTCTCATGCATCCCCACCATACATCTCTAGAACTTTTCCATCGTCCCTAACTGAAATTCACTTGTTAACCAATAACTCCTCATTCTCCCCTCCCCCAAGACCTTGGTAACTACCATTCTACTTTCTGTCTATGAATTTGACTATTGTAAACACTTCGTATAAAAGCAATCATTCAATACTGTCCTTTTGTGTCTGACTTGTTTCACTTAGCATCTTTCCAAGGTTCATGTTATAACATGTGTCAGAATTTCATTTTCTTTTCATTATTTTAATGCTAAATAGTTTTCTTTTGTAAATATACCACATTATTTGCTTATGCATTCATCTTTCAGTGGTCATTTAGGTTGTTGCCATCTTTTGGCTGTTAATTAATAACACTGCTATGAACAGTGGTTTGCAAATATTGTTTGAGTCCCACATTTAATTCTTTGAGATATATACCTAGAAGTGGAATCACTGGATGGTTCATCCATGTCTTAGTGTATGGCAGGATTTCCTCCTTTTTTTAAGGATGAGTAATTTTCCATTGTATGTGTATGCCACATTCTATTTGTCCATTCATCCGTCAGTACACATTTAAGTTGCTTCTACCTCTTTGACTGTTGTGAATAATGCTGCAGTGAACATGGGTGTGCAGGTATATCTATTTCCAGCCTTCTCTTTATATACTCAGAAGCAAGATTGCTAAATCATGATAGTTCTGTTTTTAATTATTTAAGGAACTTCCCTACTGTTTTCTATTGCAGTTGCACCCATTTCAGACTCTTACCAACAGTGCTTAAAGGGTTCCTCTTTCTCCACATCCTTGCAACACTGACTATTCTCTGTATTTTTGATAGTGGCCATCCTAATGGTTGTGAGATGGTATCTTGGAGTTTAGATTTGCATTTCTCTGATGATTGGTGATGTTGAACATCTTTTTATATGCCTGTTAGACATTTGTATGTCTTCTTTAGAGAAATGTCTGTTCAAGTCATTTGCCCATTTTTTAAATGAAAAACTTCATTTCCTGTTCCACTCTTTTTCATTGTTTTTATTGTTTTCTTTGCTATGCTGAAGTTTTTTAGGTTTGATATAGTCCATTTGCCTGTTTTTGCTTTAATTTTGCTTGTGCTTTTGGTGTCATATCTGAGAAATCATTGCTAGACCCAGTGTCATGAAATTTTCCCCCTGTATTTTCTTTTAGGACTTTTATAGCTTCAGATCTTATGTTTAGATCTTTAATCCGTTTTGAGTTAATGTTTGTGTGTGGTATAAGATAAGGGTCCATCTTCATCCTTTTGTCTTTAGGTATTCGGTTTTCCAAGCACCATTTGTTTCCACGTTGTGTAGTCTCTGTACCCCTGTTGAAAATCATTTGGTCGTAAGTACGAGTGCATTTCTGGGCTCTCTCTTCCATTGGTCTATACGTCTTTATGCCAGTACCATACTGTTTTAGTTACTGGAGCTTTGTCATACACTTTGCAATCGGGACATGTGAAAAAACCGCTAGCATTTTTCTTCTTTCTTAAAATTATTTTGGCTATTTGGGGGTTAAGATTCCATATGAATTTGTGGGTGATTTCCCTTGTTTCTGTAAAAAATCACTTGGGATAGTATAAATATTTTAACACATTAAGTCTTCAGGCCCATAAATATGAGATGTATTTCCATTTATTTGTGTCAACTGTTTTTTCAGCAGTGTTCTGTAGTTTCCAGTATACAAGTCTTTTACTTACTTGGTTAAGTTCATTCCGTAGTATTTTATTATTTTTAATGATAGTGTAAATGAAATTGCTTTCTTAATTTCCTTTCTGGATTTTTCAGTTACTGTATAGAAATGCAACTTATTTTTTAATTTTGGTTTTATATTCTATCACTTTTGCTGTATTTGCTTATTAGTTCTAACAATTTTGTGTGTGTGTGTTTGTGTCTCTATGTGATGTTTAGAGTTTTCCACATATGGGATCATGTCATCTGTGAAAAGAGATATTATTTCTTTTTTCCTAAGTTGGATGGTTTTTATTTCTTTATTTTGCTTGATTGCTGTGGCTAGGACCCAAGTACTGTGTTGGGTAGAAGTGGCTAAAGTAGGTATGCTTGTCTTATTACTAATGTTAAGACAAGGATAATGTTAAGACAAGGATAAGACGAGGAACAGGTTTCTGTTTTTTACCATTGAGTATGATGTTAGCTGTGATCTTTTCCTTCATGAAATTTATTATGTTGAGATAATTTCCTTCTATTCCCTAGTTGAGTAAATTTTCTCTCATTTTTTGATAGATTTGCTAGATACAAAATCCTCAACGAACTGTGGGTTTTTTTTCTTTTTTTCTTTATGCACTTTAACTAAATCAACCCACCCACTTCTGGTCTCCAAGGTCTCTGAGAAGAAATCAGATAGTTTCATTGAGGTTCCTTTTTATAAAATAAGTTTTTCTTCTTGCTTCTTTCAGGATTCTTTGTCTTTTAGTTTTGACAATTTAATTATAATTTGTCTAGATTTTTGTATTTTTGTGTTTACAAGCATACCTTGGAGATATTGTGGGTTCACTTCCAGACTGCTATAATAAAGCAAATATTGCCTAAATTGGTTCACAGGAATTTTTAGTTTGCCAGTGCATATAAAAGTTATGTTTACACTCTACTGTAGCCTATTATTAACAATTATGTGGTACCATTATGTCTAAAAAACCAATTGTGCATGCTCAGTTTAAAAAACACTTTGTTGCTAAAAAATATACATCTGAGCCTTTAGCAAATCATAATCTTTTTGCTGGTGGAGGGTCTTGCCTTGTTCTTAGGTGCTGACTGATCAGGGTAGAGGTTGTTGGGTTGGGATGGCTGTGGCAGTTTCTTAAAATAAGACAGCATTGAAGTTTGCTGCATCAGTTGACTCTCCTTTTCATGAACCATTTCTTGGTAGCACTCAGCCTCAGTGCTGTTTGATAACATTTTACACCACACTAGAGCTTTCAGTGGCACCCCACCCCAGTCCTCTTGCCTGGAAAATCCCATGGATGGAGGAGCCTGGTGGGCTACAGTCCATGGGGTCGCTAAGAGTCGGACACGACTGAGCAACTTCACTTTGACTTTTCACTTTCATGCACTGGAGAAGGAAATGGCAACCCACTCCAGTGTTCTTGCCTGGAGAATCCCAGGGACGGGGGAGCCTGGTGGGCTGCCGCCTATGGGGTCACACAGAGTCAGACACGACTGAAATGACTCAGCAGCAGCAGAGCTTTCAAAATTGGAGTCAATCCTTTCAAACCTTGCTGCTGCTTTATCAAGTAACTTTATATATAGATGATATCCTAAGTTCTTTGTTGTCCTTTCAACCGTCTTTACCAGGAGTAGATTCCATCTCAAGAAACCATTTTCTTTACTCATCCAGAAGAAGCAACTCTTCATCCATTAAAGTTTTAAAATTGCAGCAATACAGCCACATTTTGAGGATCCATCTCTATTTCTAGTTCTCTTCTGTTTCCACCACATCTGCAGTTCCTCCACTGAAGTCTTGAGCCCCTCATAGTCACCCATGAGGGTTGAAATCAACTTCTTCCACCTGTTGTTTGTGTTGGTATTTTGGCCTCGTCCCATGCATCACATGAGGGTTCCCTGCTGGCTCAGATGGTAAAGAGTCTGCTTCCAGTGCAGGAGACTTGGGTTTGATCCCTGGGTCAGAAAGATCTCCAGAAGAAGGGAACGGCAACGCACTCCAGTATTCTTACCTGGAAAATTCCATGGACAGAGGATCCTGGAAGGTGGGCTACCGTCCATGGGGATCACAAAGAGTTGAACACAACTGAATGACTAACAATTTCATTTTCATGCGTAACAAATATTCTTATTGGCATCTAGAATAGTGAATCCTTTCCAGAAGGTACCTGGATCCATCAGAAACACCCATCTCCCATCAAGTCATTTTCTGTTAATTCCTCTGGTGTGGTGTCTATTAGCTCTTAAATTTCCCCAAGATTTTATCTTGAAACCTTTCACACCCCACCTTTTTGCCATACCCCCAGTCTCTTTCATCATTTCCTTGGTTGGCTCTGTCGTAAGTTCTATGAGATCATGTACATCTGGACAGCAGTTTGCTCCAGCAGGAATTTATTGTTTTCAGCTTGATGGCTTTCATAGCTTTATCTTTAACAATGATGCTTTATCTTTAACAATGATGGCATCTTCAGTGGTGTAATTCTTCCAGACTGTCATGATGTCCTCTCTGTCTAGGTTCTCTTCCATACGGCCAACAATCCTTTCCATAGAGTACCATGTGGAATGAGCCTTAAAGGTCCATATGACACCCTGCTCCAAGGGCTGAATTAGAGATGTTGTTTTGAGGGCAGGTAGACCACTTTGACACCTTCGTTGTTGAACTCATGGGGATCTGGGTGGCCAGAGACATTGTCCAGTATTAGAATTTTAAATGGCAGTCCTTTATTGACAGAGTTCTTCCTGACTTCAGGAATAAAGCACCAATGTAACCAGTCCAGAAAAAGTATTCTTGTCATGGCTGGTGTCTTCTTCCTTCAAGACTTGGTGTTAGCAGCTTCATAGTTAAGGGCAGACTGATCATAAGCTTGACTGCATTTACATAGACAGGAGAGTTAGCTTTCTATTCCTGCTTTAAATCCTGGTGCTTGCTTCTTTTCCTTACCAAAGTGTCTTTTGTGGCATTTTTTTTCCCCAGAATAGGGCACTTACTCCTGCATTAAAAAGCCTGTTTAGGCAGACACACTTTCTCAGTGATTTTTCTTAGTGGCATCTGGAAAGATCTGCTGCCTCTTGGTTGGCAGAAGCTGTTTTTCCTGTTACCTTGACCTTTTTTTTTTAGGCCAAACCACTTTCTAAAATTCTCAAACCATGCTTTGCTGGCTTTAAACTGTCAACCTTTAGATCCTTTACCTTGCTTTGCTCTAAGTTGTCACATAATGACTTTGCCTTTTCTTGACTCATATTAGAGTCTATAGCTATGTCTTACTTAGAGCAAGCTTGCACCCACATAAAAGCTGCATTTAAAGAATAAAATGGTACATAGTTTTAATTAATTTTTTAAACTTTATTTAGGTTGTGCTTGGTCTTAGTTGTAGCACATGGACTCTTTGTTATGATATGTGGAATCTTAGTTCCCTGACCAAGGATCAAATCCAGGCCCCCTGTATTGGGAGCATGAAGTCTTCACCACTGGAGCACCAGGGAAGTCCCTTTTTTAAAATTAGTTTTTGTTGGAGTATAGTTGCTTTACACTGTTGTGTTAGTTTCTAAAAGGTACGTATTTTGCAAAAAGAACAAGGTTGAACTAGTATGGCTGTGGCTGGTAAAACAGATCCAAGAACGCTCATTATAGGCTATGTTACAGCCTAACCCAATAGATAACATCCATAGGCTTCTAGATACAATTGGCAGTGGTATTTGGAATTCAAAAGAAATTGGTTACAGGTAAGACCGAAGGATCTTGGGCATCAGTCTATTTGTTTTTCCTATACATACACATCTATGATAAAGTTTAGGTACAACAAAAGAATAAAAGTGGTTATTACACTGTAATAAAAATTTTGTGAATGTGGCTTCTCTCACAAAATGTCTTGTAATACTGTACTCATTCTATTTATCATGATGATGATGTTCTGACCACGTGGCTCACAGGCTTGGGTTTTGTGGTGATGAGATTAGTTTCCGGGTTGTCACTGGCCAATCATTCTGACTCAGGGTTCTTCCTGGGGGTGTGCGCATCACTCAGCCAAAATGAATTCCAGCACGAAGGATTCTGGGAGGTTGGGAGGACATTTGGACTGTCGTCTCCTGTCTCCTTTTGACTTTTACTGAATTTTTCTGCTTGGTGGTAGCTTGTTAGTATCTTGGTCTTGACCAGGACCTCCTGTTGTAAAACAACTCATCCAAATGGTTACTGTGGTACATGCCCAGGGTGGGTGGTGTGATTAGTGGTTCCTCTAACAAAAATGATAAAATGCCTCCTATGTAATGTAGTATAATGAAGGACATAGGCAACGTGACAAAGCATTTAGGCTGCTATTAACCTTTGGACACTGTCAGAAGGGTCATCTGCCTTGGATGTTCTTGGATCATTGAACTATGACAATGTTGTCATAGTTCAGGAGTGGATGTCAGGAGTAGAAGGTATTGATGATTGGGGATCCCCGGCAGGACACAGCAGGATGATGTGAGATTTCATCACGCTATTGAGAATGGCATGCAATTTTAAAACTTATGAATTGCTTATTTCTGGAATTATACATTTAATTTTGGGGCTGTAGTTGACAGCTATTAAACTGCACAAAGCAAAACCATGGATAAGTGGCATGAGTACTAAAGTGTAGGTGGCTCTGGAAATCAAGTTCTCCCCTTCCTCAGAATTTTTTAAATTGTTTTAGGGTATTTCCGTGCTAGGGATCAGTCTGTGGTGAAAGCCTCAACTTTTCTCAGGTCTTTTCTGAGCCCATCTTTTCCTGGGCAGAGGCAGTGGCTTTCTAAATTCTCACATACAGGCTTTTTTTCCCCTTTTTGTTGTTACTCAGTTGATAAGTCATGTCCGATTCTTTGTGACCCCATGAACTGCAGCACACCAGGCTCCTCTCTCCTCCCTGAGTTTGCTCAAATTCATGCCCATTGTGTCAGTGATGCCATCCAACTGTCATCCTCTGCTGCCCCATTCTCTCTTTGTCCAGCATCAGGGTCTTTTCCAGTTGAGTCACTTCTTCGCATTAGCTGGCCATAGTGTTGCAGCTTCAGCATCAGTCCAAAAACCAGATGTTTTGTTGTCCATTTAAATCCCCTGGGAATCACTTGAAGCCAGTGGCAGTGGGGTGGGGGTGGAAGAATGGCCATTCACCTATGTGTCTTATCTTTCTTTATGATCAGAAGCAATCATCCACAATCAGGACCTCAGACTCGTATTTGGAGGAAAAGGTCTTTATTGCCCATCTTGGTTCCAGCAAGTCCAGTGTTTGGGCTGGCTGATTGTGGGGTGGTAGCTGCTACTGAAAGGCTGGAATCCTCCACTGTTAGTTTCAGTTTACCAGTTAAGTTTTCCTCTGGACATTGAAATCCTTAAAACAGAGTCCTGCATTCCAAAGTAGCTCACTTTATGTACTTTGATGGTCAAAACCAAAATCAGATTGATTATATTCTTTGCAGCCAAAGATGGAGAAGCTCTATACAGTCAGCAAAAACAAGACCAGGAGCTGACTGGCTCAGATCATGAACTCCTTATTGCCAAATTCAGACTTAAATTGAAGAAAGTAGGGAAAACCACTAGACCATTCAGGTATGACCTAAATCAAATCCCTTATGATTATACAGTGGAAGTGAGAAATAGATTTAAGGGCCTAGATCTGATAGATAGAGTGCCTGATGAACTATGGAAAGAGGTTCATGACATTGTACAGGAGACAGGGATCAAGACCATCCCCATGGAAAAGAAATGCAAAAAAGCAAAATGGCTGTCTGGGGAGGCCTTACAAATAGCTGTGAAAAGAAGAGAAGCGAAAAGCAAAGGAGAGAAGGAAAGATATAAGCATCTGAATGCAGAGTTCCAAAGAATAGCAAGAAGAGATAAGAAAGCCTTCTTCAGCGATCAATGCAAAGAAATAGAGGAAAACAACAGAATGGGAAAGACTCGAGATCTCTTCAAGAAAATTAGAGATATCAAGGGAACATTTCATGCAAAGATGGGCTTGATAAAGGACAGAAATGGTATGGACCTAACAGAAGCAGAAGATATTAAGAAGAGATGGCAAGAATACACAGAAGAACTGTACAAAAAAGAGCTTCACGACCCAGATAATCACGATGGTGTGATCACTGACCTAGAGCCAGACATCCTGGAATGTGAAGTCAAGTGGGCCTTAGAAAGCATCACTGCGAACAAAGCTAGTGGAGGTGATGGAATTCCAGTTGAGCTATTCCAAATCCTGAAAGATGATGCTGTGAAAGTGCTGCACTCAGTATGCCAGCAAATTTGGGAAACTCAGCAGTGGCCACAGGACTGGAAAAGGTCAGTTTTCATTCCAATCCCAAAGAAAGGCAATGCCAAAGAATGCTCAAACTACTGCACGATTGCACTCATCTCACATGCTAGTAAAGTAATGCTCAAAATTCTTCAAGCCAGGCTTCAGCAATATGTGAACCGTGAACTTCCTGATGTTCAAGCTGGTTTTAGAAAAGGCAGAGGAACCAAGATCAAATTGCCATCATCCGCTGGATCATGGAAAAAGCAAGAGAGTTCCAGAAAAACATCTATTTCTGCTGTATTGACTATGCCAAAGCCTTTGTGTGGATCACAATAAACTGTGGAAAATTCTGAAAGATGGGAATACCAGACCACCTGATCTGCCTCTTGAGAAATGTGTATGCAGGTCAGGAAGCAGCAGTTAGAACTGGACATGGAACAACAGACTGGTTCCAAATAGGAAAAGGAGTACGTCAAGGCTGTATATTGTCACCCTGCTTATTTAACTTCTATGCAGAGTACATCATGAGAAATGCTGGACTGGAAGAAACACAGTCTGGAATCAAGATTGCTGGGAGAAATACCAGTAACCTCAGATATGCAGATGACACCACCCTTATGGCAGAAAGTGAAGAGGAACTCAAAAGCCTCTTGATGAAAGTGAAAGTGGAGAGTGAAAAAGTTGGCTTAAAGCTCAACATTCAGCAAACGAAGATCATGGCATCCGGTCCCATCACTTCATGGGAAATAGATGGGGAAACAGTGGAAACGGTGTCAGACTTTATTTTGGGGGGCTCCAAAATCACTGCAGATGGTGACTGCAGCCATGAAATCAAAAGACGCTTACTCCTTGGAAGGAAAGTTATGACCAACCTAGATAGCATATTGAAAAGCAGAGACATTACTTTGCCAACAAAGGTTCATCTAGTCAAGGCTATGGTTTTTCCTGTGGTCATGTATGGACGTGAGAGTTGGACTGTGAAGAAGGCTGAGCACTGAAGAATTGATGCTTTTGAACTGTGGTGTTGGAGAAGACTCTTGAGAGTCCCTTGGACTGCAAGGAGATCCAACCAGTCCATTCTGAAGGAGATCAGCCCTGGGATTTCTTTGGAAGGAATGATGCTAAAGCTGAAACTCCAGTACTTTGGCCACCTCATGCGAAGAGTTGACTCATTGGAAAAGACTCTGATGCTGGGAGGGATTGGGGGCAAGAGGAGAAGGGGATGACAGAGGATGAGATGGCTGGATGGCATCACTGACTCGATGGACGTGAGTCTGGGTGAACTCCGGGAGTTGGTGATGGACAGGGAGGCCTGGCGTGCTGCGATTCCTGGGGTCGCAAAGAGTTGGACACGAATGAGCGACTGATCTGATCTGATCTGATCTGTAAGTACAGTTGTCTAGATAGAGACGGATTCCTGGCGCTTCTTACTGCTCCGTCTTCCCTGACGTCACTCCCTCCATGTCTTCAGTTTTTATCCTGCTCTCTGAAAGTTGTTTGTCAACTTTTATCTTCCAACTCTACTACTAAATGTTTTGAGTGTTTTGTTTCTGTTGTCATTTTTATGTTTCCAAGTACATTTTTGACTCTGCTTTTTTTTTTTTTTAATCATACTCTGTTTCATAGGTGAAATACTCTTTTCTCTGAGGATGCTAATATAGTATCTTTTAGTGTTACTCAGCTCTGTGCATTATCTTTCCTCTGAGTTATTTTTATCTGTTTTTCTCTTTCACCTTGGAGGCTTTCCTCAAATCTCTGGTTATCTTTTGACTATTCACATTTAAGAACAGGGCCCCAAAAAGCCACAGGGAAGGTGTTTCAGTTACCGCAGCACACTGTCCACTAATAGAATGTGAGCCACATAATAATATCAGGTTTTTTCAGGCAAGGCTTTCTTGGGGCCCCTCTTGCTGCAGGGGGGTTTGAGAACAAACAACAGGTTCCCTTGCTTGCTTGTGCCCCTGGGGAGGTTAGCTTCTCCTTATATGGAGTGAGGGTAGGGGTGTCCAGGGGTCAGGCCAGAGGGGTGGGTTATGTGGTTTCCCAACCCTTTAGGTAATGTTATGTGCAGAGGGCATGCACAGCATGCTGCTTTTGCTCTGGGCTCTTCAGAAGTGGCAGAGGGCTCTTTTGATCTCTTTGTATCTTTTGTCCAAAATTTGCCCTAACTGCACATTTCAGATTTTGTAGTAGCCACTTTAAAAAGGTAAGAGAAGACGGTGAATAATATATTTTGTTTCACCCAGTATGTCCATAATCTTACATTAACATATAATCAGTATAAAAAATTATTGGTGAGCTATTCTATATTATTTTTTGTGCTGTGTCCAAAACCCATTTGTTACAGTTGCAGCATATCTTAATTCATACTCTATCCATATTGATAAAACTTAAGAGTTGAAAAGTAGATGCACATAGTTCTTCCAAATGTTCTTTGTTATTAGTCTAGATATACCTAAAGTTTTTAAGTGTTAGAAAATTATTTTCCTTCAATATTTGCATCCACATTGACAAGATTCGTCATATTTTATTAGAAGAATTGATGTGGTTTTGAATAAAAGGGTATCAATTTCAAAGCAGTATCTGTTTAAATCAACTCTTCTGTCAATTCTGTTATTAACATCACATTCAATTAAGTATTACATAACTGGAAACAAAATTAAATTTATCAGTATCAACCATTTTTCACATTTTTCTTAAATGTTTTGCAGCCAAATTATACAATGCTGTTGATTACTTTGAAAATCTGCAGGTTGACTCATATTAGAAAAGTGTGTAAAGTCATTATTTTTTGTTTATATTATGAAATGTTTCAATTTTAACTAATTTTTCTCATCTAAGCCGGAGAAGGCAATGGCATCCCACTCCAGTACTCTTGCCTGGAAAATCCCATGGATGGAGGAGCCTGGTAGGCTGCAGTCCATGGGGTTGCTGGGAGTCGGATACGACTGAGCAACTTCACTTTCACTTTTCACTGTCATGCATTGGAGAAGGAAATGGCAACCCACTCCAGTGTTCTTGCCTGGAGAATCCCGGGGATGGGGGAGCCTGGTGGCTGCCGTCTATGGGGTCACACAGAGTCGGACACGACTGAAGTGACTTAGCAGCAGCAGCAGCATATTCATTGTGATCCTGCCACTTTTTGTCTTTGATTATTGAATATTTCGCAAGCATTCCTTTTCATTCAAGAAAGATCTTAAATTGAAATTCCCAGAAAAGGAAATTTTTGTAAAATTCTTTTATAACTCAACCAAGGAACATTGGTAAAGAACACAAGATCATTAAAACATTATTTTCAACATTTTCATAAACTAGCAGTGATTACATCATTTCATATATGTACTGAAGAATTTTAACATCTATTCATGACTCCCGAAGTCTGCTTTGGAAAACTGAACAGATATTTGCAGTAGCTATCAAATAGTGAAACAAAGCTGTGAGCGG
Organism: Bubalus kerabau; assembly: GCF_029407905.1. NCBI lineage: Eukaryota > Metazoa > Chordata > Mammalia > Artiodactyla > Bovidae > Bubalus > Bubalus kerabau. The sequence continues at coordinate 170,736,585 of NC_073627.1, forward strand.
AAATACCATTTTCTTGTTTTAGAATTCCAATATCTTTGGACCTAACATAATTTCAGTCTTATCTTTATGAAAGAAACTAATTTTTATGTCTCTTGCTGAAATTCTTCTTTGTCAGGTTTAAAATGTCAAAAAACATGTCATGAGTTTGAGTTTTTAGGCAATGAATTGACATTTCTTTGTAAATTTGAATGTTGAGACAGAATATACTCAAAGTTTTCATTTGGCACTGTCTTACATTACACACCTAAAGCTAAGTACTTGAATTTTTCTAATTTTGAACCAAATGATCTTTGATATTATGAGAAGCTTCTTGTATTCTAGGAGCAAAATTAATTAAAGGGTTAGTTAAAAATTTCAATTTTTACGTGTCCTTTTAAGTCTTCCTCATAATTTTCTAGTTAGATTACCATAACTAAAATGGTAATTCCTTCTGTCTTCTCTCCATCTGAGATTTGTGTGTGTGTGTACACGCATGTGCACAAGTATTCAAACCATCTTACAGTTGGCCAAGTATAAGCTCAAAATCCTGTTAAAAATTGTTTTATTGTTTTGATGGAAATGTAATTCTTGTTTCATAAGACTTCATGGATTTTTCTTTTACTATTAGGAAAATACTTATTACTAGAGCGTTGCTAAAAAATGGCATAACTATTAGCTGCTGTCTTATGTAGTGTCTGCTGTATTGAACACTTGTGTACAACAAACAGCCTTCTCATTTTGCCGTGCCTGCAGCGAGTTGCAATCGCTACTCGTCACTGAATGTGCGCTGTACCTTCTTGCACTCGGGTTTTCTTTGCTGTACTAGTTGTGGTACTAGCTTCTGTATTGCACTGAATTCTGCCTCAGTAATATGCCTTCATTAAAATTAAATATTTTTCCATGTTTTTTAATCTAGGAAGTAATTTTACTATATTGCAACTAAAATAATAAGCATCTCAACGTATGACTATGGTTTACATATAGGTGTCGCTGTAACTTCTGCTGTGTGCATAGGTGTGCTCTCACTTGTACTATCTACATAAAATATCCAAGTAAACACTTCTGTGATGTTACTTCAGTGCATAGAAAAAAATCATCTGAACTGAGTCAAGTCTCTTGATTACTAGATTGGTGGAGTGTTTATCTGTGATAACTAGAAATTATGCACGTTCCTGTACAAACATTACAGTACAACAGCAACATCCTATGCTGTGCAACAGTCGAAGTGAATTGTAGTTCTACCAAAACAATAAAGTTGTGTTTAATGGAAAAATACTCACTCTGCCTCAGTTTTTTAAACCTTGAAATATGGCAATGTGCATGTTTCCAGTACACAGTGGCTTTCAATGGCTACCATACTGAATAGTACAGAGTTGGAGAACGCAGTGCTCGCCACACAGCCCAACGAATCAGAGTGATGTAACTCAGTAAAAGTTTATTTTCCAGTCAGGCCTCAACAGTTTCTTTCCAACATTTGCTAGTTATGCCATCTGGAACATACAGCCTCCAAGGTCTCAGAGGTAAGGAAAGCAAGACCTGGAACATTATACAAAGTTTTCAAACACTGGCCTGAAAAGAGCTTAGAACCATGGGTCCCAGTTTGGTGCCAAGGTGTCCCCAGAGCACTGTAAGGAATGCATAAGAGCTGCCTGAAAGTAAAAGTGTTAGTCACTCAGTTGTGTCCAATGCTTTGCGACCCCATGTACTGTCACCCACCAAGCTCCTCTGTAGGATTTGCCATACGAGAATACTGGAGTAGGTTGCCATTCCCTTCTCCAGGGGATCTTCCCAACCCACGGATTGAACCTAGGTCTCCTGTACTGCAGGCAGATTCTTAACCATCTGAGCCACGAGGGAAGCCCAGGATATTTTAAATTTTAGGGAAATGTGTGTGTATACACATACACACATATACTCGACATCAGGTTTCTGATCTAGTATCATCAGTCTGTCCTAACAATGAAAACACTGAGCATAAAAAAGCAACCCTTTGAGACGCAGCAGAGACCTGAGGTCGTGGGGTAAACTGCTGCCCCAAGTTGGGAGAGTCAGATACCGAGTCACAAACTACTGGGATCGAAGCCCTAAAGTAAAACCCTCCACGAGACACAGGGTGGGCTCAGGGACCTTCACCTGGAGGGGGCACATTTGCTGGAGGCTCTGTATAGACAAGTTTGAGAGGTAAAAACATGGGGGGGCACCCAGTCTTAGGGGTGACACCTCTCGTATATATGTTTAATTTCTCCCATGTGGGAAGAGGACACAAAAAGGCAGAACCTTTTAAATTGTATTTGTAAATATTGAATAAATCATTTCATTCGATTCAGAATTCAAAAAGTTCCAAAGGGCATATATTATGGTTTTTCTCTTATCCCCATCCTGTAGACACACCTCACTTGTCTTCCCTGGGGATGAACCATATAATCATATTTATTACCTCTCAATGGAGGTTTTATACATGCACACACACACACACTTTTTTCTCTTGTTTTTTCGTTGTACTACAATTTAATCCCTCCTCTATTTGGTGGCAGAATCAGTTAACCGAGTTGACATTTTCCTGATAACTAAACCGTCGAGTCCAAGAGCTAGGTAACCTTTCCATGTTCAGTCTTTTGTGTTCCTCAGTGATGTTTTAAAACTTTACTCAGAACAATCTCACATTTTCGTAGGCTTACAAAGATTCCTCTGTGTTACTGTTTTTGTAGCTGCTGTGAGTGATAAATTCCTTTCTTGGTCTGTCATGTTAGACCCACCTGTGGAGGACCAGTGGAGGCTGCCCTGAGACCCTTGTACATCAGCAATGATTATTTCTCCTTGTGTAACCATCAGCCATAGCAGTGGTAATCTTGACTTCAAATTCACACATTTCTGCAGGGAGGTACTTATTGAGTACCTAATATATGCCTAATATATGCCACACATTATGCAGGTGGTCTAAATAAATATATGATATGTATGTGAAGCAGACATTTTTGTCTGCACTTCACAGATGAAAAATCAGAAGTTTATGGTTACAAAGGCAGGAAACTTTTGGAGTCCAGAGCCATTATTTTCTATCATACTCCAGAAGGAACTACAGCAGGCAGTTAAGTTCAACTGGCCATTGTTCAGTATGAAAATTTCATTCTCTTGCTAATTATATACCACTTCAATGTATTTTCGCTTCTCTGGTGGCTCAGAGGTTAAAGCATCTGCCTCCAATGCGGGTGACCCGAGTTTGATCCCTGGGTCGGGAAGATCCCCTGGAGAAGGAAATGGCAACCCACTCCAGTATTCTTGCCTGGAGAATCCCATGGACAGAGGAGTCTGGTAGGCTACAATCCACAGGGTCGCAAAGAGTTGGACACGACTGAGCGACTTCACTTCAATGTATTTTATTAGGTGGATCAATCACATTACAATTACTGTTTTTTAGATTATGAAAACACAGATTTTACTAAATGATTAAAAAGAAGCTAATCATCCAAATGATTTCTAGATTCCACTAGTCACTTTTGTTCATGCATTATGAAGTTAGTATATATTTTACTAAATGATTAAAAGAAACTAATCATCTAGGTGATTTCTGGATTCCGTGTGTCATTTTTGTTCATGCTTTCACTATTGCCTTCCCCAGATTCTCTCCTTTTAGCAATCCTATAAATGCAGCTGGCATGTTTTCAAATCCTTCAGTGACGTGTTCATGGTACTGGATTTTACCCTGTATCAAAGCAATAACAAATATAATAGATTAGTTTCATATTCTAAATGATACACTCTTCTCATGATAGCACCAAATTAATTAGTACATCATAGGAAACTTGAACTAGGAAGAGGAGAGCCTGTCCTCTTTGAATTTATAGTCATTTGGTGGGCATGATCCACATACATAGTGTATATAGCAGATTATGCATAATAGCTTATAAAAGGCATCAGGTCACAGTAAATACAAAAAAGTCAGAAGGAAGCAGTTAACCAATTTCTACGTAAATTGAAGAGAAAACTCTAATAATGATCTCGGAAGAGGTGGAAGCAGGAAGGAGTAGGGCACACCCTTCCAGGGTATCATCTATGTTCATCACTCCAGTACCCAGTGCTGTTACCTCTATTTGACCCCTGAAGACACAGAAGCTGTTCAGGAAATGTAAATAACATGACAGTCTAGTAAGCTGTCTTTCCTTCAAGCCAAGATTTGTTCAGTATGTGTTCAACATTCATTTAGCAGTGTGGAAGTGAAGAGTTCATTTAGTGAAGAAGGATTTTCATTTCTCCTTCTATAAGTCACAGTCTCCTAAATGGACCTAACTCACATTTTCACATTTTAAGGGGGTCTTATATGGAGACCTCGACTCTTGAGAGTCCCTTGGACTGCAAGGAGATCCAACCAGTCCATTCAGAAGGAGATCAGCCCTGGGATTTCTTTGGAGGGAGTGCTGCTAAAGCTGAAGCTCCAGTACTTTGGCCACCTCATGCGAAGAGTTGACTCATTGGAAAAGACTCTGATGCTGGGAGGGATTGGGGGCAGGAGGAGAAGGGGATGACAGAGGATGAGATGGCTGGGTGGCATCACTGACTTGATGGACGTGAATCTGAGTGAACTCTGGGAGTTGGTGATGGACAGGGAGGCCTGGTGTGCTGCAATTCATGGAGTTGCAAAGAGTCAGACACGACTGAGCTACTGAACTGAACTGAAATGAAGTTACCTGATAACATTTTCCCTTAATGTATCCCAGTGATGGTTTAGCGTCCTTTATGGATTTATGGAAAAACTTACTTATTTGCTTGAGGTCCCTCAACTAGTATGTAGGCAAGCTGGGATTTGAATCCCTAACTAGAAAGCCCTAGCTCATTCCTGTCCTTGAGGACCAAAGAACCTGGAAAGGGTCAAAAGCTATAATCAAAAGTTTAGAGGTTAAAAGCAGAGGATGAGGGACTTCCTTAGTGGTCCAGTGGTTAAGACTCCACACTTCCAGTGTAGGGGGCATGGGTAAAATCCCTGGTCAAGGAACTAAGATCCCACATGCCATGAGGTGCAGCCATAAGACAAAAGAGTAGAGGATGAATGCTAATATAAAATGTTAATGATATGGGAAATTAGGATATAGAATACAGGGTATATGGAAAGTCTCTGTACTCTCTTTGGAATTTTTCTTTATAACTATTCTAAGGTAAAGAATGGTTTACTATTCTGTATTATTACTGTAACACAAAAGGGGGGAGGGAGAAGAAAAAATAAGTAGATGAGAGAGAAAGACAATTCGCTTGTTAGTTAGAACAAAATTAGTGAACTAGTAGGTTCACTCCGTTAGAAGAAAGCATTAGGGACACCAGCACAGTGGTGTCTGTTGTCAGCTGTGATCATATTTGATTTCACCAACAGAGACAAAGAGACTACACACTGGGAACTCTAAAAGCATCCTGCTCTTCCCAGCTCCCTGGAAAGAGCCCAGCCCAGCACTCCAAGAGTGTTAGACTGGGAGAGATGCCAAGCTCCAGGGGCTGCCAGAGGAGCAGTCTATTTCTTTAATTTGGAGACAATCATAAAGCCAGAAGTTAGAAAGTGTGGGACCACTTTTCTCCTTGGAAATGAAAATAATGCACCTTGGTATTCAGATTTCTGTTGACTAAAGCTCCATGTGGTGTAAGGTGGGTAAATGATCACAGCATAGGACGACGGGGCTGGCTTCCTCCTCAGGATCTATGAGGTGTGACTATGAGAAGACTGCATTCTAGGACCTGGAAGAGCTGTGGCTCAAATACATGCCCCTGTAATGCTCATTCACTCAACAGTATTCATCTAGTGCCTATATTGATTCAGAATGTTCTAGGTGCCGGGGATACATCAGAAAACAGAATTTGTGAACACTGATGCCCTCATGGAGGCTACATTCTTGTGAAAGGGAGATGGGCAATAAGTATAATATATGAGTTATAGTATATGTTATGTCAAAAGATGATAATTGTTATGGATCAAAGTAAGATAAGGAAGATCAATGAGTGAAGGTGGATTGCAATTTGAAAATAGGGTCATTTTCAAGGCTGTCTCATTCAGAAGGCAGTTTTCAGCAAAAACTTGAAGGTGTGTATGAGACAGAATTGAGTAAGCAATTACAGAAAGGTGGAGGAGTGTGGGGATGAACAAAAATGAAATTAGAGAGGTAATGGAGACCAGACAGTATCCAGCCTTGCAGGGTTTATTCTAAGAGAAATGAAGAGCTTTGTAGGGTTTTGAACATAAGAATGATTTGGTGTGAAGCTCACTCTGGCTGCTCTGTTGGGAATTGCCTGTAGGGTGAAAAAGTGGAAAAACTGAATAGAGGCCACCGCAACATCTGGGCTAGACAAGATTGTGGCCTATAAGGATGGTGGGAATGGAGGAGGGGGAACTGGGCAGATTTTAAATGTATTTCCAAAGCTGGGACACCAGAATTTCCTGACAGATTAGATATGTGTATGAGAGAAAGAAAGGAGTCAAAGATGATTTCAAGGTTTTTGAATTGAGCAACTGAAGGGATTGTCATAACTGAGATAGTGAAGTCTGTACACAGAAAGCAAGTTTGGCAGGAAAAATCAAGACATAATTGGTTTTTAATACATTAAGACAGAGATGAAAAAGTGTGCTACACATCCAAGTGCAGCTATTGAACGGTCCAGAAATCAGAGAAGAGATCTCGACTGGAGACAGATAGTTGGGAGCGATCAGCACATTGGTGATATTTAAAGCCAAGAGCCTGGATGAGATAACTAAGGGCTGAAAAGAGTGTGGACAGAGGTGAAAAGAGGCCCAGGGACCATGTATTGGAAAGCTCTGTTATTAATTTGGAGAGAAGAAAAGAAGCTAGTAGAGGAGTCTGAGAAGGACCGATACAGTGAGAAAAACCAAGAGCCAAGGGAAGCAAGGAGAAAGAGTGATGCCCTCTGTCACCACTCCCTACAGCCAAGTGATGCTAAGAGCTGACCACAGGAGTTTACATGTGAGGGGCATTGGCAACCTTGACAAAAGCAGTGTTGGTGGAATGGTAACAGTGCCAAACCCGACAGGCATGTTTAAGAAAGAATGAAGAGGGATTTCCCTGGAGGACCAGTGGTTAAGACGTGGCCTGCCAGTGCAAACAATGCTGGTTTGATCCCTGGTTGGGGAGTTAAGATTCCACATGCCTTGCAGCCAAATAAAAAAAAACCAGTATATTAAAAAAGAAAAAACAATATTGTAACAAATTCAATAAAGACTTTAACAGCCCACATCAAAAAAAAATTTTTTTTTAAATGGAGAGGAACTGCAGACAGTGAGTGCAGACAAGACTTCAAGGTGTTTTGTTATAAAAGGGGGAGAGTGCAATGAACCCATATTCACAGCGGAAGTGAAATCTGCAACCTCCACAGGAAGGGCATCTGGTGTCACAGTGGCTCCGGGGCCCCTCACCTCTGAGACCCACTTCAGCAAGTCTCTCAGAGCCTTCTGGCGGACTTCTCCTTGCCAGCGGTAGACGACGAAGCCTTGCAAGTGGAGTTCCTTAAAGATGATGATTTCCGGGGATGGGCCTGTGAAGAGGAGGGCACGTTTGAGCAGCAGGATGCAGGGAGGTGGCCGTGATGAAAACGCATATGGTACAAGGCATGTCAGCATTCCCCTAGTGCTCTCCCTCCCGTGTCCTCCACTCTTCCCGACCCACAGGGCTGCCCCAAAATCAACATGCAGTCTGTGCAGGCAGAGTAACTGCACCAAGACGTCCATGTCCTAGATCCCAGAGCCTTAACTATGTGACTTTACGTGGCAAAAGAGACTCTGCAGATAGGACCAAGTTAAGAACCTTTAGATGGCAAAATTATTCTGCATTACATAGGTGGGCTCACATGAGAGTCCTTGTAAGGAAGAAAGGGATACAGGAAAATTAGAATCGAGAAAAAAATATGTGATGATGGAAGCAGAGATCATAGAGATGGAGGGAGATTTGAAGAATCAGTGCTGCTGGCTTTGAAGACGGAAGAAGGGACCATGTGCTAAGAGATGCACGTGGCCTCGAGAACTTAAAAAGGCAAGGAATCTGAGCCTTCGGAAGGAAAGTAGCCCTGCTAACCCATTTCAAGTTCTAGAACTGTAAGAATAAATTTGTGTTGTTTCAAGTCATTAAGTTTGTGGTAATAGACAGGACTGAGCACAACTCACAGCTGGAAGACTCACCCCAGCTATATTTCTCTTGGGTTAAGGAGTGGAATCCTCATCTTGGAAGAGGATGAAATACTATTCCTGGGATTGTCCACACTACTGGGGATGTCGTTTCTTTATTGTGAACGGAAAACAAATATGGCATGAAAGCCAGGGGAAACAATTACTTGTCTCTGAGCTCCCCTAATAGTGAAACATGTTAGAGTTCCTAGAGATCACCGGCAGGCAGAATGTCACCTGCTTAAAACAGAATGGACAACACCAGCTGACATCTCATAACCTGTCTGAGCAGCTGAATTTCAAAAGGCTAGATCAAGTTACTGTATCCAAAATATTTAGCTGTGGTCAGGAAAATGCACCCTGGAGCTCTGCTCAATTGGCAGGAGAAGGATTCCCCAGGATTCTAGCTTAGCATCAATTAGAAAAATATGGAGGAAAAAAAGTCCCTAATAAGATTCCCCAGTGCCTTGGAGTGTCCCCTTTGACCTTTCACAACCCAACAGGGAATCTACAAGTGATCCTTCCTCAGCCCTTCGACTCCCACCCACCTGTCTCAGTGCAGCTGAGGTGCTAACTAGCACAGCTATAAGGTTTCTTCCTCACGAGTGAAGCCCATCATAGAACAAATAACGCATTTATTCATGGTTGTTAGGATCCTGATGGTGATCTGGATGATTCCATTTTGTTTTTTTTCCTCCTCTTTTTTTTTTTTTTTTGACCACAGGTAAATCTGTAATCTCTTCAACAGCACAGAATCCTTGTAGCAGAAAGGGGTTCTGTATGAAGAGTTCAGAAGATCAGCCTTTGTTTTGAGTCTATCACTAATGCTTCCCTTGTGGCTCAGCTGGTAAAGAATCCACCTGCACTGCAGGAGACCTGGATTTGATCCCTGGGTTGGGAAGATCCCCTGGAGAAGGGAACAGGTACCCACTCCAGTATTCTGGCCTGGAGAATTCCATGGACTCTGTAGTCCATGGGGTCACAAAGAGTCGGACACAACTAAGTGACTTTCACTTTCTGTCACTAATAGGAAAGAGTCTCTGGTCCTTTTGCCCATTCATCTTCCCACCTTCAATAAGAGACCTGGGCCTGGAGGTGGGAGGGGGAGGTCTCAGCATAAGAGTGGAGAAGCAGGAGCGGAGGGCATGGCAGGGCAGAGGAGAAGCAAAACAAGGACATTCTAGGAATGCAGAGAAAGGACACTCCTTTCCCTTTTAGTGGAAATTGTCGGTGTGGTGAGGCCTGGCTCTTCTGCTGCTCCAGGAAGTTCTGCCCACTACAGTCTGAAGGAAATGGCAGCCCGTTTTCCCTGTACCCACATCAAGTCTACCCATCCCCAAACCTCCAGCACATCCCCAGTATCCTGAAGACCTCTAATATTTTACCAGTCAGACCAATGTGTTCTATTTCTAAATGAAATCATGACTTTTTACAGCTTTTTAGAATACAGTAGGTAAAAAACCTAAAACTTATAATAACTCTGTTTTGTCCATATTTTCAGATCCTGTTTTTTCTCTATGTCAAAATCCAATATAAGCTGACTTAGCTCAAATATACACAATTACATATTTTTAGTTAATAGCATTTAATCAAGAATATTAGGAAATCTTTTAAAATATTTCAATAGTCACTGGCCTGTATCATATCTGTGAATCATCTCTTCCTCCCATCTTTCTACACCTCTGATCGTGTACATGAACTCATTACCTGGGGGAAGTGGGCCAGTTCTGTTGTATACAGAGATGGCCCCACATATAGCAATTCTTCCAAATTTCTTCATCTGGGTGATAGCAACATTGGAAAACTCTCCACCCACCTAGCAGACAGGGAAACAAAAACCAAAACCTTTAAATAAACCCTACCAAATTCAGGGGAATCATTAACTCACAATCATCATTTCATGATACTTGTTTTAGCAGCAATAACACTGATTAAGTTAGTACGGCAGGGCTGAAAACTGAATTTAGAAAAAGACATTTTTAGAAACTGGGCATTTTTATTTGACTGTAGGAACATAACTTATATAACTTATACATTTTGCTTTATTATATTTTGGGGTTTTCTGATCAGTTCAATAATCTCATTTCCCTTATCCAGAAGTATGGGAAAATAGCTCACAAGCCATATAAAGAACAAAGTTGGAGGACTCATAATTTCCGATCTCAAAACGTACTGCTACTGTTGCCACTGCTAAGTCACTTCAGTCGTGTCCGACTCTTTGCAACCCCATAGATGGCAGCCCACCAGGCTCCCCCGTCCCCGGGATTCTCCAGGCAAGAACACTGGAGTGGGTTGCCACTTCCTTCTCCAATGCATGAAAGTGAAAAATGAAAGAGAAGTCGCTTAGTCGTGTCCGACTCTTAGTGACCCCATGGACTGCAGCCCACCAGGCTCCTCCATCCATGGGATTCTCCAGGCAAGAGTACTGGAGTGGGGCACCATTGCCTTCTCCCAAAACATACTACAAAGCTATATTAATCGTACTACAAAGCTATATTAATCAAGACAGGGTGAGAACAGAAACAGATCAACAGTACTAAACTGAGAGTGCAAAAGTGAGCCCTCACATTTGTTGTCAATTGATTTCTGAGAAGAGTGCCAAAATAATTCAACAGGAGAAAAAACATCTTTTTAACAAATGGTGCAGAACAACTGTAGGCATCTACAAAGAAAAGAATGAAATCAGACTTCTTCCTTACAGGATACACAAAAAGTAACCTAAAATGTGTTATAGACCTAAATGTAACAGCTAAAACGATTAAGCTCTTAGGGAAAAAAACATAGGAGTAAACCCTTTGTGACCTTGGATAAGGCGAAGGCTTCTTTAACATGACACCAAAAGCCCAAGCAACAGAATTTGGACTTCATCAAAATTTAATACTTTTGTGCTTTCAGGATACCATCAAGAAAGTAAAAGAAAAAAAGGTAAAAGCAACTTACAGAATAAGAGAAAATATTTGCAAACCATATACAGGAGGTATTTTAATTAAAAATATACTAATATATTCCATATTTGAGAATTGGATTACTTGCTAAAATTTATTTATAACTCCAGAATCAATACTCAGAGCTTTCTCTGGTCATTCACAGACATAGTTCCCAGCCAAGGTCAAAAAAGGCCAAGGGTCTGCTTTCTTTTTCCAACTCTCAGAGATTATCAGAAGATGAAGACAGTAGGGGGCAGTGCCGAGTGGTTCAAGAAGCTCCAGTTCAGGGGCTGGTTGGATGGGGTAGGCATCTCAGCTGTGGGAGGATTAGTTGTGGCAGACTCAGACAAGTTACTTAACCCTTTTTAACCTCAATTAAAAAAAGATAATAAAATAGAAGCTATGAGAAGGACTTAAGATCATAATCCATGTAAGATACGTGCATGTATGTGTATGCTTCCAGTTGGATCAACGGTTCAGTGTTTGTAGCAACTTTGTAGAATATAACAACCAGGAATACTGAGAACTGACTATATCTGATAAGGGACTTGTATTCAGAATATATAAAAATCTTTGACAACTCAACAGATAACCCAACTGAAAGTTGGCGAAGGATTTAAGCAAACATTTCTCCAAAGAAGACATACAAATGGCCACTAAGCACATGAAGACAAGTTCAATATCATTACTGACTGCTGCTAAGTTGCTTCAGTTGTGTCCGACTCTGTGCGACCCCATAGACGGCAGCCCACCAGGCCCCGCCGTCCCTGGGATTCTCCAGGCAAGAACACTGGAGTGGGTTGCCATTTCCTCCTCCAATGCACGAAAGTGAAAAGTGAAAGTGAAGTCGCTCAGTCGTGTCCGACTCTTAGCGACCCCATGGACTGCAGCCTACCAGGCTCCTCCATCCATGGGATTTTCCAGGCAAGAGTACTGGAGTGGGTTGCCATTGCCTTCTCCGTTAGTGACTGAAGAAATGCAACTTAAAACCTCAACGAATTATCACTCCAAATTCACTAGAATAGCCACAATCAAGATGACAGATAATAAATACGGTAAAGATTTGGGAAAATTGAAACCCTCATGATTGCTGGTAAGAATGTAAAATAGTGCAGCCATTTCACAAAATAGTATGTCAGTTCCTCAGTCACTGCAGATGGTGACTACAGCCATGAAATTAAAAGATGCTCCTTGGAAGAAAAGTTATGATAACCTAGACAGCATATTAAAAAGCAGAGACATTACTTTGCCAACAAAGGTCCATCTAGTCAAAGCTATGGTTTTTCCAGTAGTCATGTATGGATGTGAGCGTTGGACTATAAAGAAAGCTGAGTGCCGAAGAATTGATGCTTTTGAACTGTGGCGCTGGAGAAGACTCTTGAGAGTCCCTTGGACTGCAAGGAGATCCAACCAGTCCATCCTAAAGGAGATCAGTCCTGAATATTCATTGGAAGGACTGATGTTGAAGCTGAAACTCCAATACTTTGGCCACCTGATGCAAAGAACTGACTCGTTGGAAAAGACCCTGATCCTGGGAAAGATTGAAGGCGGGAGAAGGGGACAACAGAGGATGAGATGGTTGGATGGCATCACCTACTCAAAGGACATGAGTTTGAGTAAACTCCAGGAGTTGGTGATGGACAGGGAGGCCTGGTGTGCTGCAGTCCATCAGGTAGCAAAGGGTTGGACACGACGGAGCGACTGAACTGAACTGATGGCAGTTCCTCAAAATGTTAAACATGGTGATACCATATGACCTGACAGTTCTACTTGTAGTCAAGAGAAATGAACATTTATATCCACACAAAAACTGCATATGAATGATCAAAATAGCCTTATACTTAATAGCCAAATGTGAATGACTCATTTGCCGATCAACTGATGGATGACTGATAAAACGTGGTGTGTCCATACAATGGAATATTTTTGGCCATAAAAAGCAATGAAGCAATACTGAAAATCAACTACATTTCAATGAAAAAAATGTATAAAAAGGAATGAAATACTGATAAACATGCTACAACATGGGTGGATTTTGAAAACATGTTATGTGTAAGAAGCCAGTCACCAAAGATCACTTTAGGGGGAATGACTGCTACTGAGCACAGCATTTCTTTTTGGCGTGATGAAAATGTTCTAAAATTGTGCAAAGAGTTGTACAATTCTGTGAACACACTAAAAATGATCAAATCTTATACTTTAAATGGGTAAATTATATCTCAATAAAGCTGTTTTTTTGTTGTTGTTGTTGTTAAATGCCTTCAAAAATTTTTTTAAATTATTTATATATTTGGCTGCACTGGGTCTTAGTTACGGCATGTGGGATCTTTAGTGGTGGCGTGTGAACTCTTATTTGTGGGGTCTAATTCCCTGACCAGGGATCAAACCCAGGCCCCTGGCACTGGGCGCAGGGAGTCTTTGCCATTGAGCCACCAGGGAAGTCCCAATAAAGCTGTTTTTTTTTTTTTTAAAAGAGCATATGGGCTTTCCTCATATTTTTAGATGGAAACTCTAGAAGTAGATTTCCTGGTACAGTACTTTGTTCCTAAGTCAGATAGTAAGTCTAATTTGTACTTACATTATCAAAATAACAATCATAACCCTCGGGAGCAGCTACTTTCAGAGCTTCTTCCAAAGACTTCACTGTTTTGTAGTTAAGGGCAACATCAAATCCATGCTTTTTAAGCCAAGCAACTTTTTCATCAGACCCTGCTGTTCCAACAACTTTGCAGCCCTAAATGGGGAGAAAAATGGTAACCATTTATAAACCACAACCAGGGCCAACTATGTCATCCTAGACTGGAATGACCAGGTTCCCCCAGAACACCCTCCTAGGTGCTGAGTCACATATATAATGGGTCAAAAACCCTAGAGGTTAGATTAGTCCCTAAACCAGCTTATGATACAACCCAAATGTAACTTCAGCTTGCCTCTGCCCACCCAACAGATCCCTCCTACGTTTAGGTGGTTGGCAGCTCTTTTCAACCTGCTGGCTTGACAGCCCACTCATTTGACTCTCCTGTTACTTCATATTGGGGCTTCTCCCTTGCAGTGACTTCCATGCTATCTCCTGGGGCAGTGGCACTTTAGACTGTAATTTTGGCTCAGCCCTGTAACTCTCATATCATAGACAGACCTCCAGGTAACTGCCCCATATTCTGTGATTTGGCCCAAAGCATTGGACTGCTGCTGCTACTGCTAAGTCGCTTCAGTTGTGTCCGACTCTGTGCAACCCCGGAGACGGCAGCCCACCAGGCTCCCCGTCCCTGGGATTCTCCAGGCAAGAACACTAGAGTGGGTTGCCATTTCCTTCTCCAGTGCATGAAAGTGAAAAGTGAAAGTGAAGTCGCTCAGTCGTGTCCAACTCCCAGCGACCCCATGGACTGCAGCCTACCAGGCTCCTCCGTCCATGGGACTTTCCAGGCAAGAGTACTGGAGTGGGGTGCCATCACCTTCTCCTAGATGCTGCCTAATCATAGAGGAAGCAGAGTGCATTCAGCTTGAGAATAGAGATTATATTGGCACATAGAGAGTAGCTCTTTAGAAAGTTCTATTCTGAATGCATTGTGAAGACCAGAATATCAGCCTCTGTTAACCTCCACCTGGATTGGGTGCATACATGTATATATCTGCACAAACAGCTGCCATATAGTTTTTCCACTCATTCCTGATTCAAGAAGAAATGATTTTGCACAGTCTCTATCTTTGGTCCTTGTTCCTTCTAAGCATATACTCTTATGGGATGATATCATTTACTCTCACCACCTCACTGCCACCTTCCTGCAGATGATTCCCTTGTCTCTTAACTCCAGCCAGGCCTCTACCCTGAGTTCCAAATCAGTATTTCTAAAGATCTCTACTAATCTACACATGGATAGCCTGTGGAGCCTTCAGACACATAATCAATGTGTCTGAAGTGGAATGTATTTTTTTCCTTGCTTTTTACCTGGTGTTCCTCCTCTGTTCTCTATTGTAGTGAGTGATACTCAGTTACCCAGTTAACCAGACCCGAAACACATGGGTTGTAGGAGATTTGCTTTCCACCCTCTTCTATCCACATCCAATCACCAGGTTTTATTCTTTTTCACCAAATATCCTTAAAAGCTACTTCTGACTTTCTGTCTTCACTGTCAGTCTATCATAATTTTCATCTGGATTATTGTAAGAGCCTCCTAATTTGACTTCTTGTTCCTAGTATCATGTCCCTATGAACTGTTCTCCTCCAAAGGCCAAGGTGATTTCTCTAAAATGAAGGATTAAGCATGTCACTCATCTAAGAATTAAGCACTGACTTCTTAGCATGGCAGTCGCTAGTGAAGTTTCTAAAATAACAGGTTTAAGGATAAGTCCTATCAAACTTTTGAAATAAAAATGCCTTTAAAAAAATTATTTTAGCCATACCATGTGGCATGAGGGCTCATACTTCCCTGACCAGGGACTGAAGCTGCGTCCTCAGCAGAGAAAGCACAGAGTCCTAACCATAAGGCCATCAGGGAATTCCCCCCCCAAATCCCTTAACATTTTAATAAAACATTTAAAATTTGAAATTTGGAAATATTGCTAATTCATTTTATAAGGCTAGTATAACCCAAAGCTAAACACTGATAGGTTCCAAACTTTAAACCAAACTCACCTATGAATATAGATGCAAAAATTCTATGTATAATGTTATTAGATCAATTCCACCAAAAGTATAAATTTAATATACACCATAGGTAAATAAAGATTATTCCAGAATGCTATTATGGCTTAAGATCAGGAAACTAACATAATTCTTTAACTGCAAAGTATGATAAAATTCAACATTTATTCTTATTTATTTACTTATTTAAATAAATTCTTCCTGCAACCACTATGATAGCCTCATCTATTTGTATTCCAAGTGCCCATCAGCACTGGATACCAGCCCGAACACTTGGCTGTTGGTCATAGCCCTGTACTCATCTGTATTCTCCCTGACTTTTTCACTAGAAACTAGGCCCTGAAACTAGGTCCTACATCCACCCTCTGACAAAGGATCAGCCAAACCAGATCACCTTGGAACATTTCTATAACGTGGTACATCCTGACCACATCTGAGCTGCCTGATGTCTTGTACTCCCACCATCAGATCAGATCTCGAGCACAAACACCTGTCTGTATCAGAGCCAGTGTTTCCAAGGCCTGGGTGCCTCCCATGAGTTAGTTCCCAAGCTAGGGCCCCACTGCTCTGGGCTGACTGCAATAACCTTTGAAATGGGGCCATAGGGGCAATGACTCTAGGTTGGCTGATCAAGTCCCTTTTGCAGTTGTTTGAGGCAATCGCAAAGAAAGGAGATTAAGCTGTAACAAGAGACATTCAGTAAAAACTACGAGAACAGTTCACAAACGCACTACTGTAGCAGAGTCCATTCCTGATGCGATACCTGCAATGTTACCAAATAACAACGTTCAGGTCACCATTGCTGCACCATTTTCCCTGTTCCCCCCATTTCTCAGTCATTCCCAATATCCAACTTCTACAAGAGGTCAACTAGACCAAACTCCCAGAGATGAGGCAAGGTCTGCTGTGTCCACTGCTACCTTCCCAGTGCACACTGTGGGAGTCAAGTGAGTGGTTGTTATGGAGGAAGCCACTTACCTTGAGCTTAGCGATCTGCCCCACAATAGAGCCCACTGCTCCTGCTGCCGCACTAACCAGCACTGTTTCTCCACCCTTCACTCCACAGATGTCAAACAGGCCAAAGTAGGCTGTTAGGCTGAGGGAAGAAAAGCAAGACTATGTGGATAAATGTGTTTCTTTCCTCTGTATCTCATTTATTTATACCCTGAAGACCTTCTCAGCAGCCCAATGCCATGGGTCCAGGTAAAAGACAGAAAATATAGGAAATGGATGTTACCAGCTACCGATGGTCCACTTCCTCCTTCCTTACCTCTAGGAGAGGAATAAAGATGATGGGAACTATGGATGGAACAGTGAGGTGGCTCAAAAAGAGCAGTATCTTGTCCATCCCCAGGCCAGGTTTCAAGGGTGAAGGAACCTTAAACCTTAGGGATCCCAGAACAGAAAGCTTATGCCTCATTCCCATGTAAGTCCTAGGGAGATGATGAGCTTCATGGGGAAAGCCTCCATGTCATCATGGCACCCTAGTCCCAGAGCAGAGATGACTGTGTGTGGATGGTATCTAGCCCTGAGGGGGTCAGGGAGAAAAACATTGAGTTTCCCATGCTCTGAAGTGTGAGGAAGAACTCCTACAGCCCCCCCCCCCCATCTTGTTTGAAGTTAAATGCCAAAGTCAGCTGCAGGGAAAGAACTAGTGGGCCTGCAAAGATGCAGCTCAGACAGCAGCAGTGGGGACGAGGTGAGGAAACCACCATGCCTCAGTAGAGTCCCAGCTCAGAAGGGATGTGGCTGAGGACTCAATCGGAAAAGTTACACTTTGAAGTCTCAACGCATAAGACTTAT
The DNA here is from genome assembly GCF_029407905.1 of Bubalus kerabau. Classification (NCBI taxonomy): domain Eukaryota; kingdom Metazoa; phylum Chordata; class Mammalia; order Artiodactyla; family Bovidae; genus Bubalus; species Bubalus kerabau. The sequence continues at coordinate 170,754,085 of NC_073627.1, forward strand.
GACCAGCATAAGACTAAGACAGATCGAGAGCAAGAAGTCCCCTCCTCTACTAGCACTGGGTTTGTGTTAGCCCTAGGCCCTTTGCATCGATCCTAGGGAGAAGACAAAGGAAATCATGAGTATGATCCTGAGATGATGTGAGAAATCATTGGTTTAACTAAGGTTTATTTTGCTATATCAGCTGGAGATAGAAATGAAACACAGGAGTAGAACATTTTTAAGTTCTATTTTTGTACCCCTGAGTCTGAGCCCACGAAACCTGTTCCATCATGGTGATTGTTGAGCCACTGGCAAAATTTCAGACAGATTCCTAGGAAGTTATTTCTGTGTAAAACAAAGCTACACGCTGGCATAACTTAAGCTTACTCAGCCTCTGATTACATTTGAGGGCCAGATACACTTGGGCATTGAAGGGAAAGCAAAGAAGGCAGACAGCACTTTTTCTGAGGACCCAAAAATCTAAAGTCCCCTTGACCCAGTGTTTTTCAAAAGATGGATGGAACAACCATCTGCCTCAGAATCAACTGAAGTTTTATTAAAAATTTAGATTCCCCGTCCCACTGATTTAAAAATACTGGGATGTGGGAATCTGAATTGAATAGGATTCTAGGTAATTCTTATGAATGCAAACAACGGGGAACCACTACCTTAATGGACGCTGATACCAGAGTGTACGGATAAGTCAGCCTAACTCCCAGAAAGAAGCACAAGGTGTATTTCAGATAGGGTCATGCCACCCGCAACAATCCTTAGGCCCCCTCCCCCAATATCCCTTCTAGATATTTGCAAAAGCCTTAAATTAGATATACTGACTTAAGACATACAAGGTCTTTCCCAAACATCATGTTTTAAAAGTAAACTGGAGAACTTCCCTGGTGTGACAGTGAATAAGTATCCACCTGCCAGTGCAAGGGACGTGAGTTCAATGCCTGGTCTGGAAAATTCCACATGCTGCAGAGAAGTAAGCCTGCGTGCCACAGTTACTGAAGCCCATGCACTCTGGGGCCTATGAGCCTCAACAACTGAAGCTCCTGTGCCTGGAGCCTGTGCTTCACAACAGGAAAGGCCACTGCAGTGAGAAGCCCATGCACCACGAGGGACAGCAGCCTCCACTTGCTGCACCTGGAGAAAGCCTGAGTGCAGCAACAGAGACCCAGCACAACCCCCCAAAAAAGTAATTAAAAAGTAATAAAAAAATAAAAGTAAACTGGAAATAAGATGGAGACGCCAACAATAAAGAAAATTTAAGGTATGCTTTGGATGAAGGGTGACTGGATAGAATCAACATGTTGGAGAGAAAAACACTTAAACTCTTTCAGCCAAAGAGGAAGACAGAGGTCCCATTGACAGAAATAATGCAATACTTTGGGAGGATGTGAAATCTTTGGAGATAGCTGAAAGAGACAGACTGGACAGCTGAAAGTCCCTAGGTTTCAAAGTTCAACTTCTTTCATAGATTAGCGGAAGCTCCTGGATTCTGGAAGTGTTGATCCATCCTGTTGATAAGCAGCTCATCTAGGCAAAAATTCTCAAAGAATGGGTGATGTGTTGCTAGGGGAGGCTAGAAATGTGGTTTGTATCACCCCTCCCACTCAGTCTTTGAGAACCACTGTATGAAATTGATTGGAGTAAAAACATACTTCTTAGGGACTTGGAACAGGTGAATGAGAAATATACCCACAAATGAATACATCGTCTTCTGTTTTAGAATTCAAATCTCCTAATATTTTATGAATTACTTTCTCTCCAACTAAGTCATGGGAGACTGACCTTGTGGTTCGCTTGTGTCTGCCTTCACCCCTGTGCTCCTACCCCTGGGTCACAATTTAGAGAGAAGGATGGGTGGAATAACACGGTGAGAGGAAGTGCTGTTACTGTAGAGGGCACAGGCCTGCCAGGAAAGATCGAGAAGGGCTGTCATTCTGTTTAGTGCCCACTATTTGCATGTAAGAAGGCACTGCTAAGTCACTTCGGTAGGGTCTGACTCTGGAGCCGCATGGACTGTAGCCCACCATTCTCCTCTGTCCATGGGATTCTCCAGGCAAGAATACTGGAATGGGTTGCCATGCCCTCCTCCAGGGAATCTTCCTGAACCAGGGATCAAACCTGCGTCTCTTAAATCTCCTGCATTGGCAGGCAGGTTCTTTACCACTAGCACCACCTGGGAGGCCCAAGAAGGCATTAAGCGTCCTCTAATTTCACAATGTTGTCTCCTGACTGTGGTACTTCTGAGGAGTTCAAATTCTGAGTGTTACATGAACTTGAGATGTAAGGGATTGGTTATGCAGGAGGCTGATCATTCATTTCATTCAATGAAATGAATAATATTTCATTCTCTAGAAGTCCTCCAAAAGGTTAAAAAGAAGGAGGGCAGAAGAGTGGGAAGAAGGAAAGAAGGAAGAAAAGGATCACATAACTTAGAGAAACTCCTCAGCCTAGATAAGTTTTGGGGACTCCGAAAGGAATTCTGTCAACCTTGCTTCTCCAGGGCACAAGAAGAACCTTGAGGTGCAGAGAGCAGCTGGGGCCTGGAGAGCAGACGCAGGATGCACTGACCAGGAGTCTTCCCGAGTGCCAGGCCAAGAGACACTGGGCTATTTTAAAGCTATCCACCCTGAGTGACTGTACAACTATTGTGATTCATGTCAGTTATTAAATTTCAGATCCCCTGACACCTCTGGAAACTCAGATGTTGAAAGGTGGTGAGGAATCAGAGGTGATACAGAAAGGCCAAGGTACAGGCAGATGAGTGAGGGGTGAAGGAAGACCTTTCCAGGGACTGAAGGAGCTGGTTTCTTTGTGTCACCACTTGCGGGAGGGACCATGCCCCATGCCGTTCCTCACTGTCACTTCCTCCTTGTACCTGAGCCATCCTCTCTCCCCTCCAGCCCCTCTTCTTCCCTTCATAGTCCCATCATCCTCTCTAATCCACTCCTGAGCTTAGAATGCCTCAAGTCTCTTCTTGTTAATCAAGCTCTGGACCAACCATTTTGGAAAACCAAAATGTCAGGGATTCAAACAAGTGAAATATACCCATGAAACTCACCCGGGCATGCCAACCGTTCCCAGAGCCAGAGACAGTGGTAATGTGTCTGGCCACTCTGCAAGCACCTTTTCCAGTTTTTCCCCATTAGAAATGGAATGCGTTGTCCAGCCAGAAGGAGCCACCACAATAGTTCCTGTTGGGAAGGCTGAATTTTTACTTTCCACAACTCTGAAAGAGAAAGCACATTCAGATGTGTGAGACCTCTTTCCTTTCAAGGGAGTCTGGATGCTGCTTGGTTAGTCTCCACAAAGGGGCACTGAGTTTCATAGTCCTTGATCAAATACCCTACCACATCTCTCCATCAGAATAGCCACAGAATGGGCCATCAGAGAGGAATTCTCAACTGGTCCAGCATCTGTCCCTGTCCTCACTCACTCCTCTCTAAGCATGAGAAATTCATCCTCTGGCTCAAGGTGACCTGGACATCACCTCTTCTCTTCTTCAGAGGCTGCCCTTCATCTCTTAGCCCTTCCTCTCTCTTGAGTCCTCAACATTTCCTCTCTCACTGTCCCTCTCCCTCAGCATGGAAGTATGATCTACTTCACTATTGTTCAATCTCATCCTATACAAAGAAAACTTTTAATAGGCCATGAGACAAAAATGGATAAATGAAGAGATATATACCTTGTGCTTGGAGAGAAATATTGTAAATAAATCAGTTTCCCCTATATGAATCTATAAAGTCATTGAAATTCCAACAAAAATCCAAATAGGATTTCAATAAATGGTATTATAACTAGTCATTTGAAGCATAAACACTTCAGTCCTTTCTCCAAAATAAAAATTAAATTTCTAGAAGATAAAATATAACATACTATAAGAAAAAGTGAATAAATATTCTAGCAATTTTGGAGGGGAGAAAGCCATTCTAATCATGAAATTTTATCACATAAAAATTTTCAGCTATAATTGGACACAAAAGAAAGATAAAAGCCCAAATGTTGTCAGTACTAATATTCATAACACACAAGAAGTTTTACAGATCATTTTAAAGGATGAAAAGACTTAAAAGAAAAAGGCAAATGACATGAACAGATAATTCACAGAAGAAAACCATTAATTTTCAAAGAGAATGTCAACATCACTAATAATGAAAGAAATGCAAATTAAACTAAGCATCGAATAAGCAAGATCAGTTAAGTATCATTTATTCATCTCAGATTGCCAAGAGTGATAGTTAGCAATGATCATACAGTTACCAAGCAAATAGGTTCTTTAAGACACTCTTGGTAGGAATGGTTATAATCTTTTTGAAGTGAAATCTGTCGTTATCTCTTCAAATTAAAATGTACATCTTCTTTGACCTAGAATTTACACTTCTGGGGATTCAAGGTAAAGCAATAGTCATCCAGGTAGGCAAAGAATACAGAGACATACTCAGATCGATGTATGCATATTCCTTGCAGAACTATTTCCAGTAGAAAAAACTGGAAAGAGCTGTTATCAGGAGTAGATAAGTTAAATGTCAGGTATCAATGGAATGGGCTTCTCAGGTGGCTCAGAAATAAAGAGTCTGCCTGCCAATGCAGGAGATGCAGTTTTGACCCCTGATCTGAGAAGATCCCCTGCAGTAGGAAATGGCAACCCACTCCAGTATTCTTACCTGAGAACCCACGGACAGAAGAACCAGGAGGACTACAATCCATGGGGGTTGCAAAGAGTAGGACTTAGTGACTTAACAACAATAAAAACAATGGAGTAATCTGCAAGCCATTAAGAGGTAAGTGGTATATTTATACACTGTCAACAAAAGATAGCCATGACATATTGAGGAAAAGCAATTTGCTGAAGGGCTTTTAATCCCCTTAGAGATTATAAATATTAGTACATGTACTGAACAATTTTTGAAATAATAATACATTAACGAGAGTCATCTCTAAAGTTCAGATGATGGGGGAACTTTCAGTTTCCAATATATAAATTTTTGTCTTATTTGAATTTTTATACTAATCAGGAACTGCATGAATACACTTTTTTTTCAGTACTTAAAAGTAAGGATAGCAAAGCTAAGTTTCAATGATAAGAATTTCACCTTCTTCCCTCCCCATCCCCATTTCACTTTCTTTCTCCAAGAAAGTGAAGTCGCTCAGTCGTGTCCGACTCTTTGTGACCCCATGGACTGTAGCCTCCCAGGGTCCTCTGTCCATGGGATTTCCCAGGCAAGAATACTGGAGTGGGTTGCCATTTCCTTCTCCAGGGGATCTTCCCAACCCAGGGATCGAACCCGGGTCTCCCGCATTGCAGGCAGATGCTTTACCATCTGAGCCACCAGGGAAACCCTCAAAAGTAAGGATAGCAAAGCTAAATTGCAATGATAAGAATTTTGCCTTCTTCCCTCCCCATCAGCTAGTCAGGAAAAGGACAGATTTCCCAAGTAATTTCCAAGGTTGAACAGTGAGTGACCCACACAACCTGAAGAGATTGTAGGAGTGATGGACAGAAACAGGGCCCAGCAGGAGGTAAAGGGGAGACATATTTTCCAAGCACTGGGACAAAAGGATATCACTACCTGGCCACTTGCTCTCCCATCATCATGTCACCCTCCTTCAAGCTTTTTGCCATAATTCTGAAACAAAACAAAACCATTCTTAATATATAGGAGCATCTGGGAGAAAATGGTCTTAAGTTTCAAGCCAAATGGAAAACCACTAGGGAACTGTATATAAAACTGAAACCCAGCCACATGAGGGCAGTACAACTGGGTGGAATTGGGGAGGAAAGCTGTAACAGGCAGTTCTGATCTGGTAGTATTTTTCTATGAAATGAACGTGAGAATTTTACCATCACGCTCAATTGTGGCTGAATTTCTACCAATGACTTTGAAAACATAACCCAGGTTCCACTGGGCACTTGTTACCCAAAACACTAGACATGCAAAAAGAAATGCTAGTTAACATCTGGAAATACATTTTTCACTTTAGATTTGAATCTCTATCAATCAACTGTGAAAAAAAAGTATTTAAAAGAATGATGACTGCATTGTCCACCTAGGCAAAAAGTTATTGACTCAGTGGCCAATGAAAGCTTTTATTCCCTCCCCACCCCGAATTGCTTACTAAGTACACACAGTTTAGTCAGCTGCAGATTACCTAAATTACAAGAATATATGTAAAGGAAAGGCAAGAAAATCTAATTTTAGCCTCAGCCATCTTCCTCTACCCAAATGATTTGCCAACAGTGACATGGAGAAACTGGAGTTTGGCTTATTTCTTCTTTTAGTGTCTTGGGAAGCAATTCTGATGAATGACGAGGGGCAAATTGAACACAATAAGATAGGGGATGCTTGTAAAATAAAGGGGCCGGTGTTGTCTACCATCATTCTGCTCAGACTTTTGCCTGAAAAAGATGAGCATCTGTGAATCCCATCACTGACATCATACTGGGAGAAATGGGGAAGTGACAGTGGATTATTCTAAGATAGCCCATGGCAAGGTAGTATCCAATGCACAACATAAGAATTTTCCAGAGGAAAATAATACCTCATGTAAGGATCCACAGTCAAGTACAAAGCTTCCAGCAGGACCTCTGCAAAATAAAGCATTCCACAGGCAATTAGAAACCTTGGCCTTGTGCCTTACCTCTGGCCTTCTCAATGAACAAAGACAGTCTTCCTGCTTCAGGCTTATGCTCTCATCTGTGCTTTCTGGATGTTTTTTGTTTGTTTGTTTTTTGTTTTAGAATTAATTTTGAGCATTTATTCTCATCATTACAGTTGGACATATAAAGAGATCAGACACAAAAGTAAACATTGGGAAGCACACATATATTTCCATTCTGAAAAAGTCATGTTATAGTTACAGAAAAAAATGCAGCAAATATTAAGGTATTCAAAGTAATTTTTAAACAATTCAGATGTGGCATACTTACAACAAAAGTATAAGTTTTAAAATAATTAAATAATTTTCATAGAATCATAAAAGTACTGAGACAAAGAGACCCTGAAACTCACAAGAACATTTTCCTATGCTATTGAATACAAGGGTAGTTCTATAAAAAGTCCGAAAATAAAGCTAATATTTTTCCACTCTGAAGTATATTAAATTACTATACCAAAATATTAAAATGAACATGCAATGTGGGAGCTGTACCAAAGAAAACAGTATTAAAGTCCTGAATATTACCAACTGTCTGCACAATATGTCTTAGGTGTGTTCATGAAAAATGAGCTTTCTAAAAGAGCCGATGTAATGGATATATCTGCAGAGAAAGAGAATAAATAAAGCTTTTTCATTCTATCATTTTCAAATGTAACTGCAAAAAAGAAAAAAAATCTAATATAAGTTTTCAAAGTATTAGCTTATGAATAAAAATGTGGAGTGGTGCATTCTTTATGCATTTGGGTTTTTAAACTGATGCTATGATCATTGTAGTAAAATAGATAGTAACATCTAGACCCCAAAACTGTAGTAAGAAATCCACTCCCTCTTTCTCTTTCTCAAACAAGAAGTCATCTTAGAAAATGGAAAGGAGAAACAGTGACATGTGTGAATTCAAAACAACACAGTACTATAATGTGGCAAAAAATCATAAAAACAGCAGCATGTGAAATTCAAGACTATTTTCTTAGAGCAAATGTTTAAGACTGAACCATAAAAACACTACTTGGTCATACTGGTCTATTATTCAACTCCTGAAATAATGACTTTTTAGAGAGGTGCTTATATTTATGATATCCCCATGATTAAATGTATACTCAAATTTGTGTTTTAAAACATATATTGAGGGGCTTCCATGGCAGTCTAGTTAAGACTTAACCTTCCAATGCAGGGGGCTAAGATCCCATATGCTTTGGGGCCAAAAAACCAAAACATAAAACAGAGGCAATAATGTAACAAATTCAATAAAACACTTTAAAATTGGTCCACATTAAACAAATCTTTAAAAAAGACACATTTAAAATATAAATATTACACAGATAGTAGAATAACAGTATTCCAGTATCTCTAACACAAAATGGCATGTTATTTAGCACATTAACCTATGCTACTGAAAATTAATTTTATCCTAATTCTATAAAACCCATCATGTAGGACTTTTGAGTACATTAATCTCAAAACATTCCTAAACAAGATAAAAAAACACAGACACTTGAATATAGATTATTAGTGACAAAAAGCAGAGACTACGACCACCTGACTAAGGGTCTTTACATATAAACTTGAGGTCCTTACATATAAATTTGAGGTCTTTCACTGATCCAAATATAGAAGAAAGAGCCGAAGAGCTGACACACTGGAAAAGACCCCGATGATGGGAAAGACGGAGGGCAAAAGAAGCGGGCGACAGAGGATGAGATGGTTGGAATTGCATCACTGACTCAACGGACATGAATTTAAACAAACTCCAGGAGTCTTTACATATAAACTTGAGGTCTTTCACTTACCCAAACATGGAAGTAAGGACTATTTACAAAACTTTGACAAGAAAGTCAAATCTCCAAGAAATTTCACGGCAAAGAATTTTCACAAAATGCTGTACATCTTGACTAAAGTTTTACAAATGTCCAAGTTATAGCTTATTTGAATTCTAATTCTCCCCCTTTCTCCACCCCAGTATAACCCACAACCCTTACTGCTAGTCCAATAACATCCTCTATGCAAAACTCACTGCTCACCTTGAGATTCAGAGCATCAAAAATGGTTATAATTTCAAAATTGTCCAATTTATAGTGTACATTTTACAGCACCACAGATGATGTCAAGAGTTTAGATATCTTTGGCACTATTTCATTCAATAATATTAACCAATAAGAATGCATAGAGTTTGAACATCTAATAGGAAGTCACAGTAGCATTTTAAAAATAACCAAAATACTTAAGAAGCATTTTCATGTTTTAAATTGTGAAACATTTAAACTGTCAAGTTCACTAGGAAAAAAGTGTCACACACACACTTTTATCACTGCATGAAAACAAAGCATCAGACAGTTGCTACTGAGACACATTAGGGCTTTTTTCTTTTCTTTTTAAAAGAAACTGTTACCGAGCCCAAGCTCGTTCTGCTTGCCAGAGTGTGGAGGGGCTCACTCTGGCACTGGCCAAGGGTGCAGCAAAGCCCCTATTGTACCCTGAGTAGAAAGATGCGACCCAAGAAAGCGGCCGGGTCTCAGGAAGTAACGGGCTGCTCTAGCAAGGTCATCCTCAAGCTCTCAAGGAGCAAGACATGTGGGCAGCGGAAACCGTGATGGCCACGCAGGAGGAGTTGACATGCCTGTTACTGGGATCCTGTCTGATGTGGCAGGCACCCTGGGCTCAGCCTGCCACTGGCTTCCCTGGTCAGTTTTGACCTATGAAGTGGCTGGGGAGCTGGCATCCCCGGAGCGGAGCTCCCACCTGGCCGCTTGCACAGTGGGTGGGCAGTGGGCACAGGCTGGTCTGGTGGGCTAGAGCTGTGGCGGAGTGGCCTCTGCCTTAGAGGCCCATGCCAGCTGGCTCCAGGGAGAGAGCAAGAAAGGGCCCATCACACTTTGGGTAGGCCACTATTACAAAACTACATTTAGTTAGGTTACTCCCTAGCTTCTTGGCTTTCTGTTGTCTGACTCTTTGTGACCCCATGGACTGCAGCACACCAGGCTTCCCTGTCCTTCACTATCTCCCTGAGTTTGTTCAAATTCATGTCCATAGAGTCGGTGATGCCATCCGGCCATCTCACCCTCTGCCAACCCCTTTTGCCCTCAATCTTTCTTAGCATCAGAGTCTTTTCCAATGAGTCAGTTCTTTGCATCAAGTGGCCAAAGTATTGGAGCTTCAGCTTCAGCATCAGTCCTTCCAATGAATACTCAGGATCAATTTCCTTTAGGATTGACTGCTTTGGTCTCCTTGCAGGTCAAGGGATTCTCAAGAGACTTCTCTAGCACCACAGTTCAAAAGCATCAATTCTTCGGTGTTCAGCCTTCTTTATGGTCCAACTCTCACATCCATATGTGACTACTGGAAAACCATAGCTTTGACTAGATGGACATTTGTCAGCAAAGTAATGTCTTTGCTTTTTAACATGCTGTCTAGGTTTGTCATAACTTTCCTTCCAAGGAGCAAGCATCTTTTAATTGCATGGCTGCAATCACTGTCTGCAGTGATTTTGGAGCCCAAGAAAATAAAATCTGTCACTGCTTCTACTTTTTCCCCTTCTATTTGCCTTGAAGTGATGGGAACAGATGCCATGATCTTAGTTCTTTGAAAGTTGAGTTTCAAGCCAACTTTTTCCCTCATCAAGAGGCTCTTTAGTTTCTCTTTGTTTTCTGCCATTAAAGTGGTATCATCTGCATATCTGAGGTTGTTGATATTTCCCCCCGGGGCAATCTTGATTTCAGCTTGTAACTTATCCAGCCTGGCATTTCACATGATGTACTCTCCATAGATGTTAAATAAACAGGCTGACAATACAGCCTTGTCATACTCCTTTCCCAATTTTGAACCAGTCAGTTGTTCCATGTAAAGTTCTAACTGTTGCTTCTTGACCCGCATACAGGTTTCTCAGGAGACAGGTAAGGTGGTCCTGGTATTCCCATCTCTTTAAGAATTTTCCACAGATGGTTGTGATCCACACAGTTAAAGACTTTAGTGTAGTCAATGAAGCAGATATTTTTCTGGAATTCCCTTGCTTTCTCTATGATTCAACAAATGTGGGCAATTTGATCTCTGGTTCGTCTGCCTTTTCTAAACCCATTTTGTTCTTGGCTTACCAGCTTATAAGAGAGGATGGCAATGATGCAGGATACTATATGCATTAAAACCCATTTCCCCTTTATGACTGGCGAGAAGCCTTGTGAAAGAACACTGAGGGCGGATGAGGCAGGTCAGGCTCCACGTGTTTCCGCCTGACATACACATCACTGACCGGAAGGCCCTGTCCTCCAAGTCCACAGGGTCACAGGCTTGTTCCCGAGGGCCATTTTTACTTTGAAGTTTTAGCAGAGCGTGTTCAGTCACTGTGGAAGCTGGTTCTCTTGGAAAAGACAGTCAAGCTTTTGAAGTTCCCTGGCTTGACCTTGGCAAGAGATTCATAAAATCCTCCCTGCAAGGGGTTGCTGTGAGAGGCTGTGGAATGTGGGGTGGCTGCTGCAGCACGGGCAGAGCGGAGGGCATGTTCGGATTCGGAAGGACTGTTGGAATGCTCTTCTGTATACACAGATTTCACAGCCTTCTTCCTGCAGCCTAGAAGATGCAGATCTGTGGGTCCTGCAGCATTACAATGGCACTCAAAACTGCATGCATCCAACTGTGCCATCAGCCTGCACATAGAAAGTTCGAGACAATGTTACAGTCTCAAAGAGGGTGTCTCTCATCATCATGTCACTTTGCTGACATTCCTGGACTTGATGAAGCTCTTTAAGTGGCTGTACACAGAGAGGTTCCTTTTTCAGTTCAGATCCGAAGTAGGCTACTATGTCTCCATCCAACTGAAAATATCTTCTCTTTCAGTTTTTCTTCACTGCTCCTTGTTCGACACAATAACCAGCTTTGATCACTGCACTGTCTGAAGGCAGTTTGGGAGGAAAGTAAGGAAGATGGCTTTGTGACCGCTTCACCTTATTTCTGTCAATACTTTCACCACATTCGTTTATTTCTTTTTGCTGAGTTGGGGTAACAATGGGCACACCCCAACAGTGTCAGTTCTGTAAGACATTTGCTTCTTTCACATTCACCTGGGCAACTTGGGTTATCAGAATGAGGCTGTGATGGGCAGCTAGATGGGAGAGAGGCTCAAGAAGGAGGGGATATATTATACTTGATGGCTCAGTGGTAAAGAATCCGTTTGCCAGTGCAGGAGATGTGCTGTCCAATCCCTGGGTCGGAAAGCCCCTGGAGAAGAAAACAGCAACCCACTCCAGTATTCCTGCCCAGGAAATCCCATGGACAGAGGAGCCTGTTGGGCTACAGTCCATGGGGTCGAAAACAGTCAGACAGGACTTAGCAAGTAAACAACAAATAGCTGATTCACATTATTGTACAGCAGAAACCGATACAACATTGTAAAGAACTTACCCTCCAATTAAAAATAAATTTTAAAAAAGAAAAAGATTAATACCTCGTTTTGGTACTGTCATTTTTATAGCTTTGTTTACCACATTTACTCATTCTACTAGATCCTGCTGATCACTGACTTGTAGGAAATATTTTCTCCTCCCTGCATTCACAGCAAAACAGAACTCAGCCTTTGGCCTTTGCTTAGTTGCATCCTTGACTTTGAAATGTGGGTAAGTTTAATGACTCCAACAGTGATGATGGATCCAGAAAGCAGGTTCTGTGGATGATCCACGTACCAAACAAAACTCTCTTCTCTGGGATCCAGTGTGAAGTACCTCGGAAAAAAATTCCCACTGTTTGCACTTTCTTCACTGTCTAATAAACCACAAATGCGGTTCTGACAAGCCACGTAAAGCCTTTCCCAGCTTGAACATTACACAGCGCCCCGCCTATCCTTCGAGCCGCCCAGCGGGCTTCAGCGACCTCTGAGCTCTACGGGCCGCGCCTCTCCCAGACCCGGCGCCGCCGCGATTACCGATTATTGCACCAGTCTTCATGTCTGTCCTTGGCCTGGAACACCCGCGTAGGCCTGCCCCGCGTCCCACAGGTACCGAGCTTCGGGTTGGGGAGCAGGGGAAAGAGATGGCCCCCACGAAGGCTCACCCGCGCACTGCGCACAGGTGACCACGCAGCCTCAGCCCCGCCAGACGGCAGCCAAGATTCCGGAGCGAGCACTTCCTGTGCTTTCTCTTATGTCTATTTACTGGGCATTCACTTCATGCTTTACATAGATTATTTCCTATGATGTTCTGAACAGTTATTGTTTCCATTTTATTAAAGCTTAGGTTGACACTCCAGTACTTTGGCCACCTCATGTGAAGAGTTGACTCATTGGAAAAGACTCTGATGCTGGGAGGGATTAGGGGCAGGAGGAGAAGGGGACGACAGAGGATGAAATGGCTGGACGGCATCACTGACTCGATGGACGTGAGTCGGAGTGAAGTCCGGGAGTTGGTGATGGACAGGGAAGCCTGGTGTGCTGTGATTCATGGGGTTGCAAAGAGTCGGACAGGACTGAATGACTGATCTGATCTGATAAGTATCTTGCCCAGGGCCACATTTGTAACTGCTATTCCACGGAGCTCACATAGGGTTTTATTATCAGCCCATTAGTATTTTACAATGCATGCATTTTCCTGGAGTGATTCTCATGCACCCATCCTCTGGAATTTTGATTCTGGGTTTTGGCTATGGCAACCCAGATGGATGGATAACAGTAACCCTGTTAGTTAATTGCATGCCTGTTACCCAAAGCTTACCTGCCTGAAAACAGCCCTTAGCAGATGTTCTGCAAAGCTCATCTCCAAACACGTGATGGGGTGCCTTGCCATTTCTCTCCCTTCAACTTCCTCAGGCTTGCCTCATCCTTCCAGTTCCCCCAAGGGGATGGGAGGCCACTCAGTGAAGAAGCTTTCCCCTCCTTGTTTGCTCCAGGGATAGGTCTGAGCTCTGCACACAGCTGCTAGCAGCGCAGCCCCACTGTTATCATGGGACTCACTGGGACAGAGAGGAAATCCTCCCCCATGGCTGGCCAAAGTCAGGAAGAACCATGCCCCCAGGCATGTGTTGCAATCACCAAGGAGAGAAGAGGAATCCTCCAACATGACATCGAGGCTTCACAGAGACAACCTTGGTAAGGTCTCTGCGGTAGAAGTGAAAGGGCCACAGATACTACCCATCCCTGTGTGGGAGCGTCTTTGCCATCTTCCCACCAAAAAGTCTACGGTGGGACCTCCCTGGTGGTCCAGAGGTTTAGACTTCACGTTCCAGTGCAGGGGGTGCAGGTTCGGTCCCTGGTCAGGTAGCTAAGATCCCACATGCCTCTTGGCCAAAAAAACCAAAGCATAAAACAGAAGCAATATTGTAACAAATTCAATAAAGGCTGAAAAAAATGGTCCACATTAAAAAAAAAATCTTAAGGAAAAAGAAGTCTGCTGCTGCTACTGCTGCTGCTAAGTTGTTTCAGTCAAGTCCGACTATGTGCGACCCCATAGACGGCCTCCTACCAGGCTGTTCTGTCCCTGGGATTCTCCAGGCTAAACATGGGAGTGGGTTACCATTTCCTTCTCCAATACATGAAAGTGAAAAGTGAAAGTGAAGTCGCTCAGTTGTGTCTGACTCTTAGCGACCTCATGGACTGCAGCCTACCAGGCTCCTCCGTCCATGGGATTTTCCAGGCAAGAGTACTGGAGTGGGGTGCCATTGCCTTCTCCAAAAAGAAGTCTGTGGCCATACTTTGAATTTGGGCTTAGCTATGTGACTAGCTTTGATGAACAGCATATTAGCAAACAGTCCTTGCATATTGGAGCTTGCCAGTTCCTGCTGCTCTAGATTTATGAAATCACAGAAAATAACAAAGAGCTCAAACCAGCATGTTAGAAAGGCCACAGAGAGGAGAACTCAGGAGTGCACCCTCAGAAGGACAGTTAACATGACATGTGAGTAATGCCCATCCCGAAGGAACCATTTAGCCCAGATAAGATGTACAGAATGCTTGCCGAATTAATCCTGCCTAAACTGCCAACCCACAGAATCGTGATCTAGTAAATGATTGTTTTAAGTCTCTAAATGTTGGGGTGGTTTGTTATTCAGCAAAAGTGAACTGACACAGTCTCTTCCAACTTAAATCTCATGAGTATGACTTACCTCCATCTTTTAAGGGTGGGAGTTCAACTGTCTTCAGTTCAAAGTCACTATTAGTAGGGTAACCTACAAAGTGTTTCTTCAGGGTCCAGCTCTTTGCATGAACCATCCTGAAGCTCCTAGAATCAGTAAACATGCAGTCAATGTCATGATGTGACTGATTTCTTATGACTCCTGAGTGTTGCCCGAAGGCAAACAGAGGGTTTACCCATCATCAACTTTATCATTTAACCTCAATCATGTTTATTTAGTATTCACTGTTCCTGCTGCTGTTCTAAGCACGGCATACTTATCTCATTTTACCCTCATAACTTCCCTGTAAGAGGGGTATTATTATCATTGCCAGGGCACAGTGTACAGATGAGGAAATGAGTCTACCTTAGAAATTTCCAAGGCAAGTAACAATATTAACCCACACAGACTTTTCCTAGCCACTGCTAAGGCTAGGAAGTGAACAGATACCTGGAGTGCAGATATTCCATTTCTCTCCTCATATGAAGCGAATTCTAAGAAAAAGCATCAAACACAAAGAACCTACTAGAAGTCCATGCACGTCTTTCAGACAGAGCGCTGCCTTCTAAGACAAGCAGTCTTCAAAACTGACAGCCACTGGGTGGCGATGCTGCTCAGCCTCATTTTCAAAGGCGCGTTTTCTTTGGCAGCAAAGAAGAAATCAAGAGTACATTTGCCAGCGTCCAAGGCCCAGAGAAGAGAATTCAAGTGACCCCGAGCTCTTGGGTCAGAATATTTTGCTTGGAGCGATGTAGGTGGTTGGAGCCGAAACCTTACTGTTCCTAATTGTCTTCCCCCTTCAGAAAGGCAGCCGCTGAGAATTTTGGATTCGCCGTTAAGTCCGGAAGCACCCCTGCAAGGCGGACGACCACAGACGCAGGCGAGGATCATGAGAAGTCCCACCCGCCAGAGAATGGGGTCCAGGATCACTCACCCCCGGATCCCACCCCCTCGCCTTGCCCATACGCGGGCGTTAAACTCCCGCCTTTCTTCTTCCACGCTTGTGCCACTTTTGCTGTCCCGCAAGTTCCTTGCTAGCCCCTGCCCGGTGCAGGGGGCTACACCTGCACCCCAAATGCTGCCAGGCCATGCCCTTCTCTTAGGCAGCCATCTGCGATCTCTAAGAACCTGCAGGGAGCAGGAGCATGGCCGGGACATCCTGCTTTCAAGTTTCCTCTGAGTGCAAGACGCAGAGGTTACCCAGCATTAGGAGAGGGCGAGCACCGGGCAAACGCTGTGCCATGGCGGGTCTAGGTACCCTGGAGATGCGGGGGGAGACGTTTACTTACGAGTCTGCAGGATCCACTTCCTGAAGCCTAAGGTTGGGACTGCGGAGCAGAGTTGCGGGAGCGGGAATTTAGGGCTGGTCTCTACAGAGGGTGGGGCTTCTTCCAGGGCAGGACTGTTGGGAGAGTTTACAGGAGGGAAAACCAGGGTTCCAGGAGAGAGAGCGAGAGCGAGTGAGCGAGCAAGCGAGAGAGAGATTGTGTGTGTGGGTGCGCGCGCGCGCGCGCGCGCGCGTGTGCGTGTCTGTGTGTGTGTAGGGGGTTCTTGCAACATTAAAAGCCTCCACTGGAGCCCTGCCCGGGTAGTACTGTGTCTGCTTCAGTGTCTTAACTGGAAACCCACTGCAAGAGGCTGCTTGGGAACCAGCTGCTCCCCAGCCTCCCAGGCAGGGAGGAGGGGCACAAAGGCGGGTCCCCTAGAGGCCTGAGCCAGAGAGCGCCTCCTCAGCCTTGCAGCTTTCAGTTCCGTTCAATTCAGTCGTTCAGTTGCTCAGTCGTGTCCTACCCTTTGCGACCCTATGGACTACAGCGCGCCAGGCCTTCCTGTTCATCACCAACTCCCGGAATTTACTCAAATTCATGTCCATTGAGTCGGTGATGCCATCCAACCATCTCATCCTCGGTCTTCCTGTTCTCCTCCTGCCTTCTATCTTTCCTAGCATCAGGGTCTTTTCAAGTGAGTCAGTTCTTCGCATTAGGTGGCCAAAATATTGAAATTTCAGCTTCAACACCAGTCCTTCCAATGAATATTCAGGACTGATCTCCTTTAGGATGGACTGGTTGGATCCCTGTGCAGTCCAAGGGACTCTCAAGAGTCTTCTCACATACCACAGTTTAAAAGCATCAGTTCTTTGGGGCTCGGCTTTCTATACAGTCTAACTCTCACATCCATACATGACTATTGGAAAAATCATAGCCTTAACTAGACGGACCTTTGTTGGCAAAGTAGTGTCTCTGCTTTTTAATATGCTGTCTAGGTTGGTCATAACTTTGCTTCCAAGAGGTAAGCTTCTTTTAATTTCATGGCTGCAATCACCATCTGCAATGATTTTGGAGCCCAAAAAAAGAAAATCTGCCACTGTTTCCACTGTTTCCCAATCTATTTGACATGAAGTGATGGGACCAGATGCCATGATATTAGTTTTCTGAATGTTAAATTTTAAGCCAACTTTTTCACTCTCCTCTTTCACTTTCATCAAGAGGCTCTTTAGTTCTTGTTCGATTTCTGCCATTAGGGTGGTGTCATCTGCATATCTGAGGTTATTGATATTTTTCCCAGCAGTCGGAGACTGGAGGGACCGCACTCCAGTACTCTTGCCTGGAAAATCCCATGGATGGAGGAACCTGGAAGGCTGCAGTCCATGGGGTTGCTGAGGGTCGGACATGACTGAGCGACTTCACTTTCACTTTTCACTTTCATGCATTGGAGAAGGAAATGGCAACCCACTCCAGTGTTCTTGCCTGGACAGTCCCAGGGATGGGGCAGCCTGGTGGGCTGCCGTCTATGGGGTCGCACAGAGTCGGACATGACTGAAGTGACTTAGCAGCAGCAGCAGCTTGATTCCAGCTTGTGCTTCATCCAAACCAGCATTTCACATGATGTACTCTGCATAGAAGTTAAATAAGCGCGATGACAATATACAGCCTTGGCATACTCCTTTCCCATTTGGAACGGCCATGTCCAGTTCTAACTGTTGCTTCCTGACCTGAATACAGATTTCTCAAGAGGCAGGTAAGGTGGTCTGGTATTCCCATATCTTTCAGAATTTTTAAAAAGTTTCTTGTGATCCACACAATCAAAGGCTTTGGCATAGTCGATAAAACAAAATAGATGATTTTCTGGAACTCTCTTGCTTTTTCGATGATCCAGAGGATGTTGGCAATTTGATCTCTGGTTCATCTGCCTTTTCTAAAACCAGCTTGAACATCTGGAAGTTCATGATTCACATACTGTTGAAGCCTGGATTGGAGAATTTTGAGCTTTACTTTGCTAGCGTGTGAGATGAGTGCAATTGTGCAGTAGTTTGAGTATTCTTTGGCATTGCCTTTCTTTGGGATTGGAATGAAAACTAACCTTTTCAAGTCCTGTGGCCACTGCTGAGTTTTCCAAATTTGCTGGCATATTGAGTGTTTCACTTTCACAGCATCATCTTTTAGGATTTAAAATAGCTCAACTGGAATTCCATCACCTCCACTAGCTTTGTTTGTAGTGATGCTTCCTAAGGCCCACTTGACTTCACATTCCAGGATGTCTGGCTCTAGGTGAGTGATTACACCATCATGATTATCCACGTCATTAAGATCTTTTTGGTATAGTTCTTCTGTGTATTCTTGCCACCACTTCTTAATATATTCTGCTTCTGTTAGGTCCATACCATATCTGTCTTTATTGAGCCCATCTTTGCATGAAATGTTTCCTTGCTATCTCTAATTTTCTTGAACAGATCTCTATCTTTCCCATTTTATTGTTTTCCTCTATTGCTTTGCATTGATCATTGAGGAAGGCTTTCTTATCTCTCCTTGCTACTCTTTGGAACTCTACATTCAAATGGGTATATCTTTCCTTTTCTCCTTTGCCTTTAGCTTCTCTCTTTTCTCGGCTATTTGTAAGGCCTTCCCAGACAGCCATTTTGGGTTTTTGCATCTCTTTTTTCTTGGGGAGCAAATGGATCCCTGCCTCCTGTACAATGTCATGAATCTCCATCCATAGTTCTTCAGGCAGTCTATCAGATCTTATCCCTTAAATCTATTTTTCACTTCTACTGTATAATCATAAGGGATTTTATTTAGGTCATACCTGAATGGTGTAGTGGTTTTCCCTACTTTCTTCAATGTAAGCCTGAATTTGGCAATAAGCAGTTCATGATCTGAGCCACAGTCAGCTCCCAGTCTTGTCTTTGCTGACTGTATAGAGCTTCTCCATCTTTGGCTGCAAAGAATATAATCGATCTGATTTTGGTATTGACCATCTGGTGATGTCCATGTGTAGAGTCTTCTCTTGTGTTCTTGGAGGAGGGTGTTTGCTATGAACAGTGCATTCTCTTGGCAAAACTCTGTTAGCCTTTGCCCTGCTTCATTCTGTATTCCAAGACCAAATTATCCTGTTACTACAGGTATTTCTTGACTTCCTACTTCTGCATTCCAGTCTCCTATAAAGAAAAGAACATCTTTTTTGGGTGTTAGTTCTAAAAGGTCTTGTAGGTCTTCATAGGACCATTCAAATTCAGCTTCTTCAACGTTACTGGTCAGGGCATAGACTTGGCTGATGGTTACACAAGGAGAAATAACCATTGCTGATGAACAAAGGCCTCAAGGAAGTCCCCACTTGTCCTCTGTTGATGGGTCTAACATGATAGACCAAGGAAGGAATCTATCATTCACAAGAGTCACAAAAATGATAACACATGGGAATATTTATAAATCTACAAAAATATGATAGATTATTATGAAGAAAGCTTTAAAACATCACTGAAGAATATAAAAGAAGACTGAACACTTGGAAAGGTTACCATGCTCTTGCACTGGAAGATTCACTATCAGTAAAACGTTATTTCTGTATATCAATTTCTACCACCCCATAGAGGAGGGATTAAATTGCAGTACAATGGAAAAGATAGAGGGAAAAGTGTGTGATTGTGTGTGTCTGTGTGCATATAAAACCTCTGGAAAGATGAAATAAACTACTGATAATATGGTTGATTCCCAGAGAAGAGCAATAGTGGAAGAATTTAGAAAGCCACTCAGGGAAAGACAGGCTGAGAAAAGACCTGAGAAAAGCTTAGGCTTTCATCATGGGCTGATCCCTGGCACAGAGATGCCCTAAACCATTTTACACATTCTGAGAAGAGGGAGGACCTGATGTCTAGAGCTGCCACGCTACACTAGTCCCCCATTTATCCATGGTTTTGCTTTGTGCAGTTTGTTAATAGCTCTCAACTACAGCCCAAAGATATTAAATGGAAAATTTCAGAAATAAGTACTTCTTCAGTTTTCCAATTGCACACCATTCTGAATAGTGTGAGATTTCTGTTGTATCCTTCTGGGAATCCCCAACCATTAATTAACACCTTCTACTGTCAACATTCACCCATCAGCATCATCATGGTTCAATGATCCAGGATCACTGAAAGCAGATGATCCTTCCTCTGACACAGTATCCAAAGGTTAATAGTGGCCTAAATGCTTGGTCAAATTGCCCACATCTTTCACCTCATTTCATTGCATAGGTATTTATCACTTCACATCATCATCATGCTAAGAAGACTGAGCACATTATAAAAAGATATCTTGTGGGAAAAACCACATTCACAAGATTTTTACTACAGTATATTATAATCACTGTTTTATCATTTTATTGTGTCTAATTTATTTTTTTAAGATTTATTTATTAATGGTTGTGCTGGGTCTACCTTACTGCCCACAGGATTCTCCAGTTGTGGTGAGTAGGGGCTGCCCTTCATTGTGGTACACTATAGTTGCCCCTTGGGGCAAAAACAAGGCCAAGCGTTAGTACCACCAGACGACCCATTTCACTCGGTACCGTGCATGGATCATAGCCCATTGGCAGGTCAGTGTGGGAGGGTTACATATACCAAGGCGGGCACATGCAGCCAGCCCCAAGTGCACCATCCATCCAGTATCCGGGCAGGTGTGGACACCCGTACAGCCCATATACCCACAGGGTGCTATGAGGGACAAGGATTATACTATAGGCCTCTTGATAACCCTACTCAAGACTAACTTTAGCACAGAGGGACAGGGGGTTCCACACTCCTGGCTCAGTACCATCCCTTGTCTCTACACAAAAAAATGCAAATTCCTGTAATTTAGCCCATGCAAGCAGGAAAGCCTTTCCACAGTCCATGCTCTCCCTGGGGGCGAGGCATGTGCTGCCGTTTCTTCACATCTTGTATAATCAAGCGCTTAGTCTCATTGCAGTCAGCCATCTTCTGATATAACCGGAAGGTGTTTTGTTTCTGGGTCCAGTTAGTCCCAGTCGGAGGCTCAATATGCCAGGGAAGCCCCAGTTCAGCCCCCACGGGGAGTTAGGTGCAGATCCAACATGCCAACACATTCTTTACCATCGCATAGATGTGTGCTCAGTTTACAATCATATCGGTCATGACACACATGGAACTCATGTTGCAGAACCCATGGGGCCAGAAGAGCCACCCACCGCATGTGGGGTGCCTTTATCTTCCATGGCCAAGTCCATTCCACCGTCTGTCCCTGTGAAATCCTGGTCGGAGCCGGCAGCAAGATATTGCCTCAGTTTCGGTATCCAGGCCTTAACAGAATGTCTGTTTTTACTTGCAATTGTATAGGTGTGGCATCACGGTGCAGGAGAGCCTCCACAGGGGCAACTCCACCCCTGTAAGGTTTCTCATTAAGGACCCGCACAGGGAGTTATCTGATTTCGAAAGGCAAGGACACAGTCTTCAACTTAACTCTTTGGCCACCATAGACATCAGTGAGTGCTCTCGGACCAGGAAACTGCTCTGACTTGTTGTAAAGAAGGCTGCATTCGTCCCAGCATCAACCAGAGCCACTACTCTCTGTATATTGGCCTGTGACCAGTGAATTACAAGCCCTACATGGGGCCTCAGGTCCCTACCTGGGGTCTTCAGGCAGACACCTTAAGCCTGAGAAGGTTAGAAGAGTTGAGCTCCAAATCCTACATTAACCTTTCATAGGAAGAGAGACACTTCCTCCATCATTGAAGGAAGAAAAGAAAATATGGATATAGATGCAGAGTGTGTTAGTCGCTCGGTCGTGTCTGACTGTTTGCGACGCTATAGACTGTAGCCCAACAGTTTCCTCTGTCCATATTATTCTCCAGGCAAGAATAATGCAGTGGGCAGCCATTCCCTTCTCCATGAATCTTCCTGACCAAGGGATTGAACTGGGGTCTCCTACATTGTGGGCAGACTGTCTACCATCTGAGCTACCAGGGAAGAAGCCCAGATGCATAGAAGCTGGTAGCTTTGACCACAAAATGACAAGGTCTCCAGTCTAATGGCTTCTATTTTCTCAGTGAAGCATGATGTAAGTGGATCTCTTGAGGGCTGAGGTGTGAGGAGGGCTGAGGTGAAAGTATAAAATTGTCACCAGTGTGTGTGAGAAAGCAAACATACTGGAGAATCCTGGAGTTGCTGGGCAGGGTTGAGTGTGCCTACACATTGTCTGTGATAATGAAAATAAAACCAACTAGTCTGGTTGTGTGGTTTTTCACAATGTTTAGCTGCTTATAGGGAGGAATTGAAAAGTCAATAATTGGTTTTATTTTGGGGTTTATGCCAAGAAGATTGGTGGTCAAAGAAAAAAGCAAAGAAGCTGAAAGCATTTACCAGGGAATAGTTTCATGGAGCATGTTGGAATCTTATCTGAACTGGATGAAAAATTAATGTCTACTATCATTATGGTCATTAAGTCCCCAAAATCAAAACCAGGGAAAGAAGAGCACATTAAGGAATTCCTTGGTGGTTCAGAGGTTAGGACTCCAGGCTCTCAATGCTGAGGGCCAGATTGAATCCCTGGCCAGGAAACTAAAATCCCGCAAGCCATTTTGGGGGGTGGAGCACCCCCCAAAAGAAGAGCATATAAGGGGGGTCGGCTCATGGCGGGGGTGGGGCAGGGGTTCCCAGTTGTGCTCTCGGGGGTTGCCATTGCAGCTGGGAACGCCCATTTCATGCGCTCCTGGGTCCCCAAGGATCGGCATCCAGTGGGCGCAGCAGAGGGGTGCGGACCACAGAATCCTGGTTGGTGGGAGCCTGTTAGTTCCTTGTTCCTTACCAGGACCTCCTGTGATGGAAGTTGCTAGGACCTCTGGACTGCAGTCTCCCATCTCTTGCTGACCTCTTGCTGACCTCTGCAGAATCCTGGTTGGTGGGAGCTTGTTAGTTCCTTGTTCCTTACCAGGACCTCCTGTGACCCAAGGCACAATGGTTACTAATAGACTTCCCACAGTACTTCTTCATTCCATGTGGACTCCTTCAAGGACAGTGGAGCATCACAGCTTCCCTTGAACTTCGCCTGGGAATGCTACGGAGATGTACGTTGATTTGGACAAACTTGATGGACTTAAAGCAGACGAATATATAGGTGAACTATAAAGAAAGCTGAGCACAGAAGAATGGATGCTTTTGAACTGTGGTGTTGGAGAAGACTCTTGAGAGTCCCTTGGGTTGCAAGGAAATCCAACCAGTCCATCCTAAAGGAAATCCGTTCTGGGTGTTCATCGAAGGACTGATGTTGAAGCTGAAACTCCAGTTTTTGGAGAGCTGACTCATTTGAAAAGACCCTGATGTTGGGAAAGATTGAAGACAGGAGGAGAAGGGGATGACAGCGGATGAGATGGTTAGATGGCACCAGCGACCCAATGGTCATGAGTTTGGGTAAACTCTGGGAGTTGGTGATGGACAGGGAGGCCTGGTGTGCTGCGGTTCAATGGGGGTCACAAAGAGTCGGACACGACCGAGCGACTGAACTGAACTGAACAGAAAAACAAATGCTGTTCAAGGACACTGAAAGAACCCTTATGTTGAAAATCAGATCTGTATTGTGAGCAATGCTTAGAAATCCATGAGTTGACACATAGTATTACGCCTATCATCCTGGTAGTTCCCTCAGTGAAATATGTTGCGAAAAGCTCTTCCTTTGTAGTATAGATTCATGAAGAAGCTAAATAGCATGAATCCTTTACGTTGACAACTGTGAATTTAAATCTCCTGTGAATCCTATGTGACAATCACACATACCAACATGATTTATTAGTATTATATCAATATTTTTAGTCCTACTGTATTTCAACTAAAAATGTCACTATACAATGGTACATGAAGTCAAGACATAAAATCAGGGCAAATACAAAATATTCCATCCTTTGAGAAAGGGAGCGAAAAAATAATGTGCTTTGCCTATTGCATTTTTATGTATCAGATCCTTAAGTATTTTATTCACCACACCCAACTGAATGGTTCACAAATGTTTCAGAGAGGAAAGGATTATTTCTCTTTAACAATGAGGAGTTCAACTGCTCTCACAGCAAATAACGGACGGTAATCACCATGCAGGACAAAGTTGATTATTCATATTTAGATTACTCATTCGTTAGCTTGCCAAAGGTTCTAGATCTGTTACCACATTTTTTAAAAATAATATCCACATGTGAAAGTGAAAAAAAAAAAAAGAAGAGCATATAAATAAAAGAAACACACACGATCCTGAACAAGGATATTAAAATTGAGTTTTGTGCTCTGACAGCTCCTGACTACTTGTTCCTTTTTGGGTAAAAGGCATTCCAACAAGCCTGACAAGTGCAGTGAGGCCATTAGTAAAAAAACATGCACATTCCATTTCAGCCTCACCCAAAACAGGCATGCCTAAAAGTGTCCAGGGAGAACCCTCAGCCTCTGCTATGAGGACCAACCAAGAGATGTTTCCTCTCCCAAGACTTTCAGAGAGATCAAAAAATATAAACCACTTTCTTGTTGCTATTGTTTAGTTGCTAAATCATGTCTGATCTTTTGCAACCCCATAAACCATAGCCTGCCAGGTTCTGTCCATGGGATTCCCGGGCATGAATATTGGAATGGGTTGTCATTTCCTTCTCTGGGGGATCTTCCCAATCCAGGAATTGAAACCGCATCTCCTGCATTGGCATGTGGATTCCTTACCATTGAACCACCAGGGAAGCCCAAACCTCTTTCTTACTGACTCATTTTTCCTGGCCAAAAGCTTCTATAAATAGCTGAGCATGCAATAATAGGAGATGTGGGTTCAATCCCTGGGTTGGTAAGATCCCCTGAAGAAGAGAACAGCTACCCACTCCAGGATTTTGTCCTGGAGAATTCCATGGACTATTCCATGGGGTCACAAAGAGCTGGACACGACTGAGCAACTTTCACTTCATGCAGTAATCGGGCAGACAGATGGGGGCTTGTTATGAAACTCCATCTCCACGCATGCAGAATTTGGGAGGGCCAGCCCAGAGCTTGTGGAACACAGGCAGAATGAGATTGTCTCATGGACATGTGGAGATAAGGAGATGATGCAAAGGTGGAAATGTGTGCAGTAGACAATTAAGCATCAGGTACAAGATAAGGAGATGGCAAGCAGAGACCTCAGGCTTCCTTGGTGGCTCAGATGGTAAAGAATCTGCCTGCAATGCAAGAGATCCAGGTTCCATCCCTGGACTGGGAAGATCCCCTGGAGAAGGGAAGGACTACTCACTCCAGTATTCTTGCCTGGAGAATCCCAAAAACAGAAGAGCCTGGTGAGCTACAGTCCATGAGACTGCAAAGAGTCAGACACAACTGAGTGACTAAGCTCGCAAGCAGAGACCCCAGAACAGATTTCATGGCCTCAGAATGCCATGCAGGGGGATTCCCTGGTGGTCCAGTGGTTAAGAATTTGCCTGCTAATGCAGGGGACATGGGTTTGACCCCTGGTCCAGGAAGATTCCACATGCTGTGGGGCAACTAAGCCTGTGCTTCACAACTACTGAGCCCACACACCCTAGAACCCATGCTCCACAACATGAGAAGCCATTGTAATGAGAAGTCTGTGAACCACAACTCAAGAGTAGCCCCTACTCACTGCAAGGAGAGTCTGCATGCAGCAATGAAGACCCACGGCAGCCAAAAATACATAAATAAATAAATATTTTAAAAAAGAATGCCAGGCAGGAGCTGGGAGACATTTCCTGGGATGCTGGAGTCTAGTCCACAGTGATGTGGAACAAGAGTATCAGAGGCCATTTAGATGACCTTGTGCACACTCACATACAGCCCCCTACCCAGATCAGCATTAACAAAGCAGAACTAGATTTTCCTGGGTTCCCCACACTGAAAGCTTTAACACTGTACAATGTTCAGTGTTCTCAAACTTAACAATGTTCATCTGAATCATCCACAGATCTTGTTTAAAATCTAGTTTCTGTAAGAGTAGGTCTCAAGTGAGACTTGAGATTCTGAATCTTTAACAAGCTCAGAGCTGATTCCAATGCTACTGGTCCAGGGACCACACTTGGAGGAGCAAGGCTCCAGTACTCTTGACAGTGACCCATCTCCACAACCATTCCTCTGTGTCCCAGGTTTTATGGTGAGTTCAACTCCTCCTGAGTAACATTCTCTTCTTATTTAACATGCCTTCATTGACTTTGGCATGCCAAAGAATAGCCAGAGATGGAATAGATGGTCCAGAGTTTTAGCCTTAGCCTGACAATTTGCATCCTTTGAGAGAACCCAAGTGACTGTCCTCCAGCTTCAGACTTGGTCACCATGTGTAAGTCATGGTGGGAAAATCATGTTCACCACTTGGATTTTCTCTCTGGAGCTGGTACTGGTCATCATTCTTCCAACAGCCTTTGTCCCTCTGGAGGGTTTCCTAGATGTCCTACTTAGTGATCTATATTCTCCTAAGAATGAGTCAGTCATCAGGAAGTCAGTGGTAGTGAGTGGGTTGAGAAAGTAACAGGACAATAGAGATGCTCTGGAGGAAGATAGGCATTGCATGCTGTAATGGTGAAGAGGGGGTCAACTGAGATCCTGCAGGAAGTTCAGAAATGCAAATATGCTTCAAACCTTCTGTGGCTCTGCCATTTGGCCACTGGTATGTGATTTTGAGGGCTTCCCTGGTGGCTCAGTGGTAAAGAATCCGCCGGCAATGCAGGAGATGTGGGGGTTTGATATCTGGGTTGAAAAGATTCCCTGGAGAAGGAAATGGCAACCCACTCCAGTATTCTTGCCTGAGAAATCCATGGACAGAGAGGCTAGCAAGCTACAGTCCATGGGGTCACAAAGAATTAGACGTGGCTTAGCAACTAAACAATAACAACAAAAACAAGTGGTTTTGTATAATGGCCAGGTGTTTATAGATTCCCAAAGTCAATAACAGTGCCCTTCAAACCAGAAGATAGGATGGAGACCATGGCTGCATGAGGGAGATGCTGCATGATGCTGTGGTTGTGCAATAAGAGAATTATGCATTGAATGCTTTCAACTATTCTTTTAGAGATGGGAGTGAAAAATGAAAGTAGCTCTTTATTACTTGAATTAAGTCACTTTTGGTTGCCATATTGAGCTTCTTTAAACATGACTGCATGTTCTGTACTCAGAATTGTCAAGAATTGTGAAGGGGCTGAGATTTTTACCTCCCTTTGCTAACTGGTTACCCAGCCACATGGATGGTGGCTGACAAAATTCTTGGGTCAGAGATGAAGAACTTTATTACTTGTGGCAGAGCAAGCAGCATGCAGTTCAAGTTCATGTTGATTTCCTCTTGAAACCCCAGTTCCACAGGGACAAGACAGAGGGGACCATGTGAATGCCACACTTTCAGAGGATTTTCATTTCAGCTGAGAAACTCTGGACTTAGGGAGCCCAAATCTTTTATAAAAGACATTTGCACCAAAAGGAGACATCATTCCACCAGTTAGAAAACCAACCTTCTCCCTGCTCTGGAGAGAGACGCCTTATCTTCCAAGGCCATTTGCCATACAAGCATCCTGGAGAAAATGGGCCAGAACAGAAGTTGTCAGTGCCCCTGCTCACAGGACGTGCAGAAACACGGAGAATTGTCTTCAGACAAAAAGAACATTAGCTATCCTCCTGTATTACTATCTGCGTGCTAAGAACTGCTCTAAGAGCATTAGTGCTTTATACACATTATATCACTCAGTCCTCACAACGTTTCTTGGAGGTTATCCCCATTTCACAGATCAGAACATTCATTTTGTAATGATACAGAATCGTAGAATCTATAATGATTCAGATACTGGGGATTCTGTCTCCCCAGGTTTGGAAGGGGCATGGTGGTTCTTTTTAACTGGCCTCACAGGTGATTTTGACAGACACCAAACCTTAAGAATGTCACTAATTTAAAACATAAGCATCTTTAAATTCTCGTAACTATTTAGCCAAAGTTTTTACTCTTCTCTATACTTATGCTTACTTAGTAAAGAACTTTATTTCCTCTGATTTAAAACATAGGACTTTGAGTTCTTACTGTGTAAGGAAGACTCAGAATCAAAAAATTATGTGTATATATATATACAAATTGTTTGTAATAAATATGTTTAGAGAAAGTAGAAGCTTTGAAAGGACTGGCTCATTAAATTTAAAATGCAACATGTCCCTTTCCTTTCTGCGGCTCGCGGCGGCAAGATGGCCGTGCAAATTTCCAAAAAGAGGAAGTTTGTCGCTGATGGCATCTTCAAAGCTGAACTGAACGAGTTTCTCACTCGGGAGCTGGCTGAAGATGGGTACTCTGGAGTTGAGGTCCGAGTTACACCAACCAGGACAGAAATCATTATCTTGGCCACCAGGACACAGAATGTACTTGGTGAGAAGGGCCGGCGGATCCGGGAATTGACTGCTGTGGTTCAGAAGCGATTTGGCTTCCCTGAAGGCAGTGTAGAGCTTTACGCTGAAAAGGTAGCCACAAGAGGACTGTGTGCCATTACCCAGGCAGAGTCTCTGCGTTACAAACTCCTAGGAGGCCTTGTTGTGCGGGGGGCCTGCTATGGTGTGCTGCGGTTCATCATGGAGAATGGGGCCAAAGGCTGCGAGGTCTGTGGTGTCTGGGAAACTTCGAGGACAGAGGGCTAAATCCATGAAGTTTGTGGATGGCCTCATGATCCACAGTGGGGACCCTGTTAACTACTATGTGGACACCGCCGTGCGCCATGTGCTGCTCAGACAGGGTGTGCTGGGCATCAAGGTAAAGATCATGCTGCCTTGGGACCCAACTGGTAAGATTGGCCCTAAGAAGCCTCTGCCTGATCACGTGAGCATCGTGGAACCCAAAGATGAAATACTGCCCACCACCCCCATCTCTGAACAGAAGGGTGGGAAGCCAGAGCCGCCTGCCATGCCCCAGCCGGTACCCACAGCATAATAGGTCTCCTTGGCCGCTGGATCTGGAATCTGAATGTTGCTCTTAGTGGGCTTTATCCCAGGGATGCAAGGATTCTTCAATATCCACAAATCAATCAATGTAATACACCACATTAACAAATTGAAAAATAAAAACCATATGATTATCTCAATAGATGCAGAGAAAGCCTTTGACAAAATTCAACATCCATTTATGATAAAAACTCTCCAGAAAGCAGGAATAGAAGGAACATACCTCAACATAATAAAAGCTATATATAACAAACCCACAGCAAACATTATCCTCAATGGTGAAAAATTGAAAGCATTTCCTCTAAAGTCAAGAACAAGACAAGGGTGCCCACTTTCACCATTACTATTCAACATAGTTTTGGAAGTTTTGGCCACAGCAATCAGAGCAGAAAAAGAAATAAAAGGAATCCAAATTGGAAAAGAAGAAGTAAAGCTCTCACTATTTGCAGATGACATGATCCTCTACATAGAAAACCCTAAAGACTCCACCAGAAAATTACTAGAACTAATCAATGACTATAGTAAAGTTGCAGGATATAAAATCAACACACAGACATCCCTTGCATTCCTATACACTAATAATGAGAAAACAGAAAGAGAAATTAAGGAAACAATTCCATTCACCATTGCAACGGAAAGAATAAAATACTTAGGAATATATCTACCTAAAGAAACTAAAGGCCTATATATAGAAAACTATAAAACACTGGTGAAAGAAATCAAAGAGAACACTAATAGATGGAGAAATATACCATGTTCATGGATTGGAAGAATCAATATAGTGAAAATGAGTATACTACCCAAAGCAATCTATAGATTCAATGCAATCCCTATCAAGCTACCAACGGTATTCTTCACAGAGCTAGAACAAATAATTTCCCAATTTGTATGGAAATACAAAAAACCTCGAATAGCCAAAGCTATCTTGAGAAAGAAGAATGGAACTGGAGGAATCAACCTACCTGACTTCAGGCTCTACTACAAAGCCACAGTTATCAAGACAGTATGGTACTGGCACAAAGACAGAAATATTGATCAATGGAACAAAATAGAAAGCCCAGAGATAAATCCGCGCACATATGGACACCTTATCTTTGACAAAGGAGGCAAGAATGTACAATGGATTAAAGACAATCTCTTTAACAAGTGGTGCTGGGAAATCTGGTCAACCACTTGTAAAAGAATGAAACTAGAACACTTTCTAACACCATACACAAAAATAAACTCAAAATGGATTAAAGATCTCAACGTAAGACCAGAAACTATAAAACTCCTAGAGGAGAACATAGGCAAAACACTCTCTGACATATATCACAGCAGGATCCTCTATGACCCACCTCCCAGAATATTGGAAATAAAAGCAAAAATAAACAAATGGGACCTAATTAAACTTAAAAGCTTCTGCACAACAAAGGAAACTATTAGCAAGGTGAAAAGGCAGCCTTCAGAATGGGAGAAGATAATAGCAAATGAAGCAACTGACAAACAACTAATCTCGAGAATATACAAGCAACTCCTACAGCTCAACTCCAGAAAAATAAATGACCCAATCAAAAAATGGGCCAAAGAACTAAATAGACATTTCTCCAAAGAAGACATACAGATGGCTAACAAACACATGAAAAGATGCTCAACATCACTCATTATCAGAGAAATGCAAATCAAAACCACTATGAGGTACCATTTCACACCAGTCAGAATGGCTGCGATCCAAAAGTCTACAAGCAATAAATGCTGGAGAGGGTGTGGAGAAAAGGGAACCCTCTTGCACTGTTGGTGGGAATGCAAACTAGTACAGCCACTATGGAGAACAGTGTGGAGATTCCTTAAAAAACTGGAAATAGAACTGCCTTATGATCCAGCAATCCCACTGCTGGGCATACACACTGAGGAAACCAGAAGGGAAAGAGACACGTGTACCCCAATGTTCATCGCAGCACTGTTTATAATAGCCAGGACATGGAAGCAACCTAGATGCCCATCAGCAGATGAATGGATAAGAAAGCTGTGGTACATATACACAATGGAGTATTACTCAGCCATTAAAAAGAATACATTTGAATCAGTTCTAA
The DNA here is from genome assembly GCF_029407905.1 of Bubalus kerabau. Lineage (NCBI taxonomy): Eukaryota > Metazoa > Chordata > Mammalia > Artiodactyla > Bovidae > Bubalus > Bubalus kerabau. The sequence goes on from NC_073627.1 coordinate 170,785,078, forward strand.
TGAGGTGGATGAAACTGGAGCCTATTATACAGAGTGAAGTAAGCCAGAAAGAAAAACACCAATACAGTATACTAATGCATATATATGGACTTTAGAAAGATGATAACAATAACCCTGTGTACGAGACAGCAAAAGAGACACTGATGTATAGATCAGTCTTATGGACTCTGTGGGAGAGGGAGAGGGAGACAGTAGGGAGATTTGGGAGAATGGCATTGAGACATGTATAATATCATGTATGAAACGAGTCGCCAGTCCAGGTTCGATGCACGATACTGGATGCTTGGGGCTGGTGCACTGGGACGACCCAGAGGGAGGGTATGGGGAGGGAGGAGGGAGGAGGGTTCAGGATGCGGAACACAGGTATACCTGTGACGGATTCATTTCGATGTTTGGCAAAACTAATACAATATTGTAAGTTTAAAAATAAAATAAAATTAAAAAAAAAAAAGAATAAATGCAGAGACTTGGGAAAGTTACCAGAAGTTTCACCATGATGCACCCTGTACATCTTACTTATTAGTATGTGCCTGAATCAACCCTATGTGTAGCTATAAAAATGAAGAGTGATTACACTTAAAATGTCAAATAAATTGCAATAAGTTTAAAAAAAAATGCAACATGTATTTAAATGAAAAGAAAGTCACAAGATAAGGAACAGTCCTAAGTTTAGCCTCAGGATGTTCTTAGTGGAAAAATGTATTTTGTCACACGATTGTGATAGCCATGAATGTTGCAAATTTGCAAAAGACAAGGATGGAATCACATCAAGGAGTAAGTAATTACAGGAAAAATTCAATGTTCATTAATTTTGGCACCAAGAGTAGTTGGGTTAAAAAAAAAAAAGTTTGCAGGGTGATGGCCCTGGGTTTTTGTTTTTGTTTGCCTTCAGTACAGAGTTCAAAGCATTCTTTACTAAACTGAGAAATGTGATATGCACTTGATGATCTGTTAAGGAGGATGACTCATGAAATGAGAAGCTAGGGCAGACTTGAAATGCCTCTGAATTTCGCCTCCGCACCTTCTAAAACTGGGGTGATTTCTTCTTTCCTTCCTTTTTTGATGTCTTTCCCCCTTTTCTCCCTCTTTGCTTCCCCCTTTCTCCCTTCCTTCTTTTCATCCTTCCTTATACTTACTCCAGGACACAAGTTTTCCTATATGAGTCGGTTCATACATCAAAAGTTCTCTTGAAAGGCGATCTATAGTAATCTATATAATAATAACAGGCCATAATCTGCATTTTCTAGTTATCTGAATGGAAATTTGAAATGAGTTTGGTGTTGTCCTGTTGCTCTCACACTTTCCTCTTGAATCGCTTTATCCATTTGCCTGTGTCTTCTTTTGGAGAGTCTTCTAATCCTTGGCAGTCATAACTGCCTTAAAGGAACCTTCCTACACTGTTGGTGGGAATGTAAATTGGTGCAGCCAGTGTAGAGAGAAGTATGGAGATCCCTTAAAATAACTAAAAATAGAGCTACTATATGATTTAGCAATCCCACTCCTCAGCATTTATCCAGAGAATACCATAATTCCAAAGATATAAGCTCCCCAATGTTCATTTCAGCAAGACATAAATGCAACCTAAATGTCCATTGACAAATGAATGGATAAAGAAGATGTGGTACATATATACAATGGAATACCACTCAGGCATTTTTTTAAAAGAGTGAAATAAGGCCATTTGCAGCAACATGGATGGGCCTAGAGATTATCATACTAAGTGAAGTCAGACAGAGAAAGACAAATGTCATATTATATCAATTTATCACTTCAGTTCAGTTGCTCAGTCATGTTCGACTGTTTGCGACTCCATGGACTGTAGCATGCCAGGCTTCTCTGTCTATCACCAACTCCCTGAGCTTGCTCAAACTCATGTCCTTCGAGTCAGTGATGTCATCCGACCATCTCACCCTCTGTCGTCCCCTTCTCCTCCTGCCTTCAAACTTTCCCAGCTTCAGGGTCTTTTCTAATAAGCCATTTCTTTGCATCAGGTGGCCAAAGTATTGGAGTTTCAGCTTCAGCACCAGTCCTTCCAATGAACACTCAGGACTGATTTCCTTAGAATGCACTGGTTGGACCTCCTTGCAGTCCAAGGGGCTCTCAAGAGTCTTCTCTGGTGCTCACCTTTCTTTACAATCCAACTCTCACATCCATACATGACTACTGGAAAGACCACAACTTTGACTAGATGGACGTTTGCTGGCAAAGTAATGTCTCTGCTTTTTAATATGCTGTCTAGGTTGGTCCTAACTTTTCTTCCAAGGAGCAAGTGTCTTTTAATTTCATGGCTGCAGTCACCATCTGCAATGATTTTGGAGTCCCCCAAAATAAAGTCTCTCACTGTTTCCATTGCTTTCCTCATCTATTTACCATGAAGTGATGGGATTGGATGCCATGATCTTAGTTTTCTGAATGTTGAGTTTGAAGCCAACTTTTTCACTCTCTTCTTTCATGTTCATCTGCAGGCTCTTTAGTTCATCTTCACTTTCTGCCATAAGAGTGGTGTCATCTGCGTATCTGAGGTTATCGATATTTCTCCCAGCAATCTTGATTCCAACTTGTGCTTCATCCAGCCCAACACTTCGCAAGATATACTCTTCAGAGAACTTAAATAAGCAGGGTAACAATATACAGCCTTGATGTACTCCTTTCCTAATTTGGAGCCAGTCTGTTGTTCCATGTCCAGCTCCAACTGTTGCTTCTTGACCTGCATACAGATTATCTCAGGAGGCAGGTCAGGTGGTCTTGTATTCCCATTTTCTTTCAGATTGTGCAAAGTTTGTTGTGATCCACGCAGTCAAAGGCTTTCACATAGTCAATAAAGCAGAAATAGATGTTTTTCTGGAACTCTCTTGCTTTTTTGATTATCCAGTGGATGTTGGCAATTTGATCTCTGGTTCCTCTGCCTTTTCTACAACCAGCTTGAACATCTGGAAGTTCTCAGGTCATGTACTGTTGAAGCCTGGCTTGGAGAATTTTGAGAATTACTTTACTAGCATGTGAGATGAGTGCAATTGTGTGGTAGTTTGAGCATTCTTTGGCATTGCCTTTCTTTGGGATTGAAATGAAAACTGACCTTTTCCAGTCCTGTGGCCACTGCTGAGTTTTCCAAATTTGTTGGCATATTGAGTGTAGCACTTTCACAACATCATCTTTTACGATTTGAAATAGCTCAGCTGGAATTCTATCACCTCCACTAGCTTTGTTCGTAGTGATGCTTCCCAAGGCCCGCTTGACTTTGCATTCCAGGATGTCTGGCTCTAGATGAGTGATCACAGCATTGTGATTATCTGGGTCATGAGGATCTGTTTTGTACAGTTCTTCTGTGTATTCTTGCCACCTTGTCTTAATATATTCTGCTTCTGTTAGGTCCATACCATTTCTGTCCTTTATCGAGCCCATATTTGCATGAAAAGTTCCCTTGGTATCTCTAATTTTCTTGAAGAGATCTCTAGTCCTTCCCATTCTAATTTTCCTCTATTTCTTTGCAGTGATCACTGAGGAAGGCTTTCTTATCTCTCCTTGCTATTCTTTGGAACTCTGCATTCAAATGGGTATATCTTTCCTTTTCTCCTTTGCCTTTCACTTCTCTTCTTTTCTCAGCTATTTGTAAGGCCTCGTCAGACAGCCATTTGCCTTTTTGCATTTCTTTTTCTTGAGGATTGTCTTGATTCCTGCCTCTTGTACAATGTCACAAACCTCCATCCATAGTTCTTCAGGCACTCTGTCTATCAGATCTAATCCCTTGAATCTATTTGTCACTTCCACTGTATAATCATAAAGGATTTGATTTAGATCATACCTGAATGGTCTTTTGGTTTTCGCTTCTTTCTTCAATTTAAGTCTGAATTTGACAATAAGGAGTTAATGATACGATCCACAGTCAGCTCCTGGTTTTGTTTTTGCTGACTGTATAGAGCTTCTTCATCTTTGGCTGTAAAGAGTATAATCAATCTGATTTCGGTATTGATCATCTGGTGATGTCCATGTGTAGAATCTTCTCTTGTGTTGCTGGAAGAGGGTGTTTGCTATGAGCAGTGTGTTCTCTTGGCAAAACTCTGTTAGTCTTTGCCCTGCTTCATTTTGTAATCCAAGGGCAAAATTTCCTGTTACTCCGGGTATCTTTTCCTACTTTTGCATTCCAGTTCCCTATAATGAAAAAGACATCTTTTTGGGGTGTTAGTTCTAGAAGGTCTTGTAGGTCTTCATAGGACCGTTCAACCTCAGCTTCTTCAGCATTACTGGTTGGGCATAGATTTGGATTATGGTGCTATTGAGTGGTTTGCCTTGGAAAAGAACAGAGATCATTCTGTCATTTTTGAGATGGCACCCAAGTACTGCATTTCGGACTCTTGTTGACTATGATGCTTGGCCAGCTTCTATACTGCCACCCTGGCACTCCAGTGCTGGCCCCTTGCCCTCCTGCCCCAAGTATCCCTGATGAGCACCTGTTTTCCTTCAGTTCAGTTCAGTTCAGTTCAGTCGCTCAGTCGTGTCCGACTCTTTATGACCCCATGAATCGAAGCATGCCAGGCATCCCTGTCCATCACCAACTCCCGGAGTTCACTCTGTTTTCCTTACAAGAGCCAAAAGGTCACCTCCTCTGTGTCTTTCTCAAACTCTCCCAGGCACCAGTGAGCAATCCCTGTCACTGAGGTGCCCCACCCCACTGCAGCCCTACAATATCCAGCCCTTGGTAGGGTCTTTTCTACCCTGGCCTCAGGGAGCAGAGTTGTCCAAGGGAGAGACTGTGCAGCAAGGTTGTTCCAGCAAGCGTTCCAGGGCTCTGATTTCAGGCCTATGCCCACCACACCCACCACTTCGTCAAGACGCATCTCTGAATGAGCTATTTAACCTCTTCCTGGATAATTCACTCATCTGCAAAATGTGGATACTACTTCATGAAAACTAAATCTTTTTAAGACTGAAATATAAGACATACTCGTCATCAGTTATGTCTGACTCTTTGCAACCCAAAGGGATTTTCCTGGCAGGAATACTGGAATGGGTTGCCATTTTCTCCTCCAGTGGATCTTCCCTGGCCCCCATGTCCTGCATTGCAGGTGGATTATTTACTGCTGAGCCACTGGGGAAGCTCTAAACATAAGATGTAACACCATATAACTCCTAAAAGCATAGGCAAAACCTTCTCTGACATAAGTACCAATGTTTTCTTAGGTCAAGGGACACAGGCTTGGGACTGCCTTTCTCCCAAAGCAATATAAATAAAAACAAATCAGACTTGCAAGCTTTTGCACAGCAAAGGAAAACATAAAAGCAAACAAAAAAATGAAAAGACAACCTATGGAATGGGAGAAAATATTTGCAAATGATGTGACAGACAAGCGCTTGATTTCCAAAATAGTCAAGCAGCTCATACAACTCAACAACAATAATAAAAATAACCCAATTGAAAAATGGAAAGAAGACCTCAATAGACATTTCTCCAAAGAAGACATACACATGGCCAGTGGGTACATGAAAAGATGCTCAACATCACTAATTATTAGAGAAATGCAAATCAAAACTAAAATGAGGTAACATCTCACACCACTCAGAATGGTCATCATTAAAAAGTCTACAAATAACAAATGTGGGAGAGGGTGTGGAGAAAAAAGAACATTCCTCTACCGTTGGTGAGAATATAAGTTGGTACAGATATTATGGAAAACAGTGTGGAAGTTTCTCAGAAAATTAAAAATAGAATTACCATATGATCCACCAAGTACAGTCCTGGGAAGATATCCTGCCAGGAGCCACCACGGGAGATCCCGCCCATGACAAGGTCATGTGGAAGAGCCATGACGAGCAAGGCGGATCATGGCTCAAGGAACCCCCCGAATCTGCTCGAGCATCCACCCCAAAACCAAAGTCTGTCTGTCTTACTATTTTGTGCCTTTCACCAACTCTTCTGACATTAACAGGGGGCTATCCCCAACCACCTTTCTCTGGAAAAAATCAACTTAGGGCTTTAGTTAATAAGTCTCCTGAGCATGAAAGGAATATTTCTATTTTAACCCCTCTGATGGCTTTCTAGCTTGCCTGACAGGTTTATCCATACTCTTGCAATTAACACACATGATTGTTCACAACTCCCCAACCTTGAAAGGCACGGGAAGCCAAAACATTCTAAAAGTCCTAATGAGCATAGGGTCCTTTAAGGGATGAAAAATTATTAGAATAGATAGTACTGGTAAAGGGCTTCATTATTGGGCCAATGCTTGCTGCCAAGTTCCCATATCCCTTATCCTTTGTGCACCTGAGAGTGCATTAGTTAACATAGTTGGAATGTAAGAAAAACAAGTAGCAGCCTTGGAATTAACCACATCAGACCTTTGAGCTAATTGGTTCTTTCTTTGTTGTGACCCACTGCACCTTTGCTCCGTGAGAATGTAACTCTGTTTAGTACTTTCTGAGGCTGGGAGAAATAAAGAAGAAACACTTTAAGGGAAAACAAGTTTTCTGGCTCATCAGCCTTTATCAAAAAAGGGTCATAAAATGTCCACAGGCCTCCAAGGCCAGAAGATATTGTACACAACATTGTTTATGGAAAAGGTATGTAGAAAAAATCCTGGTTTTGATAAAGACAAAACAGATGTAATGTTTGGGCTGACTCTGTATGACTTTGCATCTTTCACTTCCCTCTATGTACAAGTCAAGGTATAAAAGTTCCTTTTGAAAATAAAGTTATGGGCCTCACTCACTGAAGCTTGGTCTCCCCATGTCATTCTTTTTTCCTTTTCTCTCCATTTCTCTCTCTGTTCTTCTTTCAGGATGACTCCTTGGAACACAGGAGCTTTATTGGCTTTCTGTGTAACCCAAGGAAGATCAAGCCTCTCTCTCTCTCTCTTTTTACTTTCCTTATCACCTATGCCATCATCCTGAGGGTACCCCTGGATCCTGCTGGGGCTGGACCCCGGCAATATCCAGACAAGACTGTAGTTCAAAAAGATGCATGTACTCCTATGTTCATAGCAGCACTGTTCACAATAGCTAGAACATGGAAACAACCTAAATGTCCATCAACAAATGAATGAATAAAGAAGATGTGGTACTTACATGCAATGGAATACTACTCAGCCATAGAAAAGAAGAAAATAATGCCATTTGCAGCAATATGGGTGCAATTAGAGATTATCACACTAAGTGAAGTCAGAAAAAGAAAGACAAATACCATATGATATCACTTATAAGTGTAATCTAAAATATGGCACAAATGAACCTAAAAAAAGAAACAGACTCCTAGACATAGAAAATAAACTTATGGTTGCCAAGGGGGAGTAGAGGAGGGAGAAGGATGGACTGGGAGTTTGGAGTTGTTATATGCAAATTATTACATTTAGAATGGATTAACAAGGTCCTAATGTATATCACAGATAACTATATTCAATATCCTATGATAAACCATAATGGAAAAGAATACAAAAAAGAATGTATATATGTGTATAACTGAGTCTTTTTGCTGTATAGCAGAGATTAGCTCAAAACTATAAATCAACCATAACTTCAATTAAAAGAATAAAATTGTCTTTTTGAAGAATAAAATGAGTTAACACCAAATACTTAGGCAAGTACAAGTGCATGGTAAGCTCAATAAATGCTGGATCTTGAAAAATCTTTTCGCCTCCCGCTGGCCTGAAGTCAGTCCTAGGCACCCCATACTGTCTCACTCAATTGCACTCCCCCAGCTCTGAACCCAGTCCTGGTCAGTCATACAAACAGGGAAATAATGCAGAGATGTTTAAAGAACTCTGCCCTTTTCCTGCATTGCCCTCTCTGAAAGGTAACAAATGTTACTTGTCCACTGTTTACCCTTTCCCTCCCTTCTCCAGTCTTTCAGATGTATACATTTAGAAAATTTCCCCTCCATTTTTACAAGCATGGGATCATTCTAAAAAGGGCACCATGCATGTGTGTTTTTTTTAATTCCCAGATGAAATATCTTAGGCCTGGTTTATCTAACCCTGGGTTGTCTGGGTTATCCCAGACATCTGGGATACAGTTTGTTTTTCTCCTTGCTTGACTTTCAGTTAACAAGGCACTGAGAGAACAATTCAGAGCTCCAAGAGACAGACTTCTAAGTTTTCTATATAAGACAGCATTAAGTAATAATCAGATGTTAGCTACAGAGTATTGCCATTTTTGCAGTAAAGACTGTTGACTTCAAAAGCTTTCCACAGGGACTTCCCTGGTGGTCCCGTGGTTAAGACTCAAAGCAGGGAGCACAGGTTTGATTCCTGGTTGGGGAACTAAAATCCCACATGCCTCTCTTTGAGGCCCCAAAATTAAAGTAAAATAAGATAAAATTTAAAAATTTGTCCTTGAAAGAGTTGAAAGAAATCTGAGTGTCTCTGAGAGTGTGCATATTGGATTGCTAGGGCTGCCATAACAAAATACCACAGACTGTGTGGCTTAAACATTTATTTTCTTGTGGTTATGGAGGCTGGAAGGCTAAGATCAAAGTGTTGGCAGGTTTGGTTTCTCCTGAGCCCTTGCTTCTTGGCTTGCAGAGATGGCGGCCTTCTTATTGTGTCTTCTCATGGACTTTTCTCAGTGCACCTACATCCCAAGTATCTCTCTTCTTTAAGGACAGCAATCATATTGGATTAGGACCCCACCTAACAGTCTCAGTTGGATTTCATCATCTCTTTGAAGGCCCTGTCTCCAAACATGTGAATTAGAGCCCACTTATAGGATCTTGCTTACTCTTATTACCTCATTAAAGCTCTGTCTCCAGAAGTGATTAGTCAGGGCCTGGGGTTGGGGCTTCAACATATGAATTTTGGGAGAAGACAATTCAGCTCAAAATAGAGTGTAAGGATAAAGTGTGGTGGACACACACAAGGAGGTATTAAGCAGCCATCATAACACTGGGTTAGATGGAAATAATGCAACCTGAATGGAACAATACAACCATAATGCAACAATGCATGCATGCTAAGTTGCTTTAGTCATGTCCAATTCTTTTCTACCCTATGGACTGTGGCTTGCCAGACTCCTCTATCCATGGGATTCTCTAGGCAAGAAAACTGGAGTGGGTGGCCATGCCCTCCTCCAGGGGATCTTCCCGACCCAGGGATCTAAGCCATGTCTCTTATGTCTTCTGCATTGGCAGGCGAGTTCTTTACCACTAGCACCAACTGGAAAGCCCCAAAACACAATGCTGTATGAGAAACGTGAGGAACAGAAAGACAAGTGTGACCCAATATCATTCCTATAAATTAAAAGCAGGTACCCTTAGTGCACATTATGCAAGAACATTTACCCCCAAAAAATACAAACTACTCATTAAATACAGCACAGTAATTGCCTATGGTATCAGGAGGACAAGAGTAGGGGATGGGGACTTTTTTTTAAGGCACAGAAATTAATGAGAGAGAGAGGAGAGAGAATTTGGCAGACTGGAGGTAACATTATACTATAAACTCTGATGAGTATGAAGAGCTCAAAACCCTCTGGCTCTCAGGTCCAAAATGAAATACCAACAGTGAGGAAACTAGGACACCCCTCCTCCATCTTCTTAGCATGGTGTAGAGAGAGGATCCGTGGACATAAGACAACCTACTTTTCTCTTTTACCATCTGAGACATTTGGCCCAAATGGTGACATCCAATTGCAAAATATTGTAACATTTCCTTTTCCATCTAGGGCATCTTTGTTTCCTCAGTTCTCTAACAGAAATATTGCAAAGTAATATTGAAAAGTAGCAGAAACTTTGTGAAGTGTAACAGGTATGTATACTTAATGGTAAAGAGCCAGAAATAAAGACTCTGAAAAACATTTGATGCCTGGTATATCCCGCGGCAGACCATGTTGGTTGCCTGTCCTATATCCAATATGCTAACCCCAACATCCTGATTTATCCCTCCTCCTCACCTTTCCCTTTTGGTAACCATAAGTTTGTTTTCTAAGCCCATGAGTCTATTTCTCTTCTGTAAATAAGTTCATTTGTATCATTTTTTTTGATTCCACATATCTTAGAGGTTGCCATTATCTTCATTACCTCCACCATAGTTTGGTCTCAGGTCAAACAACAGGGAGGGAACACAGCCCTGCCCATCAACAGAAAATTGGATTAAAAATTTACTGAGCATGGCCCTGTCCAACAGAACAAGACACAGTTTCCCCCAGTCAGTCTCTCCCATCAGGAAGCTTCCATAAGCTTCTTATCCTTATCCGCCAGAGGGCAGACAGAATGAAAACCACAATCATAGAAAACTAATCAAACTGATCACATGGACCACAGACTTGTCTAACTCAATGAAACTATGTGCCTTGCCGTGTAGGGCCACCCAAGATGGATGGGTCATGGGGGAGAGTTCTGACAAAACGTGGTCCACTAGAGAAGGGAATGGCAAACCACTACAATATTTTTGTCTTGAGAATCCCATGAACAATTCAGTTCAATTCAGTTCAATCACTCGATTGTGTCCAACACTTTGTGACCTCATGGACTGCAGCACGCCAGGCCTCCCTGTCCATCACCAACTCCTGGAGCTTGCTCAAACTCATGTCCATCGAGTCAGTGATGCCATCTAACCATCTCATCCTCTGTCATCCCCTTCTCTTCCCGCCTTCAAACTTTCCCAGCATCAGGGTCTTTTCCAATGAGTCAGTTCTTCGCATCAGGTGGCCAAAATATTGGAGTTTCAGCTTCAGTATCAGTTCTTCCAATGAATATTCAGGACTGATCCTCTTTAGGATGCACAGGTTGGATCTCCTTGTAGTCCAAGACTCTCAAGGGTCTTCTCAAACACCACAGTTCAAAAGCATCAATTCTCCAGTGCTCAGTTTTCCTTATAGTCCAACTCTCACATTCATACTTGACTACTGGAAAAAGCATAACTTTGACTAGACGGACCTTTGTTGGCAAAGTAATGTCTTTGCTTTTTAATGTGCTGTCTAGGTTTCTCATAGCTTTTCTCCCAAGGAGCAAGCGTCTTTTAATTTCATGGCTGCAGTCACCATCTGCAATGATTTTGGAGTCCCCAAAATAAAGTATCTCACTGTTTCAGTTGGTTCCACATCTATTTGCCATGAAGTCATGGGACCGGATGTCATGATCTTAGTTTTCTGAACAGTATGAAAAGGCAAAAAAATAGGACACTGAAAGATGAACTTCCCAGATCAGTAGGTGCCAATATACTACTGGAGAAGAGTGGAAAAATAACTCCAGAAAGATTGAAGAGATGGAGCCAAAGTAAAAATAACACCCAGTTGTGGATGTGAATGGTGATGGAGGTAAAGTCCAATGCTGTAACAATATTGCATATGTACCTGGAATGTTAGGTTCATGAATCAGAGTAAAATGAAAGTGGTCAAACAGGAGATGGCAAGAGTGAGCATCAACATTTTTGGAATCAGTGAACTAAAATGGATTAGAATGGGTGAATTTAATTCAGATGACCATTATATCTACTGCTGTGGGCAAGAATCCCTTAGAAGAAATGGAGTAGCCCTCATAGTCAATAAAAGAGTAAGTATTTACTTACTTGATATCAAATAGAAGGTATGGATAAATTCTGGCCACACTGAGTCAAACAGGACCCTAGGCATTGTGATTCTGTCAGACTTAATCAATGAGATTTGTCAAGTCATGGTGATTAGGTCAATGTTGTTATCACACACAGAGAGTTAGAAAGTGAGGTAGAAGGTCAAGGGAAAAGATTTTCCCTTTCTTTACAAAGATAAAACTTTAACCCAGCCTTAGATTTCAGAGAGCTCTGATCTAGCTAGCTGAAGGTACAATTCACTTAAAACAATAAATCACACAAGTACTAAGAGAATGCCTCGTGTCAAAAAATTCAGACAATATGAACGTGCACATTGTAAGAAGCAAAAGCCCTTGTTATCTGTTTGGGGAGATTCCTTCCATTGTTTTTCGTTGGCCATGCACTTTCAAAGTAGACACTCATTTCCGTGTCCTTCTCTACCACTTCCATTGCATTGGCCTGGTAAGATAATGCTTGGGAAACAATTATAAAACTGGGTAAGATTATTGTTCTCATAATTGAAAGAACCCCTGAAAACACAAAGGAAACAGTATTTGGGAAGAGAACATTTATGCCTCTCCCCACAGTCTAGGAGACGTGCTGGTATAGGACCGACTATGAGCCTCATCCTAGACCAGCTCTTGAAACCTAGTATTTCTAGTCCTCAAAAAAGTCCATGGCAGCCCGTGTTCTTATTATCTTCCTCACAACCTAAGGAAACTGAAGTTCCAAGCAGTAAAATAACTTAGACTCCTCATGTAAGTAGTCAGTCACAGGGTTGAGATTTGAATCTGAGTTAACAAGCTCCCAGGCCCTATACTTTTCAGCATTCTATTTTACCTTTCAATACAGGTGAGATGGATTCCTCTTATAGATTAAAGCAAATTTAGGAAAGTTCATATTTATGAGATATCTGAAAACTACTACTGCTACTGCTACTGCTGCTAAGTCACTTCAGTCGTGTCCGACTCTGTGTGATCCCACAGACGGCAGCCACCAGGCTCCCCCGTCCCTGGGATTCTCCAGGCAAGAACACTGGAGTGGGTTGCCATTTCCTTCTCCAATGCACGAAAGTGAAAAGTGAAAGGGAAGTCGCTCAGTCGTGCCCGACTCTTAGCGACCCCATGGACTGCAGCCCACCAGGCTCCTCCATCCATGGGATTTTACAGGCAAAGTACTGGAGTGGGTTGCCAAACCCTAACCCTAACCCTACTACTAGTGATGTTATTTTAGACAGGAAAAGATGTTCCTGAACTCAGGTTCGCTGGCGTGCCACTTAGAAACCAATGGGCTTCCCTAGTGTCTCAGTTGGTAAAGAATCTGCCTGCAATGCAGGAGACCTGGGCTCAGTCCCCAGATTGGGAAGATCCCCTGGAGAAGGAAATGGCAACCCACTCCAGTACTCTTGCCTGGAGAATTCCATGGACAGAGGAGCCGGACAGGCTACAGTCCACTGGATCAAAAAGAGTTGGACATGACTGTGTGACTAATTTTAACTTTAGTAACCAATACTCAAGAGGCAAGTGTTAGCAGAAAGGAAAGGAAAGTTGCTTTCATCAGAAGAGTGGGCAATCTGGGGGAAAGGTGGGCTCATGTCTCAAAAGCAACTCTGAAGGTTCTGTCTATTCGTGAAAGTTTTTAAAGGGAAAGGGGAAGTAATCCCAGTTATCACTGAGATAGGGAATTAGGCACTTAGCCATCTCCCTCTGCATCCAGGTTGTTGATTCCTTGTGATCTTTATTTAGATGGATATTGTTCACACAGTTTATACACGAAATTTCTAAAATATTCTATTTATTTATTTATTTTTGGCTGTGCTAGGTATTCATTGCTGAGCAGACTTTTCTCTAGTTGTGGCGTGCGGGGGCTACTGTGTAGATGCAATGCATGGGCTTTTCATTGTGGTGGCTTCTCTTGTTGAGGAGCAACGGCTCTGTGCTCATGGGTTTCAGCAGTTGCAGATCCTGGGCTCTAGAACACAGGCTCAGTAGCTATGGCACACAGGATTAGTTGCTCTGCTGCATGTGAGATCTTCCTGGATCAGGGATGTCTCCTGCATTAGCAGGTGGATTCTTTACCACATTTTTTACTAGGGAAGCCCTACAATTATTTTTTTAATATTTATTTTTATTTATTCACTTATTAGGTCATGCCAGGTCTTAGCTGCAACACACTGGATCTTTGGTCTTCATGTGGCTTGAGGAATATTTAGCTGTGCCATGCAAACTATCAGCTGTGGCATGTGGGATCTACTTTTGCAACCAGGAATTGAACCCAGGCCCCTGCACTGAGAGTGCAGAGTCTTAGCAACTGAACCACCAAGCGAGTTCCATGGGCCAATTATTCTGATGACACAAGAGATATAGACTATTGTGAGCAATAGTGTTAGTTCCATTCTCTCAAGGTCAGTTCTTGGAATTGCAGTAGCCATAGATTCAGAACTGCTCAAGTTGGAGCAGCTTATATCATGGCTGTAGTCTGGTCATCATGCAGTTAGCTTTTTCCCTCTGATAGGTAGTTACAGTGTCTATAAAATGACTCAGGGATGTGCATCTAACCCTGAAGAATTGTGTGATTCTATTTTCCCAATCATTAACTGTTGGAGCCTGCTTATTTGGGACTCAGGGAAGGCTGAGAGATTTCAGTTTTTCTACAAACAAGAGGCAGGGAACATAGAGATCCTTTTTACTTGGGGGATGGGTCCCCACAGGTTTTTTCTGGGTTCCAAATATACTATCACCCATTGAATAAGTTACCAAGAGTTCATAAATGAAGAGCTAAGGAAAAGATCTTCCTTACAGAGACTTCGCTAGTGGTCCATTGGCTAAGACTCTGTGCTCCCTGTGCAGAAGGCACAAGGTTCAATCCCTGTTCAGGGAACTAGATCCCACATGCCGCAACTAAGAGTTTGCAAGCTATGGCTAAAAAAGATTCAGCATGCTTCAACAAACATTGAAAACCCCATGTGCCACGATAAAGACCCAACACAGCCAAATAATAAATACATAGATATTAAAAAAGAAGATCTTCCTTAGAGTAGAATACTAACTAATAAATGTGAGTGAAATGATGAAATTAGAATGTCACCACTTTGTAAAAACTGTATTAATAATTCTTTCAGGCAAAAATCATGGACACTAGAAAAGCAGGTGAAACCTGAGGTGGAATACAGTAAGTCTAAAATAACTTCACAAAGTACTTGTTAAAGGAGAAAAGGTAGGTTTACAGTGGAATAACCACACAGACAACTGGTCAATGTCAACATGGGTTTTGAGACAAACAGATATTATCTTATGCTTTCTGATACTGTACATTGAGAACAGAACATCAATTCTGTGATTGTTGCTGTTCAGTTGCTAAGTCGAGTCCGACTCCTTGTGATCTCCTGGACTGCAACACGCCAGGCTTGTCTGTCCTTCACTGTCTCACGGAATTTGCTCAGAATTATGTCCATTCACAGAGAAGGCAATGGCAACCCACTCCAGTATTCTTGCCTGGAAAATCCCATGGATGGAGGAGCTGGTAGGCTGCAGCCCATGGGGTCGCTAAGGGTTGGACACGACTAAGCGACTTCACTTTCACTCTTCATTTTCATGCATTGCAGAAGGAAGTGGCAACCCACTCCAGTGTTCTTGCCTTGAGAATCCCAGGGACGGGGGACCCTGGTGGGCTGCCATCCATGGGGTCGCACAGAGTCGGACACGACTGAAGCGACTTAGCAGCAGCAGCAGCAGCGTGTCCTTTCAGTTGGTGATGCTATCTAACCATCTCATCCTCTGTTGCCCCCTTCTCCTTTTGCCTTCAATCTTTCCCAGCATCAGGTCTTTTCCAATGAGAAGGCTCTTCGCATCATGTGGACAAAGTATTGGAACTTCAGCTTCTGTATCAGTCCTTCCAACTCTGTGGTCTCCTGATTGAAATGCATAACAGAGATTTCATTATGAGGAAATAAATACCAGACAAATACCAATTGTAGGACCCTCTACAAAATAACTAACTGGTAATCTTCAAAAGTGTTTAAGTTCATAGAAGTGAAGGGCAGGTTGAAGAACTCATTTCTAGATTAGAGGAGACTAAAGAGACATGAAACTAAAAGCAGTTCAGGAACCTGGCCTGGACTTGGGGCAAAAGGATAGTTATAAAGGGCATGATTGAAACCACTGTGAAATCAAAGTGGCCATAGATTAGATCAGGCATCAGCAAATTACGCATGCTCCTCTGGTCAAATCCAGCCCGCTAGTTTTGTATGGCTCGCAAGCTAAGAATGGTTTTCACAATAAAAAGAAAAATTTGTGGTGGAGAATGTAACATAAAATTTACCATTCTGAACAGTTTTAAGTGTATTTTTTTTTTTCTCAGTTGCTCAGTTTGAGACCCCATGGACTGTAGCTCTTCAGGCTCCTCTGTCCATGGAATTTTCCAGGCAAGAATACTAGAGGGAGTCTCCATTTCCTACTCCAGGAGATCCTTCCAACCCAGGGATTGAATCTGCATCTCTTAAATCTCCTGCATTCTTTACCACTGTGCCACCTGGGAAGCGATTTTAAGTATATGGTTCACATTGTTACGTAATAGATCTCTAGAACTTTTTCATCTTGGAAAACTGAACCTCTGTGCCCACTGAACAACTCCCTATTCCCCTCTCTCCCCAGACACTGGCAACCACAATTCTGTTTTTTATTTCTATGAGTTTGACAGTTTTAGGTGGCTTATATAAGTGACATCATACAATATTTGTCCTTTTCTGAGTAGCTTATTTCACTTAATGTTCTCAAGGTTTATCCATGTTGTAGCATGTAATAGGATTTCTTTTTTTAGGTTGTGTAATATTTCATTGTATGTATTTATCACTTTTTCTTAGATTGTAATTAATTTTATTTTTTATTTTTTAAGAAATTTACATTGGAGTATAGTTGATTTACAGTGTTGTGTTAGTTTCAGGTGTACAGGAAAATGATCAAGCTATACATATTTATATATCTGTTCTTTTTCAGATTCTTTTCCATATAGGTTATTAGAGAGTACTGAGTAGAGTTCCCTGTGCTATACATAGGTCCTTGTTGATTATCTATTTTATATATAGTAGTGTATATATGCGGAGAAAGCAATGGCACCCCACTCCAGTACTCTTGCCTGGAAAATCCCATGGACAGAGGAGCCTGGTAGGCTGCAGTCCATGGGGTCGCTAAGAGTCGGGCACAACTGAGCGACTTCACTTTCACTTTTCACTTTCATGCATTGGAGAAGGAAACGGCAACCCACTCTAGTGCTCTTGCCTGGAGAATCCCAGGAATGGGGGAGCCTGGTGGGCCGTCTATGGGGTCGCACAGAGTCGGACACAACTGAAGCGACTTAGCAGTAGCAGCAACAGTGTATATATGGCAGCTTCCCAGGTGGCTCAGTGGTAAAGAATCCACCTGCCTCTGCAAGAGATGCAGGAAACTTGGGTTCGACCCCTGAGTCAGGAAGATCCCCTGGAGGAGGAAATGGCAACCCATTCCAGTATTCTTGCCCGAAAAATCCCATGGACAGAGTAGCTGGTCTGTGAGTCCATGGGGTCGCAAAAAGTTGGACATGACTGAGTGACTGAGCACACGCAAAGTGTATATATGTTAATCCCAACCTCCTAATTTATCCCCCTTAACAGTTTTCCCCTTTGGTAACATAAATTTGTTTTCCAAGTCTCTGTTTTGTAAATGAGTTCATTTGTATCATTTTATTAGATGCCACATGTAAGTGATATCATGATGTTTGTGTGTCTCTGTCTGACATTCACATAGTTGGTAATCTCTAGGTCCATCCGTGCTGCTGCAAATGGCATTATTTCATTCTTTCTTATGGTTGAGTAGTATTCCACTGTATATATGTCCCGCAGCTTTATCCAGTCATCTGTCAATGGAGATTTAGGTTGCTTTCTAAATCTCTTGGCTATTGCAAATAGTGCTGCAAAGAACACTGGGATGCCTGTATCTTTTTGCATTATGGTATTCTCTGGATATACGCCCAGGAGTGGGATTGCTGGATCATAGGGTAGCACTATTTTCAGTTTTTTAAGGAACCTCCATACTGTTCTCTATAGTGGTTGCACCAATTTACATTCCCACCAACAGTGTAGGAGGGTTCTTTTAAGGCATTTTTCACCGTCAAGGATTAGAAGACTCCCCAGAAGAAAACACAGACAAATGAGTAAACAGATTCAAGAGGGAAATGTGACAGCAACAGCAAATTGTTTCAAATTTTCATTCGGGCAACTCGAAAATGCAGATTGTAGCCTGTTACTATTATATAGATTACTATAGATCACCTCTCAGTGAGAACCTTTGATGTATACACCTGACTCATAGGAAAACTTGTGTCCCAGAGTAAGTATAAGGAAGGAAGAAAGGAATGAAGGAGAAAGGGGGAAGAGAGTGATGGAAAGAATGAGAAACAGAGGAAAGGAGTCAAAAAGAGGAAAGAAAAGAGAAATTACCCCAAATTTTGGAAGGCAAGGAGGCAAGATTAAGAGGCATTTCAAAACTGCCCTAACTTCTCATGTCATAGAAGGAAATCTGTCCCAAAGCCCTTTTAGTTTGTTTTAAAGCAAAAACTTTGGGTGAAGGCAAATTATTATTTTTATTTATTTATTTCTTGACTGCAGAGCATGGCATGTGGGATCTTTGGTCCATGGATCAGACCCACACCCCCTGCACTGGAAGGCAGACTCTTAACCACTGGACCACCAGGGGAACCCCAAAGGCAAATTCTTCTTAGAATGCTCATGCTGTTGAGATTGAAGTAACCAGTGATACAGAGTTCATACATTATACAGTAAAACTTTGTTAACATAAATTGCTACAGTATTTTTGTGTCTAGGCATTTACTGAATGAAAAAAAACATAATTTAAATTGGGAGCCTCCCTGCAGTTCTAGTCAAGTTCAGGCAGAAGCTCTTTGAATCAGCCTCTGACGTGGCAAGACATTAAAGAATCAATCAAGAATTCATTGTTATTTGGTTAACCTTAACCAAAGACTTTTTTTAAAATCACCCTTGACTTCTTCATTTGTTTATTTTAAATTGTAAGTATATGAAAAACAATGTTTATTTTTCTCATTGAAGACTATGGATCTGGAGGCTGGTTTGGCCTCTTACCTGCTTTGCACCTTTGGGTAAATCACATCTTTTCTCCAGATCATACACATCTGTTCCTCTACCTGACAGGGTTGTGACACAATGTGCACAGAAGCAATCTCCAACCTCAAGTGAAAGTGTGTGTGAAAGTGTTAGTTGCTCAGTCGTGTCTGACTCTTTGCAACCCCAGGAACTGTGGCTTACCAGGCTCCTCTGCCTGTGGGATTCTCCAGGCAAGAACACTGGAGGGGGTAGCCATTTCCTTCTCCAGGGGAATCTTCCCGACCCGAGCCTCCTGCACTGCAGGCAGATTCTTTATTGTCTGAGCCACAGGGAAGCCTTCCAACTTCAAAGGGCTGTACAAGTAATTGTTCATAACATAGGCCCAAAGCGATCTGTGATAAAAACAGTCAAAACATGCCCGCTTTCTGGGAGTGGCAGGAACGGCTGATCCTATTCACATTTCTTCCATTTTCCCCTCCAGATCCACTCTCCAGCCGGTTCCTCACAAGTTCAGCTCCTTTCTCAAGCTTCTGCTTGGTTTGGGTGGGCCTGCTGCTGATTCTCCCTGTATTACTTAGGGGTGGCCGTGTCCTTCTAACAAAAAGCCACAGCTCTTTCAGACAGCTGCTAGGCAACACCACCCCCTTCCCCCCTGCTCCCCCGACCCCTTTGGGCCCAAGAGGTCTTCCCAGGCCCCAGTTGGTTCCCCTTTTCCCTGCATGTTGCCCTTTGGGTGGGTAAGTTGTCTGACTCCTGCTTAGGAGGCTGTGAGCATGCATAGTCACTCAGCTGTGCTCAGTCCCTCAGTTGTATCTGACTCTTTGTGAGCTCATGGACTGTAAACTGCCAGGCTCCTCTGTCCATGGGATTTCCCAGGCAAGAATACTGGAGTAGGTTGCCATTTCCTTCTTCAGGAGATATTCCCAATCCAGGAATTGAACTTGTGTCTTCTGCATCTCCTACATTTGCAGGCAGATTCTTTACCACTGAGCCACCTGGGAAGCCCAACATGGATAGAAAAAAAAAATTTTTTTTTTACAGGTATTTTAGACAAATTGTTTAAATTAACAAAATCAGGAAAAGGAACCATTCCAAAGATATATGGATGCAAATGACATCTTGCCATGTCACCATTGTGGAGAAATATGTACACCGCATTTCTCAACCCACTTTGCACTCTGAACTGTGAACAAGGAAACAAACAGAAACCCAAGGTCCTCACCCCACATACTTCTTTTATTTAACCTGAATACTCTTAGTGCCAAAATGAATGAATGCTGAATTTTTCCTGTAAGTTACCTACTCTTTGACATAACTCCATCCTTAGCATTTTTCAATGTTGAATTTTTTGCAAATTTGCAACATTCATGACTATCGCAATCATGTGACAAAATATATTTTTCCATTAAGAACATACTGAGTTTTAAACCTGGGAATGTTGGCAATCTTATAATTTTCTTTTCATTTAAATGCCCAGTGTGTTTTTTAATGAGCCAGTCCTTTCAAGGTTTGTACTTTTTAAAAACAGTTTTATTGCAAACAATCTATGCTTTTTTACTTTTTGATTCCAAATCATCCTTACACAGTAAGAACTCAAAATCCCATGTTTTAAATAAAAAGAGATGAAATTCTTGACTTTATTAAGTAGGCATAAATATAGAGAAAAATTAAAATTTGGCTGAATAATTAAGGAGATTAAAGAGATGGTGCTTATCTTTTAAATTAGTCATTCCTAAGGTTTGATGTCTATCAGAATCACCTGTGAGTCTTGTTAAAAATAAACATCAAGCCCCTTCCAAACCTGGAGGGTCAGAGTCTGCAGTGATCTAAATCATTACAGACTCCACCATTCTGTATCGTTATAGGATCTAATGTTCTCATCTAATCCCCATCTGAAATGGGGATAACCTCATAGAATTGTGAGGATTAATTGGGATAAGGTATATAAAGCACTTAGAGCTGTTCTTAATGCATGGTAAGTTCTATAGGAGTATAGCTATTCTTATTTTTGTCCTGAGACAATTTGTGTTTCCGCTTGTCTTGCGAGCAGGAGCACTGACCACTTTTGTTCTGGCCCATTTTCTCCAGGATGTTTTTGTAGCAAATGGCCTTGGAAGATATAGGTTTAAATATATCTTCTGATCTGGTTTAAATATATCTGCTCTGGTCTCCTTCCAGAGCAGGGGGCAGGTTGCTTTTCTATCTAGTGGAATGATGTCTCCTTTTGGTATAAATGTCTTTTATAAAAGATTTGGGCTCCCTAAGTTCAGAGCTTCTCAGCTGAAATGCAGATCCTCTGCAAGCATGGCATTAACACGGGCCCATCTGTCTTGTCTCTGTGAACTTGGGGTTGCAAGAGGAAATCAACACGAACATGAACTGCCTGCT
Source organism: Bubalus kerabau (assembly GCF_029407905.1). Classification (NCBI taxonomy): domain Eukaryota; kingdom Metazoa; phylum Chordata; class Mammalia; order Artiodactyla; family Bovidae; genus Bubalus; species Bubalus kerabau. The sequence goes on from NC_073627.1 coordinate 170,806,072, forward strand.
GCTTGCTGTGCCACGAGTAATAAAGTTCTTTATCTCTGACCCAAGAATTTTGTGTTTTCTACCACTATCTGTGTGGCAGGCTAACCAGCATGCAAAGGGAGGTAAAAATCTCAGGCCCCTCACAGTTCTGGATAATTCTAGAGTACAGAACATGCAATTGTGTTTAAAGAAGTGCAATATGGCAAGCAAAAGTAATTTAATTAAAGTAATTTAAAAATAATTTCATGGAATTCCTTGGTGGTCCAATGGTTAGGACTCCATGCTTTCACTGCTGAAAAGAAGTAATTTTATTTTTCACTCCCATTTCTAGATGAATATTTGAAAGGATTCAATTCATAATTTTCTTATTAAACAACCACAGCACCATCCAGCCTCTCCCACATGCAACCACAGTCCCCATCTTATCTTCTGGCTTGAAGGGTACTGTTAATGACTCTTGGAATCTAAATCCACCTGGCCATTATTCAAAACCACTTATCAGTGGCCAAAGGGTATAGCCGCATAAGGTTCGAAGAGAACTTGCATTTCTGAACTTCCTCTGGGATATCAGTTGACCCCTTGCTCACTGTTCCAGCATGCAATGCACAGTTTGCAGCACCTTCCTCCAAAGCATCTCATTTCATAGCAAGAAAAGTTTTGTTCTGTTATTTTCTCAACCCACTCAATACCACTGACATCTTGATGGCTGACTCGTTCCTAAGAGAATATAGGCCACCCAGGAGAACATCTAGGAAAGTCTCCAGAGAGGCAAACACTATAAGAATTATGACTGGTACCAGCTCCAGAGGGCTTCCCTGGTGGTGCTAGTGGTAAAGAACCTGCTTGCCAATGCAGGAGACATAGAGACATGGGTTCGATCCCTGGGTTGGGAAGAGTCCCTGAAGAAGGGCGTGGCAATCTACTCCAGTATTGTTGCCTGGAGAATCCCTTGGACAGAGGAACGTGGCTGGCTACAGTCCATACGGTCGCAAAGAGTCAGACATGACTGAAGCGACTTAGCACGCACGCACTAGCTCCAGAGGGAAAATCCAAGTGCTGTACACTGCTGGTTCTCCACCACAGTTTACACAAAGTGGCCATGTCCAAAGCTGGAGGACAGTCACTTGGGTTATTTCAAAGGATGCAAGTCCTCAGGCTGATGCCCTTTGAACCCATGGTATCTACTCTGTCTCTGACTATTTTTTGGCGTGCCAAATTCAATGAAGGCATGTTAGATAAGAAGAGAATGTTATTCGGGAGAAGTTGGACTCACCATAAATCCCAGGACACAGAGGAATGGTCGTGGGGATGGGACACTGTGAAGAGTCCTGGAGCCTTGCTGTTCCAAGTGTGGTCCCCGGATCAGCAGCATCGGCATCAGCTGCAAGCTTGTTAAAGATTCAGAATCTCAAGTCTCACTTGAGACCTACTGATTCAGAAACAAGATTTTAAACAAGATCCATGGGTGATTCAAATGAACATTGTACAGTTTGAGAAGTATAATGTTAAAGCTTTCAACGTGGGGAAACCAGGGAAATCTAGTTCTGCTTTGTTAATGGTGATCTGGGTGGGAGGCTGTATGTGAGTGGGCACGAGGTCATCTAAATGGCCTCTGATACGCTCCTCATTCCACATCACTGTGGACTGGACTCCAGCACCCCAGGAAATGTCTCCCAGCTCCTGCCTAGCTTTTTTCTTTTTAAACATTTATGTATTTATTTTGGGGTGCACTGGGTCTTCACTGCTGCACATGGAATTTTCTTTAGTTGCGGTGAGTGAGGGCTGCTCTCTAGTTGCAGTGTGCAGGCTTCTCACTGCATGGCTTCTCTTGTCAGGAGCATGGCTCTAGGGCGCATGGGCTCAGAAATTGTAGCTCATGGGCTTGGTTGCTCTGAAGCATGTGGAATCTTCCTGGATCAGGCATCAAACCTATGTCCCCTGCATTAGCAGGCAGATTCTTAACTACTGGACCACCAGGGAAGCCCCTTGCCCAGCATTCTACAGTCATGAAATCCGGGGTCTCTGCTTGCCATCTCCTTATCTTGCACCTGATGCTTATTAGTGCACACAATTCCACCTTTGCATCTCCTTACCTCCACATGGCTGTGGGACAACCTCATTCTGCCTGTGTCCCACAAGCTCCAGGCTAGCCCTCCCTAATTCTGCACACGTGGGTGTGGGGTTTAATAGCAAGTTCCTGTTTCTCTTGTTGGATGCCATCTGACAGAGGATCAAGTGGTTGAATGGCATCACCAACTTGACGGACATAACTCTGAGCAAGCTCCAGGAGTTGGTGATGGACAGGGAAGCCTGGCGTGCTGCAGTCCATGGGGTTGCAAAAAGTTGGACATGACTGAGTGACTGAACTGAACTTAACTGAACCAACCCGTTTCTCTGCTCAATTACTGCATGCTCAGCTAGAAGCTTTGGCCAGGAAAAAATGATTCAGTAAGAAAGCGGTCTATATTCTATGATCTTTCTGAAAGACTTGGGAGAAGAAACATCTCTTCATTGGATCCTCATAGCAGAGGTTGAACGTCTACCTGGACACATTTGGGAGTGCCTATTTTGGGCGAGGCTGAAATGCAATGCTGGTATTTTTTACTAATGCTCTCAACCACACTTGTCAGGATTGTTGAAAAGTCTCTTACCAAGAAAGGAACAAGCAATAAGGAGTTGGCAGAGCACAAAGCTCAATTTTAATATCCTTATTAAGGATTCTTTATGGGTTTTTAATTTATGTGCTTTTTTTGGGGGGGTCATGCCGCATGGCTTGACAGATCTTAGTACCCCAGCTGGGGGCTGAACGGACCCCCAGCAATGCAAGTGCAGGATCCTATCCACTGGACTGAGAAGGAACTCCTTTATGTGCTCATCTTTCCCTGGTTTTGACATTTGGGCCTTTTATTACTATAATCACAGTGGACATTAATTTTTAGTCCACTTCAGTTAAGATTCCAACATGCCCCATAATAATTATTCCCTGGCAAATTCCTTCAGCTTCTTTGCTTCTTTGTTCATCAATTGCTGCTAAGTTGCTTCAGTCGTGTCTGACTCTCTGCGACCCCATGGACTGCAGCCTACCAGGCTTCTCCGTCCATGGGATTCTCCAGGCAAGAACACTGGAGTGGGTTGCCATTTCCTTCTCCATGTTCATCAATTGCCTTGGCATAAATTCCTGAATAAAAGCAACTACCCTTTTGCATTTCTTCCCATGAACAGCTGAACATTGTGACAAACCACACAACCAGACTAGCTGGTTTTACTTTCATTATCACAGACAATGTGTATGCACACTCAACCCTGCCCAGAAACTCCAGGATTCTCCATTAAGCTTGATTTCTCACACATTGTGGCTACAACTTTATATTTTCATTTCTATTCTCACACCTCAGCCCTCAAGAGATACTCTTACCTTATGCTTCATTGAGAAAATAGAAGCCATTAGACTGGAGACCTTGTCTTTTCAAGGTCAAAGCTACCAACTCCTCTGCATCTACACCCACTTTTTCTTTTCTTCCTGCTGCTGCTGCTAAGTCGCTTCAGTCGTATCCGACTCTGTGTGACCCCATAGACGGCAGCCCCCCAGGCTCCCCTTGTCCCTGGGATTCTCCAGGCAAGAACACTGGAGTGAGTTGCCATTTCCTTCTCCAATGCATGAAAGTGAAAAGGGAAAGTGAAGTTGCTCAGTCGTGTCCGACTCTTAGTGACCCCATGGACTGTACCCACTAGGCTCCTCCGTCTGTGGGATTTTCCAGGCAAGAGTACTGGAGTGGGGTGCCTTTGCCTTCTCTGTTTCTTCCTGCAATGATGGAGAAAGTGTCTCTCCTCCTACAAAAGGTTAATGTAATACTTGGATCTCAAATCTTCTAATGTTCTTAGACTTATTTGGATTGTTTCTTTTCTCCTGCATAGCCAACCACTTCTGAATCAACTTGAAGCTTTTCACTGCAAATAAAGAGACAGAAACTACTTGTAGACTAAAAGCTCCTCTGCCTGAGGTCTGGAGCCAGACACCTGAGTGGAGCTTATGCTAATCTCATGTCCTTAAGCTTCTCATGTAAAACCTTATTATAGAGAATCCTTATGAAATGGCTGTTTGCCTAACTCAGAGATTATTTAAATTAAAATAGCCTGCACACTGGAGATTTTTCTTTGCAAATCTTTCTCCTCCCTTTAAAAATGAAGCCAAACACCAGTGTTCAGATTGTATGTTTGGCTCAAAATCCTCTTAACCCCCATCCCATTTCGTGTATGCCAGGGGAATGGGCATTGGGACCACGTTTAATTTCTCCTTTTGTCTGGCTTACCAATCAGAGAGTTTTATCTTCTCTTTGTAGATGTTTGGTTTTAAAAAGTGATTCATTCAGGGACTTCCCTAGTGGCCCAGCGGCTAAGACTTTGCACTCCCAATGAAGGGGGGCCTGGGTTCAATCCCTGATCAGGGAACTACATCCCACATGCCTCAACTAAGTGTTCACATGCTGGAATTAAAGATCCCATTGCCACAGCTGAGACCCGGCACAGACAAAAAAATACATAAAAATAAATGTATATTTTTAAAAACTATGTCATTCATAAACCCTGAGGCTAAGAAGAATTGGAACCATTATAAATTGCAGAGTTTAGCCATTAGACACCTATATCAGACTGTGCAGGGGTGGGCAGCAGTCTTTATGGATGATTTTGCAACTGATGTAACCTCTGCTGGATCCACTGGAACCAATTGGAATGATGTGGAATCAGGATGGGTTCTCTCTAGACTCTCCGCTCAACCAGATTCTATCTTTGGCTCTCTAGTGGTCAGCGAGTAAGCAGCTGGCTTCTGTCTCCCTGATGACCTAGTGGGTCAAAGATATAAACCCACTAGGAGTGGACTGTGTGAGTTGTGTGATTTTTTCATTTGCTCCAAATAACAATGTTGGAGGAGTGGGAGAATTGTAAATGAGTTTCTCCACAGAAGTGACTGAGTGGGCTGGACAGCAAAGGGCAAGTGAGTACAAAAAAAAAGAAACAAATATTTTCAGAATCTCTTCCCCACTCCATTCTTCAAGTGGATGCCTGATAGAAGAGAAAGAAACAGATATTAACTCTTTTTAAAAAGGAAGCATATATCAAGGGAGCAGAAGAGAGGTTATACTCATACCAGTCTGACAAAATTTATAAACAGGATTGGCAACGAAACTCATGATGTTCCAACTACATACACCAACTCACTCACACTAGCAGACCTCTGTGCTAGAGACAAAACCAAAAGAAAGGTGAAGAGCAATGCTAGCTTTTAGTTAGCCACCCTCACCCTAGTTTAAAATTTTAAAAAATAATCTTGTAGTATCAATTCCGTGCCTTATAAATACAGTGAACTTTAAAACACTGCAATATCCCAAAGTCATGTGTAGAATGCTTGTTTTTCACCTATTGATTTGTGAGTAGGTTGTGACTCTTGCTCACTCAATACCATCAACTTTTGGCCAAGCAGGTCAATGGAAGTATGAAAAAAGTATACTCAGTTTGAACAGGAAGACCTTTCAAAAGTCTTATACCCAGAAATTATAATAAGAGGTCCTCTCTCATTTCAGGTAAGTGGAGATTACAGCTACATGTGCACAGGTCTATGAGTTTTGGTCAGCCAATCAGTAGTCACCCAGCACAGGTGTACAAGTGTCGGGTTCTCTAGGTCTATGAATTATGACAGTGAAGATCCATTAGGCTAAAATTTATGATTAGAGCAGTTTCTATCTTTATTGTTTTGCCATTGCATATGTAGCCAAAGCCATTTCACTCCAAATTATTCTACCCAGATTATTTGCCTTGTAGGTTAATCAATTTAGTCATCATTCAGGAAGTACCCACTGAATGCTAATTACGTACAAGTCATTACAGAAATATAAAGAATTACAAGTCATGGCCTTAATACTTATTTACAGACATTTTTAGAGCAGCTTAGTTCACAACAAAATTGAGGGGAAGGTACGGAGATTTTCCATATGCTTTTTTCCCCACATATGCATAGTCTCCCGCATTACCAACATCCCCCTACCAGAGTGGGACATTTGTTACACTGATGAATCTACATTGACCCATCACAATACCCAAAGTGCTTAGTTTACATTAGGGCTCCTTCATTCCTCTAAAGCATTCTATTTGTTTGGATGAACATGTAATGACATGTATCCATCATTATTATATCATACACAGTATTTTCATTGCCCTAAAAATCCTCTGTGCTTTGCCTAATCATCCCTCTCTCTCCCAACCCCTCTCAATCACTGATTATTTTTACTGTCTCCATAGTTTTGCCTTTTCCAGAATGTCATATAATTGGAATCATATAGTATGCAGCCTTTTCAAATTGGTTTCTTTCACTTAGTAATATGCATTTAAGCTTCCTCTATGTCTTGATAGCTCATTTCTTTTTAACCTTGAATAATATTCCATTGCCTGGATGTACCTCAATTATCTATTCACTGCAGGACAAACTTGGTGCTTCTAAGTTTGGGTAATTACGAATAAAGCTCTATAAATGACCATATGCAGCTTTTTGTGTAGACACATTTGAACCCTTTGGGTAAATACCAGGGAGTGCAACTGCTGGACTGTATGATAAGAGTATGTTTAGTTCTTTAAGAAATGCCAAACTACCTTCCTAAGTGACTGTACCTTTTTTGCATTTCCACCAGCAATGAATGAAAACTCCCATCGCTGAATTTGAGCAAGGATGGATACATATCCATATGTATGGCTGAATCCCTTTACTGTTCACCTGAATCTGTCACAACATTGTTACTTGGCTATACCACAAGTTTAAAAAATTAAAAAAAATAATTCTCACTAAAAAAAAAACAAAAAACTACCATTGTTCCACATCCTCCTCAGTATTCAGTGTTGTCAGTGTTCCAGATTTTAGCCTTCCCAATAGATGTGTAGTGATATCTCATTTTGTTGCTTTTTGTTTGGTTGGTTGTTCTCGTTGCGGCATGTGGGATCTAGTTCCCTGACCAAGGATGAACCTGGGCCCCATGTGTTGGGAGCATGGAGTCTTAGCCACTGGACCACCAGGGAAGTCTCCTCATTGTTGTTTCAATCTGCATTTCCCTGATAACATATGATGTGGAACATCTTTTCATATACTTATTTGCCATCTGTATATGTTCTTTGGTAATGCTGGTGAAGGACAGGGAGGCCTGGTGTGCTGCGGTTCATGGGGTCGCAAAGAGTCAGACATGACTGGGTGACTGAACTGAACTGAACTGAATGAGTCTCTTAAGATTTTTGGCCCATCTTTTAATCAGGCCTTTCCTTTCCTCATTGCTGAGTTTTAGAGTTCTCAGTATATTCCAAAAGTTCTTTATCAAGTGCATCTTTTGCAAATATTTTCTCCCCATCTGTGGCTTGTATTCTCATCCTCTGGACACTGTCTTTCACAAAGCAGAAGTTTTTAAATTTTAATCAAGTCCAGCTTCTCAATTATTTCTTCCATGCATTGTGCTTTTGATGTTGTGTTGTTAAATTCACCAACATACTCAATTGAGTCAGCTTTTTGATCTGTGATTTTAGTTTAAAAACATACATGCATTGCTGCATTTTTTTTTACTTCGTTTGGAAAAGAAAGATTTTGAGACTTCTTGCATGTGCATGAATTAATCGTGCATGTACTTACAAATTTGCAAATGTTGCTATTAATAAAGACTTTTCTTTTGGAGGGCTTCCCTGGTGGCTCAGCTGGTAAAGAATCCTCCTGCAATGCAGGAGACCTGGGTTTGATCCCTGGGTTGGGAAGGTCCCCTGGAGAAGGGAACGGCTACCCACTCCAGTATTCTGGCCTAGAGAATTCCATTGACTATATAGTCCATGGGGTCACAAAGAGTCAGGTAAGACTGAACAACTTTCACATTCTCTTTTGGAACAAGTATGTGTGTTTGGTCTGTGGCAAGTTAACATCAAATGGAATAAAGTTAAATTTATGGAAGTTTCAAGTCATACTGATACTAGAAAATTAATTATATTCCATATGACTTCCCAATACTGTTTGTTGAAACTTAGAAATGCTGTAGAGATCAATCTCATTTACTAGAATCCAAAGGTCATCTGTGATTGAGTTGCTACTCATGAACTCTGTTTTAGGCTATATGTCTATTAACTCATGGAGGTCATTTAACTGAAGGTTTTCTGTGAAGAAATCACTGTTTACTATGTTTATTGTTTCTTCTTTTATAGAACTCATAAAGAGATACAAGATTTTAAACCCTGGGCACACATAAATAATAAAATAGAATGGACTGGAATGGGTGAATTTAACTCAGATGACCATTATGTCTAGTACTGTGGGCAAGAACTCCTTAGAAGAAATGGAGTAGCCATCATGGTCAATGAAAGAGTCTGAAATGCAGTACTTGGATGCAATCTCAAAAAAGACAGAATGATCTCTGTTCATTTCCAAGGCAAACCATTCATTATCACCATAATCCAAGTCTATGCCTTGAGCAGTAATGCTGAAGAAGCTGAAGTTGAACAGTTCTAAGAAGACTTACAAGACCTTCTGGAACTAACACCCAAAAAAGATGTCCTTTTCACTATAGGGGACTAGAATGCAAAAGCAAAGCAGTAAGTCAAGAGATACCTGGAGTAACAGGCAAATTTGGCCTTGGAATATAAAATGAAGCAGGGCAAAAGCTAACAGAGTTTTGCCAAGAGAACACACAGTTCATAGTGTTAGGTAGGTAGAATAGGGAAAAGGAGTCCAAAATGGCGGTGGCTAAAAGACAAGGAAGGTCCAAGGACCAGAGTGAAGACTTCAGGCAGAAAAAACAGCACTCCTGGCTAAGCCCAATTTGCATAGGGCAGGCCCAGGTGGAGGAAAAAACATATAAAAGGAGGAGCCAAAGCACTTTCTCTTGGACTCTCTCTCCCGCGTGCACACGCTCTATCTCCCTCTCTCTTTCTCTCTCTTTCTCTCTCTCACTCTCTCTCTCCCTCCCTCCCCACGCACTCCTCCACTCTCTTCTCTTCAAGTCTTGGATTCTCCTGCTATCTTCTAAATAAAATAGAGCTGTAACACTGATTTGCCTAAGAGCTGAGCACGGTTTGTCCAAGACCCGAGAGCTGTGATGCGTCGAGGGCTTTAATGTCCGTCACTCCAATTCTTTGTTGTGACGAGACAAAGAACCAAGGAACATACACTCGCGTGATAATAGCAAACAACCTCTTCCAACAACACAAGAGATGACTCTACACATGGACATCACCAGATGGTCAATACCAAAATCAGATTGATTATATTCTTTGCAGCCAAAGATGGAGAAGCTCTATACAGTCAGCAAAAACAAGACTGGGAGCTGACTGTGGCTCAGATCATGAACTCCTTATTGCCAAATTCAGACTGAAATTGAAGAAAGTAGGGAAAACCACTAGGCCATTCAGGTATGACCTAAATCAAATCCCTTACGATTATACAGTGGAAGTGACAAATAGATTCAAGGGATTAGATCTTATAGAGTGCCTGAAGAACTGTGGATGGAGGTTCATGACATTGTACAGGGGGCAGGGATCCATTTGATCCACAAGAAAAAGAAATGAAAAAGACAAAGTGGTTGTCTGAGGAGACCTTACAAATAGCTGAGCAAACAAGAGAAGTGAAATGCAAAGGAGAAAAGGAAAGATATACCCATTTGAATGCAGAGTTCCAAAGAATAGCAAGGAGAGATAAGAAAGGCTGCCTCAGTGATGAATGCAAAGAAAGAGGAAAACAATAGAATGGGACAAGAGACTAGAGATCTCTTCAAGAAAATCAGAGATATCAAGGGAACATTTCATGCAAAGATGGGCACAATAAAGGACAGAAATGACATGGACCTAACAGAAGCAGAAGATATTAAGAAAAGGTGGCAAGAATACACAGAACTATATAAAAAAGATCTTCATGACCCAGATAACCATGATAGTGTGATCATTCACCTAGAGCCAGACATCCTGGATTACAAAGTCAAGTGGGCCTTAGGAAGTATCACTATGAACAAAGCTAGTTGAGGGGATGGAATTCCAGCTGAGCTATTTCAAATCCTAAAAGATGATGCTGTGAAAGTGCTGCACTCAGTATGCCAGCAAATTTGGAAAACTCAGTAGTCACCACAGGACTGGAAAAAGGCAGTCTTCATTCCAATCACAAAGAAAGGCAGTGCCAAAGAAAGTTCAAACTACTGCACAATTTCACTCATCTCACATGTAGCAAAGTAATGCTCAAAATCCTCCAAGCCAGGCTTCAGCAATACGTGAACCATGAACTTCCAGATGTTCAAGCTGGTTTTAGAAAAGGCAGAGGAACCAGAGATCAAATTGCCAACATCTGCTGGATCATGGAAAAAGGAAGAGAATACCAGAAAAACATCTACTTCTGCTTTATTGACTATGCCATAGCCTTTGACTATGTGGATCACAGTAAACAGTGGAAAATTCTGAAAGAGATGGGAATACCAGACCACCTGACCTGCCTCTTGATAAACCTATATGCAGGTCAGGAAGCAACAGTTAGAACTGGACATGGAACAACAGACTGGTTCCAAATAGGAAAAGGAGTACGTCAAGGCTTATATTGTCACCCTGCTTATTTAACTTATATGCAGAGTACATCAAGTGAAATGCTGGGCTGGATGAAGCAGAAGCTGGAATCAAGATTGCTGGGAGAAATAGCAATAACCTCAGATATGCAGATGACACCACCTTTATGGCAGAAAGTGAAGAAGAACTAAAGAGCCTCTTGTGAAATTGAAAGAGGAGAGTGAAACTGTTGGCTTAAAACTCAATATTCCGAAAACTAAAATCACGGCATCTGGTCCCATCACTTCACGGCAAATAGGTAGGGAAAGAATGGAAACAGTGACAGACTTATTTTTTTGACTCCAAAATCACTGGAGATGTTTGCTCCTTGGAATAAAACCTACGACCAACCTAGACAGCATATTAAAAAACAGAGACATTACTTTACCAATAAAGGTCCTTCTAGTCAAGGCTATGGTTTTTCCAGTAGTCATGTATGGATGTGGGATTTGGACTACAAAGAAAACTGAGCGCTGAAAAATTGATGTGTTTGAACTCTGGTGTTGGAGAAGATTCTTGAGAGTCCCTTGGACTGCAAGGAGATCCAACCAGTCCATCCTAAAGGAAGTGAGTCCTGAATATTCATTGGAAGGACTGATGCTGAAGCTGAAACTCCGATACTTTGGCCACCTGATGCAAAGAACTGACTCTTTTCAAGAGACTCTGATGCTGGGAAAGATTGAAGGCGGGAGGAAAAGGGGATGACAGAGGATGAGATGGTTGAATGGCATCACCAACTCGATGGACATGGGTTTGAGCAGGCTCCAGGAGTTGGTGATGGACAGGGAGGCCTGGCGTGCTGCGGTTCATGCGGTCACAAAGAGTCAGACAGGATTGAGTGAGTGAACTGAACCGAATTGATAGGCTACATCTCAAATCTCCATGTTCAGTTATCTAATTTTGAACTTTGGACTAAAATAAATAGAGTCAAGGCCAGAGATTAGATAAAAAGGATGTTTTGGCTTCAGGGGTAATTGTTTAAGTTATTTAATATTTGTTGACACAATCCATCCGGAAGATTGTTCTGATTTATTGAACATGTTTTCCCCTAAGCAGTTTAGCCACAGGAGGTAATAGATCTTAAACCTCATTCCTTGCCTGGGCTCTATTATAGTATGAAGTGAACCAATGAGTGATAAGTCTCCCTGCTTCTTCTGTTACAGTCTTGGGAAAGAAAGTCAGGAAGGAAGACGTTCTGCTCTGTGGACAGGAGTTGTGGGGGAAAAGTTTCCAATGGGATACCCCCTGAGGCTGCAGTTAGTGCTACGTCCATTCCTATTGGATCAAGATGCAGGGCTTTTCACAATCACTGGTGGATTCAATTACCTGTTATTGTTTTCTTGTACTGCCCTTATCTGGTTTTGGAATCTATATTATACTAACCTCATAGAATGAGTAGGCAAATTTTGAAAATCTTTTTTTTTGTAATCACTTGTTCTTTTCAGGAGAGACAATGTGATGACTTTCAGTTTCCTTAATATTTATACAAGCTCCACTTTTGGCATTTTATATATTTCTAGGAACTTTTGCATCCCATCTAACTTTTCAATGTACTATCTATTTGGTGGCCTTCAATATTTTATTCCAGATTCTGTTTTATGGAGCTTTCTACAATGAGATACAAGAGCATCATCTACCTCTCTGAGTAGGGTGATTCTGTCCAGGATGTAGCATCCTTATGACTGGTCTTACCTCACCCTGACCTGGCCCTTCTGTAGTCCTCCCAGGCTGCCATCTAATTCTTCTTACCTTTCCTCAGACTTCTAACCCCAGCTTAGGCACCCTCCTTGAGGGCGCTGGCCGTGGTTAATAACAAAAAGGAATAAAAAAGAACTCAAAGAGGTACACAGCAAAATAACTAGTAGATGCATGCCTAATAGGACAGGACTTCCTTCTGGGGTGATGAGAGGTCTAAGAAGTAGATTATGGTGATGATTGTACAACACTGTGGGGCCACTTCATGCCACTGAAGTGTGCACTTTAAAATGGCATTCCTGAAACTAATATAATTTTGCACGTCAATTATTCATCAATATTAAGTACATACATACATATATACATTGGGCTTCCCTGATAGTTCAGATGGTAAAGAATCCACCTGAAATGTAGGAGACCAGAGTTCAATCCCTTGGGTTGGGTAGATCCTCTGGAGAAGGAACTGGCTACCCACTCCATTATTCTTGCCTGGAGAATTGCATGGACAGAGGAGCCTAGTGGGCTACAGTCCATGGGGTCGCAAAGAGTCAGACACAACTGAGCGACTAACACTTCACTTCAAAATATACATAATAAAATTTACTGTCTGAATCAGTGTATGTATATAAGTAGTGGGGAAACAGTGGAAACAGTGTCAGACTTTATTTTTTTGGGCTCCAAAATCACTGCAGATGGTGACTGCAGCCACGAAATTAAAAGACACTCACTCCTTGGAAGGAAAGTTATGACCAACCTAGATAGCATATTGAAAAGCAGAGACATTACTTTGCCAACAAAGGTCTGTCTAGTCAAGGCTATGGTTTTTCCTATGGTCATGTATGGATGTGAGAGTTGGACTGTGAAGAAGGCTGAGCACCGAAGAACTGATGCTTTTGAACTGTGGTGTTGGAGAAAACTCTTGAGAGTCCCTTGGACTGCAAGGAGATCTAACCAGTCCATTCTGAAGGAGATCAACCCTGGGATTTCTTTGGAAAGAATGATGCTAAAGCTGAAACTCCAAAACTTTGGCCACCTCATGCAAAGAGTTGACTCATTGGAAAAGACTCTGATTCTGGGAGGGATTGGGGGCAGGAGGAGAAGGGGACGAAAGAGGATGAGATGGCTGGATCGCACCACTGACTTGATGGACGTGAGTCTGAGTGAACTCCGGGAGTTGGTGATGGACAGGGAGGCCTGGCGTGCTGCAATTCATGGGGTCGCAAAGAGTCGGACACGACTGAGGGACTGAAATGAATGAATGAATCCATGAGTGTGTGTGTTAGTTGCTCAGTCATGTCCGACTCTTTGTGACCCTATGGACTGTAACCTGCCAGGCTCTCTGTTTATGGGATTCTCCAGGCAAGAATACTGGAGTGGGGAGCTAGTCCCTTCTCCAGGGGATCTTTCTGACCCAGGGATCGAACCCAAGTCTCCGACATTGCAGGCAGATTCTTTACCACAATAAAAAAAAATTAATCTCAGACTGGGGGCAAGAGCCTCCTCTGAGTTTCTAAGGTCCTTATTTATTTACTTTCCCCTCAGGTGCAAGGGTAGTAGCTACATTTTGCATTTACTATTTCTTTAAATTTTTTTCTTGTATATAAATGTAATATAAAATCTACCACTTTACCCATTTTGAAGAGTACACACACTTCTAGAGGTTATGAGCTGAAACAAAATTGTTGGCAGGGTTGGTTCCTTCTGGGCTTCCCAGGTGGCTCAGTGGTAAAGGATCTGCCTGCCAATACAGTAGATGCAAGAGATGTGACTTCAGCCCCTGGGTGGGGAAGATCCCCTGGCAACTAACTCCAGTATTCTTCCCTGGAAAAAACAGGGAAGACAGCCCATAGGATAACAAAGAGTTGGATACGACTGAACGACTGAGTGACCGACTTGGTGCCTTTTGGGGCTTCTGAGGGAGGGTCTCTTCCATGGCTTTCTCCCAGCTCTTGCTGGTTGCTGGTGATCCTCAGGGTTCCCTGCCTTGTGGCAGCGTAACTCCAATTTCTGCTTCTGCCATCACATGGTTGTCTTCCCTGTGTGTGCGTCTCTGTTTTCTCCTCTTATAAGGTCACTTCTTAGTCAATGACTTCATTTTCATCGATTACATCTGCAAAGACCCTATTTCCAGTTAAAGTCATAGTCCCTGGTATCAGAAGTTGGGACATGAACATGTCTTTTGGGGGAGGACACAATTCAACGTACGGCAGGAGCCGTCACTAAGGTGGTGACAAAGAGAACTGGGGCCACACAGTTTGCACCACGTCTGCACATAGATCTGTTTACTTTCAGAAAAAAGAAAGCCTTCTTTTCCTTTCCCAGTCTTGCAGTGTGCTTCAAGCACCCTCTGTTGGCCGAGTTTAATATCCAGCCAGCTGGGAACAGGGCAATGCAGTTTGCAGAATACTGTATTTTAGGGCAGAGGCAACACATTCGTAACAGCCACCAGCTAAAGTTCTGCTTGCTTTGAAGGAAGCCTTCCCTATGTTAGTTTTATCTTGACCATAGAGTTCAAAATCAGCTATGGGACTATAAACTGGGAAGGGAAGAGTCCAAATCGAGGAGATGCTTAGGCTAGATCTGGTAGGATACAGCGGGTGGGAAGGTCCTGAAGTGGGAGAGGGATGATATTTTAGGCAGAAGGACCAGCATGAACAAAAGCAGAGTGTGTGATGGAATAGATTGTTGCAGAATCCTGAAGGCCGTGCTAAGGTATTTGAACGCTAATCTGAGGGTGAAGTTGGGAAATAGCAATATGAACAAATTTGTAATTAGAAAATGTCCCTTATCTCCAGGCAGCAGGGGAAGTCCTTCCACTTGGAAGGAGAGCCTGAGCAGGTAGCAATGAGCTTCTACAGGAGGAATGCGGATAAAGTAGGCGGGGAAACCTGCATAGCTGAAGAGTCTGATGGGAGACAAAGTTCAGTAAGAATCATCATATGTTTCAAGTATGGAAATGATCCGATGTGAATGTGGCTGGCATCTCAAACACAGTATGTTTCAAATGAATACACCATCTTACACTGTAAGTTTACATTCCTTCTGTGCTCCTAATTTCAGGAATGGCACCTGGTTTCCTAAACCTGAGTGTTATCAGGACTCATTCCCCTTCTTCAGTCTTCCAGAATTAAAAAAAAAAAAAACAAAACCTGCCCATTTTTTCTTCATAAATGGATCTCCACTTTTATCCATTCTTTGTCCATCCTTGGTGCTACCACCTTGAAATATCCCTGTAGTATCACTTGCTTGGACTGATAACTATCTCATTTCAGTCTACCTAACATCTCCCAGCTCATTTTCTCAGGCAGAATAATTGTTCTGAAATGCAAATTTGAAGGTACCACTTTGTTATGTAAAAATTCTACACTGGCTCTACATTGCTCTTAGGATAAAGAACAACTTCTTTATCCTGAAATAAAACGACCCCTCATAATCTGTCTTTTTCCAGTTTCATCCCCTCCACTCCTCATTCCCGACACCCCTAATCCAGCCATATAGACTTTTATTTCTAGAAAAGCTTCATGTTTTTTTCTTGACTGTCTCTTTTTTCTGCTTGGTACTTAACATCCCAACTCCCTTATCCCAAAACTTCTCCCTTACTCCCACCCCTCAAATTATCCTCTATTTGTCCTTTATTTATTTATCTTGAATGAGTACTGAATTTCATTTAAAAATTTCCTGCATCTATTAAGATGATTATATGTGTGTTTTTTCCCCCTCTTTTAGTATGGTAAATTCCACTGATTGAGTTTTCAAATTTTAAGCCAGATTTGTATTTCTGAAAATAGTCCATTCAGTCGTGATATACTAGCCTTTTCATATGTTGCCAACTTTTACTTGGGAAAATATCATGGAGTAACTTTGTGGTACACAATGCATGAAGGCTGTGAGTATCTTTCTCTCTCTCTCTCTTTTTTTATTTTGGACTGAGTGGCATGTGGCATCTTACTTCTCTGACCAGGGATTGAATCTGCACCCCCAGCAGTGGAAGTGAGGAGTCTTAACCACTGGACCACCAGGGAAAGTTCCTATTTGCCCTTTAGAGTCAGTTTTGATGTTAATTCCTTCTGGAATAATTGACTCTAACTGACATAGGTATACCTATGGCTGATTCATGTTGATGTTTGGCAGAAACCAACACAATACTGTAAAGCAATTATCCTTCAATTAAAAAAAAATAAATTTAATTTTTTAAAAATAGAGTCAGTTTAGATGTTAATTCCTCCTGGAATAATTGACCTGAACTAGCACTTGTCTTGATTCTAATAATTTTAAGGTAGGGAGCTTTCCTATATGTTTCCATTAATTCTCTCTTTCATATGTGTGTGTGTATATATATATATATATATATATATATATATATATGTAGTACATACATGGAGAAGGCAATGGCACCCCACTCCAGTACTCTTGCCTGGAAAATCCCATGGACGAAGGACCTTGGAAGGCTGCAGTCCATGGGGTCGCTGAGGATCAGACACGACTGAGAGACTTCACTTTCATTTTTCACTTTCATGCATTGGAGAAGGAAATGGCAACCCACTCCAGTGTTCTTGCCTGGAGAATCCCAGGGACGAGGGAGCCTGGTGGGCTGCCGTCTATGGTGTCGCACAGAGTCGGACACGACTGAAGCGACTTAGCAGCAGCAGTACATATATATATGAATATAATATACATATACACATATATAGTATATGTTCTATGTTAGAGGATATATCTATCTTTACCTTGTTTCATTTTCTTAAAAGAATCTATTGTATCTTAAAGTGTATTTATTTGCTTGTTTATTGTCTGTTATCCTCCACCAGAATATATGCTTCATATGATCAAGAACCTTGTCTTCTTTTCTCACCACTATGTCCCCAGAGCTTACAACAGTACCTAGTTCATAGTAAAGACTCAAGGGATATTTACTGAATGAATGATACAAACAACTTTGTTGAGATAAAGTTCTTCATGTTGCTATACAGTCTCATGTAATATTTGGGACATAATTATGCTAAAAATGTTTATCTGAAATTCAAATTTAACTGAACAACCTGTATTTTTTCTTGCACCTGTAACTCCAGAACACATTAGAGAATACGTGGATACATTTCCGGGGCTTCCCAGGTGGTGCTAGTGGTAAAAAGAACTCGCTTACTAATGCAGGAGACTTAAATGAGGGGGGTTCCATCCCTGGGTTGGGAAGATCCCCTGGAGGAGGGCATGGAGAATCCCATGGACAGAGGAACCTGGAGAGCTAAAGTCCGTGGGGTCCCAGAGTCCTGCACGACTGAAGCGATTTAGCACCCACACACCGATACATTTTTGATTGTCAGGATTAGGGTGGTGGTACTGGGCTGGAAGAAGCATAAGCTGGAATCAAGATTGCTGGGAGAAATATTAATAACCTCAGATATGCAGATGACACCACCCTTATGGCAGAAAGTGAAGAGGAACTAAAAAGCCTCTTGATGAAAGTGAAAGAGGAGAGTGAAAAAGTTGGCTTAAAGCTCAACATTCAGAAAACGAAGATCAGGCATCTGGTCCCATCACTTCATGGGAAATAGATGGGGAAAGAGTGGAAACAGTGTCAGACTTCATTTTTGGGGGCTTCAAAATCACTGCAGATGGTGACTGCAGCCATGAAATTAAAAGACGCTTACTCCTTGGAAGGAAAGTTATGACCAACGTAGATAGTATATTGAAAAACAGAGATATTACTTTGCCAACAAAGGTCTGTCTAGTCAAGGCTGTGGTTTTCCTGTGGTCATGTAAGGATGTGAGAGTTGGACTGTGAAGAAAGCTGAGTGCCGAAGAATAGATGCTTTTGAACAGTGGTGTTGGAGAAGACTCTTGAGAGTCCCTTGGACTGCAAGGAGATCCAACCAGTCCATCCTAAAGGAGATCAGTCCTGGGTGTTCATTGGAAGGACTGACGCTGAGGCTGAAACTCTGATACTTTGGCCACCTCATGCGAAGAGTTGACTCATTGGAAAAGACTCTGATGCTGGGAGGAATTGGGGGCAGGAGGAGAAGGGGACGACAGAGGATGAGATGGCTGGATGGCATCACCGACTCGATGGACATGAGTTTGAGTGAAGTCCGGGAGTTGGTGATGGACAGGGAGGCCTGGCGTGCTGAGATTCATGGGGTCGCAGAGTCGGACACGACTGAGCGACTGAACTGAACTGAACTGCTGTCATCTAGTGTGTAGAGACCAGAGACGCTGCTAAACATCTTACAACGGGTAGGACAGCCCCTAAAAGGCAAAGAATTATCCAGTTCAAATGTCAATAGTGTGGAGGCTAAGAAACCCAGAACAAGATGGCCATGCACTTTAAGTCAGATAACGTCTAGAATCTCTAAAAGTTTAGTTTATTTTTGGAAAGGCAGAATGGGGTTATCGAGACCCGGCTTTAAAACCCTGGGCACACATCTTGACGCTGAAAACCAGACCGCATGAGAGCTAGATTACCAACCGCAGCCGGTGAGGTCGTGATGCCTTAAAGACTGCGTGGAAAGGGGACAGTAGAGCGCTATGCACATACTGGTTAAGTGTACCTCAGAGACAGAGACATCCTTTAGGTCTGTCAGACTGAGAACAAACCCAGTTCTCTGGGACTAGGAACAAGTTTTCAAAGCTACCGGAAGCGGCCGGGCTGCTGAAGCGTCCTGTTCCCCTAGCAACAGTCGTTAAGGAAGTGGTTGTGGCCGCCGCGCCCGGTGCGCCTGCGCCGAGGCGCCGCGTGCTGACGTGGAGCTGAGCCCGGGCCGCCGAGCGGGGCGCAACGCGGAGTGCCGGGGTGCGGCTGGGCTCTCGGAGCCGTGGCCCAGTCGGGATGGCGATCCCGTTCGCTCCGAGCCGGGGAGCTGGGGCTGCTAACCGGCGCTGGTTAGTGCTGCTGCCGCCCCTGCTGCTCGCGCTGCTGCTCGCGCGGCCGGCGGCGGCCCTGGTGGAGGGACTCTACTGCGGCACGCGGGACTGCTACGAGGTGCTGGGCGTGAGCCGCACGGCCAGCAAGGCGGAGATCGCGCGGGCCTACCGCCAGCTGGCCCGGCGCTACCACCCCGACCGCTACCGGCCCGAACCTGGCGAGGAGGGCCCGGGACTGACGCCGCAGAGCGCCGAGGAGGCCTTCCTGCTGGTGGCCACCGCCTACGAGACTCTCAAGGTAAGCCTGGGGGCTGCGAGGAGCTGCCAGGGAAGCGCGCGGCGCGACCCCGTTGTCACCTGGCCGGTGGAGCGAGGCTCCCTGTGATTCCGGCGCCAAGCTCGACCAGCTCTACCATCATTAGGATGCTCGGGCTTTCCCAAGTGAGGGAGCCCACATGGCCCATTGACGAAGATGGGAACCCCCTCAGTCTTGGGGAGTAGCTAGCCCCCTACTTTTTGTGGCTGTCTTTGGTATGCAAAGGTTTGGGCTTATGATTTGGTGAAGGCATTTTAATAAGATGCAGCTCACACTTGGAAAGCAGGGTGATTGTTATTACCGAGGTCTGTGATAGAACACTGGAAAGATCTCCAATGACAGTGCGACTGCCCCAATTTGACATGACAGAAACTTGGTTTCAGGGGATGGTATTAATTGTGACATTCAGCTTGGACATAAGGTTCTAGAAAAACACTAAGAACACCAGATGTTTGACTTTTGGCTCTGACACCCCCATGTGACCTTGGATAGTGACTTAGTATGTCAGAGTACCTGTTTCTTCATATGCAGGATTATGGCCATGAAACCTGCTCAGTAGGTTGTTATGAGGATTAAATGATCAATGAGAAACCTCCTATATAGGAGCTGCAAATTTGTGCTTAATGACTTGAGTTTCAAGACTGAGAATTTCTAGTAGGAAATATTTTGTGAATATATGTGTAGTTATTTAACAAAGGATTTTTTGAGTCCTGTGGAAATCGGGAGGGCTTCCCTCCTAGCTCAGTCAGTAAAGAATCGGCCTGCAATGCAGGAGACCCAGGTTCAATCCCTGGGTTGGGAAGATCCCCTGGAGAAGGAAATGACAACCCACTCCAGTATCCTTGCCTGGAAAATCCCATGGACAGAGGAGCTTGGTGGGCTGCAGTCCATGGGGTTGCAGAGTTGGGCACGACTGAGCGACTAATGTACTTACGGGGATGGGGAGATTTAGTCTGATCCTGTTTTCTACTGCAGCAAAAAGCAAACTATAAGAAAGCACAAAGTACGAATCATATTTGGTGTGTTACTGTTTCAGGGTCTCTTCATGCTAATACAATGGCAGTTGCAGTTATAGTGTATTTTTTTCTGTTTTTTTCTTTCTTTTTGAGGCACAGTTTTTCATGTTGTATGGTCTGCTTTTAATGACTACTTTGAGTGGGGATAGTATAATTCAACCGTGGATTATTTTTCCAGATAAGATTTCTAGGGCTGAAAATACTGAGTCGAGGAGTTCATGGCTTGCTTTCCAGAGCAGTTCAGATAATATAGAGCCATAAAATCCACCAAATTCGTACCAACATTGGTGAGATTGCAGTTTTCATTGGCAATTACCTGAGGAATGCGGGATGGTGGTGGGGGGGGGTGGTTTGAGAAAGTGCTGTGGCCACAGGCAACCAAGAGGGCTTGGTTGTCTGTTATTTAGGATGAAGAGTGACTAAGGAAAGACTGCCGAAAGATGGGGAAATTTTTCATAAAAGGCAGCCTGGCACCTGAAGCTCCAGTCTGTTTTCTGCAGTGAGGAAAGAGAGCGGTCCAACAAGCAGCCAGAGCACCTGCCACTGTGCCTCCAAAGCCTCCGTAGCAGAGAAGCGAGCACTGGGCAGTGAAGAACGTCCAGAAGAGAGGCAGCAGAAACACTGGCAACTCTCGCCTTCTGCTGGGGTTGGAGATGGGTAGATTTGGCATGAAAAGGGTGAGCATAATATTAACAACTTTGAAAACAAATGCCAAGAGATAGAGACAGTACAGAAAATCTGGCCGGGGGGTGGGAGCGGAGGAACTCGCAGGACTCTTAACTGTTCTTGCTGTTTTCTTAAAGAGACAAATGCAGAGGCTGATCTGGTGGCTCTGTCACGGCTGCCTCTCAGCGTTTCTGCAAGTTTAGGACTGATTCGTCAGCTAATAAAGAGCTTGAGGAAATAATTTGTCCACTCAAGAACAAGGAACTTTGAGGCAGTTAAAAAGGAGTAATGTCTGGAGAAAGGCACACTGTTCCTCTTGATTGGGACAGGTTTGTGGTAGCTGCAGATGCCTCCAAACAGGGAACTAGAATTAGAATTGTGGTGACGGAGGGAGTGAGAGAGTGTTCTATAGTTTCCCCAACCCTACTCATTATTACTCAGGAGAACGGAAATTACTGTGAGAGAAAAGGGGTGTCTGGACTTAGTTCGGACCCTTGCTGAGCTCTGTGAAACCTTCCATGTTAATTTTATAGAGATAGATATGGATTCCACTTGCAACTGGAACACCTCCAGAAACTTTTTTTTAAAAAAACTTGATTGCAGATGCCCTCTCCTGGGATAAGGAAGAGGACTTTGTCTTGCTGTGTGTGCAAGCAGGTATTAAAAACAAATAGGGTGGTCTGATTTTATTGCTGTCATAACAGAGAATTGTGAGAAAGTTGTCAGAAGATATAATTTCTGGAGAATGCAGTGATCTGATCAACTGGGGTCATCCCCTCCAGGCAACAGTGTGTGTACGACGTGCACGTTCAGTCGTGTCCGACTCTTTGTGACCCCTTGGACTGTAGCCCACCAGGCTCCACTGTCCGTGGGATTTTCCAGGCAAGAATACTGGAGTAGGTTGCCATTTCCTACTCAAGCAGATCTTCCGGACCCAGGGATTGAACCTGCTTCTCCTGCATTGGCAGGCGGATTCTTGACCACTGCACTGCCTGGGAAGCCCGAGGCAAGAGATGTAACCACTGTTACATCTGTTATAGCTGATATCTGCTATGTATCAACCACTGTTACATGTGTTATATGTTGCACTTGGATTATATTCACAGCCTGGAAGGAGGGCTGCTGCTGCTGCTAAGTCGCTTCAGTCGTGTCCGACTCTGTGCAACCCCACAGATGGCAGCCCATCAGGCTCCCCCATCCCTGGGATTCTCCAGGCAAGAACACTGGAGTGGGTTGCCATTTCCTTCTCCAATGCATGAAAGTGAAAAGTGAAAGTGAAGTTGCTAGTGAGGGCTAAGAGGTCCATCTGGCTTTTACTTCGAGCAGGTCAGACAAAATAGTGGAGAAGTTGATGAGTTCAGAGGCTCTGGAATAAAGATAACCACAGACACCTGCCTGGAATTCCATATATCACCTCACGGGGGCAGCACTGCTGACTTGGGACCACTTTTCCTTTATATTTGCTCTTTCTGATACACACTATTTCTCCGTAAAGACTAGCAGTAAACCCTGTGAGAGTGGAAAAGGAGGGAGGGTCTTGGTAGGGCCTTGGGAAGACTGTGTTCTCCTTCACAGCCGTGTTCAGTTATTGCCGGCATATGGTGGGAAAAGTTGATTCTGTATTTCCTTTGTAGGATGCTCAGGTCTATGGGGTCACACAGAGTTGGACACGACTGAAGTGACTTAGCAGCAGTAGCAGGTAGATTCCATCTCTGGAATAGTGTATGTGACAGAAATTGTTTCTTTTGTGAAATCTGAAATAACTCAGTTGTAAATTCACTGGAGCCAGAAGCCTTTTTTTCCTCTCCCCCATAATTTTTTGATAACCTCCCTAATTTCCTATTGGTGTGTTCAAGCCTCTTAATTTTTTTTTAACATAAATAAGAAGCTATATTATATCCTCATTGTAACCTTACAGTGGTGTTCCATCAAAACTTGTAACAACCAAGCATCTCTGACTCACCAAAATGAGAATTATATTTGTGTAAGGTATGGTGGGTTTATGACTCTGAAGTTAGTCTTGGTTGAATAAACACCTCTTGGAGAGAGTTTTTTTAGATGGAGATTGTTTAAAAATATGATACTAATGTGATTTAAATGCAGTTGGTCAGACAAGGAGATATTATCACAGTTGGTTATTGTTTTTATAGCAACAGAGATTCTTCCTGTGAATAGAGAGAATGACCCCCCAAAAAGAAAAGAAAAAGGATGGTAATAATGGAGGGCAAAGGGAACTTGCCAGATGCTTTTACCAAGTCATGCTTAGTTCATGTTCTCAAATAACTTAAACTTCCAGATCTCAGCAGGGCTTGAAACCATTATGGTTTCACACGCTGCTTTATATTTGTTTCATAACATGAGTTGGGATGATGAAATAACTATTTAGTGTATTTGACTACTGGGGATTCAGGGGGACTCATGGACGTTGGAAGTTAAGTAAACAGACTCTCACTGTGTCAACGTTGGCTCTTTTTATGTGGATATAGCACTTATCACACTGCGCTGTAAATCCCGAGTAGCCCATCTCCCCTCTCCACTAAACCTTATTTTTGCATGTGTATCTGTGGCAACTAGCACACTGTCTGGCACATAGATAATGAAAGTTGGTTAAATACATACTCCTATCCGGAGATAGATTCAGATAGAACGGCAGTTGAAAGGGGACTTGTGGTGTTTTGACATGGGTATATGAAGCCTACTTTGACATTTTACCCCAAATTAACTGTAGTTTGAAAGAGTGGTACAGATAAATAAATTGGATAGATATGAATGAAAAATTCCTACATGAGAGAAAAATCACATTTCTATTTTTAAGGAGAAATTCTTTTCTCAGGGTTTTAAAGTGAGGACATTAATTCTGAGTATACATAAGAAGTGGATGAACTAGATAAAATGAGAAGGCTGGCATAGAAGTAAGCAGGTGAGGAAATAGGTGGTAAGGAAGGATGCACTTATAAAACCTGCAATTGGTAGACAGTGGTAGAGTTTGATAGCATTTTGCAAGATCACAAGACAAGAACACAGAAAAGGTCTTGGAGGTATTACTGGCCTGCAGGTTATCTGATACTTTGAAGGGATGTGTAGAGCGTACCTTCTACTTCAGCCTTGTCTTGGCAGGGAAGTCACAGGAACACTTCAGTTTCTCTTTATCGGTCTGGTTGATGGGGCAGGACTTTCGCAGTTAAGAATGATTTGGCAAAAGGGGGATTCTGAACTTCCTGCCTTGTTATGTTACTGTTTATTGTTCTCCCTTTGTATATTCTCTTAATCAACCTTGTCTCCTAACTGGTACTGACGTAAGTTCCGAAGGAGGAGACCGTAGCAATGAAAAAGGCACAGTTCCTGCCTTTAAGCTTTTAGTATAATAAGGAGACACATACTTATTGTTCAGTTATTATTTATTTAAGTTACATAATTAAATTGTGTAGATTATATTGCAACACTGAGAGGGCACAATTATTTCTTCTTGGAGGACTGGAGAAGAATGTACTCTTTGATCTGGATCTAGAACAGTCACCACGGTTGACTGTGAAGGGACATTTCTGGTAGAGAAAATTCTCAGTCAATGAAAACATGGAGTTGTGAGTGTGCAGGGCTTGTTCCAGCAGTGAGATGTACAATCACTTTTGTGCTTTTCCCAGGGACTCTGTTTTGGAGGAAGAAAATTAGCTGCATTTATTGGTATTACTATCCTATTGGTGTTATTGTTTTTTCTTTTTCAGCATCGATCCACATTTTAAGCAGTCATTCATAATAAATGTGTATCCATAAAAATAATAGAAATGATGTGAACTTGTATTACAGTTGTGATGCTGATAAACAGCCAAGCTGAGTAAGCCTGATAGCAGATGGTTTCATTCATATTGGTCACAGCTCCACGTAACACTTATACATTTGGGGGGCCTTTTCTGGGTTTAGTGGGAAAGATGACATGTTGAACAGTTCTGCCACTGGCCCAGAAGGATGTGGTACCTTTTGTGCCACATTTGCTATTTCTGCTGTAAACCCATAAGTGTTGTTTACTTTTCACTCATCCCTTAATGTCACCTATTCAGTTCAGTTCAGTTCAGTCGCTCAGTCATGTCCGACTTTTTGCGACCCCCTGAATCGCAGCACGCCAGGCCTCTCTGTCCATCACCAACTCCTGGAGTTCACTCAGACTCACGTCCATCGAGTCAGTGACGCCATCCAGCCATCTCATCCTCTGTCATCCCCTTCTCCTCCTGCCCCCAATCCCTCCCAGCTATTACTCCCTACTTATGGCCAAGGTTGATTAAACACCAGATGTGTTTAATTCTAGTGCTGTGACTCTCTGACACATGATGTCATCAACAACCCATCAGAGCTTTTGAATAACACAAAAACTACTGAGTTGATGTAATTCTAGGCAGAAACTAAGCACTTGACATGTTAATTTTGCTTGTGTAGGTTTATCATAGGTAAATGGAATATTTTGAGATATTCACAGCACGAAGACCCATAGTGTACTTTTAGAGATTGTAGGGGATCTAGTGTTTCTAGGTTAGAAGCCTCTCAGGTGCGTGGTAGGGAGAATGTTTCAGGAGACTGGAAGTAGTTTGGGATGTCCCCTTTAAAGTATGTTCAGGTGTGTTGACCTTTATGTATTGGTGAGTTACCAGATGTTTGAAAGTGGATAAGTAACGCAAGTCTGATGTTTGTTTCAGAAAGAAGGTTCTGGGAACAAGATTGAGGATGGATTGGGGAAGGCAGGAAGCTTTTCTTGACTGAACTCATTTTACTTCCACCTTAGTCTTCTGGAATCTCACCATTCTGCTTTCATAACTTGGGAATCTCTTAACTGGTTCATCTCTCATTCCTTAATTTTGAAACTGGGGTCACATTTTTCTTCTTTCTTCACCATTGGCTGTCCTTACTTCCTTATACCCCATCATTTAAACTGTCACAGACTGACGTGTGCGTCAGCACACATCCTGAAGCTGCTCTTCCCAAGGTGAGCAGTGATGGCTAAGCCTCAGATCAGAGGGCTGCTCTCCCTTTTGGAACTGTTTGTGGCATCGGATGGCCACCAAGTAGTTCTTTAAGCTGCTCTTCTTTGACTGCCTTGATGTAATTCTCTCCCTTTGCTCTGAGCTTTCTAGCCATTTCTTTCAGTCTTTATGGTCTTCTTTTTCCTCTGCCTTCACCTTAAACATTGCATTTCCTTAGAGTCTTATCTTTTGAGTACTCTTTCCTTTTTGTTTTCCAATCTCTTCTGATGAAACTCAACAGCATCCTTGACAGTCCTGAAATTTGTGCATTCTCTGGGTTCATATTTTTAAATTGTCTCTCATTTGTAGCACAGGTACCCAAAATTAAACATGAAACCAATTCTGTTATCTTTGTTAAAAGCATAAATTTTAAAAGAGGATGACTCTCATACAAAATGAACACATGTCAAAGATTTTATTTAGCTCATTAATTAATGCAGGAACCAATAAGATATTAAAGTGAAAGTCGCTCAGTCGTATGCAGCTCTTTTCGACCCCATGGAATAGTCCATGGAATTCTCCAAGCCAGAATACTGGAGTGGGTAGCCGTTCCCTTCTCCAGGGGATCTTCCCAACCCAGGGATCGAACCCAGGTCTCCTGCATTGCAGGCGGTTTCTTTACCAGATGAGCCGCCAGGGAAGCCCAAGAGAAAAAGTATCATACCCTTTACAGTCAAGACAAGGAGTGCTGAAATGCCTGTAATACTGGTCAGTATGACAAGGCAGTCATCAGTTCCCTTATTTCTACTGGACACAGTTTGTCTTTGTGTGAATAAGAATTATTTGCATTACTCCCAGTTTTCCACAAGTTACTTTTTTTCCTACAAAGTGAAAGTAGACTTTTCAAAGATAAATAAAAGCATGCCCCTCCTACAGGAATAGGTAATCCCTGGAGGCTCTAGGCATTGGAAAGCTGTCCAGTAATTTTTTTCCTCCCCATTTCAAAATCTTCCACAGTTTCCCCTTGCACCTTATCCACACGTGATGCCCTCTTCCTTTACTCTTAGAATAACATGGTTCACAGAGTGACTATAATTAGAAACATCACTGTTCTCAGCGTGATTGATTCCTGTACCCCTTTAATCACTAGAAGTCTTATTTTTTTCTACTTCTTAGTCTCTGAAATCTGTTTCTCCCTCATTCCATTCTTTATAATACTGTCAGAGTTATCTTCCAAAAATACATACTTCTACTCAGTGCTGTTAGTCTCATACTTGAAAACCATTTTGTTTGAATAGCGCAGACAGTTCACACTCTTTTAACATTTGAGCATGGCATGTACAAGCCTCTGCAGCTCTTATCAAACCTGTCTTCCTGGCCACATTTGCTACTCCTTTCTTCCCTAAACCTCCCCAGTGCCTCAGCTTCACCGAATCTGTTCTATTCACTATGCTTCTGAACCTTAACACGTGCTGCTCCCTTTGCCTGGAACAAATTTTGCTGCATCTTATTTACTTTTCAAGATTGAGCACTCATTTCATGCCTTCTGTGAATCCTGTTACCAGTGGTCTCGGGCAGAGAAGTCAGTGCTTAGTCCACAGCTTTTCTTGCTTGCTAGATTCTTCCTGTACATGGGGGAGCTCTTGAGGCCAGGACTTTTGTTTGTCTTTTTATCCCCCTTTGTGTTCAGCACATTTCTTAAATGCCTTGCATAACTGTTTGCTGAGCTGAAAATAACTAAGGTTTTTTAAAGCTCAGGTAACCAAATAGATGGTTAACAAACTGAAACACAGGAACAGATCTGGATTGTGACCATGCTGAACTTGAGATATTTATGTTACATTTAGGAAATGTTCAGGAGATATCTCAAAATAAGAGGAGCAGGGAAAACAGATCTGAGTGTCACTCTTACGTGGTATAGAGGTGATACTGCAAATGGTGGATGTTGCTGTGAGCGCATGCAGACTGAGAAGAGAAGATGTTTAAGAGGACAGTTGCCTGAGTGGCTGCTGGGCAGGGAACAGGAAGAGAAATGGAAACTCGGAGCAGTTAACTTTCTTCCTCTTTAGTAGTCTAAAGAGGTAGTGTAATAGTCTGGAAGGAAAATCAGGTGTTTTTTTTTTTTTTAAAGGATCATTTGTGTGTGAGTTTCTTTCAAAAATAGGATGAATATATATATATTTTAAGAACGAACTATTACTGTATTTTCATATATTATTGATTCTTGGCCTTTACCATCCTAAATGGTTTCTATTATTTGTGTAATCAAAAATTTTTAATATGAAACTGGTTGCAATATCAAATTATTGCAGTTTACATCTGTTGAGATCAAACAATTCATTATTTCTTTCAAGGACAAGAACATAATATATTTTTGCCTATGGGGAGGGGGGAATGATCATTTTCACAAGAGAAGGAAGGATTCAGTACTTTCTTTGCTTGTGGGTTTCCTCTTATTCACTTTTGATCTAGATATTGGTGGTTATGTTCCAGTCCTCCTGCATATGCCCAAGAGGATTGGGAGTGGAGTGAACACCAGCAGAAGCACCATTTTTTCCTGTAGAGATTAGAGACAAGGCGCTTATTGCCCTGCTTGTCAAGGCTCAGGACAGAGAGGAGGAAGAAACAAGTATAAAGGTTTTGGCTTTGGAAAGAAGCTGGAATCTCCTGACCCTGGGACCTTAAGATCCACAAAATTGCTGAAAGAAAAAGTACTACCTTATTGAAAGGTAAGACATTACACTGTTTTAAGGTTTAAGCTCTTATAGCCACATTAGCATATCTTTATAAGCTATGAAATCAAGCAGTCATTTCTGCCAAGCCCAGGTTTTTGTGGTAACCTATCCCACCTTCATGGTGAGGTGGAGACCTGGGTAGCTGGGGAGATGTCTGCAGTGAGGGAGAGCCTTTACAAAATTTCATTCAGTTTTGAAATGTTATTTATTGAATGCCAGGCACTGTGCTAGGCCTTGGATATACAGAGATTAATGGATGACCCTACCTGCCTTCTAGAAGTTCTCATTGAAGGCAAAGATAAAAACCCTGATGATTACAATGTGATAAGTGCTATAATAAATGGGTAATAAGTGTAGTAAGAGTGGTCTGAATCTGTCTACTATTGTTTATGTCCTAAGGGTTAATAGAAGCTCATGAGGTTGGGTAAAAGGAAAGAGCATTTGAGTTAAAGTGAATTATCTGTTCAGACATAGATATAAAAGAGCATGTTATACTTAAGAAGAACACACCAAATTCCAGAAGTTGCTATCTAATGTTTGCTGTGGGCAAAAGAAGAGAGAGTGATGAGATGTTACTAAGTAGGTAAACTTAGGCCAGTTACGGAGGCCGTGTTGCATGCCAAGAAAACTGACTTCCCTTACTCGCCACTGGGGATGAACTTCCCTTACTCGCCACTGGGGAGCACTGGAGATGACAGACAGACAAACTGTGAGGCTACTTAGGTCCCAAGATGGCCAGGAGGAAAGATAGATACATGATATTAAAAGAAGAATGTGCATGAAACTCTTTAACTGGGTCCCAGTCTGTCTTTTCTTTTCTCCTAATACTCCTGGTGTCCTGTGTTCTTATCAGGTTGATTCTAAACTCAGTAGGTTACTGAAGAGTAGGACTTTATGACTTAGATTGTTGAGACTCCCTAACTCTTCAATTTGTGCCAAACTTGAAACAACCTTGTAAAGTGTATTATGCATGGCTCAGCTTAAAATCCATTTTCTTCATTCTGGAGAGAAAGCTATAAACCCAGTAAAGAAAGAAGATTGTGGCTGAATAAATGCTGTAACAAGGGGAACGCAGGCCTTCTTGTCTCTAATCATGACCAAAACAGGGTCATGAAATTATGAGCCCCAGGGAAAAGAAAACCATTCTAAGAGAAGTCAGGCTTGACCCTGAAACTGTTTACAGGGATGAGGCAGTTTGAGGACTCATTATAGAGGGACCTCAATAGACCCCACAGGCTCTGGTGACAATAGAGAGGCCACACATAAGGTATACATTTTGAAGTTGCTGGTGCTGGAGCCTTAGCTGGCCATCCTGTTAATGAAGCTCTGGGCTGGATGGAGTCACAGATCTAGGGGCCAGGGAGAAGATGGTGACTCGGGGGTAAGACACGGGTGAGATGCTTGCAGAAGGATATCTGCATGCCATGGATTATGACCTTTACTAAGATAAGAGAACAAAGAAGAGAGCATAGCCACCAGACGCGTGGTATCCACAGAGCGCATTTCAGTGGCACTCAGATCTCGCTGGATGCTGCAGCCAGGAGGAGTGCAGACAGGCAGACCTGGCTGAGGGCTTTGCGGGGATAAGGATGCTGGAGGACTGTAGGAGCCTCACCCCGGGGGCAGTTAGTTTCAAAACTTGTCATCTAGTTGGAGCAAGGAGAAGAATCGTGTTTGAACAAATACATTTCACAAAGCGTCTGCCGAGGCTGGGAGGCTGAGTTAAAAGGCAATAATTTCAGGCCAGAAACAGAGCATATCTATAAAATTAGTCCCAAAAGCAAAAAAAAGATGGAGGGAGGATGGAAAAATTCTCAAAAGGTGTCCTGAAGTACTCAAAATGAGGTACACCACATAGGCTTTAGTCTTCAGAGCTATCTGTATAACCTGTAACGTTTTACCCTCTTCAGGTTAGAAGCTCTAGAATATGATGATGGCTTATAGAAGAGCAATGGACTGACAGCTGAGGCGTGTGGCGTGCGGCTTGCAGGGTCTCAGTTCCCTGACAAGGGATTGAACCTGGGCGGTCGCAGTGAAAGCCTGGCATAGGATCACTAGGCCACCAGGGAACTCCTGAGAAAATCTTTTCTGATGAAAGAGAATGTACAAGAAGTGAATTTGAAAATATCAGCCTGAGCTCAGCTTTCCTTATATAACAGATGATTCTCATATCGGCTCTCCATATAGTGCCATGGAGTAGACTTTAAATATATTTACATCTGATTATACTAGATACTACTTCATCTAGCTTCAAATTCTAGTCAGAGGTAAAAAATATTTTGAATGTAATGAATGTAAGAACTGTTACCAAGAATGTGCTCATTCAAATTCAGAATTCTTTTTTTTTTTTTCCAAATTCAGAATTCTTCATAGGAAATATATAGTGATTTTAATGGGTACAGGAAAGATTTTGTCATTAGCAAACTTTTTATTTTAAATCTAAGAAACTGCATTTTGGAGGACTCAGGACTCAGAACAGATCCAAGCACCTCTGTGGTAAAGCACTAAACGTAGATTTTGAAATGGTTTTGCTAATAATCTGCAGCTTTATGAATATTGAATAATTAATTTATCATAGAAAGAAATCCTCTAGGTTTAAAAAAGATTTTTGTTTTCATAATGGTTTCTGTTGTGGTCACTTACAGATGAAAGAATTTGCTGTGGTTTTAGTGTTTAACATTTTTTCTGGAAACAAGACAAGCTGAAAAACAGGTTTTTGTGGGATTAAGAAAAAAAGCAAATCATAATTTAATAGCTTTTTAACCTATGTAACTCAGTAAAAGATTGGCATTTGTACCCGTTACAAACTGATTAAAATTACAGAAGGTTTTTAAAAATGTTTTATTTGTAAACATTTGAGCAGCATTTCAGAAGGCTATAATTTTTTCAGCATGTTTACATGATTAAGAAAGAGCTATATATTACTTTATTTATGAACTGGGCTGTGAAAACGTGTTACAATAGTAAAGGAGTACATATTTTTAACATGTTTTTATATGATATATGTCATTTGATATTCAAAACAGCCCTGTAAAATTAGTAGGGGAGCTATTAATATCTCTTTTATAAGTGGAGAAGAGTGAGGCTCAGAGAGGCTAAAATTTTTGCCTGAAGTCACAGAGGTAGATTTTGACCATTCTACTCCATCAATGTTTCAGTGTTTCCTTGAGATGAACATAATTCAGTTTTGAGGGCATAGACTGGTTTTGTCTATTTTTTTGTAATCTTCATCTTTGCTTTCAGAAGAAAACCTCCTATACAAGGCTGGGAAATGATTGTGAATATATACAACAGAAATAAGCATTCTTTTTTCTATCAACAGTTACTGAGAGCAGGTGTCAGCATGCTTTTAAAGTTGAAGAGCAAAGCTATATCCGTGTTAGCACCGCAGCACTGGCTAAATAAGCATAGTTCATTGCTGTTCAAGTGTTTTTATTTTTTCCAGGAGGCCTAATCTTACTCAAGACTTTGAGGAAAAATTTAAATTCTGCTTTATACCTAATCTTAAAGTTCTGGAAAACAAATTTGTGTGTGCCTTTGAGGAATTATGGGAAATCTTTTTGACAATTTGTTCTTTTACTCAGATTGACTATATAATTATAAAATTCTAGGTTTGACTTCAACAGATTATTAACTAAGGCCATTTTATGA
This sequence comes from Bubalus kerabau, assembly GCF_029407905.1. Classification (NCBI taxonomy): domain Eukaryota; kingdom Metazoa; phylum Chordata; class Mammalia; order Artiodactyla; family Bovidae; genus Bubalus; species Bubalus kerabau. The sequence continues at coordinate 170,838,530 of NC_073627.1, forward strand.
GCTGTCATATGAAACTGGGCGTCTTGTTATTTTTATTTTACAGGATGAAGAAACTCGGAAAGACTATGATTACATGCTGGATCACCCGGAGGAGTACTACAGCCATTACTACCACTACTACAGCCGGCGCTTGGCCCCGAAGGTGGATGTGCGGCTGGTGATTTTGGTCAGCGTGTGCGCTATTTCACTGTTGCAGGTCTGTATTGATGGGTATGTTTATCTACGTGCATGTGAAGGAGTGCACATTGCCTAGTGCTGGTCATTAAAACTGAAGTAGAAGTATGTTTTTGTGCAGTTTTACTTCCAGTTCAGATTAAGTTTTTATGTTAGAAAAATATTTAATCAGTTGTTAGTATTGGAATCTTTGACGGCAGGAATCGTGCATGTCATTATATAACGACTAAAACGAATTACCAAAGAACAAACCTAGATCTCTTCCTCATTGCCTGCTCTGTATTTTCCATATAACTGCCAGAGTGAATGTCAACTAGATCCCTATGGTTTACTGGTGACCCTTGAGCAGCACGGGTTTGAATTATGCTGGGTCCGCTTATACTCGGCTTCTTTGCACCAGTTGCGGTCCTCGTTACAGGACCACACAGTGGAGGTTGTTGAATTGGAGGACAGGGAGGAACCGTGTATATGTACAGTTGGCACCTATGGAGGGCCAACTATGAGCTACACGCAGAATTTGCAGAGGATGGGGCCCCCTCGTGTTGTTCAAGGACCAAACTGAACTTTCATAGGACTTTTCAATGATTTCCCATTAAACTTGGGGAAAAATCCAAATTCCTTAATATGGTCTAACAAGTCCTGGCATCTGCCTACCAAATGCCAGGGGTGTAGTGCTTGCCACCATTGCAACAAACAAAAATCTCACACATCTCCACATGACAGCTTAAGGGCACTACTGCTCCCGTTTAAAAACCCCTGAAATAGAGTAAAAGTGCTACAGTAACTTTATGTTGTTTTACTATATCACAGAAATATAAGTTCAGCCTGAAATGAGTTTTCCCTACTATAATTCCTAAACTAACCATACCTATCATATCCTCCTCTAGAGGGGAAGGAAAAAAAAAAAATAAGTGACTGGAATGAAGCAATTTGCTAGTTTCAAAATTACTTCTCCAGTTTAATTCCCAGAAATGAAATTCAATTTCTGTGACAAGAGAATTCCTATTGAAAACTAGGATTGTATATTTTAAATGTTTCAGCTTTTTTAGTATTGCCTTTTCAACAGGAAGAGGAAGGGCAATTTTACTTTTCTGTTTTAGATAACATAATACTCTAGTCACTTTTTTTGTGTGTGATTAATAGATTGCTTCTATAATATTTTAGGATACTGGTATAATTGCTGTATTTATTCAGTAAAATAGCTGAAAAGTGTGGTGAGGTACTATATGAGGAGTAGGACTTTTTCTGATAATAAAACCCTTTGTGGTTGAATATATTTAAGAAATAATTAAATGTTTTCCTGCCCAAATAAGTAAAGATTCAAACATACTTGAATCTTTCAGTTCATAATATGATGAACAGTACTGTGGTATGTGCAGATGGTTTAGAAATAGATAAATATCGTTGCCTGAGTCTATACCCTGTGATTGTTTGAAAGAAACTCCTTACCACCTAGTTTTGCCATTTGACTCCTCCAGTAAGTAGATTGCAACTTTAAAGAAAGAAGAGAGATTTCTTAACTGCGATCTAAGGAGGCGTCGGATGGTAAAGATGTGGGATCAACAGGTACGGTGTGATTCCCCTGAGCATCCTTTGATCCTGGGTGTCTCCTATGGAGAATCACTGGCTTTTTGGCTCAGCTGATGACTTATCTGACTTGTCAGTCCTGAAGATTCCCATGTCCACACAGCTATTATTCAACTGTATCTTTAACCTACAGAGTAAGATCTTTGATGTCTCTGTTTTTAATCAGAATGGGTTTTTTTGCGGGCAGGGTTGTGTTCACCAAGATGAATTTTGGTAATAAAAGTGACCCATTTTTCTTTGTTCAATATTCTAGTTTTTCAGCTGGTGGAATAGCTATGACAAGACGATCAGCTACCTGGCCACGGTGCCCAAGTACCGAATCCAGGCCATGGAGATTGCCAAGCAGCAGGGGTTACTGAGAAAAGCCAAAGAGAAGGGTAGAAACAAAAAGTCCAAAGAGGAAGTTCGTGACGAGGAGGAGAACATCATAAAGAACATTATAAAAAGTAAAATAGATATAAAAGGAGGCTATCAGAAGCCCCAGATACGTGACCTTCTCCTGTTTCAGATTCTCTTAGCTCCTTTTCACCTGTGCTCGTATATAGTGTGGTATTGCCGCTGGATCTATAATTTTAACATCAAAGGCAAAGAATACGGGGAAGAAGAAAGACTGTATATCATACGTAAATCTATGAAGATGTCAAAGTCTCAGTTTGATAGTCTAGAAGATCATCAGAAAGAAACTTTTCTTAAACGGGAGCTTTGGATAAAGGAGAATTATGAGGTGAGTAATGACTCTGCTGTGATTTTTACTGTTATCTTCCTTACCAACTTAAAACTAAAGGATCACAGAAGTGTGCTCTAATTTCTGAAATTGAAGAGTTCAATATGGATAAAGATCTTTTGTTGACAATATAACTAGTAGTTATAACAATATAACTAGACAATAAAACTAGCCAGTTTTTAACCTGTAAATTTGTCCTTTTAAAAGATGAACTTCAAATACTTTAATTTACTAATGCTAAACATTTAAAAAATGGTCTAATTTGTTATGTTAAATTGCACGGGGATAGAATGTATGTTTGCAAGGATGTCACCATTTTCTGTTAATTGCACTAAGTAAACTTTGATTGTAACATCATATGGAAAACCTGAACTAATTTTATGGCTGACCCAACCAATATATGAAAAGCTTTCACTTTTAAGTAGTTTAAGCAGCCCGCTATACAATAAACTGTCTGTCATGGGGTGCTATCCTGGGCTGAATTATGGTATTATGTGAAATTATCTTAGGCATTACTTCCTGAAATTGGGAAGTAACGTAATTTCTTTCTAAAATTTGATATGGCTGTGAAATTGGTTATGAAAACTTGTCCATTTAACTTCAACTGACATCCACTAACGATTATAGAAATGAAAGATATTCTTTGTTTTTAACCTCTGTGGTTTGTTTAACCTTCTTTGGGAACTTTAAAAATATTTTGAAAAACCAATAATTATCTTTGAAGATAAAAGAAGTTGTAAGTTCAGTTTGGAGACAGAAGTATTTATAAGGTCACTTTGTTCCTTGGTTAGGATCAACATATACTTAAAGTCATCTGTTAAATTTACTGAGTACCATGTTAAGAAAATTTATGTTGATTCTTTAATATTGGATGTTAGTTGTAGAGAAGAAATGTTTAAACCCTTTAAACTCACATATAATTTCAAGGAAGAAAAGAATGTATTTCCAGGTTATAGAAATCAGTGGAAAAAAACACTAGTTCTTACATGAGTTGTTGTTTTTTTATTTTTTAATTTAACACTGAATGTTAAAGTGCTTAATTGCTTAGTATTTTTTGGCGCATGGTCTTCAGAAGACAAACCAATACATTCATTGGAAACTTTTACCTAAAATTATATTTGAAACATATAAACATGCTGTTGTTGTTCAGTTGTTGTGTCCAACTCTTTGCACCCCATGGACTGCAGCACACCAGGCCTCCCTGTCCCTCTCCATCTCCTGGAGTTTGCCCAAATTCACGTCCATTGAGTCAGTGATGCTATCCAGCCTTCCATCCCCTGCCGCCCTCTTCTCCTTTTGCCCTCAGTCGTTCCCAGCATCAGGGAAACATGCCATAAAGCTAATGAAAACGTTTCTCTTTGGATTGTCAAATCAGTTCATGTTATTTATACTTATAGGTCTACAAACAAGAGCAAGAAGAGGAACTAAAGAAAAGACTGGCAAATGACCCTAGATGGAAAAGATACAGGAGATGGATGAAGAATGAAGGGCCTGGACGGTTGACATTTGTGGATGACTGAAGACCGCTGGAATGCTGCTGTGCCAAACCTTAACTGTGATACTATTTTCATACCTGAATTATTTTAGCAGTGTAACCTCAGCAGCAACTAAAATTCCTCAAGAATTAAACAGAATAATGTAGACATTTAAACTTTCCCTTCAAACTTTATACATAAGACATTTATGATTGTTCAATTTTTATAATCGATTTGTGGATTTTGTTAAAAAGACTTAACATGAAGATTTATTAGTTGCCATTTAAAAGTTTTATATCTTTAGTTAAAAATTTGACATGAAAATTTATTAGATACCATTTAAAAATACTATGTGTTAAGTGTTTATTCTTCAAAAATGTTTCCTTATTCTTTGTTATAGTGCTACATTTTTCTGCTTTTGTGACCTCTGATAGTTTCACAGAACGTAATTATAACAGCATTTAATAACGTTATTGAGCGTGTCTTTCTAGACACAAACTTCTTCAGCAAAATGAATTCAACTATCATGTCATCTTCATGACAGTCATTATAGGATTGAAATAAGTTCAAAATATCTCTCTGGGAGAGTCTTCTGCTGGGCTGTCTCTATACTATCTCCCCCAGTCATAATATTGTTAATAAGATCAGAAACTCTCCAGGAGAGTGAATGTACCTTCCTGTCCTTGTGGGATGGTCTTGATTACAGTCATTATAAGACTATAAGACTATAACTGTGTTCGCAAACATTTCTCCAGAAGAGGACCTTGTAAGAAGGTCTTTTTGTACCACAGCATTGCTTTCTTAATCCTCCCTTCAATTAAAAAAAAAAAGAAAACAGACAGAGCGGAAGTAGTGTAATGAAAAGTTCATATATTTTGAAGTCCTTGATGAAAAATCCATTTTATGTGAGCATCTTTACATGAGTTTAAACCAGAAAGAAGAGGTGCATGGGTGTGTGCTGTTCTATCAGACAATGAAGTGTAAACGTTTTATACGTGTGGAAGTGAAAGTAATTCACACGTAATTTGACTGAATCGAGTATGATACTGGAGCAGAGTATCAAAACACATTCATGGTAGTTGGTCAGTACTCCTGTTAAAAGATATACCCCAGCCCATCATAGTAATAAAATGGTTGCAGTATATCCCAAGTTTGTTGATATGCCATTTTAAGTCAAAGATTAACATATTGCTTTTGTATTATTTTAAAAGATGTAGCATAAAAGTATAGCATAGTAGATAGGCAGAATCAGTTTCTCCTCAAAGGCAACTAGTCCTTTCAAGAGCTCAGCCCAAATATCTGACACATACAAAGATGCAGGAGGGAAAAGTTCACCATACTTGTTAATATAGCAAAAGATCTGAGGTGGATTATTTATTTCTGTGAGTGAGGGCCTGTTACCTCATTAGAAAATTAGGGGAGCAGCCTGGCTAGATGATCACTAAGGTCCTTTTGCAGCTCTAAAATTATATAATATTTATATTTTTGTAGACTTCAGACGAAAGTGTTTTATGCATCCATTCTTTTTTGGGAGGGTGGAGAAGTCACAGCCCTAAATTATAGGAAGCTGTGTTTCAAACCCCAAATGCCCAACTCTTAACCATAGGTAATGCCTTTTAAAGGTGCTGCACTTGTCTGTAGAGTCCGTAAGCCCCGTCTCAGTGACTGTGTTATCGTACATTTGACACACAACAGTATTATCTAAGGATGAAAGTGTGTACCATATGTTACGAAGACCAGAAAGAAATGTAGGTACTTGCCCTTCTGTTAAAATTTCAAATAACTTAATGATTAACTGTATTTTTTTTTTAAACCTAGTGATAAGGAAAAATAAAAGGACTGAATGTGTTAGCATTCATAAAGGTTGACTGATGAAAACAGTGTATCTTTGGATATTATTTTGCATATATATGTTAGATTGCTGTATTTCTTTTGGTCTTTATATAGGAATCTCATTTCTGGAATTGTTCCTGGCAACCTGCTTACTTGGTAAAAGTTTGGTCTGTCTTTTGGAATCATGGCCATTGCATGGGTAAGAGGAATGGACTCTCCTTCACCGGACTGTGATTCTTCTCTTCCCTTTCCTCAGCAAAATAGCTTTATGCTTCAAAATCCTGGAGGAAAGGAAGGGCAATTAGTTGTATCACAGGTGTCATTCAAGTATCCTGGGTATCTTTACTGTCTCCTTACACTGCCCATCTCCACCAAAAACCCAACAGCTTCTCCATTTTAGAAACATCTGGAGAAGAATCTTGAGTAGGGGGTCCCAGAATCCCACTATAGTTAGAAAACCTTTCTTGAGCTTCATTTTAGAGCTATCACCATTTCCTTTTTATTTGGAATTCAGGAGTTTACAGAGCATAGTTGCTTATTGGTTTCTGTTTATTATCACTTCATGTAATTGAGGTCTGTGCTAAAACTACCCTTAGAGTTACATTCACATCAAATATCCTCATAGCAGATTCCAAAACTGATCCTTCCTTCATTGGTCTAATTTCTTTATGAATTCTCCAAGTTCTACAAATTGTAGGTTGCAGTTTCATAACACATCTATCAAGTAGGGACCATGCCTAGAATTTTAAACACTACAAGTGGTGTATAGAAATTTAAAATACAAGTGGTATATGGAAATTTAAAATATTACATGAAATATAATAGTTCAGTTTACAAAATTGACAACTATTTTAGTACTATTGAATGTATGTTTAGAAAATTGTAGTTTATTTCCTTTGAGATTATTTTTTGGACTGAAAGGGCAGTAAACTTTTAACACCCATGCCTTGGAAATATTTTCCTTGAGTGGAAGCCAACTGCTAAGCTTACGTTCTGCTAATGTTATAAACCAGTGAGTTCGCCCCAAACTGAAAGTTCTGTGGAAATTAAAGACAAATGCTTTTATTAGACATTAGTATGAATAGGTCTAGCTACTTAAAGACTTTATATCGGACATGGTCTCTGGAGTTATAATTGTGCCCTTGAGGCACAAAATGTTGATACCTATACAAAATAGTTGTGTATGGATGAGTTATAATTTTATTTACAAAATGTGATACTCTTCACATTTAAATATGTACTAAGGCCAAATCTGAACCCTAGTAACTAGATAAAATTTGCTAAAGAAATTAACTTTTCTGGTTTCCTCATCTGTGAAACGAGGGGATCTTTTCAGAGAATCAGGACTTAATCTATAAGCCTGAAAATTTACATAGGTTTAGGGTCTTAAGTAGATTAGATGGCTTGCAATTAAAAAATGTTACACATTATTTAAGTAAAAAGCCTACATAATTTGTCATAAACTTAATGAGCTTCTTAAAGGATCAGAGTATCCTTGACAGTTGTGTATATAATGGGTCATATGACTTCAGGTCAGAGACATATGGGATTTCTTACAGACTCCTCCCCAACTTCATTAGGGGGGTGAAGAAACTTCCTCCCATTTCACTGTGTCTTCTTTTGTGACCTCAAGACGAGTGAGCAGAATGCAGTCGCATAGTTCAGGCTTTGCAGCCAGATCAAAGTTTTGCTTCTCGGCCTTTTGGCTAAGATCAAGTTTAGGATGGGGACTTCCGAGGTGGCACGGTGGTGAAGAGTCCACCTGCCAGTGCAGGGGACGCAAGAGATGCAGGTTCGATCCCTGCGTTGGGAAGATCCCCTGGAGTAGGAAGTGGCAGCTTGCTCCTGTATTCTTGCCTGGGAAATTCCGTGGATGGAGGATCCTGGTGGGCTACAGTCCATGGAGCTGCAAAGAGTCGGAAGCGACCGAGCACAGACCAAAGTTTAGTTCCTGGCCGTACAAATGATTAACAGCTTGACTTTGGACGAGTTAACCTCTGAACCACATTTTTCTCATCTCTGATAGTGATACTAACTTCATAGGATGATTATGAGAATTAAACAAGATGGGGTAAAATGCCTGGCCTATATTAAATGTTCAATAAGTGAGTTCCTCTGCCTTTCAGAGAGAACAAGACAGTCATTTTTGTTAAAAATCCATGGTAATACTGTTGAGTGATTACAAACCTGTTGTTTCTTTGCTATTTTAATAGGTATTTGAATTCCTTACTTTGTGCAGAGTACTGTGCTAGAGTGAAAAGTGACACTCCTTAGGGTTGGGATTTGTGTGTCTTAAATCAGCTGCCTGCCCCTTGTTGCCCCTGGGGTACAAGGTGAAACAGCTGAGATTACAGCTCAGAAAAGAATGAACTTTGAGAGCAAATAATCTGCTCACTAGTTCAAGGCAAACATTTATGGAAGGGATACTTCCAGCCAAATACAGAGGCATGCCTGGAATGGTTGCTCAAAAAGACATCAAGTAGCCCTAAGTTACACTGCCTCCCAAAGTCTTAAGCAGCCTGTAAAAATCTCTGCAGAGAAGCTGAATCTATAAACCTGTTGGTGAATCGTTCACTCCTGATTCATTATTCTAAGTTCTAAAAATAATGCAGTGGGTATAAGGAAGTAACATGGATTTTTATGGTATGTTATATTGTGTCACATTAAATATAGTTGTTAATGTTTTCCTGTTTCTTTTTAGAAAACTGAAGGTAGCAGAAAGAAAACACCTCATTATATCATTTATTGGAGAAGAGTGATTTAAAGCCTCTTTTCTGGAAAAAATAACCCACTGTTAAAAGGTGACAAAATACATATTAGGAGTGAGGAATTATAGATCCTAACAGGGAAACAAATGAAATATTTGTCTTTAGAAGGACACTGACATTTCTAAAAGTACCGAGGTTCTTAGAAACAGTGGAAATTTTTATCTTAACCAAGGGGAAAAAAGTGTGTAACGGTCTCTAACACACTGGTGACCTTTTACTGAAGTCTTGTCTCCCCAGCTTCAGTTCGTTTTGTGTCTTCATCCCAGATTAATATTCCTAAAATATCTTACATGTGGCTACCCCCACTGCCCCAGACTTCTGTTTCTTTTGAGGTCTCCTGTGACTTGTAGTCTTAACAGCTTTGTATCCTCTATTACTCACTAGAGCCTTCTTCATTCGTTAACTGATTGATTCCATGGCCTCCCGTTCTCCATCTTGGAATGCGTTCCCCCTTTGGCTTTCCATCCGTCACACACACATATCCAAAGTCTAGGTCTCATCATCTAAGATGAGCTTTTCCTAGTCCTTCCAGTCTCTATCTTTGAATTCTTTGCCACATCTTTTTAAACACAACTTTTCTGTCAACAGTTTAGTCCGGTTTCCAACATGTACTTTCATTTTTTGACTAGAATGTATGTTAAGTTCCTTGTGGTGAGAGAACTTGCCACTAGAGGGCTTTAAAATTTGTCAGGAGACAAGAAAAATTCTTTTTAACACCCCGAAGACTGAACACATGCTCACAAGATGAATAGAAAAAAATGTTCAGCCTCAACAGTTAAGACATCTAAAAGACTTAAGGTACCATTTTCCATCTATTAGGTCAGTAGAAATAAAGAACCACAATATAGATTTGTGGGTACAAAGAAATAGCCTTCTGGTGGGAATAACTATTGCTATCACCTTCTGGAGGATAAAGTGGAGAAAACTTTTAAAAACTATTTATCTTTGATCCAGTAATTCCACTTTTAGGAACGCATCCTGAGGAAATAAAAGACATGCACAAGGCTGTTTGTTTAAGGTGGCCACCACAGTGTTAAAGAATAGGGCAGTAGCTGAGTAAATTCTGATCCAGTTGCATAATGGAATACCACAGTCATTAAAAATAATAAATGAAGAGCATATCTTTTTGACTGCCCCTGGATCGTTTCTAGTATCAGCATTCTGGTTTTCCTATGGGAAACTGATCTTCCCCTTTCAGTCTACAGTTTGAGTGGACTGAGAAACCAGCAGTTTGGGTTCCCCAGAGAAACAGACTCAGATGGAGATTTTCATGCAGAAAGTTTGTTGTTTAGTCGCTAAGTCATGTCTGACTCTTGGGACCACATAGACTGTAGCCCACCAGGCTCCTCTGTCCATGGGATTTTCCCCACAAGAATACAGGAGTGCATTGCCATTTCCTTCTCCAGGGGATCTTCCTGACCCAGGGATCAAACCTGCATCTCCTACATTGACAGATTCTTTACCACTGAGCCACCTGGGAAACTTTGTTGGGAAGTGTCAAAATCAACAGCTGTGGGGTGGGGGTGGAGGGCAGGGTCCAGGGACTGGAAATTAAGCAGAAGACTGAACTGTGAAGCAGCTGTCATTAACTGGATGAGCTTGGATGACCCCAATCAGGAGCCTGGACTCATCCTTCAAGTGAAAGAAAGTGAAAGTGTCAGTTGCTCAGTCCTGTCCAACTCTCTGTGATCCCATGGACTGTAGCCAGCCAGGATCCTCTGTTCATGGAATTCCCCATGCAAGAATACTGGAGTGGGTTGCCATTTCCTTTTCCAGGGGATCTTCCCAACCCAGGGATAGAACCTGGGTCTCCCACATTGCAGGCAGAGTCTTTAGCATCTGAGCCACCAGGGAAGCTGCAGCCTCGACTGCTAACTCCAGCTGCGGGGGCTGGAGTTCAGATCTTTTACATCCCACATCAGTCATCGGATGAGAGCTGACAAGGGGAGCGGTGACTCTGGTTAAGGGCAGTTTCCAGAGTGACTCAGCTGAGAGGCGTCAGCTACTACTACTCCCAGCAGATGGGGGAACCAGTGCCTTAGTCCTAAATGGGAAGTTGGGTGGTACCCCACAGCACCCACTAGAGGTGGGGCTGACCCCACCCCACACCCTGCTCTTGGCCGGGTGCAGCTAATCTGAGCATTCCAATACCACACAACCCTTGCCTTCAAATAGTGACTGGTTCAGGGGGGGGACCCATGACTCAAAAAGGTCAGTGAGATCCATTATGGGGATTTTTGCTGGAGCAATTAGAAAAGATGCTTTATTGCCCTTGGGTTTCCTAGGCTGGGACAATGAAAGCATGGAACTTTCTTCACAGCACTACAGGGAGTCTATTTACCATTGAAGAAAACAAGGCCAACAGTCAGAAAAAGCAGAGTGAAGAGATGGGAGAATGAGAGCCTTACAGCTATTATTTGGGCAATTCAACCCATTTAAAGTCCCTGAGCTTTTCAGTTACTCAAACTAGCATACTATCTTTTTGGATTCCTGTTTAAGTGGCTCCTGACAAATACAATGGCACACAAGGATAATAAGGGAATATTCATAATGCTAAGTGAAAAACATCAACAAAACATTTTACATATAAGTAATGATGCCGGTTTTGTAAAACTAATTACTATAAAAAAAGAAAATGCAGTACAACAGAAACAATGGTTACAGTTAAAGGAGGAGATGGGAATGAGGCCAGCTGAACTGTGTGTTCGGCAAAGAAGTCAGGGTCTTGGATTTTATACTACTTACCCTACTGACCCTACCAAATCAACTGGTTGGATTCCCATCAAAAACAGCTAAAGGGTATTGTAGAAACCTGTTTCTGAAACCTGTTTTGAGGACTTCCCCGGGGATCCAGTGATTAAGACTCCACGCTTCCAATGTAGGGGGTGCAGGTTCAATTCCTGGTGGGGAGACTAGGATCCCACATATGAAGTGGCCTGGCCAAAAATTAAAAAGCGAATCTTGTTTCCGTTCCATCGAACCCCACCCACCGACCCTCATCTCCCGAGGATGACACCTTTTGAAGCTTAGAAGCCTTCACACCGGGTCCCTTGTTTCTCCCACTCACTGCACATCTCGATCCAGCCACACACAGTCCCGGTTCCGATTCTCCAGGAACGCGTCCTCGCCTTCTTCATCCCCCACGCCCCACGCCCACTCCTGCTCCTCCTAGAAGGAAGCCCTAGGCATCGACGTGGAAGTGGGCGCCCCTGTGTGGGCCCCGCTGCGCGGCTCTGGGGGACAGGAGGGGACGCAGGTACCCTCTCGGCTTAGAAGGAGAGTTAGGTGTCAGTCAATTCGGGACCCCGAGGTGTCGCATACCCGTGGTTCTGTCATCTCTGAGAGCGGCCGCGTGGCGAGGCCGGGCGCCGCGGGCGGGCGGCAGGGCGGGCACAGCGGTTTCCCCGCCCCGGGGCGGTGCCGCGCCTCCCGGCCTCGCGTCTCCCCGCCGGCCGCCCGCCGGTCCTCTCGGAGCCCAGGCCGCCGCCATGTCTTCCGGGGCCAGCGTGAGCGCCTTGCAGCGCCTGGTGGAGCAGCTCAAGCTGGAGGCCGGCGTGGAGAGGATCAAGGTGAGGCTGGCGCCTGGCCTCGGGCGCGGAGACCGCCCGCTCCCGCCCCGTCCCGCCCCGTGCCGCCGTCCGCGGGCCTGAGAGGAGCAGGCCGCTCCCGGGCGGAGGGCTGCGGAGCCGACCCCGGCGCTGGCCGGGGAGCTTGACGCGGTGGGCGGCCCTCAGGACGGCGCCCGGCCTGGCTCGCGCGGCCCGGCCTCTGTGGGTGGGAGTCCGCGCAAGGCCGGGGCCGGACTCCAGCGCCCGGGAGAGGCGGCGGCGCGGGGACCCGAGAGGGAGGCCTGGTCTGGGGGCTCCGGGGAGAAGCTCCTGACTCCGCGAGCGCTGTCCGGGGCCGAGCGCCCCGGGGCGGTCAAGTTTCAGTGATGCGGACAATGACTCGGGGTGCGGGGCAGAGGCGAGGACCCCAGGAATGGGGGCGACTCTCTGGTGGCCTCCCCTCCCCGAACTCGGCGGGTGCGGGAGGATGGGGTCCTGAGCTGCGGAGGCGACTGAATGGACAGGCCTCGGTGATGGGTTGATAGGATGCGAGGGGAGGAGGGCACTGCTCGGCTTTCCGGCCTGGTAACGGGATGGATGGCGTGGCCATTCGCTACGGTAGGGGCGAGAGATGGTGCGTTCAGTTTCGGCTACGTGGACTTGGAAGGGGATGCCCGGGAGGTGTTTGACTGCTTTGGCCGAAGCTCGGAACACAAAGCTGAAAGACCGTAGGGGATTGAAAACTGAAGTTACCGGAGCGTGGAAGCCAGGGACCCGCTGAAAGAGATGGCTGTGAGAAGAGAAGCGAGAGAAAGCCGGGGTACTGGAGCGCCGAAGGAGAGGTTATCAAAAACTGGGGCCTTTTGTTTAGTGTTTAGTCACTTGATAAAAAGCCTCTGGTGTGTAATTGTGTTTACCAACTAGCGTATAGCATTATTTGTAGAATGTGTGTGTAAATGAATGAACATTACTGTGATACTCGTGACCGGATAGTGCCTTTACTCTGGACCACGCCCTATTCTATGCACTGAAAATACGGTGATTCCTTGGGGGAAGGTAAATAATAAACATATTAACCAATAAATAAAATAATTTCAGAAAGGGATGTGAAGATTATATACAAGGTAAAGAGAGAGTTATGGAATACAAAGGAGGTTTCAGTGACATATAGTTGTAGAAGACAAATTTAAATTATAATAGGATAGGCAGACACTTTTTGAAAAAAAAAATCTGGTTTTAAAGAAGAAACTTTTTTTTTTTTAATTTAGGAAATGAAAAGCTGTATTTTGAGGTTGAGAGGAAGGAACACACTGTATTTTTAGGTCAAGGGGGAGAAACAAAGGGAGGAGAATTGGAGATAGAGACAGGGAGTCTGAGGGTGCCTGGGATTGGAGGGACACCTTCTGAGATAAGAAAGGAAGAAGGATATGTGTAAACATATATATTTCCAGATAGAGACCTAAGAACTTGTATGATGACAAATGTCTTTGTGGAATAGGAGGCCGAGTTTTCTTTTAGGGCAGAAAAAAGGGGAACTAATGGAGTCACAAGAGCTGGGGATGGGGGAGAGCGCACTCTGGGGAATGCCAAAGAACCCCCAGCAGACACATTTGGAGACACCTTGTGATTCCGAAGACCTAGCTACTGTGAGATTGATTGTCTTATTTTCCTTCTTCTTTTTCTTCTTTTGTCTCCAGCAGCATTTTGGCCACCCAGGCATCTGTGGTGAATGGTGGTTGATCCAAGTAGTGAGTTAGCAGGGGAGATTTGCCAGAAAGATAGAAATGGGAGTGGAGAGCAAGGAGTCCGAGGGTCTGGCTAGAAGGAGGCTGAACTGAGAAGGAACAGAGCCAGCCTCCCTGTGATGGGCCAGATGAAAAAGGAAGAGATGTTCCCCTTGAGGTCAAAGAACAGGTGTAGTGAGAAGGCAGGAAGCAGCGGGAGAGATTGTGATCAGAAGGTAGGATGTTGGAGTGTGAAATTTCAGACGCGGAGCAGTGTTGGCTGTAACTGTTGGTGTTGAGGAGGTTGTTTGAGGAGAGGAGCTCAGGAAACGGAAATTAGGATTGCTGGAAATGTTGAGGGTGATGTTGGGGCCTGAGATGGAAAGAAAAACTGTGAGCCGGATGTCCGCCCATCCTGGGAAGTAGCTGGGGGAGGTATTCTTATCTGCATTTTAAAAGTAGTTACAGGTGATGAAACTAAGGCCGGAAGAAGTCAAGTGACTTGCTCAAAGTCACGCAGCTTCTTTGTGGGGTGTCCTCATGGGAGTATGGTTTAGGGTGCTTGGCAGGATTTTTCTCAGGCAGCACCTTAGGGAGTCACAGCCATCCAGGATCTCTGGTCTGCCTCATTTCAGGGCTCGGTGACAGACGGATGTTCTCAGCACATCCAGAGATGTCTTCTCTTTTGCAGACTTGCTAACTGGTAAATAAAGCAGAATACTGGTTTCAAAGCATTTGATGGAAGGCACCCCTTTCCATTGATTGGAATGCTCAGTATCGTTCCAAGGACCCTTACTTGCTTTGGAGAAGTCTCTCAGAAGTTGATTGGTCAGCCTGGGCTCCAACCAAGGAAAGGACTATGATTTCAGTGGGGTTTAGCCCACTTCCATTGAGAGGATACAACTTCTAAGGGTTGGGCTTACACTCTCCCAGGCCAGAGTCTCTGCCCCTTGAAAGTGCAAGAGAAATACTGACCACTTAATTCTTCTCTTATTTTCTTTGCATATCTTCCACCTTAACTTTTTGACCATATTATTTAGGCTAGCATCTAGTTAGTCCCACTTTTCTGGGGGTCCTAGGAGATAGTCTCTTTCTACCCATCATGTGTGGAGTTCCCCTGTTCCCTCTGAAGGAGACATAATTAGCATGAGCATAATTGGTTCCAGATTTCTTTTGAATTAATAACTTATGAGAGTCCCTTGGACAGCAAGGAAATCAAACCAGTCAGTCCTAAAGGAAATCTACCCTGAATATTCATTGGGAGGATTGATACTGAAATTCCATTATTTTGGCTACCTGATACAAAGCGCTGACTCATTGGAAAGTGCTTTATGTGCATTAACTCATTTAATTATTACATCAACTCACCGAGGTAGGCACTATTACAAATACATTTCCCAGATGAGAGAGAAGTAATGTGCCCAGAGGCTGCACTCTTGACCAGTAAGCTATTCTGCTTCAAAAGCATGATGGAGGAACCTCATCACTTGCTTTGAGCAGACTGGATAAGGCTCCACCAAGCCTTGTAAATATTAAAACAGTCTGTTCACATGGCAAATCTGGATATATCAATGCATGGTTTATAAGTGAAAATTTGTAAAGGGCACATTAGGATAAACTACTTCTTTATATTTTGTCTCAAAACCAGGATTCTATATGGGTGAAAAATATGTTTTATCTTTCCTTGGTCGAATAAGCCACTAAAACAAAAAGGCCCTAAATCAGAGTTCATAGAAGTTGTAACTTTCCCTCTTTGGAGTTTAATTATTAGAACCTGCAGCAAAAAGAGACTCAAGTGACTGCTGGATGGATCTGGCTGTGAGCAGCATGTCAGGAGCTCGTGTCCCTTTGTTCCAGGTCTCTCAGGCGGCCGCGGAGCTTCAGCAATACTGCATGCAGAATGCCTGCAAGGATGCCCTGCTGGTGGGCGTTCCAGCTGGAAGCAATCCCTTTCGGGAGCCCAGGTCCTGTGCTTTACTCTGAAGACTGGTGAGTAATGATACCCCAGGCCATCTTGGGGCCTTGGGATTATCCTGGGGCTTCCCAAAGGACTTGGGCCACTGAGTTTTACATTTCTGCTGTTTTTGAGGGAATTAAAATAAATCCCAACAAAATGCACAACTTTACCTGAAGGGTGACTCTAATCTGCTGGCTTGTGAAATACATCTAATTAGGAGAGCCTCAATCCCCTTGTACTAACTCACCAGATGATAATATCCTTATGTACTTAAGCTTTTGAGCTGACTTGGCCAATAGTAATTTCTTGTCCTTAATACCGTCTTCTCTGTCCTTACACCATCCTGGAGTTGTGATGTTGCTTGGTGCTGTCAACTGACTCGTTACTCTTGGGACTAAGGACTCTGCAGAGGAGACTCGTTCCTGCCACCAGTTGTGATTTCTTTCCTAGAGGCTTTCAGAATGTATTTCTGTGTATTAATGGAGGAACAAATGTAGTAACTGGGGAAGTGTAAGTAGGGTTAAAAGAGCCTTAAAAATGTATTCTTGAAATGAAAACACCTCTTTAAAGGGTAGCCTACATTTCCTGGGTTCTAATGTGTTATATGGGGTCTCAATTCATATTTTCACTTTTTTTTTTTTTTTAAGAGGTCAGGGCATAAATTATTAGTCTTTTGGGGCCAGTATATTTCAAGTTACATATTCTCAGGAGTGTTTATGGGTTCTCCAGGTGGCGCAGTGGTAAAGAATCCGTCTGTCAATGCAGGAGATGCAGTTTCGATCCCTGATCTGGGAAGACCCCCTGGAGTAGGAAATGGCAATCGCTCCAGTATTCTTGCCTGGAAAATTCCATGAACAGACAGAGGAGCCTGGCAGGCTACAGTCCATGGACTCGCAAAGAGTCAGACACAACTGAGTGAGCACACATACATACACAAGGGGTGTTTATACAGGAAGTAATCATCTTAGATCTTTTTTCATATACTTGAAAAGGAAATTATTCACGTTGACAAGAAGGAAGTAATAATACTATTAGGTGCAATTGTATCTTTTAATGGAAAATGTCTACATTTATGATATTAAAATAATAGTCTTATGTTGGCATAGCATTTGTCTTTTTACAAAGCACTTTCATGGGTGTTACTCATTCAATGGTGTGGTTTGGATTTTCTGATATTAACCTGTTACTTTCTACTTTGAGAACCCTAAAGTGACCTATGAAATAATGACTAGTTAATTTTATGTATAAATCTTACTAAGTGAAAACCTACCAAATTTTCTTTACAGTAGAGAAGAAGTTGGCTGAAGAATGCTTTCAAGCACAAACTGATGAATGCCTGCCTCCAGATTTCAAGAAAACACTTCTCTAACCACATGACTTCTAGATATTTCACAGGACCGTTCCTGTGACCTGGTCCTTTAGCCAACATTCTACAGAAATTGATGTTTCTACTCAAATAAGGAAACTGGGTGAAGGTGTAGATTTTAAATAATAATGGCCTGATTCTTTGTTGAAGTGCTTTATACTTAAACAAAAACCTTACCGCCAAATATACCAAAATATACTTCTTTCATTAAGTGAATTACTAGCGTTTCTATGCCTGGAATGTTATGTATGTTTTATTTACTAGATGTTTACATTTTGGGAAGGAAAACAGTATTCTTTGTTAAAAAATTGAATATTTGTAATTTGCTATTCCCAACTAAAATCTTTATACCATAACAAAATTTGTTCTTTTGTCATGAATTTATAATTTCTAAATGAAGACAGGCAAGTATAAAATTGGGGGAAGAATAGGCTCTGTTAATCAAATGATGTCTTGATTTTTCTAAATGAGGAGATTGTTTTATTTTCAAGACTAAGCATGGGATCTGTTTCTTAGCAACCTTATTTGAAAAGATGAATGTTGTTTTCTGTATGAGACTGCCCCATCTTGTATATGAAGCAGATTTGATCTTCATCTTAAGTTCCTCTACTTTATAGGGGTGGTTTTACTTAAAAAAAAAAAACTAAATTATTTCATATTTAAATGTGATCTACAGAGCATTGCAAATGATTTTTTTAAAGTAATGTGGAAATATGACAACCTAAATGAATTTTTAACGTCACAGGTGTATTATTCTGATGATGTGCCTTTGATTTAATTTGGGACACTTAAAAGAATACTTTATTTGTGTTTGTTTTAATCTTTGAAGAACTTGGAAATAAAATTTCTGCTTAATTTCTACTAATGACAGCAACATTTTATGTCTGATTTTGTTTTAAGGCTTCATAGATTTTGTTTGCTTGGGCGACTGAGTGCTGAAAGTGGGAAGTGAAATTTTTGTTTACAAGTCCTTGTAGAATTTTGTGAAAAATAGGTATAATATGCAGAAATATCTCAATTACTGGCAATCTTTGAGATAGCTATGTATTCTTGTTGTTCACTCGCTAAGTCGTGTCCAACTCTGGAACCCCGTGGACTGCAGCATGGCCTGGCTTCCCTGTCCTTCACTGTCTCCTAAGTTTGCTCAGATTCATGTCCATTGAGTCAGTGATGCCATCCAACCCTCTCATCCTCTGTCGCCCCCTTCTGCTCCTGCCTTCAATCTTTCCCAGCATCAGGGTCTTTTCCAATGAGTCGGCTCTTTGAATCAGTTAGCTAAAGTATTGGAGCTTCAGCTTCAGCATCAGTCCTTCCAGTGAATATTCAACATTGATTTTCTTTAGGATTGACTGGTTTAATCTCCTTGCTGTCCAAGGGACTTCCAAGAGTCTTCTCCAGCACCACAATTCAAAGGCATCAATTTTTCAGCACTTAGCCTTCTTTATGGTCCAGCTCTCACATCCATACTGGAAAAACCATAGCTTTGACTATATGGACCTTTGTCAGCAAAGTGATGTCTTTACTTTTTAATACACTGTCTGGCTATGGATAAATCCATAGATAAATGGGGATATCTTTGAACATAAGTAGTGTTACAGTAGAGAATGTAGAAGTTGTTAGTTGGAATTCCTTTAACTTCCAGCCACTAAACTTCCAAATCTAAGTGATCTAAATCCCTTCCATGGGATCAAAATTCAGATGTCCCTTTTCTAACCCATTTATTCATTCTGTGGATCTGTTTCATCTTCTCTGAAGTGTCATATTATCAATTGTCCTTTCTGTCCTTTATCTTCAGCTTCTCTCTTGGATTCTTTTTATTAGCACTTAAACATTTTCTATTCTCCATCTTAACAACAATAAGCATTTAGAAAAGTCTCCATTAAAAGACACATTTTCAGTTATAAAAGACAAGTAAGCCATAGAGATCTACTGTTCAGCACAGTGCCTATGGTTAAGAGTGCTGTACTATTTACTTTAAAATTTGCTAAGAGAGTAAATTTTATGTTAATTGTTCTTATCACAAAAATAATAAGGCAGGAAGAAACTTTTGGAAGTAATGGATAAGTTTATGGCATAGATTGTGTTGTGGTTTCATAGGTATATACTTATCTCCAAACTCATTAAGTTGTATACATTAATTATGTACAGCTTTTGATGTGTCAGGAAAAAAAAAAAAACACCTCTTGATTTCACTTTCCCTTTGGCAAAAACTTGGTAAGATAGTACAAGAAAAATATAGACATCTCACATATGAATATAGTTGCGTCTTAAATATAAGCAAATCAGGTTCAGTAGTTTATCAAGAGAGAAGATACAAGCTGACAAAGCTAGTTCAACATAAGCAAAGCATTGTTATTCTTTACATGAAGGGTTTAAAGAAGAGAATTTATGCCAGCAAGTCATTTGATAAAATTAAGTAGTAGTTCTGAATAAAAACAAAGTGAATTCGTGAAATGAGAAAGAAATTAAAGATGATAAAGGCAGTTTATTAAAACCAACAGTAAATTTCATATTACATGGTGAAATGTGGGAGCATTCAGTATATTAGAAACAATCAAGATGCTTTTTTTATCACCACTATTATTCAGCATTACTTTGGAAGTCTTAGCTAATGCAGTAAGATGAAAAAAATGAAATGGTGTAAACATTTAAGAAGAATATCTGTATTTATGGGTTATATAATTTTACACTTTGAAAACTCAAGAGTTTAGTAAAAAGAATACTTGAATTTGTAATACAGTTTAGGAGGGTGGCTAAATATAAAGTAGATATAAAAAATAAAAAGTATTTTCTACACAGACAATAGTTAAAAATGAAAATGGACACATCTTTGTAAACCAACTATAATTTAAAAAGTAGAAATGGAAACTGTATCCCATTTCTACTTTAATGACAAAGCTATAAAAAATACTGAGAATACATTTAACAAAAGTGCAAGAATCAAAGAAAAATTTTACCAGTGTTTATAGAACAGAATCTAAAATTTCAGGATTATAGGACGATGTCATTAAAATGCAATCTTACTAACATTTATATAGATTTATTGGAATTCCTTTTTTATTTTTTAAGAGAAGCTAGTTAAAATAACTGAAAATTTATATGGAAAATCAAGTGTCCAAGAATAGCTTTTAAAACTCTGTGTGTGCGAGTGTGTATAAAACATGGGAGGGTAAAACTTGCCTTACCAGGTACTAACTTACTTTGAAACTGCTGAATCAAAACGATATGACTTAAAAAAACAAATTCAAAATAAACAATATTATTGTGGTCCTAGGAATAGCCAAATAGATGATTGAATTGATCATAATAGTACAGAAGTAGGCCTGATTTTTTTTTTTTTTCCCTATTCAAGGGAAACAAATGGTGGTGGCATTACTGGCTATCCATTCAGAAGGAAATAAAATTGGGCCTGTATTATACTCTGTAAAAAAATTCCACATAGGTTAAAGAAAGGTGATACAAAGGCATCAGAACAAAAGAATAGTTGTGTATCTTCAGGGTAAAAGAGGGCTTCCTAAAAAAAGCAGGAAACCCAGAAATCAAAAAAGAAAAGAGGTGTATACTTGATCAAATTAAATGTAATAAATAAATAAGCAATTTAAATAGATAAGTATGAAATTTAAAATTCTTGTACAGTAAAAACAATAAACCAAATAAAAAAGCAAAAGCAGAAGACATGTTTTCTTCAGCTTTCATTTTGGATTGCTACAGTTTGTACTCCAAATCCCTACCAACCCAGGCTACTCCCACTTATTATAATTGTTGGATTGTTTGCTTTAGGGCAGGCTTATTATTTGGGGAGAAAAACCAGACTCTTACTGTGAGAGGCAAAGAGTGGGACACCCTGGTGTTTGTGCCCAGTTGTATGCTGAGTCTCAGTGACAAGGGAAGGAGTATCACCTCCCCCTACAATTGCAACGGGCAGCTGATATTCTGATGAGTCTGACAAAGTTTGGGCTGGTCCTAGGAACTTGGGGGTAAAGCCACTCAAAGGTCCTCAGAGGTGAGCTTCACAACTACCAGTCATAGATCTAAGTTTGGGCAAGTAACTCCCCTTCAAACATAAAAAAAAACCTAATGGGGAAATGCTCTGAGAGAAAGAATGGAAGTTTCCATGGCAAGAAACTGGGACGTTGGGACTATTCTAAATATCTTCATGTGATGTGGTGTTTGGGAGAAGATCTTGGAGGCTGGACTGACACTTGTAAGCCCCTAATAAGGGCCTTTCCAGACCCTTCAGGCTTCTATGGACCAAACCCAACTGCTTCAGTCGGTGCTGAAGCAGAGCTCATTTACTCTATTCTCTGTTCCTAGGGTACCAACACAGACCTACCTCTCAATAATACCTCTGATAATGGGCTTCCCAGGTGGCGCAGTGGTGAAGAATCCATCTGCCGATGCTGGAGACTTGGGTTAGATCCCTGGGTCAGGAAGATTCCCTGAAGGAGGAAATGGCTACCTGCTCCAGTATTCTTGCCTCTGTTGGGCAACAGCACAAGAGGCTGCTCCAGGCCCAGGCAGAGTGAATGTGTCCTTAAACACCAAGCATCACTGAGAAATGCAGGCAGAAGGGCTCAGGTGCTTTCACTGTGTTTGGTAAGGAGGCAGAGGGGTGTGTGTTGATAGCTTGGCCTAAGCTTGCCTCAGTCTAGGGTGTTGAAGAAACTCCTTTCCTCTGCAAGCTGATTAAAGATGGGATCAAGGAAATCTGCAAGCTGGGAAGACAGCCCTACCTTAGTTTAGGAGCAAACCTGCTGAAACTTTAAGAAAGTACAATAGAAATTCTAATAAAATTTCCAGAAATAGTTTCTCTTTGAAGTCTCCACCCTCCACATACTCAAGCAAAACCAAACATCCTATATATAAATAAAAGAGAGTTGATGTAAAGTCGAGCCTGTTTCCTAAAGGAGGACATGTATCAAACACTGAAGAGAAATCAAGTGAGGTGATGTCTGAATGTCCATTGGATCTCAGAAGGTAGAAATCAGTTTTAGTAGTAACAGCGTGACCATTTCAGAAACCAGGAAAGAGACAGGAAGAATATGCCTATGGTCTTCAACCATTTTTGCTAAAATAATGTTCAAAATCCATGTACCTCCATTTTGCTGGTGGTGGTGGCTTAGTTGCTATGTCCAACTCTTGGTGACCCCATAGACTGTAGCCTGCCAGGCTCCTCTATCCATGGGATTTCCCAGGCAAGAAAACTGGAGAGGGTTGCCGTTTCCTCTGTTTCCAGAGGATCTACTCGACCCAGGGATTGAACCTACATTGCTTGTATAGCTGGTGGATTCTTTACCACTGAGCCACCAGAGATTCTCATACCTCCATTTTAGAGACATATAAAAGTTTCATTATAACTCTGAGTAGCTGCAAAGAATAAAATTTTATTAGAAATACTGACATTTTAAAATTAAAACACCTTTCTTTTAAATGTATTCAATGGAATATAATTACTATAGGAATTAGAAACCTACAATCATCTATTTAAAAATATACCAACTATCCTCTCCAACCGTACAGGAAAGCATTCTTTCTCTCATATACTGACACTTGATATTATGAATTCTCAAAAATTTTGCTGATCTGATAGGTGGAAAAATAGTAACTTATTGTTTTAATATGCATTTGTCTGATAAATAATGAAGCTACATACGGTTTTAAATAAGTTCTCGGCTATTTTTGTTTCTTCCGTGAGAAATAGCTATTCAAATTTTGCCCAATTTTCTATTACGTTGTCTTTTGCCTATCAATTTGTAGGAATTCGTTGTATATTAGGAATGTAAGCCTTTTTGCTATCATGTGGGTGGCAAATGTTTTCTCTTAGTGATTTGTTTGAATATTTCGTTTGTGAAGACAACATTTTGATTGGAAGTTCTCTAACTTCAGTTTTGCCCTAGGTTTTAAGTTGGTGGTGGAGGGTGGACTGTGGTGATCATCACTTCTGAACTCAGAGGGTCAGACTGAAATGGAGGCTCCTTTCAAAGACTTGCTGGAGGCAGCGGGCCTTTGAGGAGACAGCAAAATAACCCTTAGATTATACACTCAGTAAGGTTTTCTGCCTCTCTTTAAAAAAAGGGCTCAAGATATTTAGGTGAACTGGGGAGATATTTGGATCTTATAACAATATTTTGCTAATTAGAATACTTACAAAGATAAACTATAAAGCAGAATATATATTATGAAAATTTAATATAGGAACATCAAGAACATGTAGGAACAATAGCATTTTCTTTGATATATGATCAAATCTAAATAATTTTATTACTAGTTTATCATTAAGAAAAACAATGAAATGTGGCATGCAGCACTATTCTTTCTTTCAAAAAAACCTCAGACGAGTTTGCCCGTCAAGTCTACCAGGGACTTTTTCATACACAAGACGTTGTTTTTTGAATTGCGCTGGTTGTAAGCACATGAAGTCTGTTAAAAGGAAAAAAAAGAAAGCTGTTTTATTTCTGTTAATAGTAAGTGTAGCTATTTTTTTCTCAAATGCTCAGGTGGATCTTGTCTCTTTATCATGTATTTACGGTATTGAAATGTCCAAACTGAGATAAAAGAGTGACTATTAAAAATTAAATTTTTAGCACAAATGTGCCTATTCTTACAGGCCTGATACTAATTAGTGTAACACACATGTATGTGTACGTTCTTGCCTTGCACAAACAAATTTCCCTGGATTTAAGACTCTTGCTTTTAAGTTTTCCTTCATTAAGTCTGTTTCTTAGTGCATATCTGTAATGTTGAAGAATTTATCCTGAGCTCTGATCATGGATGGACCCACCTTTCATGACTGTGTTAGATATGACACAGTTTGAAATATTCTAGATTTGTATACTTACAGAGGTCGATTGATTAAAGTAATAAAAAGAGAGGCTAAAATATTTATAATGGTAGTAATTATTCCCAGAAATATAGTCTCATAATTGCAAGTTCTGGATACATTTTGTGGAAATTTAAAAGGCAATGCAGTAGATAATTTTTATCCCAGAGACCACAAATATACATTCAAGACAAATGGGAAATTATCTTGATGTTATACCAATAGTTCTGGACAAATTTATGTCAGAACTTGACAGAGTACAAATAAAGAACACAATAAATTAATGTCATTTGAATGTAGATATGAAAATCAAATAATAAATAGTAACCATATTCAATAGCATATTTTAAAAAATCATTTCTTAAAAGCCACTTAGGTTCATCACACAAATGACATAAATGATTATTAGTATACCTGTAAATGTTGACTGATATTAATGTCAAGAGAGAAAACATTTTGATTTTCCCCAATAGGAACCAAAAAGTTTGAAATAAAATTCAGCATTGCAAAAGTTCTTACAAAACTAGGGAAAGAATGCTGCTGCTGCTGCTGCTGCTGCTAAGTCACTTCAGTCGTGTCCGACTCTGTGCGACCCTATGGACTGCAGCCTACCAGGCTTCTCTGTCCATGGGATTCTCCAGGCAAGAACACTGGAGTGGGTTGCCATTTCCTTCTCCAATGCATGAAAGTGGAAAGTGAAAGTGAAGTCGCTCAGTCGTGTCCGACTCTTAGCGACCCCATGGACTGCAGCCTTCCAGGCTCCTCCATCCATGGGATTTTCCAGGCAACAGTGCTGGAGTGGGGTGCCATTGCCTTCTTCCAGGGAAAGAATATTTCCCCTTAAAATCAGGAAAAAACAAATTATGACTATTTATGGGACCAAATCTAAATTTTGGGAATCCTAGAACTTACATGGTTTGGGGATTCTGTTTTAATAAAACAAAGAATTTAAGATTGTTTGGCACCCTTTGGCCTCACAAAATGGTCTGTGTAAAAGAGGAGTTTTGAAACTTCCATGTTCTCCTTTCTTTTTATTTTTTTTTCCCATCATACTAAGGCCATCTTTGTATAGCCATCAGAGCTTAATATTTTGTTTTAAATGCTCAGACCAATGCAATAAGAAATACACAAAAGGTATAATAACCAAAAATGGGAAAATAAAGTCCTTTTAAAAACTGATATGATTAAATGTTCAAAAACATCCTTTGTAAAATAGAGAGCCAATAATAGTATCTATTTAATAGGACTAACAATCAAATAATCCACATAAAGGGAATATAATAAGTTTTTAATAAATATTAGCTCATTAAATATCCCAGCTTGACAAAGAGGCTACTTTTCTAATTGGCTGATTTCTTTACTTACTTTTTGTTACTTTTAGCCTTCTGCTTGACTTAGATTTGTTCTGTGTTTTTATTTTTTTTAATTAATTTATTTTTTATTGAAGGGTAATTGCTTTACAGAATTTTGCCGTTTGCTGTCAGACATCAATATGAATCAGCCATAACTTCTTCAGTTAAATGCTTAGTTCATCTAAAGTTACAAGATTTTGACATAATTTTTTTGCATTTATTTTCTTAAAAGTCTATAATTAGAATTTTGATTTTTTTGATGCCAAAGTTATTGAAGATTCTTAAGTGTAGTAATTAGAACAAAATATTGTTTTAATTTGGAGATAATTCTATCTTTTAAAATTACTTTAGAGAGTAGTTTTATCAACTATTGAATCATGTTACCTGTTAATGAGTTGTTGTCTCCTGAGTTAGATGAAGACTCAGAGTGCCTTTTCTGTCCTAAACATTTTCCAGCTCTTTGGTAGAAATAAAGACTGTTGAATTCTTTTTGATTTACATTAGAATCAGAAGCACAGGATAAATCCAAACTGGGGACAGATGGTAATTCTTTCCAGAAAGTCTTTTTAGTCCCAGCATTTGAACTTTCACAGATGAAGCCTTCTAACTCATCCGACTGATATTTTTGCTGATTAATGAATAAATTATCTTTCTGAGAGTACCATTTGTCACATGTACTCTGCTCTGCACCACTCTGTAAGTTGAATGAATGATTCTGTTGTTCCCATACATTTCTCTTAAAGTTCCAATGAAGAGGAGGTTGAGAACCCTCAAGTGAAAAGACAGGAGCTGACAATTCTTTTTTTATAGGTCCTTTTTTTTCATGTGTTCCCTTTTTCTGATAATTTATAAAGTGAGGGGTGACTCTCTTCTGAGTGTCAATGGGTGATATTATAGTTTCATAATTCATTTCTGTTAGACCCAAAGAAAAGACATCTGACTCTGAATCATTCTGGTTCAGGAAGGAATTACCAGACACATTCCTTGCTTCCATATTAGTCAGAACAGAATTATTCTGTACCATGTTAGGGTTACCACTAGACTCTGTCCAATGGCTGGTCTGATTGTAAGAACTCACAGATGGTAAAATGCCTGGCATGTCTTTTAATCCCATAAAGGAAGAGGCATAATATGAAGTGCTGTTGGTGTCTTCATGTACTGTCTCTCCTAAGTCTGAATATTGATAATTGATATGTTCTTGAATGACAGAATCTGAAGAGCCAGAAGCTGAACTCTGAGAAGTAAAGGTTCTAGTCTGATCCCTGTTTTCCTGAGGTGATGAAATTTGAGGTGATTCTGTTATGGAAGGACTAATCTTGAATAAGGAAGTGATGCCACAAAAATGCTAAAAAATTTATAAAGTTAATTAATATAATAAATATGCAACATAAAAATCCATCAAGTAAATATAAATAATGATGCTTAACTATATGGAAATAAGGAAAACTATAAATAAGTAGTCCATTCAAAGATTTTATATTGATCTATGAGAACAGAACATAATTTGGCTCCCATTAAAAGAAAAACTTATTGTAATTTGCATCTATTTCCTAATCACTTAAAATAGAATTTTTAGTTACACAAGTAATCCATGAATACCATTTCCTTCATAAAAATTAAAGAGACTTACTGATAAGTCTAAAGTTCTCTTTAACTACTATCATGAAGGCATCAGAACTATTTGGAAGAGATGATGTAAACACGTAAGAATAGAGTGTGTAATTGAATATCTGTGGGCATAATAACACTTCAAAATGATCTGCAATGTGATAAATGATTTGTGCAGAATTATAACTTTAAAATGTATAATGTGTTTGACAACTAGTGAGAATTCTATATGAAATTTAGCTGAAGTAAATTATTTCTTCACCCTTTGAAGTCCAAAACAAACTTGGATACCCTCATTTTGAAAACCATTATGGTGAAAATAGATATTCAAACGCAAAGGAAATAGACTCATAGAAGAATATGGATTTCAAATAACTAACCTTTAACACTTTTTCTGGAACTTCAGGTAGGAGTTCCTGAAGCTGACAAAGAGTTGCTAACAATATCCAGTTCAGTGAAGGTCCTTTATTTAACATGAGCTGAGCCACCAATGGAGTAACACTTGGAAAATCAAGTAAGTACATTTCTTCCTAGAAAAATGTTTAATGAATAATCAGAAGTGGTCTTTTTACTCTGCTCACTCCAGCAGATTAAAATTGATGTCATTGCACCTACCACTCAATTTGAGGTGCTTGGTGGAAAAAGTATGGCCAGGAGGGAAATAAATTTGTCTGTCAGTAAAGATTCTAACACCTAGAATTGGGAAGGATCTTAAAGTTCATTGAGTCTAACCACTCATCCAAAGTGATTCATTACAGTTCATATCCTTCAAATGACAATTGTTATCTAATGATAGCTCTTCTAATGAGAAACCTTTTAGGGGACTTCATTATGTATCTCAAGATTTTTTCAGCTCTCTCTTTGTAGACCATGTGCCGTCATAGTTTGTTTAAAATAAACCATGTGCATGATGTCTAACAGATGTTACCATTTCAGAAAAGGCTTATTATGAAGAGTATAGGAAGAACTTCTATCTAAGTCTAGAAGTATATGTTTTCAGAAAGATCTCATAAATGTCTAGAAATGTAGCAGCCACATTTATTACTAAATTCCTTTTTTTTTCTGGGTTACATTGACTTTTTGCACCTTCTTTGATTTTATCAAATGACAGACATGTTAGTAGATTGGACATGGCTTGGTAGGAAGGAAATTGCATACACATACACGCAAAAATGTTCTGATCATACCCATACTTGCTGATAGTACTATATTCTGTTTATGCAAATAAAAGTCCTATGATTTAATATATATGAATATTTTATTTGTTTTATAATTTTATTTTTTGAGTAGGTAAAATAGTCACACAGCTAAAAATTCAAAAGGACTAAAAGGTATATGATAAAAAGTCCCATTCCTACTCCACTACCTCAGTTTTCTCTAGAGATAATCAATGATATCATTTTGTGGTATCTTTTCAGAGATATTTTATTCATTTGTAAATGAATACATATAAATATTAATTTCCCCCTTTCTTACACAAATGGTAGTGTACTGGCTGCTCTGCACTGCAACTTTTACATTTCATTTAATATATTTTGAAAGTCATTCCATGTTAGTACATAATGATCCTCTTTCCATGATTTTAGGATTTGAATATATTTAAAAATAAGGTAACAGAAACACTAGGTTGGTATGAGAACCTGGAAATATTTATGCTTAAGCAAAAGGAATTTACAAAAATTAACTACTTAATCTTATAACTATTTCATAACTCTACTTTCACTTTGAATTATATAATTGAATTACTGACGAATATGGAATGATAGAATTGTGCAATTCTCATATCTACTATTCTTGAATGTTTAAATGTAGAAATTAGAAAAATTATTATATTCTTAAAATATTAGACATTGAAGCCATTAGGTCATCCTTAAACAAGTTCATTTTGAAAGTTCATGAAAGAAGATCCCATTAAAATAGCTCTATGAAGTTGAAAAATACTCATAGTTCTGGAAAATTGTCTAAATAAATGTTGCGCTTTACAGCATTATGGCATATTGTTACATATGCTAATGCAAGCATGATAGAACAAGAAAATGCTACCAGAAAGAGAATTCAAGTACATATATTTATATTTGCTCTGCAAATCTTTAATTTCTATGTTAGGAAATAAACCTTAGATGGTGCAACTTTAAGCCAGGACTTATCCAACCATTCATGAGGATCTCTTTTCGAGGTCATCAAATTGTGGTCAGCAATTTGTCGAATCATCAGTGCAGTCTCTTCCACTCCTGGGGCAATTATAAGCTAAAATATATTTTTTATGTTAGATTACAGGGAATACTAGGAAGCAAAATATATCATTCAAAAATTGTTTACAATTTGAAGAAATAAAACCCCAGTAGATTCTAATCTTTGAACACTATTTTGGACTATAAAGAAAGCTGAGCACCGAAGAATTGATGCTTTTGAACTGTAGTATTGGAGAAGACTCTTGAGAGTCCCTTGGACTGCAAGGAGATCCAACCAGTCCATCCTTAAGGAGATCAGTCCTGAGTGTTCATTGGAAGGACTGATGTTGAAGCTGAAACTCTAATACTTTGGCCACCTGATGCGAAGAGCTGACTCATTGGAAAAGACCCTGATGCTGGGAAAGATTGAGGGCAGGAGGAGAAGGGGACGACAGAGGATGAGATGGTTGGATGGCATCACCGACTCGATGGACATGAGTTTGAGTAAACTCTGGGAGTTGGTGATAGACAGGGAGGCCTGGCATGCTGCAGTCCATGGGGGTCTCAAAGAGTCAGACACGACTGAGCAACTGAACTCAATTGAACTTAGATACAATTTACTAATTTATCTATGTAAAATTCAGGATGTTTCATTTGTGAGGATAAACAATTTACTTTTCTTCTTTAAATATTATATCCTTATAGTTTCTAATTTTTGGAATTAAACTGTTTTTCTTAACTTCCATTTGGCATTTATTAGTATAGCCTTAGAGCAATATTGCATAGGAACCTGGAATGTCAGGTCCATGAATCAAGGCAAATTGGAAGTGGTCAAACAGGAGATGGCAAGAGTGAATGTGGACATTCTAGGAATCAGTGAACTAAAATGGACTGGAATGGGTGAATTTAACTCAGATGACCATTGTATCTACTACTGCGGGCAGGAATCCCTCAGAAGAAATGGAGTGGCCATCATGGTCAACAAAAGAGTCTGAAATGCAGTACTTGAATGCAATCTCAAAAACAACAGAATGATCTCTGTTCGTTTCCAAGGCAAACCATTCAATATCACAGTAATCCAAGTCTGTGCCCCAACCAGTAACGCTGAAGAAGCTGAAGTTGAACGGTTCTATGAAGACTTACAAGACCTTTTAGAACTAACACCCAAAAAAGATGTCCTTTTCCTTATAGGGGACTGGAATGCAAAAGTAGGAAGTCAAGAAACACCTGGAGTAACAGGCAAATTTGGCCTTGGAATACAGAATGAAGCAGGGCAAAGACTAATAAAGTTTTGCCAAGAAAATGCACTGGTCATAACAAACACCCTCTTCCAACAACACAAGAGAAGACTCTATACATGGACATCACTAGATGGTCAACACCGAAATCAGACTGATTATATTCTTTGCAGCCAAAGATGGAGAAGCTCTATACAGTCAGCAAAAACAAGACCAGGAGCTGACTGTGGCTCAGACCATGAACTCCTTATTGCCAAATTCAGACTTAAATTGAAGAAAGTAGGGAAAACCACTAGACCATTCAGGTATGACCCAAATCAAATCCCTTATGATTATACAGTGGAAGTGAGAAATAGATTTAAGGGCCTAGATCTGATAGAGTGCCTTATGAACTATGGAATGAGGTTAGTGACATTGTACAGGAGACAGGGATCAAGACCATCCCCATGGAAAAGAAATGCAAAAAAGCAAAATGGCTGTCTGGGGAGGCCTTACAAATAGCTGTGAAAAGAAGAGAAGCGAAAAGCAAAGGAGAAAAGGAAAGATCTAAGCATCTGAATGCAGAGTTCCAAAGAATAGCAAGAAAAGAAAGCCTTCTTCAGCAATCAATGCAAAGAAATAGAGGAAAACAACAGAATGGGAAAGACTAGGGATCTCTGCAAGAAAATCAGAGATACCAAAGGAACATTTCATGCAAAGATGGGCTTGATAAAGGACAGAAATGGTATGGACCTAACAGAAGCAGAAGATATGAAGAAGAGATGGCAAGAATACACAGAAGAACCGTACAAAAAAGATCTTCACGACCCAGATAATCACAATGGGGTAATCACTGACCTAGAGCCAGACATTCTGGAATGTGAAGTCAAGTGGGCCTTAGAAAGCATAACTACGAACAAAGCTAGTGGAGGTGATGAAATTCCAGTTGAGCTATTCCAAATCCTGAAGATGATGCTGTGAAAGTGCTACACTCAATATGCCAGCAAATTTGGAAAACTGCAGTGGCCACAGGACTGGAAAAGGTTAGTTTTCATTCCAATCCCAAAGAAAGGCAATGCCAAAGAATGCTCAAACTACTGCACAATTGCACTCATCTCACACGCTAGTAAAGTAATGCTCAAAATTCTCCAAGCCAGGCTTCAGCAATATGTGAACCGTGAACTTCCTGATGTTCAAGCTGGTTTTAGAAAAGGCAGAGGAACCAGAGATCAAATTGCCGACATCTGCTGGATCATGGAAAAAGCAAGAGAGTTCCAGAAAAGCATCTATTTCTGCTTTATTGACTATGCCAAAGCCTTTGACTGTGTGGATCACAATAAACTGTGGAAAATTCTTCAAGAGTTGGGAATACCAGAGCACCTGATCTGCCTCTTGAGAAATTTGTATGCAGGTCAGGAAGCAACAGTTAGAACTGGACATGGAACAACAGACTGGTTCCAAATAGGAAAAGGAGTTCGTCAAGGCTGTATATTGTCACCCTGCTTATTTAACTTCTATGCAGAGTACATCATGAGAAACGCTGGACTGGAAGAAACACAAGCTGGAATCAAGATTGCTGGGAGAAATATCAATAACCTCAGATACGCAGATGACACCACCCTTATGGCAGAAAGTGAAGAGGAACTCAAAAGCCTCTTGATGAAAGTGAAAGAGGAGAGTGAAAAAGTTGGCTTAAAGCTCAACATTCAGAAAACGAAGATCATGGCATCCGGTCCCATCACTTCATGGGAAATAGATGGCGAAACAGTGGAAACAGTGTCAGACTTTATTTTTCTGGGCTCCAAAATCACTACAGATGGTGACTGCAGCCATGAAATTAGAAGACGCTTACTCCTTGGAAGGAAAGTTATGACCAACCTAGACAGCATATTGAAAAGCAGAGACATTACTTTGCCAACAAAGATCCGTCTAGTCAAGGCTATGGTTTTTCCTGTGGTCATGTATGGATGTGAGAGTTGGACTGTGAAGAAGGCTGAGTGCCGAAGAATTGATGCTTTTGAACTGTAGTGTTGGAGAAGACTCTTGAGAGTCCCTTGGACTGCAAGGAGATCCAACCAGTCCATTCTGAAGGAGATCAGCCCTGGGATTTCTTTGGAAGTAATGATGCTAAAGCTGAAATTCCAGTACTTTGGCCACCTCATGCGAAGAGTTGACTCATTGGAAAAGAGTCTGATGCTGGGAGGGATTGGGGGCAGGAGGAGAAGGGGACGACAGAGGATGAGATGGCCGGATGGCATCACTGACTTGATGGACGTGAGTCTGATTGAACTCCAGGAGTTGGTGATGGACAGGGAGGCCTGGCGTGCTGCAATTCATGGGGTTGCAAAGATTCGGACACGATGAGCGACTGATCTGATCTGATCTGATCTGAGTGTAGTCTTTTTGGAGAGGGCAATGGCACCCCACTCCACTACTGTTGCCTGGAAAATCCCATGGACGGAGCAGCCTGGAAGGCTGCATCCTAGGGGTCGCTGAGGGTCGGACACGACTGAGTGACTTCACTTTCACTTTTCACCTTCATGCATTGGAGAAGGAAATGGCAACCCACTCCAGTGTTCTTGCCTGGAGAATTCCAGGGATGGGGGAGCCTGGTGGGCTGCTGTCTATGGGGTCACACAGAGTTGGACAAGACTGAAGCAACTTAGCAGCAGTATAGTCTTTTAAACATATTTGGTGTTTTATTTCATCTGTATTAGAAGAAGAGAAATTTGGATGTCACTAGTAATATTTAATATTTTGCTTTTTTGTAGGTTAAACCTAATAGTTCTCATGTAAAAATAAGACTGAAAGATATAGTGCAAGATTTTTTAAAAACAAAGTTGAAAAATAAGGATGTTTAATAGATTAATTTGATGCTGTATTCAAAAAGAAAAATATGTTTTGATTTAATATGTTTTTTGGAATTGTTCATCCAATCATGGCTTACTTGATGGTAAGATACCCCTGTCAATATGTGTTAAAACCGCATGCTCAGTCACTCAGTCGTGTCTGACTCTGTGACACTGTGAACTGTAGCCCTCCAGGCTCCTCTGTCTATGGGATTGCCCAGGCAAAAATGCTGGAGTGGGTTGCCATTTCCTCCTCCAGGGGATCTTCCTGACCCAGAGATCGAACCTGCATCTCCTGCATTGGCAGGTGGATTCTTCACCACTGAGCCACCTGAGAAGTGTTAAACTTAACTCTAAAAGGAGTTTTTAATACCCCCTACTTCCTATCTGTCACTTATGTTTTCCTCCATGCCGTTCTCTCTTCTGAAATGCCAGCCTTTTCCTTCCGCTTTCATTTCTATTTTTATCTTCTTCATCTTTTGGATTTTGTTTACAGAAAGATAACTAATTCATGGGTTAGCAGTTTAAAGTGGATGGAGAATACTGCCGTAAACAATCATATCTTAATAATATAAATATTCTGTCCAGTGGTAGAAACTTAAGAAACAAAGACTGTACAAACTTCACAAAAATAATTATGACATTTTCTTTTCTTTCAAAAGAATAACAAATACAAAGCAATGGACATGAGTTCGAGCAAATTTCTGGAAATCGTGAAGGACAGGGAAGCCTGGAATGTTGCAGTCCCTGGGTTCACAAAGAGTTAGATATGACTTAGTGACTGAACAATAACATATGCATACTAAAGAAGGACTTTCTTTATATTAAATATACAGAATACACAGAAATACACGGTTTGATTCCAGATTTATTTTATTAAAAGTTTTGGATGTTTTGAGAAGATCTGAGACATTTAAATATAAATTTTATTTTAAAGGGCATAATTTTATAATGGTAATGACTGTTACCTATACTCTAGGGTGGGGATTCTGGAGCTCCTAGCTAGACTTTGGGAGAGTCAAGAACCCCCGCCTAACATTGTTTTCAAAAATTTGCATGTGTGTATCTATACATTTTTCTACAAAGAGAGTTCTTAAGAAATTGATAGAACTTTTTTTGAATTTTAGAGTAAAATATGGGATGAAATACTAACAGTAAAATAGTAGCAGTATTTTCTTTTACTTTAAGAAAATATATTTAAATTTTGCAATACTCTTTTTATGGCTAGGCTTTCCAAATGCTTGGAAATAAAAAAGTTATCCAACTTGATGGATTTTTTTCGGCCCTAAAGGCCAAAAATGCAAAAGGCCAAGAAATGCAAAAAAGCAAAATGGCTGTCTGGGGAGGCCTTACAAATAACTTGAAAACAAGAGAAGCGAAAAGCAAAGAAGAGCAAAGATATACCCATTTGAATGCAGGGTTCCAAAGAATAGCAAGGAGAGATAAGAAAGCCTTCCTCAGAGATCAGTGCAAAGAAATAGAGGAAAACAATAGAATAGGAAAGACGAGAGATCTCTTCAAGAAAATTAGAGATACCAAGGGAACATTTCATGCAAAGATGGGCTTGATAAAGGACAGAAATGGTATGGACCTAACAGAAGCAGAAGATATTAAGAAGAGGTGGCAAGAATACATAGAAGAACTATACCAAAAAAATCTTCATGACCCAGATAATCACAATGGTGTGATCACTCACCTAGAGCCAAACATCCTGGAATACAAAGTCAAGTGGGCCTTAGAAAGCATCACTGCGAACAAAGCTAGTGGAGGTGATGGAATTCCAGTTGAGCTATTTCAAATCCTAAAAGATGATGCTATGAAAGTGCTGCACTCAATATGTCAGCAAATTTGGAAAACTCAGCAGTGTCCACAGGACTGGGAAAGGTCAGTTTTCATTCCAATCCCTAAGAAAGGCAATGCCAAAGAATGCTCAAACTACCGCACAATTGCACTCATCTTACACACTAGTAAAGTAATTCTCAAAATTCTCCAAGCCAAACTTCAACAATACATGAACTGTGAACTTCCAGATATTCAAGCTGGATTTAGAAAAGGCAGAGGAACCAGAGATCAAATTGCCAACATCTGTGGATCATGGAAAAAGCAAGAGAGTTCCAGAAAAACATCTATTTCTGCTTTATTGACTATGCCAAAGCCTTTGACTGTGTGGATCACAATAAACTGTGGAAAATTCTTCAAGAGTTGGGAATACCAGAGCACCTGACCTGCCTCTTGAGAAACCTATATGCAGGTCAGGAAGCAACAGTTAGAACTGGACATGAAACAACAGACTGGTTTCAAATAGGAAAAGGAGTCTGTCAAGGCTGTATATTGTCACTCTGCTTATTTAACTTGTATGCAGAGTACATCATGAGAAATGCTGGGCTGGAAGAAGCACAAGCTGGAATCAAGATTGCTGGGAGAAATAACAATAACCTCAGATATGCAGATGACACCACCCTTATGGCAAAAAGTGAAGAAGAACTAAAGAGCCTCTTGATGAATGTGAAAGAAGAGAATGAAAAAGTTGGCTTAAAGCTCAACATTCAGAAAACTAAGATCATGGCATCTAGTCCCATCACTTCATGGGAAATAGATGGGGAAACAGTGGAAACAGTGGCAGACTTTATGTTTTGCGGCTCCAAAATCACTGCAGATGGCGACTGCAGCCATGAACTTAAAAGATGCTTACTCCTTTGAAGAGAAGTTATGACCAACCTAGACAGCATATTAAAAAGCAAAGACATTACTTTGCCAACAAAGGTCTGTCTAGTCAAGGCTATGGTTTTTCCAGTAGTCATGCATGGATGTGAGAGTTGGACTATAAAGAAAGCTGAGTGCCAAAGAATTGATGCTTTTGAACTGTGGTGTTGGAGAAGACTCTTGAGAGTCCCTTGGACTGCAGGAGATCCAACCAGTCCATCCTAAAGGAAATCACTCCTGAGTGTTGAGTGGAAGGACTGATGTTGCAGCTGAAACTCCAATACTTTGGCCATCTGATGTGAAGAACTGACTCATTTGAAAAGACCCTGATGCTGGGAAAGTTTGAAGGCAGGAGGAGGAGGGGATGACAGAGGATGAGATAGATGGTTGGATGGCATCACTGACTAAATGGACATAAGTTTGAGTAAGCTCCGGGAGCTTGGTGATGGACAGGGAGCCATCCATGGGGTTGCAAAGAGTTGGACATGACTGAGCGACTGAACTGAACTGAAAAGCCAAAAGCCATATTACCAAATTATTCTAAAATAATATGTTTAGGTAACTCCCTTTAATGTAACAATGTCATCAAGTAGGAGAACGGGAGGCTTGAGTATTGGTGATATATTAATAACAAAATTAGAGCAATTTGATCATATTTGTTTCTCAACTTTCATGGAAAAATGGACCTATTTTTAAGAGCATTAGGAAAACTTGAAAAGCTTTTGGAATAGTTGGAGTCAGGTAGGAAGAGACTTTCATTTGGAATGGATTGTGCCTGGGCAGTAATTCCTATTTCATCCCCAAATGCCTTCCTTGGAACATATACTTTGTAGGCCATGTCACTGTACCTGAATACTGTCACTTATTGGTATCAGATACCCCATGTAGAGAAGAATAAAATGATTCTCTAAATCATGTTTTGCACTGCTCACTATTAAGTGAAGAGAAAAGAGGCTGATTAAGTGGTGAAACCTCCCTTGAGTGAATAATTGAGAAATATACATTTATTCAGATAACTTTTCTGAGAATTGTATTTCTTTGTTAAAAATGCATCATAAGATCAAAATTATCTGGATTTTATTTCAAATAGATCATTTGATGATTTTCTTAACAGGTTCTGCTTTCACTGAATTCTATTCAGTGGATGTTTGTGGAATATTTTTACTGTGTACAAAACACTGTGCTAGAATGCTATAGGTTTTACAAGGAAAAGTGCCTAGTTCTGATGGTTCAGAGTGGATGATACATGAATAAATACCTTATATTATAATAAAGATATGAAATGTTATTTGGAGGATGGGAGGAGAAATTTATCTCAAGTATAATTGGGGCAAATTTTTTTAAAGGCAATAATGTTTAAAGGAATAGCATTTCTGGGGAAAGACAGGACAGAATCACATGGCTGAGAGGTGATAGTGTGGAGACATATTCAGGAAATGGTGAGTAGAATAATATCTTTAAGGATTCTAGGATTACTAGGGCTTCCCTGGTGACTCAGATGGTAAAGAACCTGCCTGCAGTGCAGGAGACAGGATTCGATCCTTGGGTCAGGAAGATCCCCTGGAGAAGGAAACGGCAACCCACTCCAATATTCCTGACTAGAGAATTCCATGGACAGAAGAGCCTGGTGATGGGCTACAGTCCATGGGGTCCCAAAGAGTCAGACACAGCTAAGCTATGGGTCAAATTGTGGAGGAGTTTGAATCAGCTGGGGTCAACTCTATTTTGATGATGTAGGAGGCTGTAGAAGATCTTTTGAGCAAGACAATTCAACTCAACAACATATTTTTCAAGAGCTTGCTATGTGGGCTCTGCTTAGTGCTAGGAAGACAAAAACGAAAAAACATATTCCCTTTCCTTTAGGAGCTTGCAGTCTCGGTAGTGAAGTATCACATCTGTATTTCAGAAATGTAATTGTGTCAATATACATGATGCATGGGAGTGGGAAAAGAGTAGAAATAAGGAGATTAATTAGGAAAAAACTCCAAATACGAGGTAAAGGCCTTTATTTAGGGAAATAGCAATGGGAGTAGCAAGGAGAGGCATAATCTAGAGACGCTGCAGAGTTAAAGGGAGGATTTTGCTACTGATTAGCTTAGAATAGTAATGCCATAAACTAGGTGTAAAAGTTAACAAAAATGTTAATTAAAATACAGTTAGGAGACCAGAAGGAGGAGCTCTCATGTCCTACCATGACAGCAGAGTCCAGTAAGAAGAAATACTTCTTCTTCTTTCCTGGCAAGAGTTCAGCCAATGAGAGACTGTCACAACTCCACTGATGAAAAGTCACTATACTTTGAACGCTCAACTCCTCCAATGGACTCTTTGTTTATTATAACTTTCCAACTTTCTTTTTCCCTCTTTAAAAGAGTTCCCCTCTCCTTTCTGCACCTGGACTTGCACATGGTTTCCCATATTTCCCATGGTTTCTAATGTTGCAGACCCTAAATTGCAATTATTTGTTGATCCCATACAAACCCATTTTTACTGTGCAAATAACTGGCCATGTATTTGTTTTGCTGCTGCTGCTGCTAAGTCGTGTCCAACTCTGTGCGACCCCATAGATGGCCTCCTACCAGGCTCCTCTGTCCCTGGGATTCTCCAGGCAAGAACACTGGAGTGGGTTGCCATTTCCTTCTCCAATGCATGAAAGTGAAAAGTGAAAGTGAAGTCGCTCAGTCGTGTCCGACTCTTAGAGATCCCATGGACTGCAGCCTACCAGGCTCCTCCGTCCATGGGATTTTCCAGGCAAGAGTACTGGAGTGGGGTGCCATTGCCTTGGGGGAGGATACAAATTGTGTTTTGGATATGCAGAGTTTGAGGTACCTGTGGGATATTCATGTAGGCATTTCCAGTAGAATTCTAGAATATTGGTGCAGACTTTAAGAAAAGTTAGGAAAATGTTAAGGATTTTCTTAGACATGAAAGCTAAATTTGTGGGAAATGTCTGAGTTTATCAAAGAAAGAATATAAAGTGATAACAGTAGAGAACTGAGCCCTCCATTTGGAGAAACTATCTAAACGTCAGAGTGGGACATTGAACAAAGCCAAGAAAGAAGATTGATTAGAGATCACCAAGGTATTGCTCTATTCATACGTCATAAAATTTCTATTTTATATAGATATAAACAGTATATCTTCCATAAGTGAATATTTTTGATCAAGGGATATTTAATTTTATTCATATTCTGACATGTTTCCAAAAAATGTCAGAGGTAGAGACAATTTATGAATTTAAATTCATTAAAGGCTTTTAGAGTAGAAATTTAAGTTTAAAGAATATATGTTAATTTGAAAACTGTTCTTTATATGGCTTTCAATATTTTTTTAGTTTACCCATGTAATGTTTCTTCTCACGGGGCAGTTGAGTTTCATTATAATTTTGGTTTATGAAAAATACTCATGAACAAACATATAGAAAAAGAATACCTTTACATCCAGTTCTTCTGATTTTAGCCCAGATGAAACCAAAGCTGCATAAATCAGTGCTAGGTGATGAAGAGTCTTTTCTGTAAGATGGTACCTAAAATATATATATATGTTATTATATTCTACTCATTTGATGTCTGATTGTACTTATTAAAAATTTATTTTATTTTCCACATGTCATAATGTCATATTTTTTGTCTACTCAGCACTCTTTTGTAAAAACAATTCCACCTCCTTTCTTCAACAGTACTGTTAAATCTAGAGAATGCTCTGTTGGGGGGTGGGGGCGGGGTGGGGAGAAGTTTAACTTATCCTCTTACTGGCCCCAGGGATGGCTATGTGATTGAAACCTAGCCAAATAGAATACTTCATCTTCCTGGCCAAAGTATCAGGTTCAGATATGAACACATGACCAAAGTAAGAATAACTAGATTTCTCCCTGAGGCTTTTCCCTGAACTGTTGGGGGAAAAAAACACTCTTTAAAATGATCATTATGTGATGTGATGGAGGTGTTAACTAACACCAAGGTGATAATTATAATTATATTGCAATATATAAATACAGGGGCTTCTCCAGTGGCTCAGATGGCAAGGAATCTGCCTGCAGTGTGGGAGACCTGGGTTTGATCTCTGGGTTGGGAAGATACCCTGGAGAGGGAATGGCTCCCCACTGCAGTATTCTTGCCTGGAGAATCCCACTGACAGAGGAGCCTATGAGGCTACAGTCCATAGGGTCACAAAAAGTCAGACATGACTCAATGACTAAACAGCAACATATAAATATATCAAATCAACAGATTGTACTCCTTAAACTTACACAATCTTATAAATCAGTTATATCTCAATAATTCTTAAAAACACCCCTTTTTTCCTTCTATAGTTATTAAGCAGGTCAAATGTGACTCTTGAGCTGTGAGTGAATATTTCTATTACCTTTATCCCCTTTAAGTACT
Source organism: Bubalus kerabau (assembly GCF_029407905.1). NCBI lineage: Eukaryota > Metazoa > Chordata > Mammalia > Artiodactyla > Bovidae > Bubalus > Bubalus kerabau. Next base: position 170,878,788 of record NC_073627.1, read on the forward strand.
CCAAGCAACAAAAAAGAAATTTATTGGTTCATATCACTGTGGGTCCAGGAGAAGACATTGTTGGACCCTGGAATTCGAACCACGTCACTGAGGCAATGGCTTTCTTAATTTCCTGCCTCTTCTTTCGTCTGCTGGCTTCTTTTTCAGGCAAGCTGTTTTCATAAGAGTGGCTGATAAGAGAGCCTGGCTCACTGCGCCTAAACTGTTTGTATGAACAATGTGGTTTCTATTGAACACTTGCTTTCTTTTTGGAGTCTAGAGTTTGGATTTGTGACTAGCTCTTAATAAATGCCCTGGGCAGTCAGTGTCTGGTGAGTTTCCTGATAGACAACATTTCACAAGTGTGGGCACAACTCGTTGCTGGGAAAATTAAGCATGTTCTGTGTGACTCTACTAGGAGAGGACTCTTGGAAGCTTCCTCCTAGTTTACCCTGGAATTTGCTCCATACCCTTTCCCCCTTTGCTGAGTTTGCTTTGTAACTGTTCACTGTAATAAATCATAGCCATGAGCACAAGAATATGCTCAGTGCTATGAATACTCCTAACAAAGCACCAAACTTGGGAGTTGTCTTGGGGATTCCTAGCACTTTTTCTCAAGCAAGAACTAATGGCATGAATGACTAAGGTAGTGATAACTGGAACAATTTATTTTGTAGTTTCAATTTTTCTCATTTGGTCAGTTAATTAAAATACTTTTAAAATGTTCCAATCTTCTAGAAATATGGAACTGAGATACCTAGAAGTCTGGAAAGAACTACATTTTAGAATAATATATTATTGTGAATAAATGATAATTCTTCACACCCTGAACATAAATCTATCTCAGACTATTACTTAATTTTTTCATGAAAATCTGGATAAAAATAAGTGGAAATCTCCTCTTATCATCTCTTGTACTACATTTGCATCTCTAGGTGGATACCAATCTAAAAACAACTTTAAAAAATTTCAAATCAATTGTTTATCCAGAATACCTCCAAGTTCTTGATAAAGCTTAAAATGCATTATAGCCTTTATTAATCTTCAAAGTGAAGATTTGAGACCTGAATAATTATTTTAATTTTTCAGTTCTGGTAGAAAGGAAAAACTAGGTTAAATGAGTGCTAGAGATTATTGTTAATAGAAGAAGTAATAAGAACCAAGTTGTTCATATTCTTACATTCTGACTTACACTTCTCCCCACATAATGATAATTGTATATGAAGAGCTTGGTACAGTAAGATAAGCAAAAATGGAGTCAAACAAGAATGTTAAATAAGATATCTGTGCCTTATCTAATAACTAAAGAATATTTTTGAAACTTCTACTATGACTGATGTGGTATGGGTTACGTACTATTGTAGAGATTAGAAAAGTGAATGACTAGTGTGCAGCTTAATTGGAAAGATTGATTCATTCAGTCAAGGAGTATTTACCAAGAATCTATCAAGTGAAAGCAACGTGGCCAGTGCTATAGGGCAAGGGCTCCAAAATGATAGTATAAAACTAAACATGATAAATATCAAAGATGAGGAAAAAACAGGGAGCTAAGGAATTTGAAGGATGGAAAGTTTACAACTAAATATTGATCTGTATGCATGAGTGGAGGATACTGAAGACAGGTCGAATAGAAAAAGTAGATTGGCCTTTAAACAACAGGCACAGTTTCACCAGATGAAATAGTTGGAGGAAGTAGGGACGATGGTGGGAGTTTCCTTAGTGACTAACCTGGTAAAGAACCTGTCTGCCAAGCAGGAGTTGCAAGACACGCGGGTTTGATCCCCCTGGGCTGAGAAGATCTCCTGGAGAAGGAAATGTCAACTTGCTCCAGTATTCTTGTCTGGAAAATTCCATGGAGAGAGGAGCCTGGTGGGCTACAGTCCATGGAGTCACAAAGAGTTGGACAGGATGGCGTGTACATGCATATACAGGGAATATTGTAGAAAGATAGAACTGTATGAATTAAACTAGAAGTAGGAAAGCAAGGACCCTGTTTGCAAGCCAATGAGCAGAACTTCTGATTGAAATAGAAAGCAGTGAAAAGTATGCCTGAAAATATAAGTTGGGATTATATTCTGAAGATTTTGAATATTAGGGTGAATGGTCTATGTATTCAGGAAATAATGGGAAAGTCAGTGAAGGTATTTTATCAGGGTGAAATAATATGAGCCTAGTTTTGGGAATATTAATTGTGTGTATGATGGGTTATGGAAAGTAACATTGAGAGCCATCTGGAGGTGGGGAAAGCATTGGTAGTTTGTTATAATTGTCCACATAGAATAATGAGAATCTGAATCAAAATGTTGGTAATATAGGTAGAGTGAGGGGACAGATGAAAGAGAAAGTACTCTGGTTGAATCTATAGCATTTGTTTTCCAGTCTTGGTGACTGAAAGGGAGGCAATGGTCATAAATAGCTAAAGGAAAGAAAAGAGCAGATACATTTTGGGCCGGAATAGAGAATATAGTGAATTCATACTACGTAAAATTTGAGAGCCTGTGGAATATCAGAATGGAAATATTATATGTAAAGTTAGAGACACATGTCAGAGATTTCAAAGAGAGACTGCAGCTGCAGATATAAATACAATAATTATATGCAGAAAGATGTTGACTGAAGCTATTGAGAGGATAAGATTTCTAATGGACAAAATAGAAGGAAAAGAGAGATTTCAGATCTATTTCGAGACTGGGACAAGGAAGAAGAAGAGGTAAAGTCAGAGAAGAAATGGTGAGACAGAAGATCAGAAACATGCAAGTGCCATGGAACTGAAGAGTTTCAAGACAGAAGGCACTGACAATAGTCTTAAATACTTCAAGGCAGTGAAGTAGAAATATTTTTGGAGCTGATCATCAAAAAGCCACAAATGATGAGTGACCTCTGAGAGAGAGAGATCAGTATAGAGGTAGAGACAAAAGCTAGATTTCAAAGAGTAAAAGGAGAAAGTGAAAGCAGTACATTCATAAAACTCAGAATGAGGCAAAGGAGAGACACATGATGATAACTAGAGCCAGTGTCTTGGCATGGGTTTGGGGGGTAATTTTTCAGTTAAGAGCATCAGTGGAAGAAAGTATAGTAAGATGCTAGTTAGTGTATTTTCACACGATTTTTAGGGAGGAGTGATTTAAGAATGACTTGTTAGATTGGTGCAAAAGTAATTGCTGTTGGTGCAGAAGAAATTGAGGTTAAGCAGATGGCGAAAAAGTAATTGTGGTTCAAAAGTAATTGTGGTTGGTGCAAAAGTGATAATAATTGCGTCTGGAACAAAAGTAACAGGTTGGTGCAAAAGTCAACTGCAATTATTTTTGGACCTCAATTACTGTTGCACCAACTGCAATTTTACTTTAGCACCAACCTAACAACAGATGGGAGAAGGCAATGGCTCCCCACTCCAGTACTGTTGCCTGGAAAATCCCATGGATGGAGGAGCCTGGTAGGCTGCAGTCCATGAGGTCACTAAGAGTCGGACATGACTGAACGACTTCACTTTCACTTTCCACTTTCATGCATTGGAAAAGGAAATGGCACCCCACTCCAGTGTTCTTGCCTGGAGAATCCCATGGATGGAGAAGCCTGGTAGGCTGCAGTCAATGGGGTCACACAGAGTTGGACACGACTAAAGCGACTTAGCAGCAATAACAGATGAATCCAGAATTAAAAATGAACAAAAAGTGAAACATTTAAGGCAACAATTCTTAGTGAGGAAAAGGAGGGGAAGATGATTTGTTCTGTTTCCAGGGGAAATAGATCATCTCCAAAATTCTGATTTGTCTTCCTATGGACTTGCTTCCACCTTGAGAATCCCTTACTTAAAGCAAACTAGGTGAACAAGAGGAAAATTGACATAGCTACTTTTGTTCAAAGAAGAAGACTGAATAACTTAACAGTTATATATGTGACTTTGGATGGAGAAGTGTTACTTACTCTGAGTTTAATGGCTTTTTGGCATATAAAATTATCCAACAATAGCTGTACTGGAATGATAATGCCATCAGTCTCATAATGATATTGTCTGATGCCTTCTCACAGTTTAATTCTTCTAGGTCCTACCAGAAAATAAATTAAAATATTCACTAGGTTGACCAGTTGTTATAAAATTATTGTTATTATATTTCAAGAATCTATAATATATAAATTATAACTTGAGAAGAAGCATGGGTATGGGCTTTTTATGGAAAAATAAAAGTCACACTGAAAGCAGTAGGGGAAAAGCTACAATAGATGTAAAACCGTTAATGATGGCCTCAGCCAGGAAGGTTCATGAACCTCCCAAAGTCCTAGACAGGAAGAAAGCAGCCTACAGAGTGCTCCTATTTGGGCAAAATCCTCTGTAGACTCGGATCTGACTACTCTTAAGGACAAAACCCTGTGGGATGATCTGTACTAAATACTTATTTAAGGAAGATGAAAACGCAGCTAATAGATTTATTGGAATTTCTCACTGATGATCTCTACTAAATACTTATTTAAGGAAGATGAAAACGCAGCTAATAGATTTATTGGAATTTCTCACTGATGATCTAGAATCCCTTATCTCCTTTAACAAAATTAATTTTTGATAGAACGAATAATTCAGGAAGTGTTTTATTCTAACAGTAAATTATGTAATGTAAGCAAGGATTAAAAGTTTTCCCAAACAGGGTATCCCTCCCACAAATAATTGTTATTTAAGAAATTTAAATATGTAAGACACAATATCCTATAAGAACTTTTCTAACAGTTTTTTTGTTTCTGTCATATAATTCTTACATTATTATATTTGCTTGTCATCAGACTTCTTTTTTTTTTTTTTCATCAGACTTCTACCTTAATGTATACTCCATACCATCAAACTGGTTTCTGCTCTCCACTCCCACACTATTAAATTAATTGTAATTTGCATTCCAATCAAGCAAACATATCAGGGAGATTCATATACCTTAAATTCAAAAATATATGAATTTTTAAAGAGATCTTCTCTCTCTTTTAAAAAACTGCCTTATTTATAGGCAATCCCCACTTTAGAGGAAATCTCATATTATCAGTTACAGACTAGTATGTTAGTTCCTTTTAAGAAACAGTGGCTAGAATTTGATTTTTAAAAGTTTTAACACTATAATTATTCCATAAATGTATTTTAAAATAGGTCAGTACATAATATTAAAGATTTTATATTTGTTCTATCTTCTTAAAGTGTGTTAAAAAAGCTGGAATCAAGATTGCAGGGAGAAATATCAATAACCTCAGATATGCAGATGACACCATCCTTATGGCAGAAAGCGAAGAACTAAAGAGCATCTTGATGAAAGTGATAGAGGAGAGTGAAAAATCTGGCTTAAAACTAAACATTCAAAAAACTAAGATCATGGCATCCGGTCCCATCACTTCATGGCAAATAGATGGGGAAACAATGGAAACAATGACAGACTTTATTTTCTTGGGCTCCAAAATCACTGCAGATGCTGTCTGCAACCATGCAATTAAAAGGTGCTTGCTCCTTGAAAGAAAGGTTATGACAAACATAGCATATTAAAAAGCAGAGACATTACTTTGCCGACAATGGTCCATCTAGTCAAAGCTGTGGTTTTTCCAATAGTCATGTATGGATGTGAGAGTTGGACCATAAAGAAAGCTGAGCACTGAAGAATTGATGCTTTTTAACTGTGGTGTTGGAGAAGACTCTTGAGAGTCCCCTGGACTGTAAGGAGATCAAACTAATCAATCCTAAAGGAAATCAGTCCTGAATATTCATTGGAAGGACTGATGCTGAAGCTGAAGGTCTAATACTTTGGATACCTGATGCAAAGAACTGACTCATTAGAAAAGACTCTGGTGCTGGGAAAGATTGAAGGCGGGAGGAGAAGGGGACAACAGAGGATAAGATGGTTGAATGGCATCACTGGCTGGATATGAGTTTAAGCAAACTCCGGGAGTTGGTGATAGACAGGGAAGCCTGGTGTGCTGCAGTCCATGGGGATACAAATAGTCAGACATGACTGAGCAACTGAACTGAACTGACATAATATTAAAGAGTTTCTATTTGCTCTGCCTTCTTAAAGTATGTTAAAAATTATAAGGTATTGAAAAAGGCTGGTAATAGCCATTTTCCACAGTGATGATTTTAGCACTTATGGCCCTTTTGCAAAGTTTTGGAAGAAATCATGAATAGAGTGTAGTTAAAACGAAGATCATGGCATCTGGTCCCATCACTTCATGGGAAATAGATGGGGAAACAGTGGAAACAGTGTCAGACTTTATTTTTTGGGGCTTCAAAATCACTGCAGATGGTGACTACAGCCATGAAATTAAAATATGCTTACTCCTTGGAAGGAAAGTTATGACCAACCTAGATAGCATATTGAAAAGCAGAGACATTACTTTGCCAACAAAGGTCCATCTAGTCAAGGCTATGGTTTTTCCAGCAGTCATATATGGATGTGAGAGTTGGACTGTGAAGAAAGCTGAGTGCTGAAGAATTGATGCTTTTGAACTGTGGTGTTGGAGAAGGCTCTTGAGAGTCCCTTGGACTGCAAGGAGATCCAACCCGTCCATCCTAAAGGAGATCAGTCCTGAGTGTTCATTGGAAGGACTCATGTTGAAGCTGAAACTCGAATACTTTGGCCACCTGATTCGAAGAACTGTCTCATTTGAAAAGACCTGATGCTGGGAAAGATTGAGGGCAGAAGGAGAAGGAACAACAGAGGATGAGATGGTTGGATGGCATCACCGACTCAATGGACATGAGTTTGGGTGAACTCCGGGAGTTGGTGATGGACAGGGAGGCCTGGCGTGCTGCAATTCATGGGGTTGCAAAGAGTCAGACACGACTGAGTGACTGAACTGAACTGAACTGAAGCTCTTTAAACTATAATCTCTGATAATGTTTACATGGTGACACATACATTTTAATACATTTGATTTACATTTTTTTACTGTATAGTTTTACCTGCAAAATTACAGCAGTGTGCTCATCAATTGTCATCACCACATAATGCTCTGTACCTCCAAAGAGTTTCAGTGACTCGCTGCAGCATCTCTCCACTAGTGTGATGTTATAGCTGTAAAATACAGTATTTTTGGGTGACATATGGCTAAGAAAAATTCTTTAAGAAAAACTAGATTGTCCTCTGGCATATCAGACTATTTGAATGACTTTGCAAATTTCATACGTCAATTTATTCTACTTTATAAACTTGAGTTTATGAATAATTCAGACTATGAATTATATAGACTTTGAATTATTCAGTCTATGACAGATTAGTTGAGATATGTGCTGCCTTATGTATTTTGCTAAATATTACTGTATATGATACTATTATAAATGTCTTTTGTGTTTGCTTGGTTTTGGGGTTTTGGGGGGCTGTGCCTTTGTCAGTGCCTGCACAGCCTGAGGGATTTTAGTTCTCCCACTAAGGACTGAACCCAGCCCTAGGTAGTGAGAGCAGGGAGTCCTAACCACTGGATGACCAGGGAATCCCCCTATTATAAACATCTTGATCAATTTATTCTGGCTCCATAAGTAATAATTCATTAAATCAAAACATTCTACATTTATCAAAATTTTCTTTTCTTTCTCCTAAAAAGTGATCTAGATTTTAACTAACTTTTATAAGCTCATAGTTTTCTTGAATGCCCCACAGTCTTAAGATACAAAAAACAAAAGCATGGAAAATAGATCTGCATTTTAACTAAGGTCACAGCATAATTATCCTTCCTTGATATAGAGAGCCCAATGTCTAATCTTTCTGTGACAACTTGTATGCTATGATAAAGTTTTTATATCATTTGAAAGGCCTAAAAACTTGAGAATTCATTCAGAACTTCATAATCTTGATTCCAAGGCAGTATTTTTTTAAGTCTTTATTGAATTGGTTACAGTTTTACTTCTGTTTTATGCTTTGCTTTTTTTGGCAGCGAGGCATGAGGGATCTTAGCTCCCCAGCTAGGGATTGAACCAGCACCTCCTGCATTGGAAAGCAAAGTCCTAACCACTAGACCACCAGGGGAGTCCCTAAGCAGTATTTAAAGTCCTCTAAATCAGAATACTCATTCTCAATATCAGTGACCCAAAGATATGACCATGCAGTTTGCAGAAACCACCCCCAACATAAAATATTTATATTTGTTGGTAACAGTAGAAATGCAATTAAAATATGAATTGAAATAAATATTATTTCTCTATAAAATTGATATATACCAAAAAAGACAATATTCAATATGTATGATGGTATGCTATAGGGAGAGAAGTTTAAATTGACATAAACTCTATGGAAAACTATCTTGTGTGATGTAATTCCAGGCTTGAATCAGAAAGAAATAGTGCCACATTATAACATAATATTTAGTCCATTATGGTATATATATATCTTTGCTAAAGTTATGGAATCAATAACTTACTTGGATTCTAACAACCGTAGTATTTCTGGAGTATTAAGAAGTCCTTCAGATGCAAAAAACATATATGGAATCTGAATTTCCAAGAGAAAACCACCAAAACTATCAAGCAAGCTGCTTCCTAAATATGAAAAACATGATCAATATGTCTCTTTTTTCTCCTCCCTCTGTTCTTCCTCTTTTTACTAAACATGAGAATAACAGACATATATTCAAGGAGTAGTATAAAAATAAAACATGTTCATTGAAAAAATATGAATTCAGAATAAAGGCCTGAAGAATAAAATAAAAACCACATGTTATTCTACTGCTGGTGCTGCTGCTAAGTCACTTCAGTCGGGTCCGACTCTGTGCGACCCCATAGACGGCAGCCCACCAGGCTCCTCTGTCCCTGGGATTCTCCAGGCAAGAATAGTGGAGTGGGTTGCCATTTCCTTCTCCAATGCATGCATGCTTGCTAAGTCGCCTCAGTCGTGTCCGACTCTGTGCAACCCCATGGACAGCAGCTTACCAGGCTCCTCTGTCCACGGGATTCTCTAGGCAAGCATACTGGAGTGGGTTGCCATTTCCTTCTCCATGTTATTCTACTATCCAGAAATAAAACATTTATTACTTATTAAAACTACTATATACTAAGAACAGAGTTCAACATATACTTCCAAACTATTTTCATATATGTTTACTTGTCTATACTTACACATGTACATGCACTTGAAAAAATAAAGGAAAAAATAGGATCATACTCTACCTGAATATTAATATCTGCCTTATTCAGTTAGTATTTGTTGGACATTTCCTGTATAAATATATATACTGATTTATATCAAAATTTAAAGTTATGTACAATAATCCATAAGGAGTGTTATAGATCAATAGGACAAAAATTATATGCCTCAATAGATAAGTGGATGAAGGACATAAACAGGCAGTTTACAGAAGAATGGCTATGCAAGATCAATTCACTTATGAAATGATACAGATAATCAAAGAAATGCAAAGTAACACAACTGTAAAATATTATCCGTCTCTAATCCTCTCAGAAATTTAAAAGATTAATAATACCTACTCAAAGTAAAAACATGAGGGAAAAGATCCTCTCATACTTTCTGCATAGATATAAACTGGGATAGAATTTCTGCAAAGATATTAGCAATATATAAACGTGTGCACACCTTTGACCCAGAAACTCATTTTACCTTAGAGTTTTTACTTCTGAGAACAAATACATAAAGATATATAAGATACATAAATTCCTATAAATCTTGTGGTATAATAGTAGAAAATCAAAGCATTGTAAATGACCCAAATAAGGAATTGTTTGAATAATTTAAGTTCAAAGGTGAATGCTTATGTATTATCCTTTCTTGGACCCATGTTTTAATCATTTAATGATGTTCACAAATTCTACAAGAGTAGGACATGACTTAGCAACTGAACAGCAACACTTAATTCTATATATCAAAGATTCCAAAGTAATAATTACAGTGACTGTATTTTTAGAATTGAGTTGGAATGTCTCAGAATTAAAATTTCCTACTCGAGGTGAATGGAAAGTTAACTTATGGCAAGTTTTGAAAGAGAGGAGCACTGTGACTAAACACATATAGGGTTTTTCATGTAGTGGATCTGAGAATTCACAACCTTAATCATGTGAAGCATTACTGAGAAATACAAAGAAACCTAATGCTATGTAAAGTGGTTTAGACTCTTTTCCAAGCATTTGTGCACAGTTTTTGTTGCATATTAAAAGTTCTCTGTGTCAGTCAACATACTATTACATATTTTCCCTGAAATTCAGTAAAAATACTGTTGCATAAAAGTCAGATTAAGATGCAGTTCAGTTTGGTCGCTCAGTCGTGATTAAGATTAGACATAATTAAATTGTGTTATTATAAGTAAAATTTAGAAGTTAAAGTGATGAAGACAAATAGAATCAGTAAAGGCTAGTTTCAAAAGAGGAATATGAGGTCAGAGATAGTTAAAGTCTTTGTTCAAGGTCAGACAGATGATGGTGAAGTTAGAGCTTGAATTCTAGTCTTCTAATGCTATAGCTTGTTCTCTTTCCATAAATCAGAAATAAAAAACCAGAAAATTTTTATGGTCATGGGGCAAAAAAAAGAATTTAAATTATATTCTTACTCTTTAAAACTGTGTCTGGAAGAATCACTTTAAAGGCCATGTAAGGAATATTCAATTTTTCACAATGTTCAGTCCAACAAGAGTTTTCTACAAAATTGTATTCCACCACAAATGAGAAATTACTCCAGGGGAAATCTGCTCCAATGTATTGATTGGGTACAACTACACAGAAACTTGTACTAAAGACAAAAGAAAGCCGAGAAAAGAGAATTAGACTTGTATCATTATACCCTTGGAATGCTAAAAGACGACTGCTTTGGCTATTTTATGGAAATTCTTCTCTAATCTATTCCCGCTTATCTTGTAAAGACACATGTATTTCCTGTTGATTTGTTCTCCAATTGTGCTAATGTCTTTTCATCTTTCTTTTTGATGGTCATACATTTAAAAAAATATAAAAAATATTTATATATAAAATATATAAAAAGAATATAAAAAAACCATGGACTTGTTTCACATCCTCAAATGCAAAGGACCCTATTTTATTATCTGATTCTTATCAATAATACACAAATCACCATGAGAAATCAATCTCATTTTCTTACAGATGGGAGATTTTAATCTTTGATAATCTATATATTAACAGTAGAATATTACCTGACAACTTTGAAATGTTTTTTTTCCCTCAATGGGCTTCATAAATAGTTTAATAACAACCAAATGATGGATACTTAAATATGTTAAGTTTATCTTTCCCATCTTCAAATTTCATACAACATAGCATTTACTATAATTAAAATTCTCTACCGCTGCTTTCTATCTAGAAATAATTTCTACATAAAATAAGGCAAAGTAAAAACATTTTTAGACAAGCAACACTAAATTTATTATTAGCAGGCTCTCACTGAAAGAATTTCTAAAAGATGTACTATAGGCAAAGGAAACTCAAAAAGAAGGAAGAAAATGTAAGAAGTAATGCTGAACGAAAACACTGGTTAAAAATAAGGGTAAGTCTAAAGAGGTACTCCTTGTACCGACACTAACAATAGAAATGATAATCTGGAGATATTAAAACAAGATTAAGCAAAAATTCTGAACAACAATAATACATAAGGCAATGAACTTAGTTAAAGAATTTTTCAGGAAGAGGGTAAAGGCATACATTAATTCCAGGCATTATTAAACTTTTGTTTTTTAAGTTCTAGGAGAAATTGTGCTTTTCCTATGGAACTGGTATGTCTGTTACCCATAGATGAACAAGTACATTTTCACCTGTTTAAAACACCATCGGATTCCAGAAAGTCTTTTCTTTTGTTTGAATGTAAGACAATCAGTGTCAAACCTGTAGGAAAAAAAAGAGAAATACGAAAAGTTTTTTTTCAGTATATTTTCATATCTATTTTTAGGTCATATATTTTACTACCATAAAAGTGAATTAAAGGCCCATGAACAAGGATTATTTTTCTAAGTCTAGGAAATCAGAAAGTTTGAGCCATGGGCACTATTTCTGGTGTATGTGTATGCTGTGGGATTATAAGCAGGGAAATTCTGAATTTATTATGTAAAATAATAAAATGGATTTAAAACTTAATGCTAAAGTAATGAAACATACCAGTTCCATGCAGTTCATTTTATTTTGCGAAAAACTAGGGTAGATTTTACCTTTCCTTTAGCCAAAAATTTCAGTATATAACTAGACAGCAAGAGATGATATTTCACTATGATAGGAATTTTTTTCCTTTCTACTTGCTGTGTAAAAAAAAGAGGTCTTATTGTATGCTACCTGTTTTGTAGATTCACTCATGCTTCTCAATTATATTTAAATTACATACATGATTTGTTATATTTTGAAAAAATATATTAAAACTTATTATACCCACTCATACAGTTTTTGGTAGATACAGTTGGTTTACGAATAGCTTATTTCAGTTCATATAAATTCGACACTCTATTCGTGAACTTTTGTCAACTGTAGAGTTCTCAAAGGTGTGATATAATAATGACATAGTAATGTTTAATAAGTTCATGTTTTTGTTTGCTTGACTTTATATGACAGTAGTTTTGGTGATAATAAGATGGAAGTTAGTACTATTTCTCTTTTATAATTTGTTCAGTTCAGTTCAGTCCAGTTGCTCAGTCCTGTCTGACTCTTTGCGACCCCATGAATCGCAGCATGCCAGGCCTCCCTGTCCATCACCAACTCCCAGAGTTTACCCAAACTCATTCCCTCGAGTTGGTGATGCCATCCAACCATCTCATCCTCTGTCGTCCTCTTCTCCTCCTGCCCCCAATCCCTCCCAGCATCAGGATCTTTTCCAATGAGTCAACTCTTCGCATGAGGTAGCCAAAGTATTGGAGTTTCAGCTTCAACATCAGTCCTTCAAATGAACACCCAGGACTGATCTCCTTTAGGATGGACTGATTGGATCTCCTTGCAGTCCAAGGGACTCTCAAGAGTCTTCTCCATCACCACAGTTCAAAAGCATCAATTCTTCAGTGCTCAGCTTTCTTCACAGTCCAACTGTCACATCCATACATGACCACTGGAAAAACCATAGCCTTGACTAGATGGACCTTTGTTGGCAAAGTAATGTCTCTGCTTTTTAATATGCTATCTAGGTTGGTCATAACTTTCCTTCCGAGGAGTAGACGTCTTTTAATTTCATGACTGCAATCACCATCTGCAGTGATTTTGGAGCCCCCCAAATAGAGTCAGCCACTGTTTCCACTGTTTTCCCATCTATTTGCCATGAAGTGATGTGTTAGAGCAATACTTAACCATTGTGGAGCTGAAGCCACCACAGTTGTGTGGACATTCGGGGTAACTGGAAACTGACACTGTTTCCACTGTTTCACCATCTATTTTCCATGAAGTGATGGGACCAGATGCCATGATCTTAGTTTTCTGAATGTTGAGCTTTAAGCCAACTTTTTCACTCTCCTCTTTCACTTTCATCAAGAGGCTTTTGAGTTCCTCTTCACTTTCTCCCATAAGGGTAGTGTCATGTGCATATTTGAGGTTATTGATATTTCTCCAAGCAATCTTCATTCCAGCTTGTGCTTCTTCCAGCCCAGCATTTCTCATGATGTACTCTGCATAGAAGTTAAATAAGCAGGGTGACAATATACAGCCTTGACAGACTCCTTTTCCTATTTGGAACCAGTCTGTTGTTCCATGTCCAGTTCTAACCGTTGCTTCCTGACCTGCATCCAGGTTTCTCAAGAGGCAGGTCAGGTGGTCTGGTCAGGTTATCTCTTTCAAAATTTTCTAGAGTTTATTGTGATCCACACAGTCAAAGGCTTTGGCATAGTCAATAAAGCAGAAATAGATGTTTTTCTGGAACTCTCTTGCTTTTTCCATGGTCCAGCGGATGTTAGCAATTTGATCTCTGGTTCCTCTGCCTTTTCTAAATCCAGCTTGAACATCTGGAAGTTCACAGTTCACATATTGCTGAAGCCTGGCTTGGAGAATTTTGAGCATTACTTTGCTAGCGTGTGAGATGACTGCAATTGTGTGGTAGTTTGAGCATTCTTTGTTATTGCCTTTCTTTGGGATTGGAATGAAAACTGACCTTTTCCAGTCCTGTGGCCACTGCTGAGTTTTCCAGATTTGCTGGCATATTGAGTGCAGCACTTTCACAGCATCATCTTTCAGGAGTTGAAATAGCTCAACTGGAATTCCATCACCTCCACTAGCTTTGTTCGTAGTGATGCTTTCTAAGGCCCACTTGACTTCACATTCCAGGATGTCTGGCTCTAGGTGAGTGATCACACCATTGTGATTATCTGGGTTGTGAAGATTTTTTTGGTATAGTTCTTCTGTGTATTCTTGCCACCTCTTCTTAATATCTTCTGCTTCTGTTAGGTCCATACCATTTATGTCCTTTATTCAGCCCATCTTTGCATGAAATGTTCCCTTGGTATCTCTGATTTTCTTGAAGAGATCTCTAGTCTTTGCCATTCTGTTGTTTTCCCCTATTTTCTAGTGGAAAACCACTAGACCATTCAGGTATGATTTATAATTTGTAAGGTCGTATTATTTAAAACCTAATCTCTTTAAGTGATTTGTATTAGCTTTGATCCCAAAGCAGATTACTTGCATAGCTTGTTACTAAGATCTTTCAAACACATGGAATATGGACCCACATCTTTATTTCTAATACTAGACAGAAAAAGGCCTAGTTCCTAGATACAGAGAATAACTGCCAGTTGCAAAGAGAGTAAAAACATTTTCAATATGTAGAGTTAATATTTTTGTGTCAGTAGACCTTGTTGAAACAAAATAGTAAGAGTAGTAATGATATAATCCCAAGTGTCAAAAGAAATAGAAATGTTCAGCCTGACGCCTAGAGTTGATATATATACATTTTTAATAATTTGTCAATACATTTTACATGACATCAAAGGAAAAGGTGCCCCATTAAGTAGGTTTAAAGCTTCTTTTCTGTGGGGCAGGAATATTTCCTCAGCTCTTCACAAAAATATTCCTCTGGTTATTCAAATGCTTTTGTTTTAATAACGCTAGCATTGGTTAGCACTTCCCTAACTTTAAAAAGTGTTTCTGGACTTCCCTGGTAATCCAGTGGTTAAGAATCCACCTTCCAATGTTGGGGAACTAAGATGCCACATGCTGTGGATCACCTAAGCCTGCACACCTCAACTACTGAAGCCATGCTCTGCAACTGAAACCTGATGCAGCCATAAATACATAAATAAATAAATATATTTTTTAAAGTTTCCAGTTACCCCTATTGTCCACACAACTGTGGTGGCTTCAGCTCCACAATGGTCAAGTATTGCTCTAACACATCACTTCATGGCAAATAGATGGGGAAACAGTGGAAACAGTGTCAGACTTTATTTTGGGGGGCTCCAAAATCACTGCAGATGGTGATTGCAGCCATGAAATTAAAAGATGCTTACTCCTTGGAAGGAAAATTATGACCAACCTAGACAGCATGTTAAAAAGCAGAGACATTACTTTGCCAACAAAGGTCCGTCTAGTCAAGGCTACAGTTTTTCCAGTGGTCATGTATGGATGTGAGATTTGGACCATAAAGAAAGCTGAGAGCCAAAGAATTGATGCTTTTGAACTGTGGTGATGGAGAAGACTCTTGAGAGTCCCTTGGACTGCAGGGAGATCGATCCAACTAGTCCATCATAAAGGAAATCAGTCCTGAGTGTTCATTTGAAGGACTGATATTGAAGCTGAAACTCTAACTTTGGCCACCTGATGCGAAGAACTGACTCATTGGAAAAGACCTTGATGCTGGGAAAGATTGAAGGCAGGAGGAGAAGGGGATGACAGAGGATGAGATAGTTGGATGGCATCACCGACTCAATGGACATGAGTTTGGGTAAACTCTGGGAGTTGGTGATGGACAGGGAAGCTTGGCGTGCTGCAGTCCATGGGGTCGCAAAGAGTCGGACACGACTGAGTGACTGAACTGAACTGAACTGAGCTGAACTGAAGGCTCTCCTTAAAAGAACCTTCCATTCTCACATCACAATAATTTAATAGTTTAGTAACTACTCCGAGAAGCAGATATTAGTCACAATATTTGCATGTATTTCAGTTAAATCTTTTCCACTAGTCTTAGTCTAAATAGGGCATTTGGGGAGGTATTCATTAGCTCATTCACTTATTCAAAAAATCTTTATGAAGTGCCTTCCATGTTCCAGGCATTTTTGTGGGTGCTGGAAATACAAAGCATGACATGGTCATTATCCTTAGTAGCTGAAATTGTAGTGAGGAAAACCAACAAGAGCATCAGTTATTACAGACCAGGATGGTAAGAAGTGCCTTAGAAGGATGCACATATTACCCTGAGAATAGAGAGGGAACATATTCAAATTAAGGTTTCCTAACCAAATGTTTTAACTCATTTTTAAAGGATATGTAGGAGTTAGCTTCCTGAAGAAGAGAGAAGAGTATTAATGATAGCAGAAACAGGAGGCGTAAAGGCATGGAGATCAGAAACAGCATGATAACTAGTTTGGTAGGAGTAGAGCAAAGAAATATTTTAGAAGATGGCACAAGATGCAGTTTATAGAGGTAAGAAAATAAATCAAGGGTGACACAGGTTGAGGGTAGTATTTTATTTTTAAGACTGGAAAACTTAAAGATTAAGAGAGTTATTAGAGAAGAAGCCTTGCTGGGAAATAACTGATGGAACAAAGTGTTCGAGACTCCTGGAAGTGATGGGATCCACAACACAAGTGAAAGATTGGTTTTTGTAAGGGTGGAGAGTCACCTCCACTATTGAGAAAGGAGGAAAGATAAAAGAATAGGAGAGATGAATGTAAGTTTGTAGATGGTGGGGAAGATGAACTGAGGAGGATTATTACTCAATTAAAGGTCATTAGAAGGCATAATTCCCTTCTCAAAATGAGGGGATGAGTGGCATGGTAGGGCTGTATGGTATAGCCATTAGTATGGTAGCTATGAAAGCTAAGAACATACACAAAGATTACTGAAAAGTATTAAAAGCCCATATAAGTTCAGGGAGCCTGATTTTATAGTGGTACCAATCTACTTGATTTTCTCCAACAATGCACATCTTGGGGGTAGGGATAGAGGGATGAAATCTTGATTGATTCAGAGCTGAAGTTTAAATAGAAGGTACAATAGAAGGACAAGACTGCTTAAATTGATGGCCATCACCAAATATGGAAGAAGAAAGAAATGAAAAAAGGAGTTGAAAGTTTATAATCTTTAGAATGCTGAAGATCATGAAAGAGCCCGAGGTAGCTATAGACAGAGAGTTTCAAGTTAGAGGCAGGATAGTTCTGCATTATCAAAAGTTTGATAGCAAAGCCAAGGAATGAGTATATTTGTTATGAAGACCAATGAAACTATAAGGTCAGGGTGTTGAATGAATCATTCACATTAAAGACATCTAGTTCAATGGTAGGACCAGGTAGGAATAAAGAGAGTACCATGAGCCAGGTGCAAAACTGTTCATGGATGATTGTGGGGTAATAGAGAATGACATGGCAATATGGCATAGCCTCAAAGGATGGAGGAATAAAGTTTTGGAAAGGATAACAGAAAGCACAAAATGGTCTTCTCATTCTTATATACATACAGAGAGAAAGTTATCAGCTTCTGTATGAAAGGCATACAGGGGAAGCATTATCATCTAGGGAAAGTTGAGTTTCACTTAAAACAAGGAGGTGAAGAAGGAGGAGAGTTTCTATTTTAGCAATGGGTTCCACAGCACAAGATGGAAAGGGATGACAGAGGGGACAGCAGTTGGTGTAGAAGAGTTGAAAAATGACCCTGGAACAAGAGAGACTTAGGTTCAAATCCTGAGTCCTTCACTTAACTTGTGATTTTGGCATGATACATCAACTTTATGAATTTTAGTTTCTTCATTTGTAAAAGCTGAGTTAATGAAACCTACTCATAGGTTGTAAATAGTCTGCATTATTAGTAACTTTAACAATAAAAGGTATCAACTGGTAATAACAATAATCATAATATATACATAAGTACATTATAGTATATTTACATTTCAGACTTACGGTCCACATTGATTTAAACACTGATTAGATCCCACTAAACTATATATTTTAAAGTATGAATTTTATAGTATGTTACTCATATCTTAATTAAAAACTTGGCTAGATCAATACATTTTTATATGTTCAAGCATTTGTTATTAAATTAAGCAAAATTTAAAACTCCCTACCTTCTATTTTGTTAAGGATTTTAATGAGTAAATGTTTTTCTCCATCTGAATCCATTCTTATTATAACCAGCACCTGATCAAAAATAAGAATTTCATATATATCTGAATGATTATGCTTTGTAATATTCTTTTGCTACAGTGACAAAAATAACAAGCAACTGGTTACATGAAACTAATGACAATAAGTTGGCAAAGTAAATATTTGCATTGTAAAAGATAGCATTGCTTAAACACAAAGGAATACACTCTGATAAGATCAAATGGATGTGAGAGTTGGACTATAAAGAAAGCTGAGCGCTGAAGAATTGATGCTTTTGAACTGTGGTGCTGGAGAAGACTCTTGAGAGTCCCTTGGACTGCAGGGAGATCCAACCAGTCCATCCTAAAGGAGATCAGTCCTGGGTGTTCATTGGAAGGACTGATGCTGAAGCTGAAACTCCAATACTTTGGCCACCTCATGCGAAGAACTGACTCATTTGAAAAGACCCTGATGCTGGGAAAGTTTGAAGGTGGAAGGAGAAGGGGATGACAGAGGATGAGATGGTTGGATGGCATCACCGACTCAATGGACATGAGTTTGAGTAAACTGTAAGAGTTGGTGATAGACAGGGAGGCCTGGCGTGCTGCAGTCCATGGGGTCGCAAAGAGTCGGACACGACTGAGCAACTGACCTGAACTGAACTGAAGATAAAATGTCAATGAGGAAAACATTTGGGGGCAGGGCATTCTTAGCATTCTTCAAGAATTCTAATATAGATGACTATATAAGTAGCCTCTGCCCATATTGTAAGTGCCAAATTTAACCCAGACAGGTTTGAATTGCTCTTGTTTTTAAATGCATCCAGCCACTTTGTGTCTTTAGACTGGTGAATTCACTCCATTTACACGTAGGGTGATTACTGATACGTGGGGACTTAGTACTGCCATTCTAGCTTTTGTTTTCTGGTTGTTTTATGTTTCCATTGTTTCTTCATGTTTCATTTTGGTTTGGTGGTTTTCTATAATGTTTTTTTCAGTTTCCTCTTTTTTATGTTTTGTGTCTCCATTCTAGATTTATGCTTGGTGATTACCATGATGTTTGTGTAAGATATGTCATAGGTACTATTTTACATAGTACTTTTTCTGCTGATAGCATCTTATCTTCATTTGCCTATATGGATTCTGTTCTTCTTCCCCTTTTGTTTTTGTTTTCTCAAATTCATTCCTTTTTATATTCTGTTTGTTACCAAATTGAAGTAGCTATTGTTTTTTTCTGATATTTCCCCTTTTAACCATTATGTTATATAAAGTGTTTAAAAACCTATTCTGATATACAGTTGCAATTTTCTAATTGTTTGTCTGTTTATCACCTTACTCAAAGTTTTGTGTACTTCTGCCTTTTGTTTCTGATAGAAGAGGTCCTTTCAATATTTCTTGTAAGGCAGGCCAGGTGTTGATGAAATCCCTCAGCTTTTGTTTGTATGCTGCTAAGTCGCTTCAGTCGTGTCTGACTCTGTGCAACCCCACAGATGGCTGCCCACCAGGCTCCTGTGTCCCTGGGATTCTCCAGGCAAGAATATTGGAGTGGGTTGCCATTTCCTTCTCCAATGCATTCATGCATGCTAAGTCACTTCAGTCGTATCGGACTCTGTGTGACCCTGGACAGCAGCCCTCCAGGCTCCACTGTCCACAGGATTCTCCAGGCAAGAATATTGGAGTAGGTTGCCATTTCCTTCTCCCTTATGGGAAAGCCCCTATTTCTCCTTTATGTCTGAATGATAAATTTGTTGGATAAAGTGTTCTTGGAGGCCAGTTTTTATCTTTCAGTATTTTGAGGCTGTTACTCTACTCCTTCCTGGTCTGTGGAGTTTCTGCTAAGAAATCTGCTGATAGCTAATAGGGATTCCTTTGTGGGTTGCCATTCTTTTCTCACTGCTGCATTTAAAATTCCTTTTCATTGACTTTTGACAGTATCTTGGAGAAGATCCTTTTGCATTGAGGTAATTAGGTATTCTCTTAGCTTCATGGACTTGTATACCCAGTTCCTTCCCCAAGCTTGGGAAGTCCTCAGCTGTTATTTTTTTAAATAAACACTCTGCTACCTTCTGTATTTCTTCTTCTTCTTCTCAGATAATTGTTTGTTTTTTAAAAAATACTCAGCTGCATGAGTTGTTTATATATTTTGGAGATTAATCCCTTGTCAGTCACTTCATTTGCAAATATTTTCTCCCATTTTGTGGAATTTCTTTTTATTTTTAGTTTCCTTAGGTGTGTAAAAGCATCTAAGTTTAATTAGATCCCATTTATTTTTGTTTTTATTTTCATCACTCTGGGAGGTGGATCAGAATTGCTGTGATTTATGTCAGAATGTTCCGCCTATGTTTTCCTCTAAGATTTTTATAGTTTCCAGCCTTACGTTTAGGTGTTTAATCCATTTTCAGTTTATTTTTGTATATGGTGTTCAGTTCAGTTCAGTTCAGTCATTCAGTCGTGTCTGACTCTTTGCGACCCCATGGACTGCAGCACGCCAGGCTTCCCTGTCCATCACCAATTCCCAGAGCTTACTCAAACTCATGTCCATTGAGTTGGTGATGCAATCCAACCATCTCATTCTCTATACAGTGTTAGGAGTGTTCTAATTTCATTCTTTTACATGTAGCTGTCCAGTTTTTCTAGCTCCACTTATTGAAGAGGCTGTCATTTCTCTATTGTATATAGAAGTCTTTCTCTTATTTTCCAGCAGGTGGCACTACAGCACAAGTTTTTTTCGTTTGCCTTAGCGACTGAAGCAACTTAGCAGCAGCAGCAGCACAGAGGGAAAGTTATGACCAACCTAGACATATTGTGCACTGGGATGACCCGGAGGGATGGTACCGGGAGGGAGGTGGGAGAGGGGTTCAGGATGGGGAACACGTGTATGCCCATGGTGGATTCATGTTGATGTGTGGCAGAACCATTACAATATTGTAAAGTAAAAAAAAAAAAAAAAAAAATTAAAAGCAGAGACATTACTTTGCCAACAAAGGTCCGTCTAGTCAAGGCTATGGTTTTTCCAGTGGTCATGTATGGATGTGAGAGTTGGACTGTGAAGAAAACTGAGCGCCAAAGAATTGATGCTTTTGAACTGTGGTGTTGGAGAAGACTCTTGAGAGTCCCTTGGACTGCAAGGAGATCCAACCAGTCCATTCTAAAGGAGATCGGTCCTGGATGTTCATTGGAAGGACTGATGGTAAAGCCGAAACTCCAATACTTTGGCCACCTCATGCGAAGAGTTGACTCATTGGAAAAGACCCTGATGCTGAGAACGATTGGGGGCAGGAGGAGAAGGGAACGACAGAGGATAAGATGGCTTGCTGGCATCACCAACTCGATGGACATGAGTTTGAGTAAACTCCAGGAGTTGGTGATGGACAGGGAGGCCTGGCGTGCTGCAATTCATGGGGTCACAAAGAGTCAGACACGACTGAGAGTCTGTACTGAACTGAACTGAACTACCCTGCACTGCCTCTGGTTGGGGTTGAGTATTGGCACCGGTTACCCTGGTGTTGGAGAAGACTCTTGAGAGTCCCTTGGACTGCAAAGAGATCTAACCAGTCCATCCTAAAGGAAATCAGTCCTGAATATTAATTTGAAGGGCTGATGCTCAAGCTGAATCTCCAATACTCTGGCCACCTGGTGCGAAGAACTGACTCATTTGAAAAGACCCTGATCCTGGGAACGATTGAAGGCAGAAAGAGAGGGGGATGGCAAAGGATGAGATGGTTGGATGGCATCCCCGACTCGATGGACATGAGTTTGAGTAAGCTCCGGGAGTTGATGATGGACAGGTAGGCCTGGCGCGCTGCAGTCCGTGGGGTCGCAGAGTCGGACACACCTGAGCGACTGAACTGAGCTGACCCTGCAACGTCTATGTCAGAGCTGTCGCCCAGTGCGTTTGTTATTGCTGCTTGTGCCTCTAGGGTTGTTGATGCCTTGCTGTTTCTGGTGTTTCTGCTGTCACTGCCTGCGGTACTAAGATGGTGGTCTCTCTGGTATCCCCTGAATCACATGCTCTGCCACTGCAGGAGGAGGGGGAAGACCAGGAGGAGGAACCGGGGTCATGTGCACCTCTGCCTTGTCCGATATTCGCAGGTTCTGGGCTCACCCACTGCAGGTGGAGGATGGGGCGTCAGAGTTGTGGGTGGCTCTGCAGCTAGCTGGAGGGACAGGGCCACAGGCCTCCCTGCCCCTGCTGCCCAGTGTTCTGAGGCTGTGGGTGCCACCGCAAGTGGAGGCTGGAGTCAGGCGCCTCCCTTGCTGCTGCTGGCTTCTCGGCGGGGCCTGTGGGCTCGGCTGCCGTGGTTCAGGGGCCAAATTTCAGGCACTGCCTATGCTGATCCTCCAGTTCTACCCCTTCCATGTGTTCCATTGCACCCACCTTAGATGTGCAGATGTGTGGAACTCTTTAGTGTCCTGGTGTGTTGGGCAGAGGCCCAGTTGTTGAGTTGTGGATGTTTTCCTGGTTGTAGATTGAAGGGGAGAGACAAAGAGAGCATCTTGTCCTGCCATGATGCTATCACTCCCAATTTTAAATTTCTGGTTGTTGTTCAGTGGCTAAGTCGTGTCTGACTCTTTGTGACTGCATGGACTGCCACACTCCCAGCTTCCCTGTCCTTCACTGTCTCCCAGTTTGCGCAAATTCATGTACACTGAGTTGGTTATGCTATCCAATAACCACAGGTTTGGGGATATAGAGATACAGTAGTGATGTACAGGAAAATGAAGGAAAAGGCCAAGTTTGTTTCCAGATTTAGTGTAAAGTTTTTTTTTTAATATTTATTTTTTAATTGAAGGATGATTGCTTTACAGAATTTTGGCATTTTCTGTCAAATATCAACATGAATCAGCCATAGGTAGATGTTTTACTGCTTGAAAAGATTTTTTAAGGTATTTTCTCTTAAATCTTTATTTATGCAAAGTTTTTGTCTAATGCTTGAGGCAGAGTGGGCAAAAACTTCCAATATAATCCAAGAAATAAACAAAGTGCTTTAAAAAAGAATTAAGGAAGATTATGGCTCAATATCTAAAAATTAATTATCAGGGGTCTGTGTTAGGTATATGTTCATGAACTTAACAATGAAACAAAATTTTTGAGATTTGAAGGACTAATCAATCCATAGAAAGCTATGTATAATAAAAATGAAAGTATTTTTAAAATTCAAGGCATAACAATAATGACACAAATGATCCTTTTTCTGGGTTTGATTCTGTCCTATGAACTTACTTATGGAGAAAACTGTCAAGGGACCAAATTGTATATACTACATTATTTCATAATTTCAAATTAAATGCAAAAATTTATCTTACATACAATTCTTATATGAGTTGATTGTTGTAATCTGCTTTATTTCAATACTTACCTTGATTTGCTGTTCACTTTGCATCCAATTTAGTATCTGACATTGCAATTCTCTTATCTTATAGTTGGTTTCAGGCTTTTTCCCCCTTATAAACTGTACTATCTCCAGTTGTCGCCAAATGTCATACAAACAGGAACCAAAAACACTTTTGTAGATATCTTTTGCATTTGACAAATATCCTGTTAAAAACAAAAGTAGGAAAAAAGCATGTCTTTTTGTTCTTTTAGAAACTCCATGGTAAAAATCTAAAAAGGAAATAAGGGTCATAGCAGAGACAGTTACATTTTCCTTTACTGGGCTTCCCTGGTGGCTTGGATGGTAAAGAATCTGAATGCAATGCAGGAGACCCAGGTTCAATCTCTGGGTTGGAATGATCCCCTTAAAATTAAGCAAAGCTGAGGAATGTATACCAAATGTCTATTTTTAAGCTATGTAATACCAATATCACTGGATACAGTCTACAAATTCTTTGAATATTCCCCATCCTTTTCTGCTTTCTAACTTATTAAATGCTACTGCCTTCTTCTTAAACCCTAAAATCTACACTTACTTGCCTGTGGTAATACATTTCACTGAGATTTTCTTATTATGGCATCAATACAGCTTTTGCACTTGATTTCCGGTTATTTGTGTATATGGCTTAACAACCTCATTAGTCTATAAGCTCTCATAATCCATATTTGTATATGACAATTAATTTATGTAGCTGCTAAAACAGCAGTGCCTAAATTCAAACTGTCTAAAAGCAACTGTAAACACAGAATCTTGAGACCTATCCTTGAAAGTTCATATTCAAGAAATCTAGATTGAGTCTCAGGGGTTCCTATGTCTAAAGACTTCTCCTAGCAATTGTGCTACACAATGAATTTTGTGAATTACTGGAGCAGAGACCTGGCAGAGTAACTTATGTCAATCAGCTATTCAGTGAATATTTGGGCAATAAACACAATAATAAATAAAAAGTATAATGCTCATGTTCTCATTTTTATATTATGTACATATTAATTCTAATTTTATATTAATACAGCTAGAATAATGGGCAATTTAGAGGTTGACTTATGTTCTTTCTGCTTCCTAATCTCAAAGCTTCCCACTAATTCTCCCTACTGCCAGTAGATGTAACCTGAAAGAAAAACTTGGTCCAGTCGCTTCCCTGTTCCAGTGGTTCCCTATCATTTACAGAATAGTGACTGAAGTCTTTTTTGTAGCTGAAAAGGCTTTTCATGATTTGGCTCTTTCTTATTTCTTGTGGCTTAGCTCTCATGGTTTTCCACCTTGCACTCTTCAATTTAGCCACATGGAACTGTTTGTCACACACTCACGGAATCATTTTTCTGGGCTCTTAATTCTGCCAACAATACCTTTTCATACTTTATTTACTTGGCAAACTCTTACTCATTTAAAGAGAATGTTCCCCTTGACAGCATAACAGTCACCACCACCCTTCGTGCTGTTACTATGTATCTCTATTACAGTACCCGTTACACAATACCAGATTTATTTCTGGGTTAAAGCCCAGAAGTGAAACTTTAAACCTTTAACCTTAAAACTCATTACCTTGCTAGCTTGGGAGAGACACACAAACTGGAAGTTGAGGGAAAATACAGAATCTGGGTCCAGGGTAGGCAGCCAGACCATATGGACCTTTCTTCTGCTGCCACTATTCACAGAAGAAGAAAGGAGGTCAACCTAACTTGCTCTTTGATTTTGAGAGGTTTAGAAGAGTGAGAAAGCCTTCCACTAAAAATTTCCAAGCCAGCAAGGTTATTCATCATGGCTTGGTAGCTAGGGTTTAAGAAGTTACATTTTTCCAACAAAGATTTTACTTTTATGAGTATTCCTCAAGGTAGCCAAATAGTAATGCCGAAGTTTGATTTAGTAAATGCATTTCTTTGAGTAACAAAAAAAATTCGAGAGTATATAGCTCTCAACGGTCTCATATAATCTTAAGGCAAAATGTAGAGTACTTAAAGGTGAATACACTTTAATCAACCCTCCATAAATATTATTTCTCTAATTCAAGATTTTGCTAAGTATTGAGCAGGTTCCAAAATCACTGCAGATGGTGATTGCAGCCATGAAATTAAAAGACGCTTGCTCCTTGGAAGGAAAGTTACGACCAACCTAGACAGCATGTTAAAAAGCAGAGACATTACTTTGTCAACAAAGGTCCGTCTAGTCAAGGCTATGGTTTTTCCAGTAGTCATGTGTGGATGTGAGAGTTGGACTATAAAGAAAGCTGAATGCTGAAGAATTGATGCTTTTGAACTGTGGTGTTGGAGAAGACTCTTGAGAGTCCCTTGGACTGCAAGGAGATCCAACCAGTCCAACCTAAAGGAGGTCGGTCCTGGGGGTTCATTGGAAGGACTGATGTTGAAGCTGAAACTCCAATACTTTGACCACCTCATGCGAAGAGCTGACTCATTGGAAAAGACCCTGATGCTGGGAAAGATTGAGGGCAGGAGGAGAAGAGGACGACAGAGGATGAGATGGTTGGATGGCATCACCAACTCAATGGTCATGGGTTTGGGTAAACTCTGGGTGTTGGTGATGGACAGGGAGGCCTGGCATGCTGCAGTTCATGGAGTTGCAAAGAGTTGGACACGACTGAGCGACTGAACTGTACTGAGCAGGAGTGAGTCACAACTGTACTCTCCCTGTGTGCTGGCATGCTAAGTTGCTTCAGTTGTGTCTGACTCTTTGCTACTCTATAGACTGTAGCCCACCAGGCTCCTCTGTCCATGGGGATTCTCCAAGCAAGAATACTGGAATGGGTTGCCATGCCTTTCTCTGTACTCTCCCTGGGAGCCCAGATATTCTAGATTCTGATATTCTGTCTTACTATTTTGCTTTAATAGTTAGCCTAGTTGTTGGTAGGACTGACAACCTTTTATGGAAGCTGAAAAGTATAATGAAGACAGGAGACTAAACAGAAGAGCATGTGACACTATGCCATTATATTAGTTTCAGGTCCCGTAAACTAGGGCTATCGTTGTCTGATAATAGAGACAAGACAACTTGACCCAGCATCAACATTCAAATGCTTTATCTGGAGAAGAAAGGGAGAGCGTCATGTTGGGCTTTCTAAAGGTTATTGTTGTTCAGTCACTAAGTTACATCTGACTTTGCAACTCCATGGACTGCAGTATGCCTGGCTCCTCTGTCCTCCACTATCTTCCAAAGTTTGCTCAAATTCATGTCCATTGATTTAGTGATGTTATCTAACCATCTCATCCTCTCCCTTCTCCTCCTGCCCTCAATCTTTCCCAGCACTAGGGTCTTTTCCAATGAGTCAGCTCTTTGCATCAGTTGGCTAAAGTATTGGAGCTTTGGCTTCAGTATCAGTCCTTCCAATGAACATTCAAGGTTGATTTTCTTTAGGATTGACTGGTTTGATCTCCTTGCAGTCCAAGGAACTCTTAAGAGTCTTCTCCAGCACTGCAATTCAAAAACATCGCTTCTTCAGCACTCAATCTTCTTTATGGACCAACTCTCACATCCATACATGACTACTGGAAAAACCATAGCTTTGACTATGCAGAGTTTTGTTGGCAAAGTGATGTCTCTGTTTTTTAATATGCTGTTTAGGTTTGTCATAGCTTTCCTTCCAAGGAGCAAGCACTTTTTAATTTCATGGCTGCAGTCACCATGTGCAGTGATTTTGGAACCCAAGAAAGTAAAATCTGTCACTGCTTCACTTTTTCCCCTTTTATTTCCTATGAAGTGATGGGACCCATTGTCATGGTCTTAGTTTTTTTAATGTTGAATTTCAAGCCAGCCTTTTCACTCTCCTCTGTTACCCTCATCAAGAGGTTCTTTAGTTCCTGCTCACTTTCTGCCATTAGAATGGTATCATCTGCATATCTGAGGTTGTGGATATTTCTCCCAGAAATCTTGACTCCAGCTTGTGATTCATCCAGCCTAGCAATTTGCATGATGTACTCTGGATAAAAGTTAAATAATCAGGGTGACAATACACAGCCTTGTCGTACTCTTTTCTCAGTTTTGAACCAGTCAGTTGTTCCATTAAGGCTCTAACTCTTTTTTTTACATTAATTAATTAATTTTAATTGGAGGCTAATTACGTTACAATATTGTAGTGATTTGCCATACATTGACATGAATCAGCCACAGGTGTACATGTGTTCCCCATCCTGAACCCCTCTCCCACCTCCCTCCCCATCCCATCCTTCAGGGTCATCCCAGTGCACCGGCCCTGAGCACCCCGTTTCTTGACTAGCATACAGGTTTCTCAGAAGACAGGTAAGATGGTCTGGTACTCCCATCTCTTTAAGAATTTTCCACAGTTTGTTGTACTAATATAATATTTGGGCAAGTATTATAACTCCCAGTATTGTAGAGGGAGTACAATTATAACTTGCTGCTGCCCAGTACTTAACAAAACCTTGGTTTAGAGAATACTATTTGTCTGGGTCATATATAAGAGAAAATGTCTGGGTTACAGATCAGAGAAAAATTATTTTCACGTTATGTATAATGGTTTTTTTTGGGGGTACAGAGGGCCATACTGCAGGGCATGTGCATGTGGGATTCTAGCTCCCCCAACCAGGTATTGAACCTGTGCCCCCTTGCAGCTGAAGCACAGAGTCTCAACCATTGGACCGCCAAATGGATTCTAGAAACTTAAGTTATAAAACATAATCCTATAAATACATCATTACTAAACAAGTCCAAACAGCTTGCAGTAAGGGGTCTAGAGAGCAGTAATGTAGTTATATAGATACTTTAAGGATTTTAATAGTTTAGAAAATTTTTCCAAAATCTTTAAAATTTTCAATACATTCAAAATAGGTTGATTTTTAATACTGAAGTAATTCATATCCTAATTTACATGCACAAGTGAAAATAATTGCAAAAGATCTTAGTATTAATAATTTAGCTATATTTCATCTAGCAAAGATTCAAAGTCACAAACATTCAATGAAGACCTAAAATGAATA
Source organism: Bubalus kerabau (assembly GCF_029407905.1). Lineage (NCBI taxonomy): Eukaryota > Metazoa > Chordata > Mammalia > Artiodactyla > Bovidae > Bubalus > Bubalus kerabau. Next base: position 170,907,252 of record NC_073627.1, read on the forward strand.
TGGCAAAGTGTCATCTTACATTAGAAAGCAAGGATATGATAATTATTACACAATCAAATCTATTAAGAGTCTATAATTCAGGCCTAGAATAGAGAATCCTAAACCTATTTTTCTAGGTGATGGTAGTTGTTATAAGAAAATTTCTTTTAACGAACATAAAGAGAATTAAATATATAATCCATTATATTTTGTCAAGATGTATATAATGTTTAATGCAGAATAAAGAAGCTACATAATTTCTTACAAAGCGTATTTTTCAGAAAAGTAAACATTTTAATAAGAAGAAAAGAGGAAATAAAAAATTTTCACACCAACCCAATGCTGTGTCCAAGTTACAGGTTAAAAGGACATCTCTAATTGTTACCAAAAGGTGTAAGAGAGCAGCATACTTGAATGTCATTTCTCTTTCCTCATTTTTACCTAGGTAAGCAAAAACATATTTAAAACAGGATATCCATTAGAATTCTAGGCTATATATCAGAATGCTTAATAATAATAAATGCTATTTATTATTGTGTGCTTATTAGGTGCTAAGCTGTATATAATCTGTTTATTTCATTGAACTTATAACAATAACCCTATTAGACAAGTTCATTATGATTTTCATTTTATGGATGAGAAAACAGTCTTAACATATTTAAGTAGCTGCCCAAGGTCAATCTTTGAAAAAATGATGGAGCTGGTATTCCAACCCAGACAGCTAATCTTAGAGCTCAAACTCTTGTTGCTCCCAAAGAATGTTCACTTATTTCTACTCCTGGTGGGAAAATGGTCAGTGATTCCCAGTTGTGAAATAAGAAGAAAATTATTAAACTACTCATAATTTGCCAACTGGTTTAGATAAAGGTGGGGCTTCCCTGGTGGCTTAGAGGGTAAAGCGTCTGCCTGAAATGCAGGAGACCTGGGCTCGATCCCTGGGTCGGGAAGATCCCCTGGAGACGTAAATGGCAACCCACTCCAGTACTCTTGCCTGGAAAATCCCATGGACGGAGGAGCCTTGTAGGCTACAGTCCACAGGGTCACAAAGAGTCGGACACGACTGAGCGATGACACATTTAGATAAAGGTGGGGGATCATAACACAAAGCAACACCTTGACCTGGAGGTAGACACCTGAGAATATTAGTCTTAAGATATGATTCCAACAAGACAGGTACTCATAGGGACAGGTGAATTATCTAATGAATATGTTCCATGTAGTTCCAGACCTTATTGATTGGATAGATTGGATTTTGGATAGACTGCATGCAAAAGTGAGGCCAGGAAGACAGGATTCTAAGCACAAGTTAATCAGAGAAACTCTGCTTTTCTCTGTTTTATATAATGGGATGCCATGAAATATTCATTGAACAAAGAGTTCTGCTAAAAAGTTTGAAAACTACTGATCTAATCAATGCAGATCAAAGCAAATAAACAGTGATCACTGAGAATCAGGAAGAACTGAAGAACAGTTATGGGTAGTATATCCTAGATACCGGTTTCCCCCACTATCTGAAAACAGAGCATTCCTATGAAAACTTTCATAAGCTGAAATGGAGTAAAGAAGCAAATACCGTTTTTCATACAAATGAAAATCCCCTTTGATTTCTTTCAGTTAGTGAAAACATATACTTATGCAGGTCTTTGGTAAAATCAAAGTGGCATAGTGCAAACATGAAAATCAGGGAATACTTGTATTTTTTTACCTTTTTATCCTTGCTTAGCTGATCTTCCAGCATTGGATTGTGGGTGCCATATGCTGGACTATAGTTATGCCTCCATCTGTGACTAATTTCTGCATTTTCTAATAATCCATAAATTCATATTCTTTTAAATAGTGTGACTTTTATTTGCACTCACCTTGATGAATAGCATCACTTATTATTTTTTCTTGTTCTTTCAAGAGGAACCTTGTTTGGTCAAAAATGACAGTGGCAAATTTCCAGTTAGCAGCAGGAAGAGTACAGAGGCACACAAGTTTTTCTAAGATAGGAGAAGCTGCTGCTTCTAGGAGACAATATGCTTGGCACTGGCTATCTGCAAAAATGAAAACATTAAAGGTAGTGTTTTTGTAAGGATGGTATGTTCTTTTTGACAAACCAATTATTCATGGTACTTCATGGAAACCTGAACTCCATCCAAATTCCTATGAGTTAAAAATCATGAGATTGTATAACAGCTTATTTTAGGGTATTTATTCTAAATAAACTAGCAACAACAAAACAAAACACCTCTGTAGAGTAAGTATAATGTTATAGCTATCTTGTTATTTGAATTAATTTGGCAGGGAAGGTATGAGGAGCCATATAAAGAGAATCACATACTATTTTTTCTTTTCCCTCCACTATTAGCTTATAACCTTAAGCTGAACACATTTATAACAGTGACAAATTATTTTTAGTTTTCACTAAATCAGTATTTAAAGATGTGTATTATCATATAAAGGTCATAAATGAAATTTAACTAAAAGACGAAATGATACTAAAGAACTAGCATCTATTTCCTTATTGATTTTCACAATGAGCATGATGTTCTTAAGCAGGCTGTTCTTTGGGAGTCAGTGTAAAGAACAGTTTTCTTTACAGCAGAACAAATCATTTTAATCAGTATAGGAATCAATAAAACCACCCTGATGGTGGGTAAGAGAACAGAGAGAGCAACCATTAATGGTTTATTTTTCCACACTGGGCAGAAGAGTCAGAGTTTGAGGAGCTGCAGTTTGCTCCTCTCTGATGAATGCAGGAAATCAGCAAGTTAAATGAAAGAAGAAATAATACTTAGTGGACCAGAGTAGGGCAAGTTAGGGAGGGCAGAGGCAGTAAATAAGGCATTCTGAGTTTGGAAATAACTTGAAAGTAAGACTCAAATGAAGAAATATCTGAAACAAGTGAAGAAATTTACATGGAAAACAAGGTATATTCCAGACACCTAAATTTTAGAAACACATTACCATCTTGAAACATTTTAATATATGAGCTTTCAAATTTACTTAATTTGAAGGCATTTAAAAAAGCATAATATATACCTGATGCTGGAATTTCGATGACATTATCTGCTCTCCTTTCCTGATTTGTTTTCTCTAGGGTTTTATTATTACAAACAATAGGGCTTTCTTCTTGAAGAGTCAAAGAAACTTCTTCTTTGTTTTGAAGTTCTAATGAAAACATTAATTTGCATTGTTCAGGGCAACTTAATGTTGATTAAAATGCTTTCTTGTAATACAATCGTAACTGTTAAAGTTCTTTGAAATGTATCAGTATTAAACTGAACCACTATCCTGGTCAATGGACTTAACATGGTGCTGGGTAGGAAGCTGAATGGTAATAAAGGAAAGAACTTTGGCATCAAATCAGAGTTTCAATCCCAATTCTGATGGGGCCTCAGTTTTCTCATTGTAAAATATGGATTAATATATCTACTACGAATATTGTTATAAGGTGTTATAAACACCAAGGACAGTTCCTGACATCTAAGAGGCACATTCCATTCTACTTCATTTCTCTGTGACTGTCCACATACCCCTCCTCTGCTACTAATCCTCTCCTAGGCCCCCAAACCCTACCTGTCTCCATCCTTTCTTAATAAGATCACTTCTTTGTTGTTGTTCAGTTGCTCAGTTAACGTTCAACTCATTTCTTACTACTTACCTTTTAGCTCTCAGGCATTTTCTATAACAGGCCTTATGTAACTGCGCACTCTACTTCCAGGCCAGCAAAGTGCCCCTCCTTTTTGTTTCCTCAGCACTCAGCATACTCTCCTGGCACTGACAACATTGTACTGAAATTATCTGCAAGTCTGGTACACTCTATTATACTGGAAGCTTCTCAAGGTCAGTGACAGTATCATATTTTTCTCTAAAAAGTGATTTAGTGCCTGGCACACAATGTTCAGTAACTGTACTTTTCTTCTATGAGCTTTAAATACACAGTAGAAAAAAAAATAGAGTAAAATATCCTAAACTAGATTGTTATTATTTGCAAGTATAAATAATGTAAGTAGCTTGATTATTAATAATGATTAAATAATCATTATTAGAGTTTTTGAGGGGGCCTAATAAATTCTAATGTTCTTCCCTGCCCTGGTAAAATAAGAAATAAAAACACATACCAAAACATTATCTCTGTTATTAAAACTAAGTTGGAGAAAGAAGCTTGGTCTGAGAGTCAGGTGAGCTTGTTAAATAAACACCTGAATTCGGCAGAGTACCTTCCCTGCCCCAGATTATACTGGACGGGCCAGGGTTCTGTGCGGACCTGCTTGAAAAAGATGCATGACACAGAGAAGCAAACGAGAAGGCCTGCTACTCGTGGGGCAGCTCATTCCTGCAGGCTTATGCCAACTTACTCTTTTTCAAATTTACAGTACACAGAATTCATTCCAGGTCCTCTGGGGAGAACACATTAAAGGACAAAGAGGCCAGGAACATAAAACTAACTGAGGAAGCATCAAGAGTGCAGAAGCATTCCCACCTAACATGAATGTTCTTTTACGTGTTTAATTAATGGCTAACTTTTAAATAAGAAAACATTCTCTTTATCTTTTTCTCCTTTCTTATTGCTTCCTCTCTCTGTTGCCAACATCCCTTATTACAAGATATCATCGCAAGTATGACAACCAGAAAAGGATGTCAGTGCTAATTTTGGATTGAGTTCTTTTTTTTTCTCCCTCAAATATGAATAGAAACAGAAAACATTCATGAACCTGAAAACAACAAATCTTATAAAAATTCCTATTTATGTATTATATTCATAAGATAATTCTTTCTATTTTGCTCATTCTTTCAATGTATAGAAATTATGCTCTGAATTATGGTGCAAATTGGTTAGAAAGATCTGTTACATATAAAGTTGTCTCCTAGCAAGGGAGGTTATAGGTGGTCAAATTATTACATAAAAAGAAACTTTTGGGCGAATATATATCAACATAAAGGGTCATAAAATTCTGGGATTTTAAATACTTTCCTGTAATTTCATTGAATTTTTCATTGTGAAAATGCACTGACTGACAAAGTACTGTAAGTTTAAATAGATCTATAAAAGGCTTTCATATCATGCTGCACACAAGGAACAAGCATTCTTTTCTGCTTTTCTGTCTTGAATCCCAAGCAGTTCCCCAATCATGGGGAATCTTGGCCCAGTCCAGCATAGTCTGGGGCTCTCCACAATTCTGGTGTTTAGTTAGCAAGCTCACTGGACCCTCAAACTAATTTTTGGTATATATTTTACTTCTGCTTTATTCAGGGGCAAGACCTTGTGTACATTAATAGAACATAGGACAGTTATACCTATGTATACTCTAACTCTCATAAATAGTTTTGTACTTGTTTCACTTGGGTAACCTATGTCAAACACATTCTAGGGTATTAGAATTCTAGGATAATTTTTTTACCAGGAGTGAAATGATATGACACATACTACTCAGATATGTTTATAAGCAATTAATGTAAAACAGTTATAAGTCAAACAGAAACTCTTTGGTAAAGTTAAAAGGAGTAATAAGCAATCAAATGGATGAAAGATTCTTAAGTACATGTTAAAATATAAGTTAAAACATTGATGTAGAACTGTGAGCTAAAAGAGAAAAAAGAATGGCAGAAAGATCAGCAAAAGTTAGAAATACTATGAATCTGTATGACTAAGCTGTAGAAAGTGTTTTTATAAATAGTGGCTTTTCTTACAAGTTCAAATGTGCATTTAAATTTTTTGGAAAATACATATCTACATTTATACCTGTTTATCTCATATCCATCTCTTTATACAATGTGTCATGAGTCAATGATATTTTCTTTGAATAACATGTTTTACCTGAAGAACTTTATTTCTTTACTTTCTATAATAAATTATCTGTTTAGTCCTTGAAACTATCATACCTACACCAAATTATTACTAAGTTACCCACCATCTTTTCCATCATTGTCTGTGACTTCAGTCTTTGAGGTACAAGTCGGATACTTATTTCGCAGCATAATAAAGTCGCTCAAAAGGTCCAAATTATTCTCCCACTTTTTACCAGGTTTAAAAGATACTTTTTCAGTTTTTGAAGAGGAAGATGATTCAGTAGATGGTACTGTGCTGTCAAGTTCCAAGTGATCTTTATTTTCTTTATTTTGGATTATTCCATAACCTAGTTCTAGGTCATTCTTTGGTTTTTCTTCTTTTCTTGGTCTTTCAACAGAGACATATTCATCAGAAAGATGCAAATCTGATACTTCTTTAGTTGGAGATGGAGTCTTTTTTGGAGGTGATAAATGATCATTTGTAGATTGCTCATTAATAAGTATAAGAGGAGAGGAACAATCTTCATGTTCTAACTGTGCTGAAAATAGAAAATAAAAATATCCAATGATTTTCATGCCCAAATGGGTGTTCTACTAGGGTATTAAGATAACCTTTAGTTCTAGGTTTTTATTAATATAATGTGATCCTTAGGAGGACTTTGTTTACTGCTTTTAAAATCAATGTTTTCTCTGAATAAAATAATTTTTTAAAGGATAAAAATTCAGCACCTCTTTTCCTACTACTGGAGCTAAGGTTACTGGGCAAAGAAATAATTCCAGCCTGTTGCCAATAGGCTTACAGCTAGTCACAGCCCTAGAGGCAACAGTTATTCTAAGGTAAGAGTCAAAAACTTATGTACCAAGCAAGCCACAGACCAGAAGAAAATACTTGCAATACATACACTTAAAAAAAGACGATATCCAATATATATAAAGAACTCTTATAACTTAACATTTTAAAAGAACCCCAATTAAAAATTTGACAAGATACTTGATCAATACTTTATATTAAGGTATGCACATGCTATAATATGGACACATCTTGAAAACATGCTAAATGAAGTAAGTTAATCACAAAAGACCACATATTTCATGATTTCATTTCTACAGAACATCCAGAATAGACAAATCTATAAAGACACAGAATGTGAGTGACTGTTAACGGGTACAAGATTCCTTTTAGGGGATGAACCAGAATTTCATTTGCAGAGCCCCACTTCTGGCTTCCATAGTTGGGGTCATGCACCAGGAAGGCAAGCCCCCAGAATAGTTGACATTGAAGGCTTCTAGGGCTTTCTTTCAGGAGAGCTGTAGGAAATAGTCTCTACTCTCAAAAGAGGCACACAAAATCTCACTCACCCTGAGACCCAGGGCAGAGGCAATACTTTGAAAGGAGCCTGAGTCAGACCTACCAGGTGATCTTGGAGAGATTTCCAAGAAGGCAGGGGCAATTGGAGCTCACCCTCAGGACACAGATGTTGGCAGTAGCTGTCTTTTGGACACTTGTTCTGCCATGAGGATTCTAGTGCTGATAAGTGCCATTTTGAAATCCTCCCTCTAGCTTTTTAGCACTGGGTCAGGCCCCACCCACCAGCCTTTTGGGCATTAGTACTGAGATTCCTCAGGCCCAGGAGCTAGCTGTGTGGGGATACAGTACCACCTACCAGAAGGACCCCCAAGCCCCCAGCCACCCTGGGATGTGGTCCTGCCCACCAGAAAGCCAAGGAACCATACCTGCCCAGCAGTGGCTGGACAATAGCCCAGGATCTCTTCGGCCTCAACCTTTCCCACCAGCAGGCCAGTATCAGCTATGAGACCCCAGGGCCTGGCTCCATCTGACGGTGGGCACTAGCCCTGGATCATCTGAGCCCTACCACAGCCCATCAGTAGGCTAACATCAGCTCTGGGACACTTTGGGCTCCTCAACAGCCACCTGAGGGTATAAAACCCACCCACTATTTGGCTAATCCCAGCCTCAAAACCCTCCAGCTAGCCATGTCAAAAACCAGTTCCACTTACCAGCAGGCTGACACTAGATCCAGGACTCCCAGCTTTGCAACCAGCCATTCTGGGACCTGGCTCCACCCATGAGTAAGTCAACAGTAATCCTGGGGTCCCCAGCTCCACAGCCAGCTACTTTGTGACCCAGCCCCACCCACTGGTGGCCAGTGGCCTCCACACAAGAACAGGGTTTGGCAACCAACTAGACAAGGGGTCAGCCACACCTATCAGACCACTCACATTAGTCAATCTGCCACAACAGAAGTGTCTACACAGCCCACATAGGGCTGTGCATAGTGCATATGGCTCTAGTGGCCAGAAGGGAGTGCACTGCCGGGACATATACCACTGCTCCAAAAGACCACTTTTCCAAAACTAGGAAACATAACCTACCTACCCCACACATAGAAATAAAAACTGTGAATTAGGCAAAAGGAAGAGACAGGAGGATATATTCCCAATGAAGGGACAGGATAAAACCCCAGAAAGAACTAAATGAAGATAAGCAATCTACTCAATAAAGAGTTCAAGGTAATGATCATAAATATGCTCAAGGAATTTGGGGGAACATAGACATAAAGTTCCTAAATAAAATACTAGAAAAAGTTCCTGAATAAAATCTTTTAAAAAATCCACAGATATAAAATTCCTAAATAAAATATTTAAATTGTATCAAGTTTAAAAATGCCTAATGACTAAACCTTTTGGTATCAAAGGATAATTTCTATTGTTGAAAAGAGATTACTAAGCATTGCTACTGCTAAGTCACTTCAGTCGTGTCCGACTCTGTGCAACCCCATAGACGGCAGCCTACCAGGCTCCCCGTCCCTGGGATTCTCCAGGCAAGAACATTGGAGTGGGTTGCCATTTCCTTCTCCAATGCCTGAAAGTGAAAATTGAAAGGGAAATCGCTCAGTTGTGTCCAACTCTTAGCAACCCCATCCATGGACTGCAGCCTACCAGGCTCCTCCATCCATGGGATTTTCCAGGCAAGAGTACTGGAGTGGGGTGCCATTGCCTTCTCTAATTACTAGACATTACTGAACACTTAAAACTCAGCTGTCAGGTCAAAAAATAATGGTGCTGGTTTACACCTAGGCTGATGTAAACAGAAAATGAACTAGAAATGATCATTTGTAAAAGGAAATAAGGTCTCTTTAACTGAGAATGTCTAGAGATTTAAAGCTGAGACTACAGAATTTTAGAACAGAAAGAGACTTAAGGATTAGTTTGTCAAACTTCCTCATTTTTTCAAGGAAGAAAATGGGGCTTAGTGAAGGTCAAAGTTATAAATTCTGGCAGAGCCAAAGTTATATTAAATGCTGGAATTTAGTTGTATTTTCCCAATTACCTCCTGGAAAGCCAATATCTAACATTTTCTCATCCTGAAAATATTTACAGAAGTGATATTTACTATTATACTTACGTTCTAATTGAGGCACATTTGTAGGTAAAAATTTCTCCAATTTAGTATCATCAGAAGATAAATTATTATGACACAAATATGTACTTAGAGGTTCCAAAGTTTCTGTCAGATTTAGTCTTGCTTCTTTCCACCACTCTGCATTTACAGGATTAACCACAAGTTTTTCTTCTTCAACAGAAAATATCTTTTTCAAATCTGTAAGTGAATATTGATTGTTGGGCTCTTCAATTCTTGGCACTTAAAAGATCAAAACAAACCAAACAACAAATATAAGAAACAATCCACAGGGCAAAAAAAATGAAAAAAAAAATAGAGCCACACTAGAAATCTCTTATAAAGTAGATTTTTACAAATTAGAATAAAAATAAAACAAACGTATCTAATATTTCATTTTCAAGATGCTAATATTTGTAAAAGTCTAAAATATTATAGCAACACAAGTCACATAAAGGTTTATTTCAATCTATGGAAATATCATGAAGTTAAAATTATTCTACTATTTAGCAGGAAATAAAACTTTATTTTGTTTGACCATTTTAGTAATTACTAAATTAGTACATTCAATGATATTTTGAAGAATTAATGTAAGATTTATTAAATCAGAAATTTTCTCATTATAATGAGCCAAAATAAGAAGATATGTTTTATCAGATTTTACAATCATTATCATTTTAGATATTGTGGCACAGAGCTTTCCATTACTTTTTAGCTTAAGTAAGGAAAGAGTTGGAGAAGGAAATGGCAACCCACTCCAGTGTTCTTGCCTGGAGAATCCCATGGACAGAGCACCACATCCAACAACAACAATACATTTCTACTGATTGTACCTTTTCATCTATACTTTTTATTTAGCATTCAAAATCAATTTTTACCTCTGATCAAAAATGAGTTCAGAGAGCTTTGGCAGCTTTCTAATTGCCATAGCATATGGTATTTGTTAGCTGATTCTTCAGCAGTAAGCAAATTACTGAAAAAGAAGAATTAAAGTTTAATATTAGATAATATATATAATACAATATAACAATGGACCCAAGTCCATTCTAAATAGAATTTCTGGAGCTTCTACTGGCTGAGGATCAGAACTATAAAAAATTTCAGTCTCCTCTACCTTTTCAGGAAGTAAAAGATCCTGAAGTTTAGTTCCGGTCCTTCAGTTTTGTGGGTGAGTGAGTGATGTGTTTTTGGTATTTAGGAGAGAAGGAAGTATGTATGACAAGCAGTGTAAATCAGTAAATACAGCTCATTTGTAGGTATGAGGTCAAAAATTAGTACGTAGCAGGAACAATGGACTGGTTCAAAATTGGGAAAGGAGTACATCAAGGCTGTATATTGTCACCCTTCTTATTTAACTTATATGAAGAGTACATCATGCAAAATACCTGGATGAAGCACAGGCTGGATGAAGAATAAGCTGGAATCAAGACTGCCAGGGGAAATATCAATAACCTCAGATATGCAGATGACACCACCCTTATGGCAGAAAGTGAAGAGGAACTAAAGAGCTTCTTGTGAAGGTGAAAGCAGAGAGTTGAAAAGCTGGCTTAAAATTCAACATTCAAAAATGAAGATCATGGCATCCAGTCCTGCCGGGAGCTGGCATATTGCATATTGAGTGCATATTGCATATTGCATATTGAGTGCAGCACTTTCACAGCATAATCTTTCAGGATCTGGAATAGCTCAACTGGAAGTCTATCACTGCCAGGAGCCAGCGTGAGGAACTCCGCCCGTGGCAAAGGTCATGAGGAAGGAGGCTCGGCATACGCAAAGGCGGGATCGAGCCTCAGGAGTCCCCCTGGAAATTCTCAAGCATCTACCTCCCAAACCAGAGTCTGCCTACTTTCTGCTTTGTGCTTTCACCTACACCTCTGACTTTACGGGGGGCTGTCCCCCACTACCTCTCTCTGAAAAAAGAGTTAGCTTACAGCTCCAGTTAATAATTCCTGGGTGTGACAGTGTTTCAACCTACAAACTCCTTTGGAAGTCCTCTAGCCTGCCTGAATAGGTTTTTCCAGCCACATGTGATTGTTCAGAGCCTCCCAACTGTGAGAGGCAGGAGATGTTCTAAACTGTCTAAACACAGATTCCTTTGAGTAGTTAAAAGATTGATTAGAAATTGTATTGGTAAAGGGTTTTTCACTTGTTCAGCCAATGTTTGCTGCTAAGTCTCCATATCCCTTACCTACTGTGTCCTTGGCAGTGTATTGATTGATATAATAGGTATATAGAAATGTAAGTAGTAGCCTCAATGTTTGTAACCTTGGACCCTTGAGTTAATTCTTTTCTTGATTGAGCACACCTCACCTTTGCCCTATAGGAATGCAACTCTATCCAATGCTTTTTGAAGGCTGGCACCTGACTTTAGAATAATCACCTTTAGAGAAAAATAAGTTTCTTAAAATGTTAACAGGCCTCCGAGCCAGAAGATGATGCAAATCACCTAAACTTTTGCATATGATAAGTTTGCAGGAAGAAAGCCTGGCTTATTGCATGACTCTACCCCTTCTCCCATTATCCTCTATGCATAACTTAAGGTATAAAAACTACTTTGGAAAATAAAGTGTGGGCCTTGTTCACCGAAACTTGGTTTCCCCATGTCGCACTCTCTCTCAAATTCTGGCTGAGTCTCCATCTGGAGCGCGGAACCCGCCATGCTTACTAATTATGCCTGGGCTTCTAAGATCCGACTGGGGAGGCCTCAGTGTCTCCTCTCCTTCGGGAGAACTGAAGGACGCCTGCGGCCTACGTAAGTGGTGCAAACTTCTTGTCTTGAAGTTTTATTGGTCTCCCGCGTAAACCAAGCTACTCAGCCTCTTTTCTCCACTGAATTTCCTCACTGAGCTATCCTCATTCTATTACTCTTTATATCTTTGATGAATATTTAAATAAATAGGTCACCTATGCCATCTCTCCTTCAAATACCCTGGATCAGCCGGGGTTGGACCCCGGCACAGTCCCATCACTTGATGGCAAATAGATGGGGAAACAATGAAAACAGTGACAGACTTTATTTTCTTGGGCTCCAAAATCACTGTGGACAGTGACTGCAGCTATGAAATTAAAAGACACTTGCTTACTCCTTGCAAGAAGAGCTAGGACAAACCTAGACAGTGTATTAAATAGCAGAGCAAAAAGTAAAATTTAAAAAAGCAAAAAACTGCTGACAAAGGTCCATCTGGTCAAAGCTATAGTTTTTCCAGTAGTCATGTACAGATGTCAGAGTTGGACCATAAAGAAGGCTGAGCACTGAAGAATTGATGCTTTTGAACTGTGATGCTGGAGATGACTCTTGAGAGTCTCTTAGATTGCAAGGAGATCAAATTAGCCACCAGGGAAGCCCAAAGATCAGTCCTGAATATTCATTGCTAGGACTGATGATGAAGCTGAAGCTGAAGCTCCAATACTCTAGCCACCTGATGCAAAGAGCTGACTCATTGAAAAAGACCCTGATGCTGGGAAAGATTAAGTCAGGAGAAGAAGGGGATAACAGAGGACAAGATGGTTGGATGGCATCACCAACTCAATGGACATGAGTTTGAGCAAACTCTGGAAGACGACGAAGGACAGGGAAGCCTGGCATGCTACAGTCTAGAGATATTTTCTTTGGTCACATATAAAAATATATTCACAAGTCAGCAATCAGTTAGTGTAGAAATAAAAGGGTCACAAAGAGTCAGGCACAACTAAACGACTGAATAAGAACAACAGGGAAGAGACCATTAATTCACAAACCCTTTAATCTATGCCCCAAACCTCCCACACCCTTCCAAGTGAGAAGTGATTGTATTCTGTTTCTCTGTTCATATTGTGACCCCATGGACTGTAGCCCACTAGGCTCCTTTGTCCATGGGATTTCCCAGGCAAGAATACTGGAGCAGGTAGCCATTCCCTTCTCCAGGGGATCTTCATGACCCAGGGATTGAACCCAGGTCTCCTGTGTTGCAAGCAGATTCTTTACCATCTGAGCCACCAGGGAAACCCCATAGAACATACATGAAGATGCTAACTGTAAGCACTGCTGGTTCAATTGATAATTCTGGGTAGTAGCAGACAACTAGATCTTATGTCTAAATCACCCAGTTTACTCACATAACCCAAAAATCTTGCATGTGGTGGTAATATTTGAGAAGCTAGACAGTTCCTAAACCTTGCCAAGGTCTCTTTGACAACCTGATACCTCAGATTGTAGGTGATTATCTTAAACTAAAAGGAAGGATAAATATTTAGGCAAACCAAGTCCATCAGAAGATCATAATATAGACAAATGACCTCCTTCTTAATTGAACTTTCTGAAGATATGTCTGAATTTGATATTTTCTTTGGTCATATATAAAAATATATTCACAATTCAGCAATCAGTTAATGTAGAAAAAAGGCTTCACACCACAAAGATATTTTTTTAGCACCATAAAATCTAGCATAGAGTTTTACATGTAGTAGGAACTAAAAATATTTGTTAACTGGTTATATCATTCCCTGGTGGCTCAGACGGTAAAGTGTCTGTCTACAACATGGGAGACCCGGGTTCAATCCCTGGGTCAGGAAGATCTCCTGGAGAAGGAAACGGCAACTCACTCCAGTATTCTTGCTTGGAAAATCCCATGGATGGAGGAGCCTGGTAGGCTACAGTCCACGGGGTCATAAAGAGTCGGACACGACTAAGCGACTTCACTTTATATCTCTAGCCAAAATGTTGTGTTTTGAAACAAAAGTAATTAGGGCCATAAAAGCAAGTTAAAAGTACAATAATATTACATATTATTTTTCCTTTCTGTTTTTTAAAAATTATTTGTTCTTTTTGTTTTCCCTTTCACAGTTGATGTATAAGTTTATTTTTAATGCTTGGGGCTGGTGCACTGGGACGACCCAGGGGGATGGTATGGGGAGGGAGGAGGGTGGAGGGTTCAGGATGGGGAACACATGTATGCCTGTGGCGGATTCATGTCGATATATGGCAGAACCAATACAATATTGTAAAGTTTAAAAATAAAATAAAATTTAAAAAAATAAATAAATAGGGATTTTTAAGTTTTTATGTTCATGAACCAATGGAAATGATTTCCAGTGATGAGACAGTTTCTTAAAGTTGTTTCAAAAGGCCCTAAAACCTTTGGCTAATTGAAAAGTCTTTTTGTTCTAACTGGCAAATCATAAATACAGATAAGACTTAATTTCATAAATTCTCATTAGATGTTTGAATTATAACAATAAGTAGGTATAAAACATGTGTGATTAAAATGAGTTTACCGCAGTTTAAATAAATACTTTTAATATGAGAAATTCAATATTATATTAATTCCAGCTAGTCTTTGTTTCTAATTGAGAATCTGCCTTAACAGATGCAAACCAGTCAATCCTATAGGATATCAACCCTGAATATTCAATGGAAGGACTGATGCTTAAGCTCCAATACTTTGGCCACCTGATGTGAAGAGCTGACTCACTGAAAAAGACCCTGATTCTGGGAAAGATTGAGGGCAGGGGGACAGAGGATGAGATGGTTGGATGGCATTACTGACTCAATGGACATGAGTTTGAGCAAACTGTGGGAGATAGTGAAGGACAGGGAAGACTGGTAAGCTAAAGTTCATAGGGTTGCAAAAAATTGGACATGACTTAGAGTTAACAACAACAAGAAGGGTATATGGAGTAAGTAAAAGAGTAAAAGAACACACACAAAAAGAAATACAGGCCCTGCAAATAAAAGATAAAAAATCTTGCACCTTAACAAAGGGATTAAAATATTTAAACAAATTATAGGGAGTTTCCGTACTTGTCCCATGTTATTTTGTTAGAGCTTATATCTGATATGGACAGTTCTAGTTCATGGTAGAGTTCTGCTTAGCTCTAAAACAAATTTACTCCTCCTAAAGGAAATCCCTCTTTGCCAGAAGATGAAGATAATTGGTGCCCTCAGCATCAGCTTTCTTTATTTTATGCCGTGACACTCTCTGAGACCATTAGTAGAAGCCTGAGCAGCTAGTGATGAGATGCTCCAGTTGTTTCCAGTAATCCAATAGCATTCTCTTCTGGCAGATTAGCCAATCACAACTAAGAACTCAGAGTATGTACTATTATTACCCCAATATTATAGATACGGAAGCTGAGGCACAGGGCAATTAAGATCACAGAGCTAGTAAATGACAGAGCCAGACAATCTGGCTGTACTTCAGGGCTATTAACTACTTACTATGGGCTGAATTGTGTCTCTGCTCAAATTCATATGTTGAAGCCCTAACACTCAGTACCTTAGAATGACTATATTTGGAGGTAAGGCCTTTAAAGAGGTAATTAAGTTAAATGGGGCGATTAGGGTGGGTCCTAATCCAGTATAACTGGTGTCCTTTTAAGAAGAAGAGATCAGGACATAGACATGCATGGAGGAAAGACCACATGAAGACAGAGGGAGAAGACAGCTTTCTACAAGCCAAAGAGAGAGGCCTCAGGAAGAATCCAACCCTGCTGACATCCAGATCTCAGATTTCTAGCCTCTAGACTATGAAGAAATAAACTTCTATTGTTTAAGTCACTCAGTCTGTGGTATTTGTATACTACTACACTGTATTTCATGGTAATGAGTGCCAATAGAGGCAGTGTCATTGGTAAGCATCCACTGGCAATTTTCTAAGCAGATGGTTTAAGTTTAAAATTAAAATTTTTGAGTTGTTTATATTTGATGGTGATATATTCACATTCAAAATACTAAAAGTATAAAAGAGCCTAGCTCTATCACTTACTAGCTCCTATAAATTGCGTTTACCCAGTTCCTTTCTGGGCTCAACCAACATTACTTGATTTTCACATGTCCTTCTAGAGATATTCTGTGCATATAAAAACAGTTATGTACATATATGTTCATATATTCCCATCAGTTTCTTATTATAAACACCATTTAATCTCTTACATTTTTTTCACAGAAATATCTTGGAAACTGACTTTATATGAAGAGATTTAATTAAAGATTGCTTCTTTTGAATTGTAATCTGAGTCCTAGATATAATCTTTACTTACATTTTACAAACAGGAGAAGATGGAAATGTCTGAAGTTCTGCACATAATGAATTCACTGAAGAATGGTGGTTTGTTAGGTCTAGATGAGTTAATGGCATTTCTAACTCTTCTGGAATATATAAAAATTAATCAAAATTATGTTACATAAACATTGAAAAAATATGTATAATTCGTGACTTTTGTAAGCAACTATTATGTTCAATCATTCTGTTACAACAAAAATTTTCAATCGAAATAAATTTGGGTTATTTGAAATACAAAATAACAGTTTTAAATTTCCATCTATATAAAGGACTATACATATATCACATGGTGTCTCAACTATGATAATGGTGATTTTTAAAAAATACAATAATAACTGAACTTTATTAAATTTACCATTTCAGATAAATTCTAAGACTTTATGTGTAATAATGTTTTAAATTCTGACAACTAATACTGTCAGTACTTAGGACACAGTGCTATTTTTATCTCTGTACTAAATACTGGTGATGTTAAGCAAACAGTATTAATTGAGAGTAATTCTTTACCTTAAAAAGTCTGGAGACTAGGTGGGCTAGCACAAAATTATATTTTTATAGAGTGGGTTTGAAAAAATAATCATCATTTATGATACAGAGCCAATGTGTTTCTATCACTCTCACAAATAAAACAGCATACTTCCAAATAGATGATTAATTTGATCCAGATAAAAATGTAACTAAATAACAGTATTGTCAGCACAGTTCGAAAGCAACATAGTCTGGCATTACACTGGAATAAAAGATGACTCTGACCTTCCAAATTTGGTAGGATAGTAATATTAACAATAATGATAGGATTGCTTTGGGTATTAAAAAGTTAAATTTACAAAACTGTAATAACGGTCAGCAAGATTGTTAATATTGAGGTAAAATTTTATTCAGTTCAGTTCAGTTGCTCAGTCGTGTCCGACTCTTTGTGACCCCATGAATCACAACATGCCAGGCCTCCCTGTCCATCACCATCTCCCAGAGTTCACTCAAACTCACGTCCATCGGGTTGGTGATGCCATCCAGCCATCTCATCCTCTGTCGTCCCCTTCTCCTCCTGACCCCAATCCCTCCCAGCATCAGAGTCTTTTCCAATGAGTCAACTCTTCGCATGAGGTGGCCAAAGTACTGGAGTTTCAGCTTTAGCATCATTCCTTCCAGTTTTCTGTAATCTTGTTCATTCCTCAGTGAACTGTTCATTCCTCAGTTCATTCCTCAATGACTCCTCTGAGGAGACATTTAGTCACCATTAGAGCTAAGTAAGAAGGCAATGGCACCCTACTCCAGTACTCTTGCCTGGAAAATCCCATGGATGGAGGAGCCTGGAAGGCTGCAGTCCATGGAGTCGCGAAGAGTCGGACACGACTGAGCGACTTCACTTTCACTCTTCGCTTTCATGCATTGGAGAAGGAAATGGCAACCCACTCCAGTGTTCTTGCCTGGAGAATCCCAGGGACGGGGGAGCCTGGTGGGCTGCCGTCTATGGGGTCGCACAGAGTCGCACACGACTGAAGCGACTTAGCAGCAGCAGCAGCAGCAGAGCCAAATAAGAAGCTTCCCTAGTGGCTCAGTTGGTAAAGAATCTGCCTGCAATGCAGGAGACTGCCTGCAATACAGGATACCCGGGTTTGATCCCTGGATTGGGAAGTCTCCCTGAAGAAGGACGCGGCAACCCACACTCCAGTATTCTTGCCTCGAAAACCCCATGGACAGTGGAGCCTGGCAGGCTACAGTCCATAGGGTTGCCAAGAGCCAGACACAACTGAACGACTAAACTATCACCACCAGGGCGAAGTAAAGGCTGAGAGTGTAACACCACAGTCATTCAATAAAGTCACTTGTGCTTTCCATTAGCATTCATAGATTTGTATCCTTCTAAAAAGCCCATGGGCTACCTGTGGTTTTGAGCTTTGCTAGATGTTCAAGTTCTAGTATAAATTTGATCCATTTACTCAGGTTGCCTTTTTGTAACCTTGCTTGACTTACACGCTGAGCAGTAATCCCCTTGATTTAGTCTTGTCTGCAAGAATGCTTTCAAGTATGTTGATGGCAAGCATCCCTATTTTCAATGGATATAACAAATCCTCCTTCACTCT
The DNA here is from genome assembly GCF_029407905.1 of Bubalus kerabau. Lineage (NCBI taxonomy): Eukaryota > Metazoa > Chordata > Mammalia > Artiodactyla > Bovidae > Bubalus > Bubalus kerabau. Next base: position 170,925,551 of record NC_073627.1, read on the forward strand.
TTCCTAATATAATATATCTTTGATTATTTCAATTGGAATTTATAAGAGGAGCATTAAATATGTGGGCTCAAATTATATTGGAAGACTTCAACAATATTTACTATGTTTAACTAGGAAGAAACCATCTAAATTCCAGGTTATGACTCTCCCAGTCATCTGATCCATGAATCATAACCTTACTGTGAGTCTCTAAAGTCAGCATACAAGTTGTTAACATTTTGTCACTCTGTAAATAACTAAAAAAATTAATATAGCCATATGTGCTTTAGCTCTATTTGTATAATTACCTTGAAATAGATTAATTTGAGACATTTTAAGCATGTAAGTATACAAAGAGAAGACAATAAGAAAAGAGTTTTATCAATAATAATTTTGAGATTTTTGCTGTCTAAACTTACAGGAAACTTTTTAAAAATCTGAAGGTTCAGAAAAGGTTTAATGAACAAGAACTTTTGTAACAAACATTATTAAGAAGTTCTAACAAGTAATAGATTTTTGGGAGGCCTTTTGAAATTATATTTTAATTTTGACATAATTATAAATTCATGTGGAATTATAAAAATAATATACAGAGATTTCATGTAAAAGGGTAACATCTTGCAAAACTTTGTACAACATTACAATCAGTATACTAACACTGAATTTGGACATAGAACATTTCTATCACCATGATTCCAAATGTTGCCCTTTTATATTTGAACACACCCATTTAATTCTCACCTGTTTTGGAAAGGTTTTCATTTTCATCTGCAGAATTTATTATTTCTGGCATTAAGTTTAATGACTCCTTCAGTTCTGAGAGTGATGGAATATCAACTTCTTGTTTGTGGCTTATAGGTACTAACAATTCACATTCAAGCAAAGTTGATGACTAAAATAATATATAGGTAAGACAAGTTTTTAGTGAGGCTTTCCAAATAAATATTTCTGAGTTCACAAAAAGATACATTTGCTTAATTGGTGTAATTTAAAAACTAAATCCACACTCAAAAATTTTAATGCTCTGCAGACATTTTAAGTAAGTGTAGCAGGCAAAAAAAATATATTACAAGCAATTTTCTGTCTGAATAAAATCCTTCATGGCCACTGTTTACATTAGTGATGTACAATATCCCTAGATACAGAAATATTTTCTTTTGTGTTAATAACATTTCAAAATTCTAAGTTAAAGCAATCACTGCAGCAAATGAGAGTTGGTGAATGGAGTAAAAAGAGTAGGTGGGATGGAATGGATCTTTACTGCATTCCATAGAATTTATTTCTCTCTCATTCCGACAGAACTGGATTCTTCAACACGTGAGACTATATATGCATAGCTCTCAGAATTAACAGGGGAAGAAGGAGGAGACTGGAGAAAAGGAGCTAACAGGTGAATTAATATTTTTACCATGTGTGTTAAAGTTTTTGTTTGTAAAAAACAGAAACCTTTAAATGCCTTAAGACCAATGTATATATAACTTCTTAGTGTCCTATACCAGGTATATTGATTAAAATTATTGGGAGAGGTTTTAAAATTCCCTATACCTGGGATGCACACCAGACCAGTTAGATCAGAATATATCTGAGTAGGACCCAGGCTTCAGAATTTTATTAAAATTTATCAAGTAATTTCAATGCATAGTCAAGGTTTAGACTGCTATCTCTGAAGTATATTTGACTCTTTAATTGATACATGTTCAACCCATTATCGAGTTTTTTAACTTGACAACAGTAGATGGCCAATTGTATTACTACAACTTATAAAAGTATGATTTACTAACTTTAGTTTAAAAATTACTGAAAGCAAATACTACAGCTTCATTTAAACCTACTGTATCTTTCAGTTTCTCCTGACAAAAGTCCTCTTTATCCATGTAAAAATCTTCTTCCACCAAACATTTTACATCTCCTTGAAGAGAGAAACACTCCCTTAACAAAAAATAAAACATTAAATTAGTGTTTACTTTTTAGTAAGGTACATACCAAATGTAGTTAATCAAAATACATAGTGATTAAAATTAGACTTGAGGTAATAATAAAATACCATGATTGATAGCATCTAGACTTGTGAATATACAAAGAATATTTCCTCCTCTTAAAAATATTTACGACACTGGGCAATTAAGTACCTGAAAAATTTAGCTTCTGTGGGGATTTGTGCTTTGAAATCCGGCAAGGGATCCTTTACTAAAAATAGTTTTAGCCTACTCAACAGAGTGTGCAAAGTTGGTAGCTGACTTTTATAGGCTGTCAAATAATTTACAAAAATTATTTCTTCATCAATAGACAAATCTGAAAATAAACAAGAAATATAACAGAATAAGAACAAATGTAAAAGTTAAAGGATCTAGGTAATTACTGTAGTCAGCCATTGATACAGTTTGGGTTGACAAACACATTTTATTTATTTAGTTATTTAAAGAATGGTTGATGTACAATATTATGTAAGTTACAGGTATATAATACACTGATTCACAATTTTTAAAGGTTATACTCTACCTATAGTTTGGAGAAGGAAATGGCAACCCACTCCAGTATTCTTGCCTAGAGAATCCCGTAGACAGAGGAGCCTAGTGGGCTGCTGTCCATAGGGTCGCACATAGTCGGACATGACTAAAGCAACTTAGCATGCGTGCATGCATTGGAGGAAGAAATGGCAACCCACTCCAGTGTTCTTGCCTGGAGAATCCCAGGGACAGGGGAGCCTGGTGGGCTGCCGTCTATGGGGTCCCACAGAGTTGGACACGACTGAAGCGACTTAGCAGCAGCAGCAGCTATCTATAGTTATTATAAAATATTGGCTCTATTCCCCCCTGTTGTACAATGTATCATTGTAGCTTATTTTATACATAATAGTCAAACACATTTTAAAGTCTTTAGTTCTTCATTGTACTGTGCAAATAAATCATGTAGCATGGGACTGGTACAGACATAGAAGCTCAATAAAATTTAACATGGTTTAGTACAGGGCATGGCAACTCACTCCAGTATTCTTGCCTGGAGAATTCCATGGACAGAGAAACCTGGTGAGCCACAGTCCATGGGGTTGCAGAGTTGGACACAACTGAGTGACTAACACTTTCACACTTTCACACTCAGTACACTGAGTAGGGCTTCCCTGTAGCTCAAATGGTAAAGAATCTGCCTGCAATGCAAGAGACCCAGGTTCCATCCCTGGGTTGGAAAGATCCCTTGGAGAAGGAAATGGCTATACACTCCAGTATTCTTGTCTGGAGAATCCCCTGAACAGAGGAGCCTGGTGGGCTTCAGTCCATGATGTCACAAAGAGTCGGACATGACTGAGCAATCGATTAAACACAGTACAGTACACTGAGTAGTAACCAAATATCCTGAAAGAGTTGTAAAGGCTCATATTTTTTTACCCCAATAAAATTAATGTAATCAATGGAGGAAGCTATCTTGTGGTCTTATGCCTCAAACTAGTCAGTTAGCCTTAGCAAGACTGTAAAGAAATAAAAGCATTTGACTTTTGCTGATCCCAGTCTTTTCTTCTCTACATGATTTTATCTCGTAAGGTCTCCAATTCATCTCCAGAGACTCACACTAGGGAATGAAGATGGTCTAAAAAGCCTACAAATGAGACCAACTCTGATTCTAGCACTCTAAAGTCGTTCAAACACATTTGTTATAAAATTAACTACAATGAAAGCTATATAGCAAAGTATCTGCTAGAGAAGCGTGATATAGCTTACATGTTAGAAGACACGACTGCTTTGTGTCGTGTTTGAAACACAGGTTTGAAACAGGTTTCGTGTTTGAAACCTGAAACACAGGTTTCTACTCTCCTCACTCTATCATGTTTGGATCACTTTAGAATCTTAGCTAACAGTATCAGTGCTTTAGCAGTTTCTAGGCCCAGGGATGGAAGGGGGAGCAATGGTCTCTTGTTCTGGGCAGTGGCCTTTCAGTTAAGTAATTTTAAATGGCACGAGAGAAGGGTAGTATAAAGTGAGGTATCCCCTGACCAACTATTTGATACATCATTGGTACACATGTACTTAATAAATACATGGTGTAGAGTAGGCAGGCCAAGACCATGCCTTTGCCTGGTGCTAACTTAAAATACCAAAAGAGAAATTGTTATGTAAATTATCCTCCTAAGAGATTGTTTATCAGAACTTGTTAAGCTCCCGACAATCCTGTGGCTGAGAATGTCCCATGATACGCCAGAGAAAGTTGGTCAATCAGCACCGTGTCTAAGCAAGCTTTAGCTGAGATCATTAAAGAAGGTTCATTAGTACATCCATTCTGTAAATATTAATGAAGTCATATTAATAGTAAAGACTCAAAAATCATTCATTTATATCCCCATCTCCACTTTCCACTTTGAAACACTGACCCTCTAGCTGTCTTTCCTTCCTAAAGGCTCATCCTAGTGCTTGTGGGAGTACCATGGGGACACCCCATCAGTTTTGAGGTCTTTTTTTTCTAACCACTCTGTTTTGTTGAGCCACCTGAGGGCAGCATCACACCACAACCGATGTTCTTTTTACCTGAACAAAGGCTTTAACAGAGGTGCTACTTCCTTATATTCTTATGGCTATACGCATACCCTGGATTTCTTACCTTATTACACTAGTATATGTACCAATACGGATGTGAGGAGACTGTTTTCCTCTACTGTAGAGGAGTGTTAAGTTGTCATGAGGAAACAAAATTTTGGCTAGTTAGCTATGAAAAAAAAGCAAAAAAGAGATCTACTGACAGGAAAGAGGATGGGGTTATTCTTGGCAGAAAACCCAACACAATTAAATGAAAACAACTGAGTTCACTAAACTGATAAAAAAAAAACTATAAAATCAATGGTTTTCAAATACATATACATATATATATATATATGAACCTAGTCAAAAATTAATGGACAAATGTGTTTATTATGGCCACAAACATACAAATATTGAGAAATAAACACCAGAAGTGTCCAGAATGTCTACGGAAGATACCGTAAAACGTTACCAAGGATCATTACCAATAAACAAAAGCAAAAACAACAAAACTTGAAGAAAAGGCAAAATAAACCATTTTCCTGGCTAAAAAAGGTTAACTACGGTAAAAACTAAAAAGTTTCAATTTCTCAAGAAGTCTGTCTTGGAATTTGGAAAACTGATTACAAAGTAAATCTGGAAAATACAGATGTGAGAGTAGGGGGGAAAAGACTATTAATACATGTTATATTCATATATTAAATAGTTAAAACTATGATACTGACACAATAATAGGCAAGTCAGTAAAACATACTAGAATATCCAGAAACAAACTATAATGTGGATAAGGATTTGGCATATAATGTAAGTGACATTTCTAATCAATGGGGAAAGCAAAGAGGATTCCCCAAATAATATTGGGACCACTGCCAAAACATTTGGGATTTTTTAAAAATTTTACTTTTAATCATATACTAAAATCTTAAAGGAAACTTTAAGTAAAAATATAAATAAATATTTATTTACTCCAAGGAAGAATTTTCTAAGTATAAAAACAAGTATGATAGAAATCATAAAGGGAATGGTTGCTGCTGCTGCTGCTGCTGCAAAGTCGCTTCCGACTCTGTGGACCCCATAGACGGCAGCCCACCAGGCTCCGCCTTCCCTGGGATTCTCTAGGCAAGAACACTGGAGTGGGTTGCCATTTCCTTCTCCAATGCATGAAAGTGAAAAGTGAAAGTGAAGTCGCTCAGTCATGTCCGACCCTCAGCGACCCCATGGACTGCAGCCCACCAGGCTCCTCCGTCCATGGGATTTTCCAGGCAAGAGTACTGGAGTGGGGTGCCATCGAGGTTCAAGTTAAATACATTTGGGGTTATTGATACTATTGATATATAAATATAAAATACAAGAATAGAAAAAGAGACAAAAAGAATCATTTCACAAAATAAAAATATGCAAATGAACACTGAATACCAATAATTTTTAAAATGCAAGTAAAAATATAACTTTTTTGCCAGTCACATTGTATAAACATTTTACAACATCAGATTTAGAATATAATTTGGATTAAATATATCTTTAAGTATTACTTACTGTAAATTCATAAAAACGGAGTGAACTTCCTGACCTAACACTGCAACTATTTTATCTCCACGTTGAATTATGGTTTCACATAAATTAGATAAGATTGAAAATCTTCAGAATAAATGGGAAAATAAAATATAACTATCACTTAATAATCTAATAATTTAATGTTATAACAGATTGTCATGTCATCAGATCGCTACAGAGATGCTAATATCACTATAGCAATATGTTGTGAGCAACCTTTGATGAAACCTCTGAGGCTATTTTGAAGCCCAGCACACTTAAACTCCAAAAACAACTAAATTACAAAAAGGAGATTAATATGAAAGAAAATATTTTGCTAATGTGGCAAAACTTTCAATTTCAATTTTGTAGGTGGATATCCTTAGCAAAATGAAAAAATTTAAAAATCCAGTAAAGCAAAAAAAAAATCACTGAAATGAAAATTTATATATTAGTAAGAAATGTTTTATAACAATGAAAATAACAAATGTTTTACCTTGTGCTTGAAGTGATGGACGTTTTTCTAAGCAGCTGACAAAAGTAAAGAATTCATTGTATTCCTTATGGGTATATAAGCTGGCTTCCTCTACTTCAGTTTGGGAGTTTGGGTTTGAACTCGGAACAATTTCATCAAATTCACAGTTAAGCTGGGTCACCATTCCTGTAACTGTTTTTCTATGATATACGAAAATTACTGATTTTGTGTATGTCTTATTTTAAAACATCTTTATTAACGAATAATACATGTTCACTGTAGAAAGTTACCAAATTCCAACAGATATAGAGAAACATTACCCATAGATCCATCATTCAAGAGATGAATTTAAAAAGTACGTATTTTATCAATTATTTTTGAATATTTTTAAACAAAAGTGGATTCATATACATAGTATTTTGTAACCTGTTCTTTTCTACTAAGCAATGAAGCATGAGCACATTTACATATCAATCAATGTACATTCACTTCATTTTTTGAGTGGATGAACAAGATCCCGTTGTATAGTTAAACAATTTTTTCAACTAGTTCCCTGTTACTGGAAATTTAAATTTGTTATAATTGTTTGCTATTATGAGCAACAATGCAAGGAATATCTCTGTGTACTTATCTGTTTTCTCAAAATGCAATTTCTAAAAATGGAAATGATGAGGCTAAAGATATATAGATTTTTAGACTTGGCCACGCATTGCCAAAATGTCCTTGTGCTGGATAGTCAATGTCTGCTTTTCCATGTCATTATTCAACCTTTTATATCCTGTTCTACATCCTAGGAGACTGATCTCAATGAACCAACCAAACTCCCTTGCCTAGTCTTCTGGTTGGATTTAGCCAATGGAAGCACTGGCAGGAGATCAAAGGTGGGAAAATAAATAGGTTGAAATATTATTCTTCCCAAATCTTTCCCTTTGGGGCCACAGTTTGGAGAGATAGCTACATTCTTCAACCAACAGTTTCATCTTTAATCACACAGCATCTCTCTTGTAGCTACAGTTCTGACTTTGTTGGTTACTTCAGTCCCCTTTCTCCTTCAAGCTTAGGGTGGTAATAACTTCCAGGCATTGCGAGTCTTGGGAACTTTTTTTTGGTTCCCTTGACCCTACCTGTACCTTGCTTGTTTCCTGACTGACCCAGATATATCCATCATTGTTTATATCATCAGGATATTTGAACTTAAAAGAGACCTTTCTACTGAATTTTCCAATAAATAAATATACTATTGGCAATTCGGGTACATATTCTAATATATATTTTTATGATATCCTAAAATACTTAGCCTTAATACACAGACTGAAAGAACCAAAATCAATATAATTTCCATGTGGATCTTTAGAGACTTCTAAATTTAGTGCTTAGATAGCTACTTTAAAATAAATATGACTGACAGAGACAATAATTAATAGTAATCATTGGTACTGTAGTTTTTAAATTTTTTTAATATAATTTTATTTATTTATTTTTGGCTGTGCTGGGTGTTTGCTGCTGCACGGGCTTTTCTCTAGTTGCTGCCAGCAGGGGCTACTCTGTAGGTGTGCACGGGCTTCTCTTGTGGGGGCTTCTCTTGTTGCGGAGCACAGGCTCTAGGGCGTGCAAGCTTCAGTAGTTGTGGCATGTGGGCTCAATAGTTGTGGCACAGGGGCTTAGTTGCTCCCCAGCATGCAGGATCTTCCTGGATTAGGGATTGAACCCATGTCTTCTGCACTGGCAGGCAGATTCTTTACCACTGAGCCACCACAGAAGCCTGGTACTATAGTTTTGAGAAAACCCTGTCAATTCTCTTCCCCTTACCATAAGTGATCTTTAAAGACCAGTATTTCCATGTCTTCTTTCTCCCTCCTTGTCCAATATTATCTATTTTTTGTTCATTGGTACTCCTCCTCTGCCTAACTTGAAGATCCTGATGTTTCCTGGGCTTTCAGTCTGCACTGTCTTTGCTTTCTTTCTATATCATTCTTTTTTGGGTAAATTCATCCACTCCTGTTCACTAATTCCTTAACTGAAAAGAAATATTTATTGAGTGTCTACAATGTGCTAGAACCATTTTAGGCATTGAGTGTGGAGAGGTGAACAAACCAGTGTTCTTGCCCTCATAAAGTTTTACATGATAATGGGATGATAGACAAATAAATAGGTAAATGACATAATGTCAGGTGGTGAAAAACTCTTATGAGTGAAATAAAATGAGATATTAGGACATCAAGTAATAGCCAGAGGGATAACATAAGGTATGTTTTAGAGAGAGTAGTTAGTGAACGGCCTTCTGAGGAGCTACAGTTACCTGAATAATGGTAAAGAGCAAGCCATACAGAGGCTCAGAGCAGAGGACCAAGTGTCATAGTCAAAGAAAAGCAGAAAGGTCAGGTTGACTGGAACTGAGTAAGGTTAGATAGGTGGGCAAGGACAAGATCATGCTGGATCTTAGAGGACTTGATAAGAACACTGGATTTTATTCTATGTGAAATGGGATACCAATGATGAAATGCATAACCCACCAATAACTGAAACATTTCATGAACTGCTGTGTGTCTTAAAAAAACAAATCACAGGCAAACTCGTATAAGAAAAGGAGTAAATTCTTGTGACTTTAGTTTAGGTAAAGCCTTCTTAGATTTGACACCAAAAGTACAAATAACAAAAGAAAAATTAGATAAATTGAACTTCATCAAAATCCAAAATATTTTCTGCTTGAAAGGACACCATCAAGGGAGTGAAAAGGCAATCCACAGGAGAAAATATTAGCAAATCAAATATCTAATAAGAGATTTGGATCTGGAATACATAAGGAACTCTTAAACCTCAATAATAAAAAGGCATATAACATAATTTAAAAATGGCAAAGAACTTGAATAGTCATTTATCCAAGGAAGATATACTAACAGCCAATAATTAAAGGAAAAGAAGTTCAACATCATTAGCCATTGCCGGGAGCCGGCATATTGCATATTGAGTGCATATTGCATATTGAGTGCAGCACTTTCCACAGCATCATCTTTCAGGATCTGGAATAGCTCAACAGGAATTCTATCACTGTGGGGAGCCAGCGTGAGGAACTCCGCCCATGACAAAGGTCATGAGGAAGGAGGCTCGGCATACGCAAAGGCGGGATCGAGCCTCAGGAGTCCCCCTGGAAATTCTCGAGCATCTACCCCCAAACCAGAGTCTGCCTACTTCCTGCTTTGTGCTTTCACCTACACGTCTGACTTTACGGGGGTCTGTCCCCCACTACCTCTCTCTGAAAAAAGAGTTAGCTTACAGCTCCTGTTAATAATTCCTGGGCGTGACAGTGTTTCAACCTACAAACTCCTTTGGAAATCCTCTAGCCTGCTTGAATAGGTTTTTCCAGCCACATGTGATTGTTCAGAGCCTCCCAACTGTGAGAGGCAGGAGATGTTCTAAACTGTCTAAACACAGATTCTTTTGAGTAGTTAAAAGATTGATTAGAAATTGTATTGGTGAAGGGTTTTTCACTTATTGAGCCAACGTTTGCTGCTAAGTCTCCATACTCCTTACCTACTGTGTCCTTGGCAGTGTATTGATTGATATAATGGGTGTATAGAAATGTAAAATGCAGCTTTGTCCAATGCTTTTTTGGAGGCTGGTGCCTGACTTTGGAATAATCACCTTTAGAGAAAAATAAGTTTCTTAGAATGTTAACAGGCCTCCGGGCCAGAAGATGATGTAATTCACCTGAACTTTTGCATATGATAAGTTTGAAAGCCTGGCTTCGTTTAGAACCAGGAACTGCTGTCCTTCCATGACTCCACCCCTTCCCCCATTATCCTCTATGCATAACTTAAGGTATAAAAACTACTTTGGAAAATAAAGTGCGGGCCTTATTCACCGAAACTTGGTCTCCCCATGTCACTCTCTCTTTCAAACTCTGGCTGAGTCTCCATCTGTAGCGCAGAACCCGCCATGCTTGCTAATTATGCCTGGGCTTCTAAGATCAGACCGGGGAGGCCTCAGCGTCTCCTCTCCTTCGGGAGAACGGAAGGATGCCTGCGGCCTACATAAGTGGTGCAAACTTCTTGTCTTGAAGTTTTATTGGCCTCCCGCGTAAACCAAGCTACTCAGCCTCTTTTCTCCATTGAATTTTCCTACTGAGCTATCCTCATTCTATTACTCTTTATATCCTTAATTAACGTTTAATTAAGCAGTTGTTTCCTGACCCTCGCCTACGCCGTCTCTCCTTCGAATACCCTGGATCAGCTGGGGCTGGTCCCCCGCAAGCCATCAGGGAAATGAAAATCAAAACTACAGTGACATGCAATGAGCCATTCACTAGGATGGTTATAATTAAAAAGACAGATAACAAGTGTTGGCAGGATATAAATTGTAACCTTCATAAAGAAAGCTGAGTGCCAAAGAATTGATGCTTTTGAACTGTGGTGTTGGAGAAGACTCTTGAGAGTCCCTTGGACTGCAAGGAGATCCAACCAGTTCATCCTAAAGGAGATCAGTCCTGGGTGTTCATTGGAAGGACTGATGCTGAAGCTGAAACTCCAATACTTTGGCCACCTCATACGAAGAGTTGACTCATTGGAAAAGACCCTGATGCTGGGAAGGATTGGGGGCAGGAGGAGAAGGGGACGACAGAGGATGAGACGGCTGGATGGCGTCACCGACTCCATGGACATGAGTTTGAGTGAATTCCGGGAGCTGGTGATGGACAGGGAGGCCTGGCATGTTTTGATTCATGGGGTTGCAAAGAGTCAGACATGACTGAGCGACTGAACTGAACTGAGTGGGAATATAAAATGGTACATCTGCATGGAAAAGAAGTATTTACAAAGTTACCATCAGTTCCATAAGATCTGGCAATTTAACTACTGGAGAGATAAAATCCTATATCTGCATAAAAACTTGTCCACACCTGTTTATGGGGCTTCCCTGGTGACTCAGACAGTAAAGAATCTGCTTGCAAAGCTATGGTTTTTCCAGTAGTCATGTACGGATGAGAGTTGGACCATAAAGAAGGCTGAGCACCAAAGAAGTGATGCTTTTGAATTGTGGTGCTGGAGAAGATTCTTGAGAGCTTATTGGACAGGAAGGAGATTGTCAATCCTAAAGGAAATCAACTCTGAATATTCATTGAAAAGGCTGATGCTGAAGCTGAAGCTCCAATACTTTGGCCACCTAATGCAAAGAGCCGACTCATTGGAAAAGACCCTGATGCTGGGAAAGAGTGAGAGCAGGAGAAGGAAGCAACAGAGGATGAGATGATTGGATGGCATCACCGACTCAGTAGACATGAGTTTGAGCAAACTCTGGGAGATAGTGAAGGACAGGAAAGCCTGGCATGTTGCAGTTCACGGGGTTGCAGAGTTGGACATACTTACCAAAAAACAACAATTGTTTATAGCAGCATTACTCATAAGAGCCAAAAAGTGGAAACAAATGTCCATCGACTGATGAATGGATAAATAAAATGTGGTATATTCATACAATGGAATATTATTTGATCATAAAAAATGAAGTGCTGATACATGCTACAAAATAAAAAAGTGTTAGTCACTCAGTCATGTCTCTTTGAAACCCCATAGACTGTAGCCCTCCAGGCTCCTTTGTTCATGGAATTCTCCAATTAAGAATACTGAAGTGGATAGCCATTTCTTTCTCCAGGGGATCTTCCTGACCCAGGGATGAATCTTAAAAACATTATGCCAAGTAAAAGAGGCTGGTCACAAAGGATTACATATATATGTGTGATATTGTGATTTATAATAAGAGATATATGTTTGCTATTCATATCCATTTCTTGCACAAAGCTCCTAAGGTCATTGGACTTTCTTAAGTGCTAAAGTTGACTTTTGTTATGTTAATATGGTAACTTTTGGGAAGCACCTAAGGATGGTGATTGGTTGCCAGGAGAACCAACCATGTGATTAGAAGATTGCAACTTTCAGTTCCACTCCTCTGACCTCCAGGAAGGGGAGAGGGACTGGAAGTTGAATCAACTGCCAGTAACCAACCATGTAATCAATCCTGCCCATGTAATGAAGCCTTCGTAAAAACACAGAAGAACTGGGTTAAGAAAACGTCCTTGTTGGTGAACACATGGAGGTTCTGGGAAAGTAGGGTGATGGGAGAGAACACGGAAGTTACATGACCTTTCCCCATACCTTGCCCTATCTGTCTCTTCCGTCTGACTGTTTCTGAGTTATACCCTTTTATAGTAAACCAGTAATTCAGTAAGTAAAATATTCCTGTGAATTCTAAAAGTCTAGAATTCACAGTTGCTGGAGTCTATGAATCCAGCAAGTTGATTGAACACAAAGAGGGGGTTGTTGGAATCTCTGATCTATAGCTGGTCAGTCAGAAGCACAGGTGATAACCTTGCAAATGGCCTCTGAAGTGTAGGGTGCAGGGGCAGTTTCATAGGACTAAACTCTTAACCTATGGGATCTTAATTTCCATTAGGTAACAAAGCTCCTGAATTTAAAATTAAATTTCAATTTGGGAAAGCCTGCTAAACCTTCTGCTCAGTTTTGCTCTGAACCAAAAACTGCTCTAAAAAATAAAGTTCATTAAAAATTAAATTTTACTTCATGAGACAAACTTGAAACTAATGATGGCTAACACACACACAAGGATGGTGGAAGGTCATGGCTAGTAAGGTGGTTTCACAATTCATGAGGGACTGAGACTCCTTTTGTTCGACTCTGCCATTCCTAGACTTAGTCCCTGTCATGTATACTCCAAGGTGGTTGCTGCAGCCAACATCTGCATTCTAACATCAGGATGGAGAAAATGTGAAGGAGAAAAACACGCTGCTTCCTTTTAAGCCATTCTCCAGAAACTGCGTAAGTCCCTTTTGCTTATATGCTTTGGGAAGAGCTTAGTCATATGGCTATTTGGCTATAGGGAGGCAGAGAAATGTGAATTTTATCCTAGGTGGTGCCACAGATTCCATCTTCTTTGCCACGGGTTCTATCTTGAAGGTACTATAAAATGAATGGAGGGTCAGACATGATAGGGTGCCCATTCCTTCAGGGCCTCAAATTTCTCTCATACAGGATTCTTTTGTGTGTGCCAAAGTAGCCTGATCATTACTTATTGCACATTCTTGCCTCTGTATCTTCAGATGTACTGTTTCCTTTGAAATGCTTTCTTTCAAGTTAGTTTCTCCTTTGTCCAACACAAGCTCAATTCCCACTTCTTTATGAAGTTGATCTCTCCTGCTTATAAATGCACAGCTCTACCAATCTAACTCATAGGGAAAAGAGAGATTTTGGAGATTATCTTGTATCTTGTGACTCAAACGAGGTTCTTGGACCAGTAGCATCAGCACACTTAGGAGCGTATTAGACATGTAGAATCTCAGGCCCCAACACAGACTGACTGAATCAGAATCTTCATTTTTAACAGGATCCTCAGGTGATTCATATGTAAATTAAAGTTTGAGAAGCACTGACCCCTTCATCTTTATACTGAATCAGAAAGTGAGGGTCAGGGACTTCCCTGGTAGCCTAGCAGTTAAGAATCCACCTGCCAGTGCAGGGGACTTAGGTTCCATCCCTGGTCCATGAAGATTCCACGTGCCACAGAGCAACTAAGCCTATGTGCCACACTACTGAGCCAAGGCTCTAGAACCTGTGGTTTGCAAGAAGAAAAGTCACGGTAAGGAGAAGCCCACGAATCTCAACAAAGAGTAGCCCCTGCTCTCAGTAACTAGAGAATGCTTACTGGTAACAAAGACCCAGTACAGCCAAAAATAAACAAAAAGTGAGGGTCAGAGAGAGAAAATGTGACTAGTTAGTACTTAACTTTTCAAATGAAGAGTTACAATCCACATCTTTTAGTTTGTACTGCAAAGCTCTTTCCACTACACCTTTTTGCGTCCTCCCTGCTCTAGAGTTTAGTCCTGTGATAGATACTTTGCATTGACCTTATACCTTGTGATAGAACTTTTGAGGGTCATTTTATATTATCATTTAGTTCTTAACATTGTCAATTTTTTCTGTTCATGTATTATCTTCCTAATCTGATTTTAAATTCCTAGATGACAGAAATAGTACATTGGGCTTCTCTTAGTGCCTAGACACATTTAAGTTGGTCATTTGTTTCTTTCAAATGTAACTAAGGAAAACAAATTACTAAAACTTGAAAATCTGAAAACTAAGTAAATCCTTTGGGTCTGATGAGAACTCTTTGCATGAAGTGATGCAACAGAGTAAATTATTTACATTTGCACTAAAATCTCTATTTTGTGTCTACCTGAACAACATAGAATGGGTTAGATGTTCTTCCTCATATTATGCTCTGCATACCTATCTCTGTCATTGTACCTCCCACATTCTATTGTATTATTTATTTATAAATTTCTTATTCTCTATTTTCTTACGTTCTTTGAGAGTAGAGACTGTATCTAATTTTTTTTATCCTGTATCCAGCACACAACATGGTATCTGATAAATATTTGACGAATGACTAGACTACTAATAAATAACGTTTTGACAAAGTATGTTAGAAAATAGCCTTAAGTCTGCATTTATACTACAAGGATAAAAAGACTGATTTTAATATAAAGGATTTTCTATAGATACTTTCTACCAAAATTTCACTTACTGTTAAAAGCATAATAGCAAGTTGGTTTTATTTCTGTCTCTTGCAAAACAAATGCACAGAAAACTGTTAATATGTGATAAATGAGGGAAAGGTTAAAAAAAGAGGTTGTAAATAACTTTGATTAAACTCTTCTTTAATGGTTCAGTGGTTCAGACTAGGACTTTTTTTTTGGATAAAAGAAGAAAACTTGTGAGGATACAAATGAAAGGATCTTTTCTCTTAGATAACCGAGGAACTTACTATTCATCTTCTAGATGTAAAGGGGAAATTTAGGGTTAAGGACACATACTTCTCAAGGAAATCATCCACAGTGAGACTTGCTTTCCATTGATCCAAGACTGAGATATCTGTCTCTCCCCAAATTGAAACAGCTGAAACTAGAAAGGAGAATGGTAAACATTAGCTTCTGGAATTTTCTTTTATACAACACAGGGAAGCCAAACATTCACCTTTTACATTATGGTATTATCTTTATTTGTTCACAAATGTAATTTTTTCAAAGTTATCAGTTCAGCTGCTCTGTCATGTCTGACTTTATGTGGCCCCATGGACTGCAGCACACCAGGCCTCCCTGTCCATCATCAACTCCCAGAGCTTGCTCAAACTCAAGTCCATCGAGCTGGTGATGCCATCCAACCAT
Source organism: Bubalus kerabau (assembly GCF_029407905.1). Taxonomy (NCBI): domain Eukaryota; kingdom Metazoa; phylum Chordata; class Mammalia; order Artiodactyla; family Bovidae; genus Bubalus; species Bubalus kerabau. The sequence goes on from NC_073627.1 coordinate 170,941,272, forward strand.
CTCATCCTCTGTCATCCCCTTCTCCTCTTGCCTTCAATCTTTCCCAGCATCAGGGTCTTTTCAAATGAGCCAGTTCTTTGCATCAGGTGGCCAAAGTATTAGAGCTTCAGCTTCAGCATCAGTCCTTCCAATGAATATTCAGGACTGATTTTCTTTAGGATTGACTGGTTGGATCTCCTTGCAGTCCAAGGGACTCTCAAGAGTCTTCTCCATCACCACAGTTCAAAAGCATCAATTCTTTGGCACTCAGCTTTCTTTATGGTCCAACTCTCATATCCATACATGACCATGGAAAAACCATAGCTTTGGCTTGATGGACCATTGTCAGCAAAGCAATGTCTCTGTGGTTTAATACGCTGTCTAGGTTTGTCTTAGCTTTCTTCCAAGGAGCAAGCATCTTTTGATTTCATGGCTGTAGTCACCATCTGCAGTGATTTTGGAGCCCAAGAAAGTAAAGTCTGTCACTATTTCCATTGTTTCCCCATCTATTTGCCATGAAATGATGGGACCAGATACCATGATCTTCCTTTTTTGAATGTTGAGTTTTAAGCCAGCTTTTTCACTCTCCTCTTTCACTTTCATCAAGAAGCTCTTTAATTCTTCTTCGCTTTCTGCCATAAAGATGGTGTCATCTGCATATCTGAGGTTATTGATATTTCTCCCAGCAATCTTGATTCCAGCTTGTGCTTCTTCCAGCCCAGCATTTCACATAATGTACTTTGCATATAAGTTAAATAAACAGGATGACAATATACAGCCTTGACATACTCATTTTCCAATATGGAACCAGTCTGTTGTTGCATGTCCAGTTCTAATTGTTGCTTCTTCACCTGCATACAGATTTCTCAGAAGGCTGGTAAAGTGGTCTGTTATTTCCTTCTCTTTAAGAATTTTCCACAGTTTGTTGTGATCCACAGAGTCAAAGGCTTTGGCATAGTCAATAAAGCAGAAGTAGATGTTTTTCTGGAACTCTCTTGCTTTTGCAATGATCCAACGAATGTTTGCAATTTGATCCCTGGTTCCTCTGCCCTTTCTACATCCAGCTTGAACATCTGGAAGTTCATGGTTCACGTATTGCTAAAGCCTGGCTTGGAGAATTTTGAACAATTACTTTGCTAGAGTGTGAGATGAGTGCAATTGTGTGGTAGTTGGAACATTCTTTGGCATTTCCTTTCTTTGGGATTGGAATAAAAACTGACATTTTCCAGTCCTGTGGCCACTGCTGAGTTTTCCAAATTTGCTGGCACATTGAGGGCAGCACTTTCACAGCATCATCATTTAGGTTTGAAATAGCTCAACTGGAATTCCATCACCTCCACTAGCTTTGCTTGTAGTGATGCTTCCTAAGGCCCACTTGACTTTTCACTCCAGGATGTCTGGCTGTAGGTAGATGATCACAGCATCATGATTATCTGGGTTGGTAAGATATTTGTGTATAGTTCTTCTGTGTATTCTTGTCATCTCTTCTTAATAGCTGTATATAGTCAGCAAAAACAAGACAGGGAACTGACTATGGCTCAGATCATGAACTCCCTATTGCAAAATTCAGACTTGAATTGAAGAAAGTAGGGAAAACCACTAGACCATTCAGGTATGACCTAAATCAAACCCCTTACAATTATACAGTGGAAGTGACAAATAGATTCAAGGGATTAGATTCGATAGACAGAGTCAAAGTGCCGGAAGACCTATGGACGGAGGTTTGTGACATTGTACGGAAGGCAGTGATCAAGACCATTCCCAAGAAAAAGAAATGCAAAAAGGCAAAATGATTGTCTTGAGGAGGCCTTACAAAGAGCTGAGAAAAGAACAGAAGCTAAAGACAAAGAAGAAAAGGAAAGATACACCCATCTGAATGCAGAGTTCCAAAGAATAGCAAGGAGAGATAAGAAAGTCTTCTTCAGTGATCAATGCAAAGAAATAGAGGAAAACAACAGAATGGGAAAGACTAGAGATCAATTCAAAGTTATACCAGATTCCAAATACTTAAATAATCATTCAGATTTTTACAGCCCCCACCAAAAAAAAAAAAAAAAAAAAAAAAAACAACCAAACAACCCTGTCAATCATGGAACAATATTACCTGAACATAATATCTTCATTTTTATAGTCTTTCTTTTGCTTATACAGCACTACCATCCCAGACAATCCTGTTCCACAGCTCATGTGACTCCTCATAAAACCAGCTCACTTTGATACACTCCCCTTGAAGGGCCATAATATTGTCAGTAGCACACACTTCAGTACTTAATCATATACAGTCATATTTTAAATTTTTATGTTTATTATAGCTTGTCTCCCAAAATAGACCCTCAGTTCCTTAAGGAGAGGGACCATGTCAGATGCTTGTGTCAGCAAAAGCAACTCAGTGAAGAGGCAAAGGACTTGTATTCTACCTAAGTGTTGGTTCTTACTAGTTTTGTTACCTTGAACAAATCACTGAACATTTGAGTCTGTGCTTCATGGAAAAATGTAAAAGTTTAGTGGTTAAGAATACAGGTCTGAAAAAAAAAAAAAAAGAAGAATACAGGTCTGGAATCACCCTAACTAGATTTTAATACATACACTGCTACTTACTAACTGTATGATCTTGTGTAAATCTCTTAACCTCTTTCTAACTCAGTTTCTTTATCTGCAAATTAGGAATAATAATGACATTTTCATAGTGTTGTAAAGATTAAATGTGCTAAGACATGTAAATTGCTTAGAATGGTGCCTGATATGGTATAACTGCCCAATAAATCTTGGCTGTTATTATGATTTTTAAAAAGAAGAAAAGGAAAAGAAATAAGAGAAATAATTAATTCATTTTCCCTTCTGTACTTTAAGAGAAGCAGTTTGATGAAAACTACTACTCTTGATGGGGCTTTCCAGGTGGTGCTAGTGGTAAAAATCTGCCCGTCGTTGCAGGAGACATAAGAGATGCGAGTTCGATCCCTGGGTCAGGAAGATCCCTTGGAGAGGGCATGGCAACCCACTCCAGTATTCTTGCCTGGAAAATTCCATGGACAGAAGAGCCTGGCAGGCTACAGTATATAGGATTGCAAAGAGTCAGACACGACTGAAGCGACTTAGCACGCACCCAAGCACGCCCTACTGGTGATCTTGTTTCCAACCTGATCGAGACCTTCAGTCCACTGACCCTATCATTTTTACAATATTCATCCTCCCTCATATCCTCATTTCCTTTCTTGTACAGTTTAGTTTCCACAGCCTCATAATCACTCTCTTACAAAGAGTCAAGTCCCTTGCCTCTCTTTCCCTTATACCAACTTAGAAAACCCCTAGTCTTCACTTTGTATAGGCACACTAAAAGTGAAAATGTTAGTCGTTCTGTCGTGTCTGGCTCTTTGTGACCCCATGGAGGGTAGCCCGCCAGGCTGTCCATTAAATTCTCCAGGCAAGAATACTGGAGTGGGTGGCCAGTCCCTTCTCCAGGGGATCTTCCCAACACAGGGATTCAACCTGGGTCTCCTGCATTGCAGGAGGATTCTTTACCATCTGCTCCACCAGGAACTCATATGCGTAGATGTACACTAGAACAATTAAAGATTATTTGGAAAAAAAATTCACCCAGCCATTCTGAATGAGCTCACTTCAAATTATGACCATAAATTTTAAATGGGCATCCAACTTTGACAGATGATAATAGTAATTCATCTTAATATCCTTTTAATAAAAAGGATTTTCTCATTCTTCAAGACATTTGACACCTCCCTTCAAATTTTTGATACTCATCCCCCTACCCGCTCTCTGTCAGAAAATTAATATAAATAGAGAAGAAAAACCCTCATCTTCCACTACCAATTCTAACATCTAACTGGCATCAGTTCAGTTCAGTTCAGTCGCTCAGTCGTGTCCGACTCTTTGCAACTCCATGAATCACAGCACGCCAGGCCTCCCTGTCTGTCACCAACTCCCGGAGTTCACCCAGACTCACGTCCATCAAGTCAGTGATGCCATCCAGCCATCTCATCCTCTGTCATCCCCTTCTCCTCCTGCCCCCAATCCCTCCCAGCATCAGAGTCTTTTCCAATGAGTCAACTCTTCACATGAGGTGGCCAAAGTACTGGAGTTTCAGCTTTAGCATCATTCCTTCCAAAGAAATCCCAGGGCTGATCTCCTTCAGAATGGACTGGTTGGATCTCCTTGCAGTCCAAGGGACTCTCAAGAGTCTTCTCCAACACCACAGTTCAAAAGCATCAATTCTTCGGCGCTCAGCCTTCTTCACAGTCCAACTCTCACATCCATACATGACCACAGGGAAAACCATAGCCTTGACTAGATGAACCTTTGTTGGCAAAGTAATGTCTCTGCTTTTGAATATGCTAACTGGCATAAGTACCTACAAACTTTGCCTTCCTCTCTATCACAGTAGAGGAACCATCCTGGCTTCTAACACCAACTCCTCCAATTGTGCTCTTGGTTCTACTCTCTTTTACTGAGTTATCTTTTTTCTTTCCTGCATCATCATTTTCTCTCTTTTTACCAAGATTATTTCCTTTGGCAAACAAACATTTCATAGTCTCTTTCCTTATCATTCATATATATATTTTTAATGTCACATCTTAAAAAAAAATTCTCTTTAACTCATTTCTCCCTTCAGCTAGTGCACCTCCATTCTTCTATGTACTGTCATAGCAAAAATCTTCAAAAGAGCTCACTATGTCCACCATCTCACATCCCACTGGGCATTCTCTTCTCAAAATACTCCGATCAGGTTTTCATACATAATATTCCAGGGAAACCACTTCTATCAAGGTTATCGATCTACATTTAATTAAGCTAATGGTCAATTCTATTCTCATCTTACTTGACACTTTCCAAAGCAAAAGATGATACTTAGTACATATTCATTTAAAAAATAGTTTTATAGTCAGTGTATCATTACAACTTAGAGTAGCCTTCATACAGTTGGGAAAGATCCTACTGTAATACAAATAGTAGAATGTCAGAATATTTTAAGACTTCATCATTTACATATCTTTTGTTTTATTAATATCTAGTATAAGCTTTCCAATTCCTTACTCTGTCACCTAAACTCTTTGTCACGTAAAAATATTAACTTTGTCACCTAAATACTTTGTCACATAAAAATATTAATTTATAAATTTCTTGGAAGTCTGATATGAATATATTTTTATATAATGAGAAAACAGTGAATTTTCTTAATAATTTATTATGCTAAACTCTGAAATACTTTTAAAAATAAATTAAAAAAAATACAAATAAAATATACCTCTTGTCCATGGCCTCCTAAACTTATTATCAATAACACTTGCAGGATAATTGTCATCTTGATATAAACATGAAGGGATCCGAAGCAATAAAGTATCTCTCCACAACTTCTTTCTAACTACACTCTGTATAAGAAAGATTATGAAATCTTTTAGTATATATTGAATTTAAAATATTTATCTGTCATATTCCAGAATATTAAAATTCTCTATTGTTTCAAATTTATATTATTTTCATTTAAAGGTAATACATGTTCACTATAAAATATCTAACACATAACCACATAACTGAGAAAGTCATGGTCCCTGCTGCTGCTGCTGCTAGGTCACTTCAGTCGTGTCCAACTCTGTGCGACCCCATAGACGGCAGCCCACCAGGCTCCCCCGTCCCTGGGATTCTCCAGGCAAGAACACTGGAGTGGGTTGCCATTTCCTTCTCCAATGCATGAAAGTGAAAAGTGAAAGTGAAGTCGCTCAGTTGTGTCCAACTCTTAGCGACCCCATGGACTGCAGCCTACCAGGCTCCTCTGTCCATGGGATTTTCCAGGCAAGAGTACTGGAGTGGAGTGCCATTGCCTTCTCCGCATGGTCCCTAGTGATATCAATAAGTCTGGTATATTTTCCTACATACTTCATTTTCTAGATTAGGCTAAATTGTCTATGTGTGTTTGATTAAAAAAAATGGGATCATATCATTTATACACCATTTAGCAAAGTGCTGTTTTTCACTTTTAATATAATATGGCTATCTTAACTTTTGTTTTCTACATCTTTGCACTGTTTCACTTGTGACATCCAGCAAACATGTTACTAAATTTTAAAAAATCTAATAATTAAAATTTAAAAGGATGTTAAATCAGTTAAGTAAGCATGTAAATAAAAATTCTCTGTGCTTGGTTCTGCCTTTACTTTCCAGCTTTATTTCCCATTACTCTTTAATACTAACTGTAGTCTTTAAATAGAGCAATCACTACCCTCTTAACATTTAGTGGTCACTTCCTCATCAACAAGATGCCTCTGAAAAGTGCCCTGCTACTCTTCTCTAGCTGTCAAAATTCTATTCACCTTTCAAGGCTCATCTTAAGCAAATTTCCTCAGTGACTCCCAACCTGTCACAGAATTCATTATCTATGTATTTGGACAAATGATAGTTTCTTTCATTATTTCCCAAGAGTTTTATGTTTGCTGAAGGCTTAATAACATATTAAATAAGAGGCCCTCATTATCTAAGAATAAATAGTATAAAGAAAAGATGAGTTAAGTAATTCATAAAAAATGAGGACAAAAGTTTCATAGTCAAAAGTCAAAGGTTCATAGTCAAATGGAACATTACCTAAAAAACAAAATAAAGTCATAAAAATTAAAATTTATTTTAATTAAATTTTGTTTGTATTTAGCTTATAACTACTTTGTGATAATTTCCCTCAAAACTGCATTATATGATAATATGCATGATACTAGTCATTACTTCACCTGTGATCATAAAGAAGGTATTTCTAGAAAATATTTGAGGATTTAATCAAAATTCCCCAAGGCATCTCTGACTCCTTTGATATTCAAACCTTTCTCCTTGTCTTACCTGTTATCTGATCTAATTTTGTAAGATTTTCATCTGATAATAGCTTTACCTGTTATTTGAGTGATTCTTCAACACTGTTTTCATGAACTTTACAAAGCCCTGTATCTTTTGCAAGATTTGCCATTGATTAGTATATTTGTACTGTATCATGGGGGTGTGGTACACCAGTGGGAAACTAAGATATCATGGACAAGGATAAAAGTCTGAGGAAGTTTGAGTATAGACTAATTTTTAAAGTGGATAATACATTCAAAAATATATCTGTGTAACAATGACCTCTGATTCCCTACCACATATGTGGTACATATGCCTCCCTTGCAATGATACATTTGCCTCCCTGTTATGATGGAATAATAAGATGGTAAGAACTATGAACTGGTGTGTGACAATTATTCTAATTAGTTTCTTAACAATGTACCTGGTTTGAATTTTAGCTTTGTACAAGGTATTTAACTTCTCTAGACATCATTTTTCTAACTTGTAAAACTGTAAAACCTGTGTAATAATAGTATCTTCCTCATGGAGTAGTTATGATCATCAAAATGACATAATCCATCAAAAGAGTAAGTGATTAAATGATATAATTAATCAAAATAGTAAGGGACTAATAAATACTGTTACGGTCATTTCATCATAGAGATAACTGGAATTGTTTTTTCCCCATTCCTGCTGAGAAAAATCACTCAAGGTCATCCATAAAAGCAGCCCAAACTTGCTAACAGTTTCCACTTTTTTCCCATTGACAGCCTCAATTTCACATTAAATTGGCAACAATTTCCTCCCCAAATAGTATTTTTAAGGTATATTAAAACTGGAAAGTAGTTTTTAGTGCATTTCAGAGTAGGACTAAGGATTACTCTAAGGGCTACTAAAAAGTAATCATAATATATAGTGCATGTAGATAACACTTTCATATCATAATTCTTAGTAATCAGGTCATGATCTAATAATACTCTACCTCATTCAAATAATCTATTGCACAATATTTGAATGCTGGAAACATATCTTCTTTCTTTGGAAGCAGTACAAATTTCACATCTGGAAATATAAAAATTAAAAATAAATATTTGGTAGAATAGCAAAGCTAGGAGCAGAAAACCATTCTTAGTCACAAAACATTGGCTCATTCATTTTTTAAAAAGGCTTTGAATGATAAAAATTTATGAAAATAACATTACTATGATTTAAATCTAATATGAAAATAATATATACATTGGTATAAAATTATTCATATATTTTCATATTATTTTATCCATACAATCCTAGTTGGTGAATTGCAATATATTTAATATCATCATTTTGTTGCAAAAGAGGCTGAGGTTCACAAGACTAATAGAGTGGTTTTCTCATGATAATCATATTTCTTAAGTGAACCAAGGGCAAAACTGTGCTGAAGCAGTGGAGTAGAATTTGGAAAATTCCACTCTCTAGGAAAATATAAAGTGAAATCATTCAGTTGTGTCCAACTCTTTGTGACCCCATGGACTGTAGCCTACCAGGCTCTCATCTCATCCATGGGATTTTCCAGGCAAGAATACTGGAGTGGGTTGCCATTTCCTTTTCCAGGGGATCTTCCTGACCCAGGGATCAACCCCAGGTCTCCCGCATTGTAGGCAGATGCTTTACCATCTGAACCACCAGGGAAGTCCCAAGAAAATAAACAGCCTTAAGTTAAGTTCCCTTTTAGTTAGTTCATATGGAATAAAGCAACTATAGTATATTATTTTTAGGTCATTGGGTCATTATTAGTAAATCAAAAAATTCACCTAATGAAGTAAAATTTTTTTCTTTTCTTTTCTAGTATGGTTTATCCCAGGATATTGAATATAGTTCTCTGTGCTATATAGTAAGACCTTGTTGTTTATCCATCATATACATAATAGTTTAGGATGGATAAACTATTTAATAGCTTAGAATGGATAAACCAGTTAACAGTTAAACTATTAAACTATCTAATAGTTTGGGATGGATACACCAGTCAATTCTAAAAAAAGGAAATCAGTCCTGAATATTCATTGGAAGGACTGATGCTGAAGCTCCAATACTTTGGCCACCTGATGCGAAAAACTGACTCATTTGAAAAGACCCTGATACTGGGAAAGATTGAAGGTGGGAGGAGAAGGGGATGACAGAGGATGAGATGGTTGGATGGCATCACCGACTCGATGGACATGAGTTTGAGTAAACTCCAGGAGTTGGTGATGGACAGGGAAGCCTGGCATGCTACAGTCCACGGGGCCACAAAGAGTTGGACACAACCGAGCGACTGAACTGAATTGATACATAATAGTAATAGTAATAGTACATCCATTAGTCCTAGATAGTCCCAATAAGTAAGCTTTTGAAAGCTGAATAAGTCCCAGAAGTTTCAAGAATCAGAGGAATTAGAGCTTAGAAAGTTTACTCTAAGACATAGTCCAGTTTATCAGAAAGGTCTTAGCATTTTGATCAATCATTTAAAATATTGTAGGGAATTCAGATATAAACTAGTTTTCATACACTAGTATTTTGTCAATAAGCTTTCAGTGAATGAAACATATATTTTAATTCAAATGGTCTTGGCTTGGTTTCATTATCATTCTGTTTGATATCTTTTTATCAATATAAAATTATTAATTAATATAATAAATTATATAATTATAATTATATTATATTATCTATATAATAAATTATCATTATCAATTTGTCTGAGGTTTACCTATTTCCAAATGGTAAAAGTGCTCACCAGGACTCATCTATATTAATTGGTTATAAACTATTCCTATTTTCAGTTATTATCAAGTGAACATCCTTAACTACTTAACTACTGGGTTAAAAACCTAAGAGCAGACTTCTTAATAGAGAGTAAAATCATTTCATTTCACTAATGAGTCAGAAGACATTTTGGATATTACAGTAAGTACTCCAATGAAAACAAACCCCATAAGCTATCTGAATATTTTAAATATTGTTAGATCCTGATATCAACAAATGTGAGGAATACAGAGTGTCAGGGCCCTCTTTCGCACTTAGCTAAACAATGCTAACATAGCATCTTCTAACTGGTGATTACTTCTCTAGAAATATTTCCAACCATTGTATTTTTGTACCTTTTCCATATACTGTATCACTGATAGCTGAAGCAAATATGGATTCTAGAATTTCTACTTCCTGATACTGCACTTTCAGAAAAAATTATCTGATTATGCCTGATACCAGAAAAGTTAAGAATCACAACTCTACCTAATTTATCCATTCAAGTTATTGTCGGCATTTTTCTTAAATGTTCCTTTCTTATGAAGCCTATATTCCATCAACTTCAGATTCATCACTCCTATCAACTACCTTAAATAATAATTACTGTTGTATTGAAGCTAACCATTTAAGTCCATGCTAGACACATAGTAATAAAAAAAACGGTGCCAATTACATTTATAAAATTTCTTTCATCTATCAACTGTATTTCACTGCATTACAGATATCTGTATCCATCTCATAGTGGTGGGTGGATAGGGAGAGAGAAACTGGCTTACTTCTAAAATCCAAGACAAGGGGGGAAACAAGCAAATCATGGTTAGAGAGAAAGTATTTTAAAAACTCAGCATTTGAATTGCAGTAATTCCTGAAGTAGTTTTCCTTACCTGTTTCTAAAAATTTTATCTCTCCTGTCCTTCCTCCTGTCAAGAGGCCAAAATGAAAATGCTTCCTCCTGTCACTGGGCCAAAATGAAAATGCATGCAAATCATTAGGTCAGGGTCTTATGCACAATGTTAGAGAAGTTAGGTTTTTTCAACATTTTTTCCACCCAGCTTTACTGAGCAGAATTGACAAGTAACAACTATATATTTATAGTGTACAAATATACAGTGGAATATTATTCTCAAGACTACTTAAGATCACACACTGGTGAGTAATCTCCCACAGCCTCAGGCATCGGGAGACTTCTCCCCTTACTTCCTTGCACAAAGACCACACTTGCACCATGTCAAATGGTAGAGGAGGTAAGGTTCACGTATATTCTCAAGTTGTTTAATTTACTCAGCCTAATTAGGGCTAGAAATCCTATTGGCCTTTCTGTTCCATTCTCATCCTCTGTTCTCGCCCAGTCAGGTTCAGTGGACTCTTGTTCTGGGGTCTTATACCCACAGGGCCACGTGAGCCGGACCTCACAGATCTGTTTTCCAGAGAGCTGCCATATACTAGCCCCATCCAGCTCTTGTTTTCCCCTCAGCTCAAGAATACCTTGCCTAGCGCCTCTCTCCAGCTTCTCAGGAAATTGCCTACTACCCGTCTTCGCCAGAGAAAATTCCCGCCCACTGGACACGTGACCTCTGACCTTGGACTCAGTGCTTCCATTGGCTAGCCAGGCCAGGCCACGCCCTACCTCATCCTGTCATCCTGCCCCTCGGGCGGCGGGGCCTTCTGCAGTCCTGGCCTCTGAAGGTGAGGGCTGAAGCAGGGACATGTTTAACGCAGAGGTCCTCACGGGTGAGCAGACTTTCTCCACACACGCTGAACGGTGACAGTGAAGATGGTGGCGGGAACCCCGATGGAGCCTGTGTGAAAAGTTGCGACGACCAAAGTCTGTGATTCTTGGGTGTGGCTGCTCCTGAGGTGGCAGGGCCTGATGAGGACGACGGCAGAAGCGTCCCAGAGGGCAGATTGAGAGGATTTAGCAACCACATTCAGGGAAAGAGGAAAGCAAATGGGAGGAGGCAAACATAACTTTAAACATGCCTGACTAGGTGTTGGTCGTGCCTCAATGGACGAAGAAAATTTGGGGAAGGGCAGGAAGATGATGAGTTGTAATTGGGAAACGCAAAGTGTATGCCTTGATTCCCGGGTGGCTCAGTGGTAAAGAATCCTCCTCCGATGCAGGAGACACCACGGATTTGATCCCTGGGTCTGCAAGATCCCCTGGAGGAGAGCATGGCAACCCACTCCAGCATTCTTGCCTGGAGAACCCCATGGACAGAGAAGCCTGGTGGGCTACAGTCGCACAGAGTCTGACACAACTGAAGCGACTGAGCATGCATAGTTATACTTTGATTAGCAGTCATCTTTTCACCAGCAGACTCTTTTAGAAGTTTCTAGACCCACATCAGAGGAAGAAGACTTGTCCCTTTCTCTCTGTTTCTTAACTTCTGAGTTCCTTACTGTGACATAGCTTGGCATTAGATTCCTTCCCAGAAGATTGCAAGCACTTACATTTATTTATTTTCCTAACACATGGGTTCTTTTAAAGTTATTATTGAAACACAAATGAAAGGTGAGTGATTGAGCCACATTAAGTTGCCTTCATTCTATTTTGTACAGGTTGGTGCAGTTTGCTACAGCATTATGTTTTAATGTTTAACAAGAATCAGGTTGAAGATGTTCATCTGGCATTGAGATACATTAATTATTTGCATTCTTGGCTATATTCCTTTTATTAGAACCAATTTTAATTTGAGTAATTTTGCAAAATTACAAAAGTAACACATAATTATACTCAGTGTAGCCAGTAAAACTATCCAAAGATTGATACAGAAAAAGTAGTCTTTATTACCACCCGCAACTCCCAGGTAGATAATGTTAACATCTGGGGTGTATCTTTTCACACTTTCCTGCATGTTCATACCAATTTATACAGACATGCATACACAAAATATGTTGGCCAATTATATAAAAATGGGTAACTTATTTTCCTTCTTAAGCAATACATCTTGAACAACCTTCCAGATCAAGATAAACAGATTCAACTCATTTTTAAACAGTCACATATTTCATAGGAAGGCTGTACCATAATTTATCCAGACATTCTACTACGAATGGATTTTAACAGTTTCCAGTTTTTTACCTTGAAAATAATGCTGCAGTAAGAATTCTTGGACATATGATCTTGACTATTATTACTGCTAGTTCTATGGTATAGATTTGTATTATTTTGCTGACTCACATAATGACAGCATTTCAGACTTAATAGATGTTGCCAATTTACTTTCTAAAAATTTGTGGCATTTTATGTTAACAGTGCCTGAGAGAAACTGGTTTCCTAAATATGCAACAGAAATGAATATATTGCTCTTTTAAATATATTTGCTGGGCTTCCCTCATAGCTCAGTTGGTAAAGAATTAACCTGCAATGCAGGAGACCCCCGTTCAATTCCTGGGTGGGGAAGATCCACTGGAGAAGGGATAGACTACCCACTCTAGTATTCTTGGGCTTCCCTTGTGGCTCAGCTGGTAAACAATCTCTGGCAATGCAGGAGACCTGGATTTGATCCCTGGGTTGGGAAGATCCCCTGGAGAAGGGAAAGGCTACCCACTCCAGTATTCTGGCCTGGAGAATTCCATAGACTGTATAGTCCATGGGGTCACAAAGAGCTGGACACAACTGAGTGACTTTCCCTTTCAAATATATTTGCTGATCTGATGCATGAAAAATACTATCTTATTTAATTTGCATTTCTCTGATTGCTGCTGAGATTAAGTACTTTTTAGAAGTTTGTGAGACCTTTTGGATTTCTTCTTCCAGGAACTAATTGCCTAAGGATTATGTGTGTGTGTGTGATCTAGAAACTTAAAAGAATTCATTTTCATTGGAGTATAGTTGTTGTACAGCATTGTGTTAGTCTCCGCTGTACAGCAAAGTGAATCAACTATTCAGTTCAGTTCAGTTGCTCAGTCATGTCCGACTCTTTGCAACCCATGAAATGCAGCACACCAGGCCTCCCTGTGCATCACCAACTCCCGGAGTCCACCCAAACCCATGTCAGTTGAGTCGGTGATGCCATCCAACCATCTCATCCTCTGTCGTCCCCTTCTCCTCCTGCCCTCAATCTTTCCCGGCATCAGGGTCTTTTCCAATGAGTCAGCTCTTCACATCAGGTGGCCAAAGTATTGGAGTTTCAGCTTCAACAACAACTATAGGTGTATACATATATACATATATATATATATATATATATATATATCCCCCCTTTTTTGGATTTCCTTCCCATTTAGATCATCACAAAGCATTGAGTAGAGTTCCTTGTGTCATGCAGTAGGTGCAAGCCATTTTTCTATTGAGTAGGTTGTCTTTTATAAGATCTAAAATATAGGCATATTAGTTAATATCAAATCTAGCTATGTAAAAAACAGAAAATTCCAAAATAATATAAAATTTACTTCTCTTTCATGTAAATGAAATATAGAAGCAAAAGTTTCAAAACTGATATGGCAGCTGTTCCCACAAAGTCTTCAGGGACTTACCTTCCAGCTCATTACACTGACCTTCCTAGGTTGTGACCCTTGTTTTCCTGGTCTCAGGTGACAATATCTGCCTTTTCGGGCAGCAAGATTGAGGAAGGAATGAAAAAGAGGAGAGACCAAGGGCACAATGTTTCCTTATATAATCTGTAATTCAAATCATGAAATATAATGTTCATGTAGAAAAGTCCATAAGACAATGTATAGTTTAAAAATTATTTTAAAGGAACAGCCATGCAAACTCCACTCAGAAACAGAGCATTACAAGAATTTCAGGAGCTCTCTGTTTTCTTTTCTAATCACAATTCTCCCTACAGGAAACATCCTCCTAGATCTAGAGATTACTATAATCCTGACTTTATGATAATCATTGCCTTGCTTTTCTTTAGAGTTTCACCCAAGTACATACTTCTAAATGATCCAGTTTTGCCTATTTTCCGAATCTTACTGTTTGTGTTAGCTTGGTTCTTGCTTCTTCTATTCAGTGGGTGGTGTTGTATGTATATATATATATATATATTAATTCAATTTCATTGTTGAATTGCTACCATCATATAAATATACCTCACTTGTTTATCCATTCTACTATTCATGGACCTTTGGATTGTTAGTTTTGGGAAAGTACAAATAATGCTGCTATCAACATCCTTGTATGTTTATCTTAGTACGTATATACCTTTCTCTAGGATATAAATTTAGGAATGAATTTCTTCATTATTGAGAAATGTGTATATCTTCATTTTTATTAAATAATGCCAAACTGTTTTTCAAAATGATTGTACCAATTTATGTTCCCACCAGCAGCATTTGAGAGTTCCTGTTACCCTGTATTCTCACCAACCCTTATCAATTTCATTCTGTTTGAGAATCTGGTACATATCTAGCTGTCTCTTCAGGAAGATTTCCATAAGCTGCCATGTGACATCTCTGCTTACACCTCATTGACCATGCCCTAGTCACATGGTAAGTCCTATCTGTAATAAAGGTTAGAAAATTCGGGTTTTACTCTGGACTGACATCTGCACAGTCACAACTTGGAGTTTTTTAATTAAAATAAGGAGAGAACAAATTTGGGGACATACATAGTAGTCTCTGCCACATTAATAATAATTTAAAAATAGCTAACTTTTATTGAGCACTCACTGTGTGACAAACACTATTATAAACACTTTGCCACTCTTTATAAACTAGATACCATATTACAAACTCCAATTTACAGATAAGAAAACTGGGACACTGAGAACTTAAGTATCTAATTAATTTATTAATGAGTAGTGTTAAGCTAAAAAGTATGAGACAGAATTGCAAACCCAGGTAGTCTGGTTCAGAATCCAGGCTTTTAGCTAGGCCATACATTCTTTAGAAGGAATATTTGTTCTTGGTCTGCTATATGGTTTGCAAGGATTCTCTCCCAGCTTATCTTTGGGAAATTTCTAGAAGTTTTCTTTTATATTTACATTGGATTTTACCACATCTGAATCATCTATATTTTATCTCAGTTGTTAATGTTTCTGCATCATTTCTAAAATTATGCATATAAGAGAATCTTAGGAAAATTAGTTTTCCCTCTAAGTTTTAATTCACCATTATTTGCACCACTACTATTTTGAATCTAGGTGGAAATAAATGCTTAGACACACTTGAATATAAACTAAGTTGATAAGCTATAAAGGAAGGCGGGGGAACTCCCCTTCTATCTAGATTAATTCCACACCTTTGTGGAAATTTCCTGTGATGATGTTAAGCTTCATTGTTGCAGTCATGCTGTGCTGTTGAGGCCATAGCAATAATGTTTAATGTTTTTGAGAGCATACTTTATATGCCAGGCCCAGTATGGAAGCACTGAAAAGGCAAAAAATAAGGAAAAAATCTTTAATAAGCTCACAAATCCTTGTCTGAAGTTATTTTTCATCTCTTCAGATAATTCTGTACACTGTTGCCAGGATGATATTTCTAAAACAACTTACTGAGAATATAATTCTGTTATATACTCTTTCATCTTTCTTTTATTTTTATTATTTTTTTAATTTAATTTTATTTTTTAACTATACAATATTGTATTGGTTTTGCCATATATCGAAATGAATCCGCCACAGGCATACATGTGTTCCCCATCCTGAACCCTCCTCCCTCCTCCCTCCCCATACCATCCCTCTGGGTCGTCCCAGTGCACCAGCCCCAAGCATCCAGTATCGTGCATCGAACCTGGACTGGTGACTCATTTCATATATGATATTATACATATTTCAATGCCATTCTCCCAAATCATCCCACCCTCTCCCTCTCTCACAGAGTCCAAAAGACTGTTCTATACATCAGTGTCTCTTTTGCTGTCTCGTACACAGGGTTATTGTTACCATCTTTCTAAATTCCATATATATGCATTAGTATACTGTATTGGTGTTTTTCTTTCTGGCTTACTTCACTCTGTATAATAGGCTCCAGTTTCATCCACCTCATTAGAACTGATTCAAATGTATTCTTTTTAATGGCTGAGTAATACTCCATTGTGTATATGTACCACAGCTTTCTTATCCATTCATCTGCTGATGGACATCTAGGTTGCTTCCATGTCCTGGCTATTATAAACAGTGCTGCGATGAACATGGGGTACACGTGTCTCTTTCAATTCTGGTTTCCTCGGTGTGTATGCCCAGCAGTGGGATTGCTGGATCATAAGGCAGGTCTATTTCCAGTTTTTTAAGGAATCTCCACACTGTTCTCCATAGTGGCTGTACTAGTTTGCATTCCCACCAACAGTGTAAGAGGGTTCCCTTTTCTCCACACCCTCTCCAGAATTTATTGCTTGTAGACTTTTGGATCGCAGCCATTCTGACTGGCGTGAAATGGTAAAATCTGAAATCCTTAACATGGAACAACTATTCACTCAACCCCATTTACATTGGAACCTCGAACCACTGGCCATTCTCTGAACATCCCCCACATCCTCCCGCTCCCAAGTCGTTGTTCCTGCTGTTTTATTTTGTTTTCTAATCACAGATTGAAGCAAAGCAAAGCAAAGTGAAGTCGCTCAGTTGTTTCTGACTCTTTGTGACCCCATGGACTGTAGCCTACCATGCTCCTCCATCCATGGGATTTTCCAGGCAAGAGTACTGGAGTGGGTTGCCATTTCCTTCTCCAGAGTGTCTTCCCTACCCAGGGATTGAACCTGGGTCTTCCGCATTGTAGGCAGACGCTTTACCTTCTGAGCCACCAGGGAAGTCTGTTTCATTTTGTTTTCTAATCACACGGTGAACCCTATTTATTCTATAAGGTTCAGTTTAGATGTTTCCACCTCCCATTGATAATATTGGAATAGTTGTTGTTTAGTCACTGAGTCATGTCTGTCTCTTTTTTGACCCCATGGACTGTAGCCTGCCAGGTTCCTCTGTCCATGGAATCTCCTAGGCAAGAATACTAGAGTGGGTTGCCATTTTTTTCTCCAGGGTATTTTCCCAACCCAGGGATTGAACCTGCATCTCTTGAACTGGCAGAAGGATTCTTTACCACTGAGCCAAAAGGGAAGCACAATCTTGGAACTGGTTTTTACCTTTTCCACACTTAGAGTTGTCCTCAACATCCCGCTTTAGGAAATTTTCATGCTTTGCATTAAATTTGTTTTTTGTCTGCTTCCCCAACAGACCACAGGCTTCTTGAGATGGTAGACCATGGACCTTGTCTTAATTATATACTTTGTAACTAGTACAGTGCTCCATCTGGAGTAAGGTCTGAAATGAATATTTAATTCAGTTAACATCTGGCACTAGGTTATTTTGAAATAATAGCTATCAAGATTTTGTTTGTTATTCATTTTTAGGTTTTCTATGTTTTTATAAGAGCACTAATGTGTATGAAATATTACAGCTACACACACACCAGCCAGTGAGCATGGTATGACTATGGCAGATAATCATCTTGAAACAGAATTGCAGATTAGTCTGAAACTGATCAGGGAGAAAATCTGGATATATGGAATGAAATAACATTGCACAAATGTGTTGCATAAGTAGCTTATTGTCTTGCATTTGCAAATTTATGGGTGTAGCCTCACATACTATCTTTTGATCAGCAAGGAACTACTTCACATAAATAGATTGAGTCCAAACATCTTAGCACAACATATGTCATCTAATTAAACTAGTAATTGTGCTAGAAGAGAGCTGTGGTAGTATCGGCATGTAAAGAGATTTTCACAAGTATGGAAGAGAAATCTAACCTTTCATATTCACGTAGTTTACTCTTTTCACATAAAGAAGCCAAATGTTATTGTAGCTTATATTTGCAACATTTGTCTCTGGAGACACTTTTAGTATTTTTCTGTTCCACATATCCAACTTCTGAACGTTTTTCTAAGTATGAGCTGTCTCATATCACACATGCTCCCTGGCTCTTTCACACACTGAAAATTCACATAAGCTATGTTTCTGGCCAAGATGAAAATTTATCCATGCTTATACTTGACTCCATACCCTCCAAAGGAGACACAGGCGGGTGTAAACAGTTATGCTGGTGTCCTTTTCCTTGGGGAAAATGAAAAAGCTAACTCTATACTTTAACATAAGCCCGGGTAACGTTTACCCTAACACCTTTCATATTGTTACCGAACCAAACTTGGATCCTTACTTGCTTGCCTTAGTGCTGTAAAGCCTATCTACGGACACCAGGTTGTGGTGAAGAAAAGTGCAGCATTTATTGCAGGGTGGCCAAGCAAGTTGTTCAGGACAGCTAGTGCTCAAAAAAGCCAGAACTCCTCCCACCTCCCCCCGCCCCCAGGGGTTTCAGCAAGGCATTTAAAAAGGCAAGATGAGGGAGGGACATCCCAAGGTATGTGATCAGCTTGTGCCCAGTTCTCTGATTGGTTGATGGTAACAGGGCGATGTCACATGGGTTAACATTATTGATTCTTAGGCACCAGTAGGTTGGGGGCTACATGCTTATGATCATCAAGTAATTAATTTCTTCTATTTGGGGGTGGTTTTAGCATCTATAAAACAGCTCAGGAAATGTGCATCACTACTGTTATCTAAGTACTTCAGAGAGGATATGGGGGAGAAATCTGCCTGGGAAAGCCTCATAAGGTTCTACTTAGTTACAGTATCTTATGGTCCAGTGAGTTTAAAATTTGCCCAAAATTACACAGGTAGGTCCAGAACACAAGTCTTCTGACTTCCACCCAGTGAGGTGTAATTGTTCAGTCACTGATTTGTCCATCATCTATTTTGAAGCACACATTATGTGGAGGAACCATGCTAGTTGGAGAGCGCAAATGATGCTACTCCATCAACGTGGCAGGGAAAATAAGACATTCACATTGATAATTAGTTATTCCCTGAGAAAATTAATGTCCTGAGAGGTATGGGAATATAAAAAGGAGATAATGCTGTATTAGTTTAACAAAAATTGATTAGATAACTCATTTAGATATTTCACCAGATTAACCACAACCGTGGAAATCTAGCTGTTTGAACCACAAAAGCCATCACAGTATTACTATGTACCTAATGAAAAATGAACCAACTTATAAAATAAATAACTTCCTAAGGGCTAAATTTGCAAATTCAAGCTATAATTAGTTACAAGAAATGTCACAGATATCTATGGTAGTGTCATCCTTATAAAAGGTGGGAAAACCATTACTTCTCTTATTCTCTCCAAAAGAAGTCTTAAAGTAGTCCTTATGGATGTGAGAGTTGGACTATAAAGCAAGCTGAGTGCTGAAGAATTGATGCTTTTGAACTGTGGTGTTGGGGAAGACTCTTGAGAGTCCCTTGGACTGCAAGGAGATCCAACCAGTCCATCCTAAAGGAAATCAGTCCTGAATATTCATTGGAAGGACTGATGCTAAAGCTGTAAGTTCAATACTTTGGCCACCTAATGCAGAGAACTGACTCATTGAAAAAGACCCTGATACTGGGAAAAATTGAAGGCGGGAGGAAAAGGAGATGACAGAGGATGAGATAGTTGGATGGCATCACCAACTCGATGGACATGAATTTGAGCAAGCTCTGGGAATTGGTGATGGACAGGGAAGCCTTTTGTGCTGCAACCCTTTGCTGGGGTTGCAAAGAGTTGGACACGACTTAGTGAACTGAACTGAACTGAATGTTGTTTGGGGTATCCTTGATTGTGTTTATACTGTATATTTTAAAAATAGAGAAGATAGGGCATTTAACTATATTTGAGAAAAAGGATATTACATTAATAGTTACATTTCCATATGCAGGAAAAATAATTTTATGGAAAACTGAGGGTAAGCTTTTCCCATAAGTCAAAAGATTTTATAAACAGCAATTCTCACCACTTCATATTTTATTTTCCTTATTTTTCTATTTATTTGGATATCTAATATTCATAGATATCCCCACCATCCAGAACTAGTGAATAATAAATTTTTGTATCAGTTATTTCAATGAGGTTTTCTTTTGTTTTTTAGTAACAAGAGATGTAGTTAAAGTCTACTTTTTTAACCTATTTCTATCCTATTCCTCAACTTCACTTTCACACCACTTCATATTTTAACTTTAGACCCAATCTTGTGCTTTAGGATATAAATTAACAAATAAATTTTTTAACACCTACTTTGTGTTCAGTATGTACAAAGTTAATGGGCATTTAATAAACTTGTATTACCTTTTATTGGAATAACAAAAAGAAAAATAGCTGGAAGCAAAAACAACTAACATTATTTGACCAGCTTCTCCTTTAAATAATTTCCTCTTTTGGCTTCTGTCTCACCTGTTCTGTACTTGGTCTCTCCATGATTTGAGGAAAAAATAAGAAAACTACAAAACAATCTCATTGGTTCCAATATAAATATATTCTATGCAACTTCATCTAGTCTTTCAATGCCAATTATCGTTACTATTTCCCATCATTTTATTTCTATCTATGTATCTATCTATCTACCTACCTATCTATCTAGAGAGTCAGTATGTGCCAGCAATGTTCTAGATGTGAGAAATAGCCTCAAACAAGACAATGTCCATATCTTTAGGCCCCTAATCATATTCCAACAACCTAGACCAGAGGTATTTTTGTCTCCCAGGGGGCATTTAAGCATGTCTGGAGACATTTGTGGTTGTCCCAACTTGGGGAAAGTATGCCACAGCCATCTAATAGGTAGGGGCCAAGATGCTGCTAAATATTCTAAAAAGGAAAATTAAGTCCCACACTTCCCTAAAAGAGAATAAATTATCCAGTCCAAAATATCAATAGTGCCCAGATTGAGAAATCTTGATCTAAACTAACTAAACTATTTCTACACTTTTATAGTCATATATATAAAACCTACTGCGTTCCTTGCAGATGATGCCACATTCTTCTTGAATTAGAAGCTGTTTTCCTTCACTTTTGTCTTTTTGTCTCAAAATGTCTTTATAGCCTCATTTGGCATTTTATTATTCTCTTCTTTCTATGGACAATTATTTCTCTTTTAAGACTATTTTCATTCAATATTTATGCCCTACTTTATTCCCCAAATAATGCTACATACAAAAATGCATTCTGTATCACAGAATAAAGACAGATAAGAAATCAGGCAAAGAATACTATTCCCCTTGGATTCTTTTTCTCATCCCCACTCACCTCCTCCAGAATTTAGTTTGTAGCTTATTTCCTATGTACATCTTCATTCTATCAGCCATACTGTATTTTCATTCTGTGTCCAAAATCTGCCTATCCTAAGATATTCTCTGAAACTGATTTCGATCTTCTTTTCAACTTTTCTGTATCCCCTAGGACTCCTAGACTGCAGTAGTTTTCTCCTGACTGTTCTCCTAGCCTCTGATCTAGGCTGCACAGTGCTGTAGAATTTAGATTATGTCTACTATTTCCATCAGAGCCCTTCAGTAGTCAGCCAGTGCTTATACATTATGACTATGCCATATCAAGCATCTTTAATTTACAGGATGCTGTGCTTGGAACTTAAGTTAGTAGTATCTCCATCATACAGATGAAAAACTGAGGCTTAGAAAGATTTGTTTGTTGTTTAGGCACTAAGTCATGTCCGACTCTTTGTGACCCTTTGGATTATACCCCA
This sequence comes from Bubalus kerabau, assembly GCF_029407905.1. Lineage (NCBI taxonomy): Eukaryota > Metazoa > Chordata > Mammalia > Artiodactyla > Bovidae > Bubalus > Bubalus kerabau. The sequence goes on from NC_073627.1 coordinate 170,963,338, forward strand.
TCAGGCTCCTCTGTCCATGGGATTTTTCAGGCAAGAATACTGGAGTGGATATTGCCATATCCAGGGGATCTTTCTGACCCAGGGATCGAACCCACGTCTCCTGCGTTGGCAGGCAGATTCTTTACTGCTGAGGCACCCAGGAAGCCTCTTAGAGAAGTTAGGTGATGTCAGAATTATATAGCTAGGGAACACAGGGCCAGGATTTAAATCCATGGCAGTATTTTGTCAAAATTATACGTTTTACTGAACTTTTCCTTCCCTAAGGAATCAAGTCCGAACTCCTTAGTTCAGTCTTCAGGATTCTGTGTGATCTGACTCCAAACTTTTTCCGGTCACTGCTGACCTTCGTCTGTCCCATACTCTTGTTAAAGTACTGTTATCTTCTTCATTTTCTCATTGCTTTTCTTTCCTCTATTTGCTCTTACTCATATCCTATCCTCTGTCTATGTAATCCTTCTCATACAACTATAAAGGCCCAAATACCCACCCACCTTTCAAGTCCAGCTCAAGCTTCCCGGATGAATTCCCTAATCTTGTCTGATCCTTTCTTTTTTCTCCCTGGTAGAGCTTTCCTCACTTTCAAATTTTCCTCAATTTCAAATTTCAAATTATATATTACTAATCATATATATGCTATTTCCCAACCCTGCCTCCCGCCCCCCACCTTACTCTTACGTCCACTAGAGCAGGGAACTTGTTATGATAGCAATATAGTTTTGTGTAGAATTTTACAGAAACTCTATTATATATGCTAAGAACCTCAATAAATGTTTGTCTGTTTGACTCTAATCTGCATAGCAGTTCTCCAAGTTTTGCTTTTACTTTACAAAAGATAAGGGAACAGAGGATCGGAGAGATCAAAAGGACAAAACTGTCCTAAGCACTAGCCCAAGAGTTATGTCTCCAGTTAAGTGTTCTTTTTATCACACTACCAATGGCTTCTGAGTTTGGTTCCCCCCATATAGTCTAGCACTGCATGTTGGTCTGAGTAGTTATTAAATATGTGCTGAATGAATGAGTAAGTGTCTATTAAGAACATATTCTTTCAGTTTGAGAATCATGAAAGATTTATTGGCCGCCAGGAATAAGAGCACTTCAGGGTGTCAATCATCCCCATACATGGTATTTATTGTTCATTTAGGCAGAATATCTTAGGTAACATTATTTGAAGTCTGTGTCATCCTCTTAGAAACACCAGTGCCACACACCTTTAACAAACAAATTTTTAAATGTTATTTAAAATCAGCAGGTAGAAAGAAACTGGGAGAATAATTTTTCAGTTTTTGCTTTTCATTTTTATGTAGCCTAATTTATCATTTTCTTTCTGTTTCTGGTTTTAGGGTCATGGTTAGAAAGGTAACCTCCATTCCAAAGATTCAAGTGTGTTTTCTTCTACTGTTTTAATCATGTCATCCTTTACATTTAGAATCTCTGGTAAGTTCCCCTGGAGAAGGAAATGGCAACCCACTACAGTATTCTCGCCTGGGAAATCCCCTGGTGGGCCACAGTCCATGGGTTCGCAAAGAGTCGGACAGGACTGAGCAGTTAAGCACTAATTCAGTGTTTTTCTTATATAGTTTAGTGAGTTATTTATTCATCTTCCTTTCTGATTTTAAATTATATACTCCCATATGCCAAGTTCTTATATATGTATAAATATATAGACTTTCTACATTTGCCATTTGTTCTATTGATGGTTTACTCCTGAGCTGTTTTTATTTATTTATTTATATTGTCTTAATTATTAAAGTTTTAGTTTCTGGCTGGCAATCTCATTTACTACTCTTCTTTAAAAGAAATATTCATGGATACTCTAAGGTTTATTCTTAAAAATGAGCATATGAAATATTTTGTCATGATCCCACATTTTTTTAAAAAACTGGACTTCTGATTGAGATAGAATAAAAACTTATAGATTAGTTTGGGGAATTCACATATTTTAAAACAGAATCTTCAAAATCAGAAACCCTGATATGATTTCTCATTTATTCAAGTTTTCTCTTATTTCTCCCAGTACTTTTACAACTCTCCAATTTCTGTGTATTTGTATGCAGGCACCCTTTAGTAAAGCATAGTGCTCTAGAGTACGGATGCAGGAATCAGATGGCCTGGGTACCAAACTTAGCTGTTCCATTAACTAATCACATAACCTATTCACCTTTGTGTGCTGCATTTTCCCCTACTGTAATATGGGGGCAATAATAGTGCCTCCTAGAGTTATTATGAAGATGAAATGGGTTAATATATTAAAAGTGCTTAAAACAGTATATAGCACACAGTAAGTACCATCTAAATACTGCCTAGTATTTTATGTGTTTATATACTATATGCATTTCATGTTACATACTAAATTAGTGCTTTATACATTGTTATTACAAATGAGATCTTTTTTCCCTATTATCTTCCTTTGGTTTCTACTTCATTAGTTTTGATTATAGAGAACAATCTCAATAAAACACTACACTGAAATTTTAGCCTCCAGAGGGCCCTGCTTTCCTGTAAATTACTGTCATTTTTCTTCCTTCCTCTTCCTCTCTCCCTTTTTCTTTCTCTCTCTCTTTTTAAACTCTAAGTTGTATATCATAATGATTTGACTTACATACATCAAGAAACTATTATCACAATAACTTTAGTGAACATCCATCATCTCATATAAACATAAAATTAAATAGAAAAAGATATTTTTCCTTATGATGAGCACTCTGAGGATTTACTCCTTAACAATGTTCGTATATAACACACATATAATATATATGTGTTATATATATGTTATATGTTATATATACATAACATATAATATATATGTTAATATATTTATCATGTTGTATGTTATATCCCTAGAACTTAGTCATCTTACATACAAAAGATGGTATCTTTTGATCGCCTTCGTCCATTTCTCTTTCCACCTACCCCCTGCTGCTCACTGGTAAACACAAATTTGTTCTCCTTTTGTATGTGATTGTTCGTTTGTTCATTTTTGAAGTGTAATTGACCTACAGTACTGTGTTAGTTCCTCTTAATCTGTCTGGTCCTAGACGTTTGTTTGTTGGGGGTTTTTGATTACTGATTCAATTTCATTACTGGTAATTGGTCAGTTCATATTTCTATTTTTTTCTGGCTTAGTCCTGGGAGATTGTACATTCCAAGGAATTTATCCATTTGTTCTGGCCTGCATGAGGCCAGGTTTTGGGGCCAGTGCTATCGCTCTCTTGAGTGGTGCTAGGTTAAGGATCTCCGGTTGCAGGGCCCTATGGCCCTGGGGCTAGTACCTGTGCGCTGGTATGTGGGGCTGTGTCCTGGGTCCTTTGGTAGATGGGACTAGGTACTGGGGAGACTGTGAGTTCAGGAAGTCTTAAGCCAGCCAGCCTCCTGGTAGGTGGGGCTGTGTTAGTTGCGTGGCCTAAGTTGTCCCGTACATACTGACAGGCTGGTAGGCTGAGCCAGGTGTCAGCCCTAAGAAGCCAGACAAAGGATTCTAAAATGGTGCTTGCCAGCACCAGTGCCTTTGTGGTAGAACAAGCTCCCTAAAATGGCTGTTGCGAGAGTCTATATCCCCAGGGTGAGCTCCAGTTGCTTCCTGCTTCTTCAGGCAGCTCTCCAAGGTCAGCACATGGGTCTAATCCAGGCTTCTTTCAGATTACTCCTCTGCCCTGGATCCCAGAGCTTATGAGATTTTGTGTGTGTCCTTTAAGAGTGGAGACTCTATTTTCCACAGCCCTCTGGCTCTCCCAAAAGAAAGCCCCACTGGCCTGCAAAACCAGATGTTCTGGGGGCTTGCCTTCCTGGTATAGAACCTGCAGCCTGGGGAGTTCAATGTGGGGCTTGGACCCCTGTCCCTTTGGGAGAACCTCTGCCGTTGTTATTATCTTCCTGTCTGTGGATATAGATCTTGACTCTGTCTCCACCCCTCCCACCCATCTCATTATGGTTTCTTCTTTATATCTTTAGTTGTAGATCTTTTCTGCTAGCTTTCTGATCTTTCTCGTCAATAATTGCTCTGTGGTGGTGGTTTACTCACTAAGTCGTGTCTGACTCTTGTGACCCCTGTAGCCCTCCAGGCTCCTCAGTCCATGGAATTTTCCTGGTAAGAATACTGGAGTGGGTTGCCATTTCCTTCTCCAGGGGATCTTCCTGACCCAGGGATTGAACCTACATCTCCTGGATTGCAGGCAGATGCTTTACCATTGAGCCACCAGGGAAACTATAGTTGTGACTTCCACATGCCAGTGAGAGGAGGTAAGCTCAGGGTGCACCATATTGGCCACTCATCTCTCCCAGAGTTTTCTTTTTTAAGAATTTTTGTGTCATTTAGAGCTAAGTGATGAAACAGAAAATGTATGTCTAATGCTTCTGAAAGATCAAGTAAAATAGATTAAAAATCAATAGCTGGTCCATTACATGCATGCTCATGCTCAGTCATGTCCAACTCTTTGTGACCCTTTGGACTGTAGTCCACCAAAGTCCTCTGTCCATGGGATTCTCCAGGCAAGAATCCTGGAGTGAGTTGCTATTTCCTCCTCCATGGGATCTTCCCCACTCAGGGATCGAACAAATTCTTTACCACTGAGCCATCAGGGAAGTCTCAGTCCGTTAAAAACTAACAAATCAAGCAGTCATCTTGCAAAACTGATGAAAGAGAAAATAGCAGAAAATGCAAACAAACAAAAAGAACTCCTGGAATTAACAGAAAAATGTGAACATCCTAAAACTTTAAAATTGTGAGACTACTCAAGGTTTACTCTGTCCATAAAGAGAAATTTTTGACAAAATAAGGTATTATCTAAGAAAAGTATATCATGAAAACACATGAAGAGGCAGAAATTGAACTCATTAATAACTGAAGAAATGAGAAACACTACCAAAGTTCTACCTCTGAAAAAGGCATCAGGTCACAATCCTTTTAAACCTGGATTCTATGAAAGCTTTTAAGACAGTGTTTTTTACAGAAAATTGAAAAAGGTGGAAAACTTGATAACTCATTCTGTGAGGCTAATGTAACTATGAAACCAAATTAGTGAGGAATAGCAGAAGAAAGGAAAAAACTATAGTCCAATCTTACTAATGAAATAAATGTAAAAATTCTAAATAAAATACTGGCAAACTTAATTAGGGCTTCCCTGGTGGCTCAGAAGGTAAAGTGTCTGCCTGCAATGTGGGAGCCCTGGGTTCAATCCCTGTGTTGGGAAGATTCCCTGGAGAAGGAAATGGCAACCCACTCCAGTACTCTTGCCTGGTAAATCCCATGGACAGAGGAGCATGGTAGGCTACAGTCTGTGGGGTCACAAAGAGTTGGACATGACTGAGCAACTTCACTTTACTTTTCACCAAACTTAATATAACAGCATTTTAAAAGTTGAATGTACCATAACCAAACATTTTATTCAAGGAAAGCCAATCTGTAGTTGACAATAGAATAAATGGTAAATAAATAAAGGATGAAAAACTCCATTTATAAAATACCTACAGTGGTTTAATCCCTATGTTAAACCCTTTGCTACATTTTTATTTAAGTCTTATGTTACCTTTTGAGACATGTCTTAATATAAAGTGCATTAACATGAGTCATTTATGAATTACAGATAAATAAGTATATCTTTAAATATATTAAAGCATTTCCAACTACCCCAATTTGCTACTTTGCTCAATCATCTCTGCCTAGAACATTTTCTTCTCCATCCAGGAAATTTCTACTTTTTTTTAAAGACTCAACTCATGTCCCTTCTTGGTCTCCTTTTCTGACTGCTCCCTACCTGAAGCTAAGAAGCTGCTTCTCCCATATACTTTTACAACACCCTGTATTCACCTCTATTACAACACTTATCACAGCTGTTTTGTAATTACTAGTTAACTTGTTTGTCTTTCTCACCAAACTATGAGCTCTTGGAATAGAGTCAATTTATTTGTTTTCTGAAAGACTTGCACATTAAAAATCTGGCAGAATCGATTGAGAAATAAACACAGAATCACTGGAAATTAAAATGTTAGCTAATTAAGATTAAAGCTGTATTGGAGGACATGATTTTGATGTGTGTGTAAACTGGACTTCCCAAATACTTCACCTGATAATTAAACTTCCTTTTCTTATTACCTGCAAAGCTGGGCAACTTCAGGCCTCTCTGGAAGATATAAGCTTCTTACCATAGGACAAAGTGATGTTAACCTTCTCTGTACAGCCCAGGAGATGCTGAGCCATGCATGTCCCATTTCCTAAATGTTTTAAATTCAGGCACTCTTCTCATGGGCAAGTGAGGGGTGAAGAGAAAGCCAGGAGTGTTATTCTGAAGTTCTGCATGGAAACATCAAGCCAGGAAAATAGATGATACCTCCTAGTAACAGCTACCTAACTTAATATTTTCCTTTAGTACTTAGGTGTCTACAGTTTTGAGAGAAATTTCAATTGCAGCAACTATGTTTCGCTTAAGTGCTGTAACTTAATTAGCAGGCTTCTGTTTTTAATTTATGATTTTATTTTCTTGCTTCTTCAAATTTCTGTTAGAAAGGTCGTGCTCAGTCACTTCAGTCATGTCCAGCTCTTTGCAACTCTATGGTCTGTGGCCCCAGGCTCCTCTGTCCATGGGATTCTCCAGGCAAAAATACCAGAGAACGTTGCCAGGCCCTCCTCCAGGGGATCTTCCTGACCCAAGGATCGAACCCACATCTCCTACGTTTCCCGTATTGCAAGCAGATTTTTTGCCATTGAGCTACTGGGGAGGTGGAATAAAATAAATAAAAGTACATAAAATTTCCTCACACATTTATTTGCATTCTATTCTCTGTATTTTTTCCTAGTTAAAGTACTGAAGAGGCACTCTTAACAAACTGAACTGTTTCTTGTGTAGCCTCATGAGATTGAACAATAAGGAACTGTCATCTCCATGTATCCTGGATCTATTCAACCTAATGTTGAATATAAAAAAAATGTCTTTTTTTATAATAGGCATTCTGATATGTTTTGTTAACACTGGCAGAGAGGGAGAGGGCTGGCAAAAGCCAGAGAGTAGGGACACTCTTGGAATATGCATTCGTTCACTTACCATTTACTTCAGTAGCTTTTTTCTTTGCTACTGATTCAACTGGTAGATAAATTCTGCATATCTAATATACAGCATAGTGATTACAGTCAAAACTGTATTATATACTTTAAAGTTACTAAAAGACTAGATCCTAAATGTTCTTACCAAAAAATGAAGTAGTTATTATGTGAATGATATTGTAATATATAAAGTATCAAATCAACATATTGTACACCATAAACTTAGACAATGGTATATGTCAATTGCATCTCAATAAAAATAAAATGAAGATATATATCGTTATTTGTTTTCATCTGTTGGTGGACATTTAAGTTATTTCTAGTTTTTGGCTATTCTGAATAAAGCTGCTATTCTTGTTTGCGTACTAGTCTTTGTATGGCTGTGTTTACATTTCTTCTGGGTAATAACCTAGGAGTGAAATCTTGATGTTATGGTTTGTGTATGTATAAATTTTCTGTTGTTGAGAAACAGTTGACATATAATATTGTATTAGTTTCATGTATATAACATAGTGATTAAATATTTGTGTTTATTGCAAACTAATCACCCAAGTAAGTCTAGTTAACGTCCATTGCCACACATAGTTACAAATTTTTTTCATTATAATAAGAACTTTTAAGATTTATTCTCTTAGCACATTTCAAATATACAATATTTCAAATATATTATATATATATATATAATGCTTGTATTGCTTGCTTATCCAAGAACATTGTATTGCTAATACAATATTATATGTACAACGTACACATGCTGTATATTATATCCCCAGAACTTATTTATCTTATTTTTTGTAACTGTTGACCAACAAAACCCATTTTGCCCACCCTCTAGCTCCTGTCTCTGCTGCTGCTGCTGCTGAGTTGCTTCAGTCGTGTCTGACTCTGTGCAACCCCATAGACGGCAGCCCAGCAGGCTCCCCTGTCCCTGGGATTCTCCAGGCAAGAACACTGGGGTGGGTTGCCTGTTCCTCTGGTTTTATAAGTTCAGTTTCTGTTTGTTTTGTTTTTTAGATTCTACATGTGAGATTGCATGGCATTTGTCTTTCTCTAACTTATTTCACTTAGCATAATGCCCTCAAGGTCCATATATGTTGTTGTTGATGGCAAGATTTCCTTATATAATGCCTGAATAAATATTCCATTGCATGTATGTACCACATTTCTTTATCCATTCATCCATCAATAAACACTTTGGTTGGTTCCATGTCTTGGTTATTATCAATAATGCTAAAATGAACATGGGTGCATATATCTTTTTGAATTAGTGTTGAGTTTCATTTGGATAAATAAGAGTGGATGATATGGTAGTTTTATTTTTTGAGAAGCCTTCATTCTGTATTGTGTAGCGACTGCACCAATTTACAACCCCGCCAACAGGGCATGAAGGATTCCTTTTTCTCCTCACACTCACCACCATTTGTGATTTGTTGCCTTTTTGATAATAGTCATTCTAATAAGTGTGAGGTGATATCTCACTGTGGTTTTGATTTGCATTTCCTTGTTGATTAGTGATGTTGAGCATCTTTTCATGTGCCTGTTGGCCATCTGTATGTCTTCTTTGGAAAAATGTCTATTCAGATATTTGTCCACTTTTTAACTGGCTTGCTTGTTTGTTTGAATGTTGAGTTGTACAAATTCTTTGCATGTTTTGATATTAACCCCTTTTAGATATACATTTGCAAACATCTCCCTTCAAGTGTGTGGACTTTTTGCTTTGTTGATAGTTTCCTTCACCACACAAAAGCTTTTTAGTTTGATGTAGTGCCATTTATTTGATTTTGCCTGTTTTCCATGCCTGATGAAACATATCCAAAAAAATATTACCAAGACCGCTGTCAAAAAGCTTACTGGCTTTGTTTTCATCTAGAAGTTTTGTGGTTTCAGGGTCTTTAATACATTTTGAATTTATTTTTGTGCATGATGTGAGAGGACAGTCCACTGACTCTTTTGCATGTAGCTGTCCACTTCTCCCAAAATCATTTATTGAAGAAGTTGTCTTTCCTCTGTTGTATAGTCTTGCCTCTCTTGCCATAGATTAACTGCCCATATAAATGTGGGTTCGTTTCTGGGCCCTCTATTCTGTTCCATTGATCTATGTATCTGTTTTCATGCAAGTACTATACTGTTTTGATTATTAAAGGTTTGTAATATAGTTTGAAATCAGGAAGTGTGATAATTCCAGCTTTGTTCTTCCTCAAGACTGCTTTGACTTTGGCTTTTGAGAGCAACTTTCATAAAATCTTAAATTTTATTGAGGTTCTTATTGCCCATCTTCTCTTCTTGCATCTTTTCCCCCATATTTTTGTCTCAATACTTTTTTTCTTAGAATATTTTCTTTTTACTTCTATTTCTCATCTTTTTCTTGACTTTTTCTCTTTATAGTTATGCCATTTCTTCTTTTTTATATTTATGTAACAAATGATAGGTTGTTTCTAACATAAACAGAAAAGGGAGAATATTGATAAATACAGACTCAGAGAAACTATCTGTGATACCAGGTAGAGATGTCTAAGAAGTCTGGAGAGAGTACTGAAAAATGCAATGAAAAAGTTAATTGAATTGCCAACATATGCAATGATGCCTGAGATAAGAGGAAATTGGAAAGAATATAGCTCTTCCAAAAGGAAATATATGACAAATATCCCTGGAAAATATCCCAAAAGGAATATGGCTGTGATATTGTGATTTATTATGAGATACATATTTAGTCTTTGTCTTGGTTCCTGGCACAGAGATCCTAAAGTCCTTGGGATTTCCAGTGATGAAAGAGATAAAAAGTATCTTTTGTTATGTTAATGATGTAATTTTAAAAAAACACGGCATTGGAGCCAACCATGGGCTTTGAGGATTGAAACTTTCAGTTCCATCTACCCCCTCCACCTTCTCCTACCCATCCCACCTCTCTCCCCCTACCCCACCACCTCCTGGGAGAGAAGAGGGACTGGATATTGAATTCAATCACCAAAAGTCAACTGGTTGATTTAATCAACCATGCCCATGTAATGAGGCCTCCATACAAACTCCAAAGGATAGAGTTTGGAGAGATTTTGCATTGGTGAACACATGGAGATTCTGAAAAAGTAATGCACTCTAAAAGGGCATCCTTTTCCCTATATCCTGCCCTATGCATCTCTTCTATCTGGCTGTTCCTAAGTTATACCCTTTTAAAATAAACTGGTAGTCCAGTAAGTAAATGTTGCTGTGACTTCTCTGAGTCCATCGAGCAAACTGACCAAACCCAAGGAGAAGGCCATTGGACCCTCCCTCCAATCTACACCTAGGTGGTCAGAAGCACTGGTGACAACCTGGACTTGCAATTGGCATCTGAAGTGGTGGTAGTAAGAGGCAGTCTTTAGGGACTGAGCCCTTAGCTTGTGAGATCTGATGTTCTTTCTGAGTAGTTTCAGAATTGAATTGAATTGTAGTACACCCATCTTGGTGTCAGAAAATTGCTTGGTGTGGGAAGAAAAAAACCCCTACATCTGAATTGGAGATAGAATCTTAAGGGTACATTCATCCTTTGAGAAATTTCTAAGTAAATAGTCAGAAATTCTGGTTAGAAAACTAAGAAAAACTTGCTTATTCAAGCTTCAGGTGGCCTGTTTATGATTTCCTATGATGATCGAGTTGTCGTTGTTTAGTTGCTCAGTCATGTCCAGCTCTTTTGTGACCCTATGGACTGTGGCCCTTCAGGGTCCTCTGTTCATGAAATTTCCCAAGCAAGAATACTGGAGTGGGTTGAGCCATTTCCTTCTCCAAGGGATCTTCCCTACCCAGGGATCAAACCTGCATCGCCTGCATTGGCAGGTGGATTCTTTACCACTGAGTCACCAGGGAAACCCATGATTATAGAGATTTCCACTAAATTCAGAATTTAGGGAATTTAATAAGCATCACAATATAATCATTCCATGAGTTTTGATATGTGCAGAGGTTCCTCTTAGTCAAAAGTAATTTTATCTGGATGTTTGGTAAAAGTCAGTTCAGTTCAGTTCAGTCGCTCAGTTGTGTCCAACTCTTTGTGAACTCATGGACCACAGCATGCCAGGCCTCCCTGTCCATCACCAACTCCCAGAGTCTACTCAAACTCATCTCCATTGAGTCAGTGATGCCATCCAACCCTCTCATCCTCTGTTGTCCCTTCTCCTCCTGCCTTCAATCTTTCCCAGCATCAGGGCCTTTTCAAATGAGTCAGCTCTTCACATCAGGTGGCCAAAATATTGGAGTTTCAGCTTCAACATCAGTCCTTCCAATGAACTACCAAGACTGATCTCCTATAGGATGGACTGGTTGGATCTCCTTGCAGTCCAAGGGACTCTCAAGAGTCTTCTCCAACAACACAGTTCAAAAGCATCAATTCTTTGGTGCTCAGCTTTCTTTACAGTCCAACTTTCACATCCATACATAACTACCGGAAAACCATAGCCTTGACTAGATGGACTTTTGTTGGCACACTAATGTTTCTGTTTTTTAATATGCTGTCTAGGTTGGTCATAACTTTCCCTCCAAGGAGCAAGCGTTTTTTAATTTCATGGCTGCAGTCACCATCTGCAGTGATTTTGGAGCCCCCAAAAAGTAAAGTCTGCCACTGTTTCCACTGTTTCCCAATTTATTTGCCATGAAGTGATGGGACCAGATGCCATGATCTTAGTTTTCTGAATGTTGAGCTTTAAGACAACTTTTTCACTCTCCTCTTTCACTTTCATCAAGAGACTCTTTAGTTCTTTTTCTGCTATAAGGATAGTGTCATCTGCATATCTGAGGTTATTGCTATTTCTCTCCACAATCTTGATTCCAGCTTGTGTTTCATCCAGCCCAGCATTTCTCATGATGTACTCTGCATAGAAGTTAAATAAGCAGGGTGACAATATACAGCCTTGACGAACTCCTTTTCCTATTTGGAATCAGTCTGTTGTTCCATGTCCAGTTCTAACTGTTGCTTCCTGACATGCATACAGATTTCTCAGGAGGCAGGTCAGGTGGTCTGGTATTCCCAACTCTTTCAGAATTTTCCACAGTTTACTGTGATCTTCCCAGTCAAAGGCTTTGGCATAGTCAATAAAGCAGAAATAGATGTTTTTCTGGAACTCTCTTGCTTTTTTGATGATCCAGCGGATGTTGGCAATTTGATCTCTAGTTCCTCTGCCTTGTCTAAAACCAGCTTGAACATCTGGAAGTTCACGGTTCACATATTGCTGAAGCCTGGCTTGGAGAATTTTGAGCATTACTTTGCTAGCTTGTGAGATGAGTGCAATTGTGCGGTAGTTTGAGCATTCTTTGGCATTGCCTTTCTTTGGGATTGGAATGAAAACTGACCTTTTCCAGTCCTGTGGCCATTGCTGAGTTTTCCAAATTAGCTGGCATATTGAGTGCAGCACTTTCACAGCATCATCTTTTAGGATTTGAAATAGCTCAACTGGAATTCCATCACCTCCACTAGCTTTGTCCGTAGTGATGCTTCCTAAGGCCTACTTCACTTCACATTCCAGGATGTCTGGCTCTGGGTGAGTGACCATATCATTGTGATTATCTGGGTAATGAAGATCTTTTTTGTACAGTTCTTCTGTGTATTCTTGCCACCTCTTCTTAATATCTTCTGCTTCTGTTAGGTCTATACAACTTCTGTCCTTTATTGAGCCCCTCTTTGCATGAAATGTTCCCTTGGTATCTAATTTTCTTGAAGAGATCTCTAGTCTTGCCCATTCTATCATTTTCTTCTATTTCTTTGCACTGATCATGGAGGAAGACTTTCTTATTATCTCTCCTTGCTATTCTTTGGAACTCTGCATTCAGATGGGTGTATCTTTCCTTTTCTCCTTTGCTTTTCACTTCTCTTCTTTTCACAGCTATTTGTAAGGCCTCCTCAGACACCTATTTTGCTTTTTTGTATTTCTTTTTCTCGGGGATGGTCTTGATCCCTGTCTCCTGTACAATGTCCCTTAGGTTAAAGTGTGAATGCTGAACGATTTACTGCTTTGTGAGGACTGCCTAACAATAACAGGCTGATGCCAGGCAGGTAAGTCTGGTCTAATAAGGAGGTTGAAGCCAACTGTCTACTACTTACTTTTTTGTTGTTGTTGTTGCTGATCTATGGTGTCTGGCTGGGCTTCAATCCAATACGATTCTATGCCAGTAGACATATCTATCTTACAGAACAGGACTATTCTCAACTCATATATCATCCTACCTCAACCAATTAGGTGTGAAGGCATGACCAAAAAAAAAAAAAAGACAGTTCTACATAGCCCTGTACAGAATCTGACTTTGGATTTCATCTGACAATCTAATAAAACAGAACATTTTGTATGAAAGGACAGTACATGATCTCAAAAGTGCTGCTAAAGCTATTGACCTTCTGTTAGTTCAACTAATTCTAGAATGTTTGTCAGATCTTCTTAGAATGGTGCCAACATTTCTACAAACACCTGTGTGTGAGGAAGGTTAGATGTAAATAAAAATTTTGACTTGCTGAATTCTAATCCTTGATAGTTGAAAAATACTATATAGGCATGAAACCAGAATTTTGAAGATTAGATTATAAATAAAGTGACCATACAGTTTATTCTCTAAACCTGACACTTCAAAGAATTTAAGTGAAAGTTAATAATCATGCCATGGCAACAAGAATAAACAGAGGTTGTCCCAGGCAAGTCAGGGAGCATTGTCACCCTAACTATATTATATTATAATAAACTACATTTTTGTGTCAATATATTTGGGATTTCACAAGGGGAGGAAAAGAGAGTTTCTGAAGGGTTCCTTTCTCTGCATCTACTTTCTCATTTTTCTTCCTCACATCCTTAGAGTTTCCTAATGTCTCCTCTAATAACCCCAGCTACTTTTTTTTTCATTCTTATCCACTAGAACGTAAGCCAAATTCAACATAAAAGTAAAATTAGTTTCACACATAACTGAACTTCAGTGGCTAGCTACCTATAGCAGCAAAACAAGTATAGGTTTAGGGGGAACTCCAGAGTGGTTATCACTATGGCTTCTGTAGAGGCACACGATTTATGTAGAAGATATGTCCATATTTCATATTTTTCCTTTAGAGAAGGAACTCTATGCCTCTTTCCAGTGTGTAAAAAATCAACAGTGCTATGGATAATCAACAAAGTCCTACTGTATAGCCCTGAGAACTCTGTCAATATTATGCGGCAGCTCGGATAGGAGGGGAGTTTGGGATAGAAGGGATACAGGTATATGTATGGCTGAGACCCTTTGCTGTCCACCTGAAACTATCACAACATTGTTAATCAGCTATACTCAAATATAAAATAAAAAGTTAAAAAAAAATAAAATCTTTTTAAAAGTCAACAATGTTAGAATGTTAATAAGAAATTAAAGTTTTGTGCAGAGAAGCTTATAGATCAATAAAATCCTCTTGATTCTTCTTTTAATTGAGATGTAATTGACATCTAACATTGCATATGTTTAAAGTGTATAGCATGCTGATTTAGTATACTTATACACTGTAATGTGATTATCACTGGGGCGGTAGCTAATATGTCTACCATGTCCTGTAATTATCATGTCTTTTTTTGTGGTGAAAATACTCTTGAGTCTTTCCTATGTGGCACTCACATGACTTTTCATGTGAGGACAGAACAAGTCTGCCTCATTCATTAATTTGTGTATTTGTGCTCAGTGCTTTAGAGGAACATCCCACATGAGTCACAAGACGTTATCATGTCTTCACAAGGTTAAAGAAAGAGGTGAACCCATGGTAGCTGGCCCAGTGCCCTCTGGGGACTTCAAGAAAATGTCAGCAACTTCACATGTACTGGAAAGGTCAGAGGGAGGGCAAAATATGGAAGGAAGATATTATGTCAAACAACTTTTAACAACTGGCTTTTAAAGTGGAAAATAGGGTGTCCTTAAGAGCCTCTTGGTGAAAGTGAAAGAGGAGAGTGAAGAAGTTGGCTTAAAGCTCAACATTCAGAAAACTAAGATCATGGCATTCGGTCCCATTACTTCATGGCAAATAGATGGGGAAACAGTGGAAACAATGGCAGACTTTATTTTGTTGGGGGGGGGGGCTCCAAAATCACTGCAGATGGTGACTGCAGCCATGAAATTAAAAGACACTTGCTCCTTGGAGGGAAAGTTATGACCAACCTAGACAGCTTATTAAAAAGCAGAAACATTACTTTGTCAGCAAAGGTCCGTCTAGTCAAGGCTATGGTTTTTCCATTAGTCATGTATGGATGTGAGAGTTGGACTATAAAGAAAGCTGAACCCCAGTGAATTGATGCTTTTGAACTGTGGTGTTGGAGAAGACTCTTGAGAGTCCCTTGGACTGCAAGGAGATCCAATCAGTCCATCCCAAAGGAGATCAGTCTTGGGTGTTCATTGGAAGGACTGATGTTGAAGCTGAAACTCCAATATTTTTGCCACCTGATGTGAAGAGCTGACTCATTTGAAAAGACCCTGATGCTTGGAAAGATTGAGGGCAGGAGGAGAAGGGGACAACAGAGGATGAGAGGGTTGGATGGCATCACTAACTCAATAGACATGAGTTTGAGCAAACTTCAGGAGTTAGTGATGGACAGGGAGGCCTGGCATGCTGTGGTCCATGGGGTCACAAAGAGTTGGACATGACTGAGCGACTGAACTTAACTGAACTTAGAAATTGGGTAAATGTCTGTTCTCAAGTTCATGGTATAAATGAGACGTGAGAAGAAAGTCATCTTCAAGCAGTGTCTCCACATTTCTCCTGGCCACATAGGAATCATTCTCAGAAGAGGAAATGCTCTTTTGAGAAACACTGGAGTGTCTCACAATGACTTAAAGAATAGCCAATGTTAAATGGAACTTGCTATGAATCAGAGGCTGTTCTGAATACTTTTCATATATCATTTCAGGAAAATTCTGGGCTAGGCATCATAGAGATCTGAGTCAGAGTCCTGGTTCTGTTACTTTATAGCTGTGTGGTTATAGGAAGAAGATTCTTAAACTCTAATATTAAGTTTATTCAAGTATAAAACACTGTTAGGGTGGTTGTGGAAATAGGTGAGATCAGGTGTGCATAAGCACTAGCAGGTTGCTGGCACATAATGTTCCTACTGTGTTGAACACCCCATGAGCCTTCAGATTCAACAAGCTTGTGCTAGGAGAACATTGTCTGAAGGCCACTGAGCAATTAGCCATTCTGATATCACACGATATGGGATAGTCCCATTAACTTTAAGAAGATTTGTGTGCCTCTTTCTGCTTGGGAAAAATATCCCCATTTCTATGACCTATGTTCTACAAACATGGAGAAGTTTGGCAACAAAGAACATGGTAAGATTTACCAAAGCCAAAGGAGATGTTACAAGAATGACAAAGACCTAATATTTATTATGAAAATGATGAAGTTAATTTGCATTTCCTTCCAGCATCCTGAGCTTTAAGATTTTATTTTCCCAGAAGGGCATTCATAGAGAGGTATCTTAATGTCTGCACAATATCAGAAACATTTATTTCTTGCGAATGGGTACTTGTTGAAAGAGACTGACGCTTATGTGGTTTTTGTTTTTGTTCAGTCGCTAAGTTGTGTTGTCAAAAACTTCTGAAATGTGATATTTACATCTCTACCCATACAGTTACCAGTAAAGAGTGTAGATGGTTTGTGTTGATAATTCTTGGTACTAAAAGACTTGCTAATTAAAATAGTCTACAACCACAAACCACTTTGGGAGTGAGGCTGATACGTATAATTAACCTCATTTTGCAAGTGAAGGAAGAAACAAGAGCACAGAAAGAGACAACGTGATCTAGCCAAAGCCACAGCTACTCAAGGGCAAACCTAAAGACTCGAATTCAACAAAACTTGAATCTCAAATCACAAAGCCTGGTTCAATCAACCTTTGTTAACCTTCAGCAATTTTATGGTTCTTTTCTGTGGGTTGTGCTTGTGGGATTCAGAAGTGGGCTTTGTTATCATTGTTCCTTGGTATATATAATAAGCAAAACAAATTGCATTTAAAATCTCTCACACGTACACACATATACACACATCTACTGAGAAAATTCCTTCCCCAATAATGACCTACTAAAAGCTAATCAAAGGATAACTGCATCAAAACTACTAATCAAAGGATAACTGCATCAAAACTGCACGGTCCTGTTGAATCTCTTTGAGGGGTTTTATAGGCTGAACACAGGGGTACCAGGAACACTTTAGGGTGTAAGTGGATCACTTCCATGTCATGTATGTTACCCTGCTCCTGGTCCTTTAAATTTAGTCAGCCCCATAGAGAGTATGTCAAAGTCACCAGTACCAGCTCTCTGGTATTTGCCTAGGATCCAGTCCCAGCGTGCATGAGAATACTCTTATTCTGTGTTACCAGCTCCCTGAACTCTCTGATCTTCTCTTATGCTGTGGTTTTTAGAAATTATTTCAGGCTTTTCTCTGGGACTGGTTTCATACCCCCCGAAGCTCTTTTTTTAAAATAATTTTTTTGTTGTTCAATTTTTATTTATTTATTTATTTATTTTTGGCTGCCCTGGGTCTTCGTTGCTCTGTGCAGGCTTTCTCTAGTTGAGGCAACCAGGTGCGACTCTCTAGTTACCAGGTGCGGGCTTCTTATTTCAGTGGCTTCTCTTGTGGAGCAGGGGCTCTAGGGCAGCACTCTCAGTAATTAAGACCCACAGGCTTGGTTGTCCCTCGACATGTAGACTCTTCCCAGACCAGGGATCGAACTTAGGTCTCCCTGCACTGATGGGCAGATTCTTAACCACTGACCACCAGGAAAGTCCACTTTAAGTAACAGACTTTGTGTCCGTGAACTTGTACTATAGCTAATAAGCTAACAGGTATAAAATATTTTAAGGTACTGAAGGTTTTTCTCCTTTTGACCCTTGTGCTTTTTTGAGAAGCTACCCTCTTTCAATCAGTTGGGTAGCAGCAATAGTTTCTAAAGGTATTGCCCTAGAGGGGAGGGAGGGCCTATATAACCAAGAACAAAAAGTTAAATTCTTGGCTTTGAATTCTAAGTTAGCTCTTGAAATTGATGGCAGAGACAGTGAGTGCAAGTAGACACTTTTAAATTGCAAGAGTTGGGCTATTTGAAAGTGCAAGTATTTTTAAGTTTAGAAGCTTGGCTTTGAAAGTCAAAAGCCAAAATCCAAATATAAAGTTTATACCATAATTATCGACTTTGGAACAATATAGGATGATGTAAGAGCAGTCTTCCTAGCCAAAAGGAAGTAAAATTTCCAGGACTTGGCAGGAGAAAGAAAATCAGAGGGGACATGAAAGAAACTTGGCTTCATGAGTGTAGTTTCTGCCCTTTTCACTCTTCAGACTGAGTCTCAAGAATATTGGTGAAACACATCAGCTATTCTGCTAAGGTTTAGGGGGCTCTAAGAGCAGGAGAACCACGTTCAAGCTCCCCAGGGTGGTGCCTGGTGAGATCTTTCAGCTTGTGGTGAAGCCTTAGTTTTTAAGAAGACATTTGAGCTGAAGAGTAGTATTGGCTAATGAGATCACTAGGTAAAGGGGCCTTAGGCAGCTTCTCAGAGTCCTGCACACCCCTGCATGGTGTGGAAGAACCTTCAAAAGTTCCTAGGCTACAATGTGACAGTTCCTCCAAAAATTAAACATAGAATTACCTTATGATCCACCAATCTCACTTCTAGCTAAATACTGAAAAGAATTAAAAGTAAGAACTCAAACATATATTTCCATATCAGTGATCTATCAGCAGGGCTTCCCTGGTGGCTCAGATGGCAAAGAATCTGCCTGCAAGGCGGGAGACCAAGGTTCAATCAATGGGTAGGGAAGATCCCCTGGAGAAGGAAATGGCAACCCGCTCCAGTATTCTTGCCTGGAGAATCCCATAGACAGAGGAGCCTGGTGGGCCACAGTCCATGGGGTTGCAGAGTTGGACAGGACTGAGCGAGTAACACTTGTTCTATCAGCATTATTCACAATGGCCAAAAGGTGGAAACAACCCAAATATCCAGTATGAATGAATAGATAAATAAAACGTGGTATACATATACAATGGAATATTATTATGCATCCTATGAAGTATTATTCAACCTTAAAAAGGAATGAAATCTGACACTTGTTGCAATAAGAATAAACCTATAAAACATGCTAAGTGAAATAAGCCAGAGGCAAATGACAAAAACTGTATGATTCCATTTATACAAGGTGCCTAGAATAGTCAAATTCAAAGACAGAAAGAAGAATAGTGGTTTTCAGCTATGGGGAGGGGAGAATGGAGAGTAATTATTTAATAGGTACTGGGTTTCAGTTTGGGATGATGAAAAAGTCATGATGATGGATAGTGGTGATAGTTGTACATCACCAGTGTGACGATGAACAATAATACCACTGAACTGGACACATAAAAATGGTTGAAATGGAAAAATTTATGTTTATTTTGTTGTTTCATCGCTCAGTTGTGTCTGACTCTTTTGCAACCCCATGGATTGTAGCCCACCAGGCTCCTCTGTCCATGGGATTTCCCAGGCAGGAATACTGGAGTAGATTGCCATTTCCATCTCCAGGGGATCTTCCTGATCCAGGGATCAAACCCACATCTCCTGCATTGGCAGGTGAATTCTGTACAACTGAGTTACCAGGGAAGCTGTATATATTTTACCATAATTTTAAAAAATCAAAGTGAAAATGTTCTCATGCCTACATTAGAAAGACAAAATTGAAAGTGAGACCAGTGGGCCTAGGGAGGTCAGGATAAGGTGGCTATAGAGTGACCTGCAGTGTCCTTGTGACTGGGGAGCCAAGGGGACACAGATGATTCAGCACAGTCATAGTAGACAAAGGCGACCAATACAAGGGAAATAGGGACTGTTCCTCTCAGCAGAAACCACCTAGGCAGTTTGTCAATCACCGTAAATCTTCAAAGTCAGGATGATAGATCACCCAGAGCTTGGATTACTGCTCAGGAACAGAAAGAGGTGAATGGAGAAAACACTAACTTGATCTTTATCCAAAAAAGATTGAGATTACATTGGATTACAGGGTTAGGTTTTCCATCATCAGTAAAATAAAAACTTCAGAGCTAAAGTAGATTGAATGATAAGGAAACCATTTCCATTTTGCATACATGAAAGTGTATGACTGTGAAATATGTTCCCATTACATTGCTATATGCCTTTTTTGCAAACTTGGACACTCCTCAAATCTATGGCAATTGTAGAGCTCGTTTGTGAGGAATGGGAAATTCTGATTGGCTCAGGATTACTGCAGCTTCTTTGGGCTCACCATCTGAGACAGTTACACAGTTTCACTGATGACCAACCTTTGGACCAATCCCAGGACATGGATGTTCATGAAGCTGGATCTTTGGGTCCCATGTTACACCTCGACCTTTGAAAGCATCTTTATGCTGTTTGGACTGTTGAATAACCCTCCCACCATCATCTTCCAATAGCTAATGGTAAGAATCTAGAAGGCCTCCTGAACTAATAGCTCTTAATAATGGCTAATCTATTACACACTTATTCTATGCTGGCACTGTGCTGAGTACTTTCTAGGATATCTCATTTAGGCCTCACAGCAAATCCGAGGTAAGGACTACTATTAACCACATTTTGCAGAAGGAAAAAACGAAGGTTAGTGAAGACAGGTAACTTGCTCCAGGTCACACAGCCAGTAAGCAACAGAGCCAGGAAGACCCTGGAAACCTGACTTCACAGCCCAAGCGCTCATGATGATGCCACATCACTTACTGTTATTGGGACATTCTCTTGATGTACGCCTAAATTCTAGCTTCACAGGAATCACTGGCATGGATATTCCCAGAGGCAACAGAGTTAAGAACTGGCTTAATCGTTAATTGTGTTTGAGGTTGATTATATGTCCACATAAACACACAAGGCTTCCACATGATGCCTAATAAGTTAAAAATGATTTTGAAATGGGATTTTTCTTTAAAT
This sequence comes from Bubalus kerabau, assembly GCF_029407905.1. Lineage (NCBI taxonomy): Eukaryota > Metazoa > Chordata > Mammalia > Artiodactyla > Bovidae > Bubalus > Bubalus kerabau. Next base: position 170,984,270 of record NC_073627.1, read on the forward strand.
TATGGAAAGTATTCAGCATATCTTTGGCTTTAGTAGTCTTATGGGCAGCTCATCTCCCAATTCTATCCAAAACACGACTAAATCACGACTTAGCGACTGAATAACAACAACATTTTTAACAACTTGGGAAATTTGAGGGAACTATAAATACAGATAAATCAAGAAGAAAAAATCTACTAGAAATTCCAGGAAAAGAATTAAGAAATAAAGAAAACAGAGTCATGACCCAAATATGAAGCAAATAGACTTTCAAGGTGGTGCAGTGGCTTTATACCATGAAAACTCACTTTGCTCCATCCACAGCAAAAATAAAAATAAAATGTAAAGAAAAAAAAGCAAAGGGTATAACTGGGCTCAAATACCAGGTAAATATATTCAAAATCCCCAAAGGATTAGAAACTCAAAACAGTGAAAAGAACTGAAGCTGGGGCAGCGAGGAGTTTGGCTTTTGTAAAGTGAAAAGGATTAAAACGCTCAAATGAGACAGGAGAGTGAATCCAGAGACGTAGCTCAAAGCCCTAAGTGATAGTGGGGCACCCCCAACACTGTGAAAAGAGAATGAAAACGAACTACTGCTAACTGTTGCCTGAGACCATAACTTCTAGTGAACTGCAGGCCAAAGGAGGCCAGTGTCAAGATCATTGCCTTGTAACCAGGAGGTAAGCCAAGACAATGAACAGTATACGATGAGATCTGCCCTATCCTTAATATCATCTCTGATCCACTGTTATGAGACTAGGTTCTGAATTAGGGACACAGAAGCCTGAGTGAAGTTAATTTAAAAACTGATAGGCAAAGAAAGATGAGTAGAGAGGTTGAGAGAGAGAAAAAGCCATAAGATAAAAAACAAATTCTCACTTAAAATGAAGCAAAATCTCAAGACACAAATTTATTGCTAACAAAGATAAGCCAATAAAATCTACAATTAGAACAGGAATTCAATACAGATAAATGTTTTATAGAATGGTCTGATAAGGCATTAACCACAAATATATTGAGGACATTCAAATATATAAGTTGAGACATAATCTCCCTTTAAAAGGCCATAAGATTATAAATAGAATAGGTAGAAATGAAACTAGAACATTGGATAACTAAAAGAACCAAATCAAAATCTTGAAAATAAAACATATAATCATTTGGAAAAGGTATGGGCTGATCATATAACAACAGAATTGAACTTTAAAAACAATACATTAAATGAAAGCCAGATGCAAAAGACTGTACGTTGTACAATTACTTTTATTTGAAATGTCAAAATTGTTTTTAAAAAGCAGATCTATAGAGGCACATATTAGATTAGTGATGGCCAGAGACTGAGAATGGAAATAAGGATTGACTACAAATGAGTAAAAAGGATTTTTTTGGAATGATAGAAATGTTCTAAAACTGGATTATGGGGAGGGATCTACAACTCTATAAATTTACCAAAAATCTTCAAATTGTACACTTAAAATGGGTGAATTTTATGATATATAAATTATACCTCAATGAGGCTGTTAAAGATACAATCACTGGAATAAAAAAAAGTGTTTATAGTCAAGCATACTTTCAAAACTGGACACAGTTGAAAACTTAGAAATGAAGACATAAGTGAGGAACTTGGTATGTCATGCAGAGACAAATTAAAACTGAGAGAGCATTAAAAAACACGGAGGATAGATTTTGAGGTTCCAACAATTGCCTAATAAAAGTTCCAGAAACAGGATGGAAGTAAGTTAGGAAAGAAATCTTTGAAGCAAGAACGGCTAAGAATTTCTAAAAACTGAAGAAAGACACTGATTTATTTCAAAATACTCATCAGTTACCTGTTTTGTGCCAGGCACTCGGAATATAACAGCGAACAAAATAAAATCTATGCCCTCACTCAGATTAGATGTGTATTTTCAGTAGCAAGCAAGATAAATAAAAATGCCAAACTACATCACAATAAAACTGGAGAACATCAAGGATAAAGACATAATCTTAAAATCTTCCGGGAAAAAATGAATTATTATATACAGAGTAGTGATATATCAGCAGCAGATTTAATATCAGCAGTAGCAGAAGGCAGAAAACAGTAATAATGGGGTTGATGAAAAATGTGCATCTGCAAGTAATTTTTCATACAGACAAACTGTGATTCATTACTGAGAGGGGAAAAGGTATGTTTAATTATATGAAACCAAAAGAATTTATCATCCATAGAACCCTATTAAATTAAGAACAGTTAAAGATGTAATTTAGTAAGGAAAAATACAGACAGAGAAGACATGGAATATGGAATAAAATATGTCAGTCAGTTTAACAATTTTGTGTAAAAAACACTACTCTAATTTCTGTGTAATTTTAAATACACTTAAAACCATGACTCTAAGTAACAATAAGATGATGGGGATGATATTCAGTGTCTAGCATCCTAAGACCTGTGTTTGGGTTAGGAGTATAATAGAAATACTGAATTATTATAAACCTTACAAGAAAAAATGAATAGCTCATAGTGTAAATAAATTTTAAATTTAAGAATAGAAATATTATCTATAATAATGCTTAATTAATTAATAGAAGGAAAAAAGAGAAGTGAATCCCGGAAATTGTATGAGGGCATGAAAGTAGACCAAAAAAAAAAGGAAAATGATAGTAAAAAGAAAACACAAATTAAGATGGTGAAATTAATTTAAAATACATTTTCAATCACAAAACATAGTAACGAATTAAACTCATCTAAATAAAGACCAAAATTGTGTGTTAAAAAATCTAACCCTGGGTGTCTGGAAAACATATCTAAAACAAAATATCCAAAAAGGATGAAAATAGGTGAATGGAAATAGATCATTTAACTACTAACTGTGTAGGAGCTGGGATAGCAATATTAATATAAGATAAATATGATATAAGGCAAATAAGAAACAAATGAAAATGTAGCACAATTTTAATTGATAGATAGCTAAGAAAATAGATGCCTTGATTTGACCTTGATGTTAGGACTGGTTTGTTTTATACAGCTGAGGGATCCTGACACTGGAGGAGAGAATGTAATCTTAGTGTGACACCTGAACCAGCGCTGGACGATGTTTACATCGTCATACTAATGTAAGTGTTGTTGATTGGTTTGCACCTTTTAGATTCATCTTGGAAAAACCAAGGAAGACTTGGTTTCCATTGCAGGCAGGATGCGTATGTTAACAACGTAATGAAATGAAGATAAAATGTGCGGACAGTAGTGGCACATGGAAGGGAGGGGAGTGTATGGAAATTAACATCTTCACATAAAACAGGGAGTCAAGAGGCCCTGTCAAAAGTTGGTGGAATAAGCAATGAAATTTGAAGCATATTATTTAAAATTAGACATATAATCCATAAAACATACAATCACTAGAAGAACTAAAAATATTAATATAAAATTATTTAAGGGAATACTGAAACAAATCTTCAACTTCCAGAAATGGGAGTCAACAGATAATGCTTAAAATTGATTAATCAAGAAGTAGAGGTATAAGAATGTGTGCATAACCTGATTTGTTGTTCAGTCGCTAAGTTGTGTCCAACACTTTGTGACTCCATGGACTGCAGCATGCCAGGCTTCCCTGTCCTTCACCATCTCCTAGAGTTTGCTCAAACTCATCCATTGAGTCAGTGATGCCATCCAACCATCTCAACCTCTGTCACCGCCTTTTCCTCCTGCCTTCAATCTTTCCCAGCAATAGGATCTTTTCCAATGAGTTGGCTCTTTGCATCAGGTGGCCAAAGTGTTGGATCTTCAGCTTCAGCATCAGTCCTACCAAAGAATATTCAGGATTGATTTCCTTTAGGATTAACTGGTTTGATCTCCTTACTGTCCAAGAGACTCTGAAAAGTCTTCTCCAATACCACAGTGGGCCTTAAGAAACAATCTGATGGAGGTAACCAACAAAAGTTCTAAACTCCTGAGAACAGAACCAGGGATGGAAGTGGAGTAGTGCAGGAGACTACTGTTTTTCATCATAAGCAGAACTGTTTGATATGTTAAATATTCATAAATTACTTCTATAAAAGTAAAAATTAAAATGAAATTTAAATTGAAATACTACTCCAAAAGGACTCTTCTTACTCTGGGCCTGTGCCATGCTACATTTCCCATCACGAAGAACTATGCAGCCTGAACAAATTATTGGGAGTGTCAACTAGAGCCACTGGGTATGTGGCTTGAGAAGAACCTTATCTCCTTGGAATTTCTGAGACTTTTTTTGATCTTACTATTGTCAGTAACAACCACAGAGTCTCACATCAACTAACATTGAGGTCAACAGTCCTTCCTGTCTTAAGTGACATATCTGAATTTCTGCTGCCCTGGCAGGGGACAGCAGTCAACAATCATTAGGACTTTTTCCTGGTCAGAAAACACATGAGCGGCATTGCAGAGATTTTGACCAGGTTTTCATTGTCCAGCCAGAACTCTTCTCCTTGGATGAAATTTCCCACAACAGGTAAGAGGAGACTTACTTTTCTCAGTCTACACTTTGGGATCTCTCAAACCTGGGACATGGATGTTCTTTTTTTATTCAAGGAGTTTATGGAAAACCACTTGCTTTAATCTCTGAATCTTATATTGAAAACATTGCTACTTTTTAAGGCTCTCTCTGTAAGGGTTTTTAAGAAGATGAGGGCTTTCAGAAACTAAGCCCAGAAATCCTGCTGACAGTTTTATAGAGAAGGCACCCAATAACGACTTACTGACATTCCTGTTGTTATTGTGGATAATGTTTACGGTAGCACCAATAAGGAGATGAACAAGAACTCATTTCATCACCCCACAAAACAAAGCACTGGAGCTTTCTTTGTGAAGAGTCAACACTCTAATTTCTTCAGAAAGGTATGTCAACAATGCTGCTGCCCATTTCCCTTGGGGATGAGCTCCTTGGCTTCTACCTGCTATAAAGGGTCTCTCTTTTGTACTCTCTTAGCATGTCATTCTGCCATCCCAAATATGTTTTCCAAATATCTTATCACCAGCTCTGATAGCCCTGACTCTAGAGATTCTCTCCATTTAGTAGTTGATGCTGTCGTTGAGAGCAACCCACGGTGTTTGGGAGGAACCTACCATTCAGGAAGCCACGTGCTTACTAGTCAAGCAAAGCGTCATACACAGAAAGCCTACTATTAAGTGATGTGTTCCTGTCTCTCAGGTGCCTAACACAGCCACTCAAGTTTTGTCTGGCAGTGGCAGACCTGCAGACTGAGGGTAGGGGAGAGAGACATATAGAGATTATTACCATCCAGACATACCATTCAGCCCAATTAATCATGCATCAGCCACCTGAATATAGCATGGCCCAAGGTTGATCTGGGAACTCTATATTTTTCATCGCATAGACATGATCTTTGTCTCAGAGGATTCTCCTTCCCTGCTCTTCCCACCCTCCCTCTTTTCCTTTTTCCCATTTTCCTTCCTTTACTCACCAGACATCATTTGAGATATGTGTGCCAGATACTACTTCAGAGAGAAGGTGCTAAGAATAACATGCCAACTTCCCATTTAGGAAAGTCTGAAAGACCCCAACATCAGGAGCTGAAGTGGGTTTTTGTTAGACTCTACCTCAGGAATGAGTGGAACAAATTTCCATTAAAATTGAGTAATTCCTTTGCTATTATCTTCTCCCATTCTGAAGGCTGTCTTTTCACCTTGCTAATAGTTTCCTTTGATGTGCAGAAGCTTTTAAGGTTAATTAGGTCCCATTTGTTTATTTTTGCTTTTATTTCCAATATTCTGGGAGGTGGGTCATAGAGGATCCTGCTGTGATATATGTCAGAGAGTGTTTTGCCTATGTTCTCCTCTAGGAGTTTTATAGTTTCTGGTCTTACGTTGAGATTTTTAATCCATTTTGAGTTTATTTTTGTGTATGGTGTTAGAAAGTGTTCTAGTTTCATTCTTTTACAAGTGGTTGACCAGAGTTCCCAGCACCACTTGTTAAAGAGATTGTCTTTAATCCATTGTATATTCTTGGCTCCTTTGTCAAAGATAAGGTGTCCATATGTGCGTGGATTTATCTCTGGGCTTTCTATTTTGTTCCATTGATCTATATTTCTGTCTTTGTGCCAGTACCATACTGTCTTGATAACTGTGGCTTTGTAGTAGAGCCTGAAGTCAGGTAGGTTGATTACTCCAGTTCCATTCTTCTTTCTCAAGATAGCTTTGGCTATTCGAGGTTTTTTGTATTTCCATACAAATTGTGAAATTATTTGTTCTAGCTCTGTGAAGAATGCTGTTGGTAGCTTGATGGGGATTGCATTGAATCTATAGATTGCTTTGGGTAGTATACTCATTTTCACTATATTGATTCTTCCAATCCATGAACATGGTATATTTCTCCATCTGTTAGTGTCCTCTTTGATTTCTTTCACCAGTGTTTTATAGTTTTCTATATATAGGTCTTTAGTTTCTTTAGGTAGATATATTCCTAAGTATTTTATTCTTTCCGTTACAATGGTGAATGGAATTGTTTCCTTAATTTCTCTTTCTGTTTTCTCATTATTAGTGTATAGGAATGCAAGTGATTTCTGTGTGTTGATTTTATATCCTGCAACTTTACTATAGTCATTGATTACTGAGGAAACCAGAAGGGAAAGAGACACGTGTACCCCTATGTTCATCGCAGCACTGTTTATAATAGCCAGGACATGGAAGCAACCTAGATGTCCATCAGCAGATGAATGGATAAGAAAGCTGTGGTACGTATACACAATGGAGTACTACTCAGCCATTAAAAAGAATACATTTGAAGCAGTTCTAATGAGGTGGATGAAACTGGAGCCTATTATACAGAGTGAAGTAAGCCAGAAAGAAAAACACCAATACAGTATAGTAACGCATATATATGGAATTTAGAAAGATGGTAACAATGACCCTGTGTACGAGACAGCAAAAGAGACACTGATGTATAGAACAGTCTTATGGACTCTGTGAGAGAGGGGAAGGGTGGGAAGATTTGGGAGAATGGCATTGAAACATGTAAAATATCATGTATGAAACAAGTTGCCAGTCCAGGTTCGATGCACGATACTGGATGCTTGGGGCTGGTGCACTGGGATGACCCAGAGGGATGGAATTGGGAGGGAGGAGGGAGGAGGGTTCAGGATGGGGAACACATGTATACCTGTGGCAGATTCATTTTGATATTTGGCAAAACTAATACAATTATGTAAAGTTTAAAAATAAAATAAAATTAAAAAAAAAATTGAGTAATTCCCATCAGTGTTGCATCTGCTTGAGTAACACCCTGTCCTCCACCGCATTTGGTTGGTAAGGTTCTGTGAACAATTATAAGTACATGGATGAAAAGACTCCCCTAACTTACCTAGGTTCTTTGAAGGAGGAACAGAGGGCCACTGCCACTGCCCAGTATGGCTGTGCAAGTTGGGCTATGAATATAGAGGAGTGTCTGAAGGAGGTGAGTTGGGGTAGAAATCTAGCCCGTGTTCTGCTCAATAATCCATGAGGCTAAGGCCCCAGAAAATGGGCCCTTTTTCTCATTCTCCCAAGATACTGTATGTTGTAGGAAGCAGCTTTGTGTTCTCTGATTGTAATCCTCTGATGGAAAGGCCAGGGAGTTATAAACCAGAGTGAGAACACAGACTGCATGAAGCACAAGCTTTACAGAGCGAGCTCCAGAATGAACATGACTATCCACACCAGGTACCCTGCTCTGAAACAGCCTGGGGGCAGGGTTTTCTGATGCTCCTGATACATATGTAGCTTGGGATTTAGGTCTCGTAATGGAGAGTTTGGTTTCTACCCAGTCACTTCTCACGTTAGTCCTATTGATGCTTCTCTCAAATAAATATGTCTCCTGAAGTAAATACACCCTCTTCATCCTCACTGATATTTTCATACGGGAAATCCCCAAAAAGATGCAATTAAACCTGAACACAGGATTTAAGGAGATGTGGCAGAGAATTGCTAATTTTCCAGGACCAGCCTTGTTGTTACCTAAAAAACCTGTCTGGAAAAAAGATCCAGGTTCCAGTCGTGACTCTGATCCTAACGCTTGCCTGTTCTTGAATAAATCTTTACCTCTCTCTGGGCTTCAGTCTCTTGATCTGTACAATAAGAGGACTGGGTCTTTATTTAGTTGTGCCAGGCTGTGGTTTTACCCGACTTGGCTTTCAGAGGTTGGAAGCAGAAAGGTGATTTGGCAGTAAGCCCTGTGGAGCCTGCATCCAGGACAGAAGGGAAGATACGGTTGCAAGGCACAGAGCCCTGGCTTTTCTCCCTATTCAGCTCATGCCAAGGGAATCAAGAATATGCCCTGGGCATACCAAACATTACTTATACTGACTTGAGCTTCAGCTTCTCCTTTTGTTCGTTAAGCCCTTGTGGAAGTTGCCATTCCTCCCACCTGTACATGAGTATGCAGGATGCTATGGTAAAAACCCAGCAGCTTTGAAGTCTCAGAGAAGAACCCGTTTGTTAGTTATATGACTGATTGCCAGTTTCCTAATCTGTAAAGTGGAGATAATGTTTATTTAATGAAGGTGCTGTGAGGATGAGATGCAATTTTGTCTAAAAAGCAGGTGGCCCTGGACCTGGCTGACACATTATCACTTCCTTTCTTCTCCTTCCCCTCCATCCTCCCCGCCCCTCACAAGGCTGCACTTGTCAGTAAAGACAACTACAGTTTTGCACCCTGGAGCAGTGGGTTGGCTGGAAAATGATACAAGTTCAGGCATGAAACTCTTGGCTAATTGTGGCTTGAAATCTCACCCCTGCCATTTTTTCAGTATGATTTTCATTGGAAGAGATGTCTCATTAGAATGATAATAACATATGTTTCACTTTGAAGTCATGGGCATCCCCAGTTTTATTGGATAGAATAATCCTACATGTGTGTGTATGGAAGAGGTTAGCATCTAGTGGGTCCACTCAGATGGCTCTGAAAAGTTCACCTAAGTTTCAACTCAGTGCTCTCTGTTAAACTGACTGTCTCCTACCATCCATCCTTGAGGTGAAGCCCCATTATGTTGTCCCTGATACTAAGCCACCGCTTGAGAATTTTACCCCCTCACTTGGCACTCATTCTACCTATGGAGAGTCCTATTTTAGTGAAATATACAATCTGCAACAACCACACACTGCCCCATATCTCTCTTTTTTTTCTTGAGATAGAGTTGATTTACAATATTATATGTTTCAGGTGTACAACATAGTAATTCACAATTTTTTTAAGATTGTACTCCATTTATAATTATTATTAAACATTGGCCATACTCTCTATGCTGTACAATATATCTTTTATTTTATACATAGTAGTTTGTGTCTCTTAATCTCCTGCCCCATCTTGCCCCTCTCTCCTTCCCTCTCCCAACTGGTAACCACTAGTTTTTTTTCTGTATCTGTAAGTCTGTTTCTTTTCTGTTATACTCACTAGTTTGCTTAACTTTTTAGATTCCACATATAAGTGATAACATTCAGTATTTGTCTTTCTCTGTTTGACTCATTTCACTAAGAATGATGCCCTCCTAAGCCTGTCTGTGTTGCTACAAATGGCAAAAATCTCCCTCTTTTTATGGCTGAGTAGTACTCCATTGTGTGTGTGTGTGTGTGTGTGTGTGTGTGTATGTGTATGAATCACATCTTCTTTATCCATTCCTCTGTTGATGGACATTTAGGTTGCTTCCATATCCTTGCTATTGTAAATAATGTTGCTACAAATACTGGGGTCCATGTATCTTTTCAAATTAGTGTTTTTATTTTCTTCAGATACATACCCAGGAGTGGAATTACTGGATCATATGACAGTTCTGTTTCCAGTTGTTTCTGGAGCCTCTGTGCTGTTTTGCACAGTGGCTGCACCAATTTATGTTCCCACTAACAGTGTACAAGTGTTCCCTTTTCTCCACTTCCTCTCCAACATTTGTTATTTGGGGTTTTTTTGATGATAGCCATTCTGACAGGTGTGAGGTGATATCTCGTTGTTTTTTTCATTTGCATTTCTCTAATGATTAGGGAGGTTGAACATCTTTTCATGAACCTGTTGGTCATCTATTTATTGTCTCTATCTTTATAAAATAAGCGAATTAGTATAACATATTGGTTAAGAGCAAGGCTCCCATATTCAGACTGTTTGATTTTAAAGAATGGGTCTACCACTTACTTACTAGCTTTGTGATCTTGGATATAGTAACTTCTCAGGTTCCTTATCTAAAAAGTGGGGTCAATGAGGCTGACCTGATAAGGTTATTGAGGTGATTAAATGAATCTATTTACATACATGAAGTGTCTGTTACATAATAAGTTCTCATAAGTATCTATTATTATTAATAATAAGCAGATCAGATCAGATCAGTCGCTCAATTGTGTCCGACTCTTTGCGACCCCATGAATCGCAGCATGCCAGGCCTCCCTGTCCATCACCAACTCCTGGAGTTCACTGAGACTCATATCCATCGAGTCAGTGATGCCATCCAGCCATCTCATCCTCAGTCGTCCCCTTCTCCTCTTGCCCCCAATCCCTCCCAGCATCAGAGTCTTTTCCAATGAGTCAACTCTTCGCATGAGGTGGCCAAAGTACTGGAGTTTCAGCTTTAGCATCATTCCTGCCAAAGAAATCCCAGGGCTGATCTCCTTCTGAATAGACTGGTTGGATCTCCTTGCAGTCCAAGGGACTTTCAAGAGTCTTCTCCAACACTACAGTTCAAAAGCATCAATTCTTTGGCACTCAGCCTTCTTCTCAGTCTAACTCTCACATCCATACATGACCACAGGAAAAACCATAGTCTTGACTAGATGGACCTTTGTTGGCAAAGTAATGTCTCTGCTTTTGAATATGCTATCTAGGTTGGTCAAAACTTTCCTTCCAAGGAGTAAGTGTCTTTTAATTTCATGGCTGCAGTCACCATCTGCAGTGATTTTGGAGCCCAGAAAAATAAAGTCTGACACTGTTTCCACTGTTTCCCCATCTATTTCCTATGAAGTGATGGGACCAGATGCCATGATCTTAGTTTTCTGAATGTTGAGCTTTAAGCCAACTTTTTCACTCTCCACTTTCATCAAGAGGCTTTTGAGTTCCTCTTCACTTTCTGCCATAAGGGTGGTGTCATCTGCATATCTGAGGTTATTGATATTTCTCCCAGCAATCTTGATTCCAGCTTGTGTTTCTTCCAGTCCAGCGTTTCTCATGATGTACTCTGCATATAAGTTAAATAAACAGGGTGACAATATACAGTCTTGACGAACTCCTTTCCCTATTTGGAACCAGTCTGTTCTTCCATGTCCAGTTCTAACTGTTGCTTCCTGACCTGCATACAAATTTCTCAGGAGGCAGATCAGATGGTCTGGTATTCCCATCTCTTTCAGAATTTTCCACAGTTTATTGTGATCCACACAGTCAAAGGCTTTGGCATAGTCAATAATGCAGAAATAATTAAGAGCAAATATATATATATTATTAATATAATATCAATTATAATTACTATTATTAATTATTATTAATAATAATATTTGCTCTTAATAATTTCCCTTAATTCTCTTAATAATTTTTATTAATAATAATAATAATAATCTTTAGAATAGGGTTGGTGGGGAGAAGCCAGTACCTAGAACTTGAACCATCTGGTTCGGAGACATGCCCAGCCTCAGGTCCTAGAAACCTTATCTTGGGACAGACCATTGTAATTGAGAGGAAAGACCATAAAAGCAGGTAGAAGATATTCAACCTGAAGGGCAGTTTTCTACCCATAGATCTCCTTTCTAATTATTTAAGAGAGCTCAATGCCCCTCTCTGCCAGGTGGGACATCTAAGCCCAGTGAGATCAGAATGGCTGTGAATTCCTGATCACCATCCATCTTGGCACTGTTAGTCTGACTGTCAAGGCCCAACAATCTTCTGACAATGGCCTTTACTTCAATCTGCTGCTGTGAAAAGTATATGCAACTCATGTCAGTGACTGAATGGCATCACCAGGACTTGGGCTACTTGATGGCAAAGATTTTCACAGAAGAAAAGGCACAAGAGCTATCCTTTGCTAGGATCTCATGCCAAAATCCAAAGAGTATGCTTGCGTTTGGAGCTGAAGACCTGAGTCCTCAGAAAGGACGCAGCAGAGAAATTGTTGGTAAGGGTTCCTCTGGCTTTTGATTTTTTTTTTTTTTTTGCATGTGCACTTAGTCATGTTCAACTCTTTGCAACCCCGTGGACAGCAGCCCACCAGGCTCCTATGTCCATGGGATTTTCCAGGCAAGAAAACTGGAGCAGTTTGCCATTTCCTATTCCATGGTATCTTCCCAACCCAGGAATGGAACCCACATCTCCTGCATCTTCTGCATTGGTAGGTGGATTCTTTACCACAACCACTACCTGGGAAGCCAAAAAAAAAAAAAAAAAAAAGGAAGTTGTGCATGACTCTTTGCAGCCCCATGGGCAGTAGGCTGCTCCTCTGTCCATGGAATTCTCCAGGCAAGAATACTGGAGTGGGTTGCCATTTCTTTCTCCAGGGGATCTTCCTGACACATGGATCGAACCTTGCTCTCCTGCACTGCAGGCGGATTCTTTACCATCTGAGCCACCAGGGAAGCCCTGGCTTTTGATTTACCTTGCCATAAAATAAGAAGGATGGCAGGAATCAGAATGTGACAGGATTACTAAGGCTTCTTGCAGTCAGAGAATGTAATAAATACCTACCCTTGATACATCTCAACTTGCTGGGCCACGCAAGGAAAACTGGGATATTCAGAGTCTGAACTCAGGGCAGTGTGTAACTTCATCAGAATCTAGGAGGATGCTTGGAAGACAGCATTGTACAATGACTCAGAAGATCTGAATGCCAAAGGATGCCCTTCCGTTTCTGTACTTGAAGACATTCATTTTTAGAGGTGTGGAGGATGAGGGATAAGGGGAATGAGGAGAAAAGTTCCCTGGAGGATGTGGTCTTTCATACTCTGTTTCCAAGACTAACTTGTCACTTTCCCCTCACTCCCACCCCTGGACCATAATAACTAAAGTCCTCTATATCTTTGACCTTTTCCTCCTATTGTAAATGACATGCGTTCTCCCCTAAGGATGCTATTTCTCCTACTGCCCTTGCTATACTCCATCTACCACAAGACCCAGAAGAGACAGTAGCATTCTTACATCCCAGTATCATTTATAGGCCATTAACTTCTATGTGTGTGTGTGTGCTCAGTCATGTCTGACTCTTGGTGACCCCGTGGACTGTAGCCTACCAGGCTCCATGTCCATGGGATTTTTCAGGCAAGAATACTGAAGTGGTTAGCCATTCCCTTCTTCAGGGCATCTTCCTGACCAGGGATTGAACCCACATCTTCTGCATCTCCTGCATTGGCAGGCGGATTCTTTATCATTGAGCCACCTGGGAAGTAATTAACTTCTACACCCTCAAGTACATAATTGTCCTCTGTTGAATTTTAGGCTCACTGTATCACAGCTCCCTTCCATGACTCATACTGCCATCTTCCTGGTCCCTTCCCCACATTTACCTCTGATGCTTGATTCACTCCTAGCCCCACAAGCACCAGGGGTGACCGCAATGTCCACGTGCTCTCATGCTCAGTTGCTCAATCATGTTGACTCTTTGCAACCCTTGTACTGTAGCCTGCCAGGTCCTCTGTCCATGGGATTTTCCAGGCAAGAAAACTGCAGTGGGTTGCCATTTTCTCCTCCAGGGGATCTTTCTGACCCAAGGATCAAACTCACATCTCCTGTGTCTCTTGCATTGCTGGCAGATTCTTTACCTGCTGAGTCATGGAGGAAGCCATATGACCTATCCAAAGGCTTCTTGACTTTCTCAACCCCATGACCTCCGTGTAACTTTAGTTTCCCCCATTCACAGACAAGTCTTAGATCTTGTCAATTGCCCCAAACTACTCCACCTCCAGTATTTTGAACTCTAGTATCTTACTCTCTGGCTTCAGTCTTCCATTTCTCTCACTCATTGCTCCTTCTAGACCTGCTCTTTGATCTTAACAAGATCTCCAAGTATTTGATTCTTCCATTTTCTTCCAGTCTATTTGTCTTTTTCTTATTCAACCTAAATTCTTAGTCTTTCAGACAATTACTGTGTTGACAAAAGAGTCTGTTATTTTTGTCCCCTTAACAACCTTTTATCTAACATACCTGAAAAAACAGCTGGGCCTTCCACGACACATCACGGGTCAACTCTCTTTTTTCCCTATACCAGTTATTTCAGATTCTCTACTTTTTTCAAATTCTCTACTGCTTCTTTGTCTCATCTCATTTCTTCACTCTTACAAAATGGCCTCAATTGATACCTTACAGAGAAAAGAAAATGTATTTAAGAGTAATTACCTTAAGCCTCTGTTCCTATTCTCCAGTAGGCAAAATTACCTTCATCTGTTCCTTTCCTCCTTCTTCTTGTCTAAAGCTTATCTTCTGATGGACAGCTAATCTGAAGCCAAAGCTGCCTTTAATTTTACCCCTCTTCACCTCTTCATGGGTCTTGCTCCATCAGCTCTCAGTATTATCAATTGTCTCCCTCTCTACTTGTATCTCAGAAGCTTCTACACCGTGCAGATCCTTGTTCACCAGGCCTTTGCCTCACCTGGAAATTATCCTCTTTGAGCATTTCCTCAGGGGCCCCATTAATGGAAGGAAGTCAGAAAAGGGGAAATATTTTTAGGAATAGGAATTAGGATTTGAGACTTCGGTTTCTTAAATTCACAGTGTGATGGGATATTCCAGTAAAAATGTAAAGTAGGAATTTTGGAGATGCATCTTTAGGAGAGAGATCAGTCTAGGACATTTCTTCTTTACTCTGATACATTAAAGGCATATCAGTTCGGTTCAGTCACTCAGTCATGTCTGACTCTTTGCAACCCCATGGACTGCAGCATGCCAAGCCTCCCTGTCCATCACCAACTCCCAGAGTTTACCCAAACTCATGTCCATTGAGTCAGTGATGCCATCCAACCCTCTCATCCTCTGTCGTCCTCTTCTCTTCTCACCTTCAGTCTTTCCAAGCATCAGGGTCTTTTCCAATGAGTCAGATCTTCGCATCAGGTAGCCAAAGTATTGGAGTTTCAGCCTCAGCATCAGTCCTTCCAATGAACACCCAGGACTTATCTCCTTTAGGATGGACTGGTTGGATCTCCTTGCAGTCCAGGGGACTCTCTAGAGTCTTCTCCAATACCACAGTTCAAAAGCATCAATTCATTGGCACTCGGCTTTCTTTATAGTCCAACTCTCACATCCATACATGACAACTCTCACATCCATACATTAAAGGCATATAACTATGCATATAAGAACTTGGACAGAGGGGCTTGTCCCTGAGTATTTCTTTTCATAGTGTTTTTTCCTCCAAAGGCCTTTAAGTTTTTGTCATATTAATTAATTAACTTATTTGAAATACTTTTTATTTACTTATTTATTTTATTTTTTGGCTGTGGTGGGTCTTTGTTGCTGCACTTCGGCTTTCTCTAGTTACCTAGCAGGGGCTACTCTTCATTGCGGTTCCTGGGCTTCTCATTACAGTGACTTCTCTCCTGTTGTGGAGCACGGGCTCTGAGCATGAGTGATGGCAGCAAGTGGGCTCAGTAGTTGTGGCACATAGGCTTAGCTGCTCCACATTATGTGGGATCCTCCCCAACCAGGGATCGAACCAGTGTCCCTTGCATTGCAAGGTGGATTCTTAACCTCTGGGCCACCAGGGAAGCCCAGTATATTTATTTTAATGGTATTTCAGTGGTATTGAAAATCTACATGTTACAGCTCTGAATTTCATCTCAATCTCCAGGTGTGGAATCCATCCTATTCTTATGATGGAGCAGGAAATGGCAGTGTTCCTCAGGGTCCTGGTTAGGAACTTTATATTTTTGCATGGTTAAGAGGTCATTTAGGGACAATTTGCAGCCATATAAGAAAGGTTCTTAAAATTCTTGATAAAAAATGACTTTACTATTTCTCTGGGAGTTAAAGTGCACTAATCTGCAGATATGTCAACCTTCCCTGAGTACCACTTCCTAACAGAGTATGTGCTACATTTACGGTAGCAAGAGACAGAGGCTAAGAAATGCTGGTGAGCTCTTGGGTAGCATGTCTTTGGCCTTTGGAGTAGTTTGAACTACTCCCCAGAAGTTTGCCTGCGTGTGTGCTAAGTCACCTCTGTTGTGTCCAACTCTTTGCAACCCCATGGACTGTAGACCACCAGGGTCCTCTGTCCATGGGATTCTCCAGGCAAGAATACTGGAGTGGGTTGCTGTGCCCTCCTCCAGGGGATCTTCCCAATGCAGAGATCAAACATGCATCTCTTATGTCTCCTGCATTGGCAGGTGGGTTCTTTACCACTAGCACCACATGGGAAGCCCCATCAGAAGTTTATCATATTCCAAATTCCCTTTGATAAAATTGTGCTTTATTTCTCTCATGGATAATTGTTCTATCAGTCTCCACTACTTTTCCCTTACATATTTAAAATTTATCTTATATTGCTTTGAACTAATCAACATATTCTTTTTTCATTATAACACACTGGCTATAAATATTATCACAAAGTGCACTTGAACATTCATCAGAAGCTTGAAGGTTTCTTTGAACTAACAGGATGACATTCATCAGCGTACTTGAATATCTGCAGTGCAGCTCTACCAAATGGTCATCTGTCTTCTCTTTGAATTATAGAATCAGATTTCAGAATTCTGATAGATGAAAACCTGTAAATAAAAAGATAGAATAGAATGATAAGACTAGAAGAGTCTTTTAAATGTCACCTCCTCTTTTCAGGTGCTATATACTACAAAAGTCATTCCACAGGATGAGATTTTACAATCCATTCCCATCTCCTTCCCTTTCTTTCTTCTCCTGTCTTCTTTCTTGTCCTCCTCTTTATGTAAACATTTACTGAGCATCCACAATATTCTATGTCCTATATTAATTACAGAGCATTTAGTGATGAACAATAATCAGTTCCTGCCTTAATATTCTGTTTAAGAGAGGAAAGAGACTATATTACTACATTCAGGAGCCCAGACAGGACATCTGCATTCTTCATCTGAGTGATTAGGAAATATTTCTAGGGAAATGATGCTTGAAATCCTCCTTTAAAGGATGGGAAGCAATTAGCCCAAGCAAGCAAGGGAGAAAAGGCATTCCAAGCAGAAGAGACATCGCAGGTCACACCTTGGGAGAGTGAGGATACATGAAGTTGTAAATGGGTGGTGTGGCTGGGCATATTGTGTGAATGTGGATAAAGGGGAGTCCTGCTCACCTATTCAGATGATGGCATTGCAATCGAAATAAAATTAGGGCTTCCCTGATGGTCCAGTGGTTAAAAATCCACTTTCCATTGCAGGGGACACTGGTTCTCTCTCTGGTCCAGGAAAATCCCACGTGCCTCGAGGCAACTAAGCCTGTGTGCCACAACTGAGCCTGCAACAATGAGCCTGCGCTCTACAGCCCATGCTCCACAACAAGAGAAGGCACTCGCATGAGAAGCCCATGTACCACAATAAGACAGTAGCCCCTACTCTCCACAATGAGAGAAATCCCACGCATAGCAGCAAAGACCCTGCTGCTGCTAAGTCGCTTCAGTCGTGTCCGACTCTTAGCGACCCCATGGACTGCAGCCTACCAGGCTCCTCCATCCATGGGATTTTCCTGGCAAGAGTACTGGAGTGGGGTGCCATTGCCTTCTCCAGAACAAAGACCCAGCACAGCCAAAAATAAATAAATAAATAAAATTTAAAATAAAATAAAATTAGCCCTTAATTTTAATCCTCTTCTTGAAAAGCTGACAAGAATAAAATGTAACTTTATATCAAGGAGTTGGTGATGGACAGGGAGGCCTGGTGTGCTGTGGTTCATGGGGTCGCAAAGAATCAGACACAACTGAGCGACTGAACTGAACTGAATCAGAAGTGCCTTACTACAAAATACAGAAGAGGAAACAGGAAAATTTTCATCTCTTCAAATTTCTTTTAAGGTTACTCTTACTATTTGCTGAGGGCAACAGTTATTAATAAGAGCAGTTAAGGGAACAATTTCTCAGTTATTCTCAGCTGATTTTCCTGGCAGTATTTCATTCAGATCAGAAGGATGTTAATTCTATTTTTCATAAGAGAGGAATATGACCACTGTGTCAGGTAGAATCCAAACCTCAAAGAGTTTCATGTCATTTGGATCAGCTGCAGGAAATCCTGATTTTTATCTGATGTGGCCCATAAGTCCAATTATTATAATCACGAGAGAGGTTGTTTGAGGACTGGCTATTAGCCTCATTTTGCATTCAGAGGCAGGAGGTGATAAATCTTAAAACAAGGACACATGACTTTTAGAACTGATATCACTGAAGTCTCTCTCCATCTCTCCCTCTTGACCTCTACATCCTTCCTTTTGATTCTAATCCTTCCTATTTGCCCAGTCTCTTTTTTTTTTTGCCCCCTATTATTTTCCCTTCTTAATTGTCTTGTGCTTACTGGTATCTCTTCAGTTCAGTTCAATTCAGTCGCTCAGTCGTGTCCGACTCTTTGCGACCCCATGAATCACAGCACGCCAGGCCTCCCTGTCCATCACAAACTCCCAGAGTTCACTCAGACTCACGTCCATCGAGTCAGTGATGCCATCCAGCCATCTCATCCTCTGTCGTCCCCTTCTCCTCCTGCCCCCGATCCTTCCCAGCATCAGAGTCTTTTCCAATGAATCAGCTCTTTGCATCAGGTGGCCAAAGTACTGGAGTTTCAGCTTCAGCATCATTCCCTCAAAAGAAATCCCAGGGCTGATCTCCTTCAGAATGGACTTGGCTGGATCTCCTTGCAGTCCAAGGGACTCTCAAGAGTCTTCTCCAACACCACAGTTCAAAAGCATCAATTCTTCGGCACTCAGCTTTCTTCACAGTCCAACTCTCACATCCATACATGACCACAGGAAAAACCATAGCCTTGACTAGACGGACCTTTGTTGGCAAAGTAATGTCTCTGCTTTTGAATATGCTATCTAGGTTGGTCATAACTTTCCTTCCAAGGAGTAAGCATCTATGTCAAATAAGCTCCTCTTATGATTCCTCCCCTACTTCCTCCCATCCCTGACAGACCACACCTAGAGGAATGCTCTAATTATCTGTGTCACTCCAGACCAAGTCTCTGGTAGAGGATCCTGTCTGTCCTTGGCCCTGTCCTGGCATTTTAAACAGGGATGTGTATGAAGACATGGAAGGCAGAATTACCAAATCTGCAGGTGGATTAACGGAGAAGGCAATGGCACCCCACTCCAGTATTCTTGCCTGGAAAATCCCATGGACGGAAGACCCTGGTAGGCTGCAGTTCACGGGGTCTCTGGGAGTTGGACACGACTGAGCAGCTTCACTTTCACTTTTCACTTTCATGCATTGGAGAAGGAAATGGTGACCCACTCCAGTGTTCTTGCCTGGAGAATCCCAGGGACGGTGGAGCCTGATAGGCTGCCGTCTATGGGGTCGCACAAAGTCAGAAACGACTGAAGCGACTTAGCAGCAGCAGGTGGATTAAAGCCAGGAAAGACAGCTAAAACCATAGATGACAGAATCCATTTCCAAAGTGATTTCAATTGGCTGGAATGCTGAATGAAACCAACCAGCTGAAATTTAAGTCAGGCAGATGAAAACTCTGACATATTAAATTTAAAGGGAATTTTCAGAAACTCAGGTCCTGACTTAGATTTTGTCATGTGGACTAGATTGAAGGATTTTAATTGAATCTGAGGTTAATATAACCCCAAAGCATGACACAGCTATTGAAAAGGCTAACATATTGTTAGACTGTCATAACAAGTAGGGCCCAGATTAAAGAGAGGAATTGTCTTACTCTACTGTGTGGTGTCAGGTCGTATATGAAACATGATTTTCTGTGATGAGGCAGAACAGAAGTAGATGGAAAGTAAAGGACAGTGAGAGGTAACAGAACTAAGAGGATCTGTAAGTAAATCATGTCACATGAAAATGTTAAAAAAAAAAAAAAACTTGGAAGGAAACATGAAGAAGGAGACCTACTAAAAGAGTTCACCCATTCAAGATCAGTCCATCCTATCTGCGTACCCTGTCTCTGCTTGGTTTATTTTATTTCTGTGAGTTCTGAAATGAGTCCAAACTTCTTCCGTAATAGTACCTAGTTCTAAGTATTCGGATTTTCACTATCATGATTCAGGTATGGAAAGGGTTGGTTTCACCGGTGTATGATCTGCCCTTAGAGTGATCCCATGCTCAGTTTAATGTCTCCCACTTGCAATTCATAACAATTTTGAAAAAAGGGACTGGTATTACTATTTTTCACTGAGTCTCATAAATTATGTAGCCAGTCTTGGGTATAGAAAACATTCTTTTCTTCTTAGACCATTTGGAATTTTCTAAAAGGGAATTTTGTTATGAAAATGAACCAACGAACAATGTTAGTTACACTGACTCGGTGGTAAAGAATCCACCTGCCAATGCAGAAGACACGGGTTCAATCCCTGGGTTGGGAAGATCCCCTGGAGAAGAAAACAACAACCCTCTCCTGTATTCTTGCCTGGGAAATTCCATGGACAATGGAGTCTGGTGGGCACAAAAGAGTCAGACATGACTTAGTGACTGAACACCACCACCACCACTGATACCTAGAAAAGAATTAACTTTCAGACTACAGGTTAATCTTAAAGTGAACTAGAACTCAGTCAAAAGTGCTATGAACACAGTTAAGAGAGTCTATAGTTTATGACTCCTTTGCGACTCATTTTTAGCTGCCTCAAATGATAAATTAAAATACACGTAGGACCTGAGGTGATTTTGGGTTTGGAAACAAGGAATGAATGCTAGGTCATTGATGGTCGCTTCATCATCACTTCCAGTCCTTAGTTTCTGGCCTCCTTCTTCAGTCTCTTTCACCCATTGACATCTCTGGGGCTCCTGACTTCTTCACTGTGGCTCCACTTACTTCCTATCTGCTTATTAGCCAATTAAAAAGGCTAGTTACACAAACTGCAGAAGTTTGTCTTCCTAACCTATCAGTGGCATCGTAGAAGGCTGCCAGATTTGGCAAATAAAAATACAGGATGTCCAGTTAAATTAGGATTTTAGATAAACAATATATCATTTTTTGGTATATGTTCCAAATACTGCATGATCTATACTTACAATAAAAAGTTTATTATCTAGATGAAATTCAAATTTGTTTGAAAGTCCTATATTTTATCTTGGAAGCCTAGCATTGTGGGTCTGCATAAATCCTGGGTTGCCCTAGTCATTCAAGATATGACTACCATCTAACCTCCTCAGAGTCCATTGGCATCTCTTTAGTTTTATTTTCAAGAACCAAAACTTCCTCCTGGATTTGGCTAATGTCAAATTCTGGCTCCTGCAATTTCTCCCTCCGCTCTAGTCCCTGTTTCAACCAGAGAGCAGGAACCACTAGCAGATCCTGAGTTTAATTGAACAAACATCTGTCTTTCCCAATTCACATTAGTAATTCCTTACATTTATTCAGGTTCTCTTTCACAATTTCATTACCAAGTAATCCCAGAGAAGTCACACTTATTAGATTTTGCAACAGAGATTGTAACTCATTTTCTCACCATTATTTTCCCCGTAGCCACTACAGTGCATGGCAACCAGTGGAGTTCAATAAATATTTGTTGAATGAGTTAATTAAAGAATAAACTGCCTACAGACTGTTTGCTAGATTAGATGGAACAGAGTGTTCTATTTTAATCCAGAGGGAGGGACTATGGCCAATAGTGTTAAGGTTTAGGGAAATCACTATAGTTCAACACCCACCCCTAATTTCCTACTATCAGAGGTCAAAGTGGTAGTGTTGAGAAGTCAAGAACTGCCCAACTGTGGCAGTGTTCAGGAGGAGGTTGAATTTTCACCTGGCAAGGAACTAGTGCCACAGACAGAACTTCTAAACTGTGGTGAGAATTATTAGACTACTTTTAACTCTAGGATTCAAAGATGTTAATGCACTCTCTCCACCTTTTTTCTTCAGGCTTGAAAGTTGCCTCTGTTATTGAATCCTCTTCTGAGACTTAGCAGGTATACCGGTTGCAGGCAAGCATTTATGATGCTCCAACTCCTTTTAGTTTCAGATTTTGTAGGGCATAAAGAAAGTTGCTCCTATTAATGAAAGTAAGAAGTCCTTACTTTTTCAGTTTATCTTTGATTTACGTGTTTCGGTGTCTAAATGCGGCCAGGCTTTCCTTGGCCTTTTTGAAAAAGAACACAATGTAATCATTGAAAACCTGTGCTAACTGCCCACATGTCCTTGTGCTGGTGCGTGTTGTGCAGTTGCTCCGCTGTGTCTGACTCTTTGGAAATCCATGGTCTGTAGCCTGCCAGGCTCCTCTGTCCATGGGATTTCCCAGGCAAGAATACTTGGAGTGGGTTGCCATTTCCTCTGCCAGGAAACATGTCCGTGGAAGAAATGTTATATGTTACCCAAAAGTACAGGCACTGATAGAATCTAAGCTAGTCCCTCAACCTGAGAGAAAGAATTATTTGGAGGTATAATAAGCATAACCATACCCCCCAGTAAGCCTGGAATCCTTATATATCTCCCAGTTCTTTTAATGTGGTAATGTGTGAGGGAAAGGATGAGCTATTTGGGGTAGAGTTATTGTGTATATCTTGAGCGGTGCCCGTGGTGCTGGTGGGCAGGGGAATAAGGAGAGAGGAGATAAAGGAGAGTAGGGGCAAGCTATGTGTTGTCCCCTGGGGCCAGAATAGGGAGTCTGTGATGGCTCGGGATGTGTGTCAGGTGTGAAGGCTGAGTAGAGGCTGTGTGTGTGCAAAAGCAAAGATGAGTGGTGGAAGCCATATGTGATGTGGATCAGATCACAGAGCAAAGGCTGTGTGCATATATGTGGTCAAGATTTATATGAGGGTGGAGGTAAGTGTGGTGTGGGGCCCTAATTGTGGAATATAAAAGAGGAAAAAGTCTTGTGAATAAACTGATCATGAGCATGTTCAGGTGTATATGGGAAAATGGTTGGTGACAGCCAAGTGTGTGGTGTGGATAAAGTAGAAGTGTGTGACAGCATATTTAGAGGGTGGGTTAGATGTAGGTAGTGTGTGTGGCTGTGAGAGACAGAGAGAAGAAGAAGCTACCTTTGGGACATCTATGCCTATTTATGCATAGAATATGTTTTTAAAGTTATTTGTGTATCGATACATTATGCGTTTATGTTTGCACAAGGGTAAGAGAAGGGCATGTGTGTGTGTGTATCAAGGCAGAGCATTTCTGTACTGGATGGAGCTCTGGTGTGTTGGCATATAACCCAATATGCACGTTTATGACACATGCATATGTATGGTTAGCAGGTATGTGCTGTGGGTCCTGTGGTAACAGTAAGACCCTACAAGAAGGAACACCAAGTCACCCTTATGCAGTTTTTCTGTCTGACCTGCTTATCCTGTTTCCATTGTCACCAGGTACCAGGAAGATGCACTAAGTGCTGGCTCAGAGCAGGTTGAATGTGAATAAAAGAAGACCTTTAGTCCCCACCCTTCGGGTTAGTCATGTCTAAGACATAAGTGGGTGGTGAGATTCCAACACAGTGCTCCCTAAGTTATACTCTGGTCATGGCCTTCCACGTGTTCTCCTGGAACCCAGGTGAAAAGGGTACACCCAGGATGTGTTCACGCTGAGGGTTTCGTGTGGTCACCCTCTTAGCATCCCTGAGTCTGAGCCACATCTCTGAGGCTGACATGTCAGCCTCTTTGTTTATGTGTGTGTTATTTGCTCAGTTGTGTCTGACTCTTTGAGACCCCATGGACTGTAGCCCACCAGGCTCTGCTGTCCATGGAATTTCTCCAGACAAGAATACTAGAGTGAGTTGCCATGCCCTTCTCCAGGGGATCTTTCCAACCCAGGGATCGAAGCCAGGTCTTCTGCATTGCAGGCAGATTCTTTATATGTAATATTAATATTTTATTCACCTTTGTCCTGAAATTTGTAGACCCGTAGATCAGAGATACATGGGCTTAGACTCTACCTTTCGTAGAGATATGAAAACTTAGACCTTGATAAAAAGTGGAAATGTTCGAGTGGTTCAGTACTCTGAGCGTGGATGTACTCTTTCCTCCTCTAGCTGAGAAATACTGCTCTGGTCCAGTCCTCTCTATCTTAGACAAGAGGAATTTAAGATCTAAAAAGGTCAGAATCCTGTTCAAGGTGAAAGCAGTGTAATCAGTAATTTTTGCCAGCCTGAGTTTCTCTGAGCTACTCATTTCAGACGTTAACATTTTGTAGGTAGGTTTATGGGCTTCCCACATGGCTCAGTTGGTAAAGAATCCCCCTACAATACAGGAGATGTGGGTTCATCCCTTGGGTGGTAATAACCCCTAGAGGAGGGCATCGCAACCCACTCCAGTATCCTTGCCTGGAGAATTCCATGGACTGAGGAGCCTGCTGGGCTAAAATCCATAGGGTTGCAAAGAGTTGGACATGATTGAAGTGACTGAGCTGGCATGCACAGGTGGGCCTATATTTATTTAGCTCCATCTATACAACCCTGAACATAGCATCTGAACTAAATAAGAATTCTTAATAAAATTAGTTAGAAAAAGATGAAGATCTACTATAGCATAATGTGGGACTTGAGGAAATAATAAATATGCTACATGAGTTTCAGTGAAAACTGAAAGATGAGCAATTGTGACCATTACAAGACTTTTGAAATACACATTCATAATAAACAATGGGCTTAAAAATATCAGATGGTGTAGAAAGAATTTTTCTGCATCAATGTTTGTCCTAAGGAACCACTCTGGTCTTTCCAAATTAGGATCCTGTGTACCTAGGAAATCTATTTCTTAGACAAAATAGGAAATACTCCATCTTTTTGCCTTTGAAAACAGAACTTACAGAAAATAATATTCTGAACCCCTTAAATTTATCTGTTATTTCCTTTCTGCTTTCTTTGATATCAAGTTTATTTGCTTACTGATCAAAAAGAAGAACAATGGGAAAGAACTCATAATTTAAAATCAAATTGATCTCTCTGAAAATCGTGGTTCCATCTTTCATTGTGTGACCCTGGGCAGATATCTTAACCTCTCTGAGTCTCAGCTTCCTTGTGTATATAATAGCACACTGATAACTACTGTGCATAGTTATAAAAATTAAGTAGTGTGCATGCACTAGATACCTGGCCCAGAGCAAGCAGCCAATGAACATGACTCCCATTTCCTTCCTCGACAGATGCTTTGACCTTTGCTTGCTATGCTGAAAAGTCCCTTTGTCCAGTAGAGTCTCTAAAGGTAGGAGACACCTTACATTTCATCTGTCAGTGGAGCCTAGTAGGGCCAAGACTTGGATCAGATGAATAAGGTGTGTCCCTTGGGGACAGAATTTAAGGAGGTGTCAAAAAACTCAGGAATCGAGATAAATAATGTTTGAAGCAATATTATTAAAATTAAAACGAATGCCTGAGGTAGTGAACATATTCTGAAATTAGATAGTGATGGTGGTTGCACACATGTAAATATACTGAAAAACCACCGAATTGTACATTTCTTTTTAGATTTGCTTTTTTAAAATTGGAGTATAATTGCTTTACAGTGTTATGTTAGTTTCTGCTGTACAACAAAGTGAATCAGCTATATGTATACATATCCCCTTCCCCTGGTGTCTTCCTCCCACGCACCCCTCATCCCCCTCATCACGGAGCACTGACTGAGCTCCCTGTGCTCTACAGCAGCTTCCCACTCTCTGTTTAAACATGGCAATGTGAATTGTACGCTTTAAAAGGATGAGTTTTTTGGTATGTGATTTACGCTTCAATAAAGCTGTTATTTAAAAATTAATATGAAAAAACTCATAATGAACAAAATATCAACATTTTAAGGAAAGCAAGGATCATGCTGGAACCCACCCAAACCTGAGGGCACCAGATTCCAGATTTCAGGACCACAAATCCTGCTTTGAGAAACATGTGAAATGGAAAGGAAGTGGGTCATATGCAGAAGGAGGAGCACCGGACTTTCTGATTCTTTTTTTGTAGTTTTTGCTTTTTCTTTCTCAAGTCACAAGCACTGACTTCCCCTGAACGCCTTTCTTAACAGCCCTACAGCTTCTGTTCGTTCCCTTTCTTCTCTTTTCTGCATAGCACATAAGACAGCAAGTGCAGGAGGGCTAAGCTTGAATGCAGAGAGGAAGACAAGTCTATCTAGTTTGTTCCAGGCCCACCTCTAACCTTGGGGAAGGTTTGTAACAAGGTGGGAAAAATATTCAACTCACAACCGGTACCCAGATTTCTAAGAGAGGAACTTAAAGAGAGAAAGATGCCTCAAAACTCTTGGAGTACAAAACGGGACTCAAAAGCATGCATGTCAGTTGAAGTTGAGTCAGATGGGACCAGCATTGCACCACAAAGAGAGGAATCTCTTAAGCTGGAGAAGATGGGAGTGGCAGTAGAACATGAGAGAACAACTGATTGTGATGGGAGAAGAAAAAGAGGGGATGTAGGGGGACTTCCCTGGTGGTCCAGTGGCTGAGACTCTCAGCTCCCAATGCAGGAGGCCTGAGCTTGATCCCTGGGCAGGGAACTTGATCCTGCATGCTGCAGGTAAGACCTGGAGCAGCCAAATTAATTAATTAATTAATTAAAAAAATTTTTTTAAAGAAGGGATGTAGGGAAGATATGAGATTGGATTCTGTGTGGGCAGAATGGCCAAGAGAGGAAGAGACCCCTGAATTGGGGAATGGAAAGGGCCACCAGAAAGACTTTTCCAAACCAGAGTATCTAAACTTTTAAAAGTTGTTTAAAGGGTGCTATGTGATATAGTTTCTCCCCTATAACCCTGGTGCTTACATAAAATCTACATGTATGAGATGTATGAGTAGGGGTTTGTATGCAAACCAGTGGAAAGACTGGTTTTCATGACTAGGTTGACCTGCTCAGAGTGAAAAATGGAACAAAGGAGGAAGAAGCACAGGATAAAGAAGAGACTATAAGATGTAAACTCCCTAGACTATGCATACACCTTACAAAGGGCTCTGAGCCCTTGTAGGTCATGGACTTGAAGAGTTGAGTCAGCTTAATCTAGGGTCAGGGAAGCCACATCTGAGATTCAGGATAAGATTATATTTGTTGGGCAGGGTTAAATCCTGTTTGAAGGGTCATTGTGAGCCCAGGAGGAGTGCGGAGAATCTTGCTGGTACATTCCACTTATAACTAAAGGGAAGGAAGAATAGATGGGAGTGGCACCAAACATGGCTTCAACTGACTCAATGAAAATACCTGGGGCCCAGTTTTCTAAGACCCATATTTAAATGTGTTACTTGGCACATTCCAAGGGGTTATAAGGTATTAGAATCTATATCAACCTCAAGATCTCAGCTAGATAGCCACATTTCTTATTTTGCTAGTTAATGGTCCAGTTGAAGAGCAGATGTTTACAACACTACCTTATATATGTATATTATTTTCTTTCTGCTAACCTTCCCTCATTAAAGGAGGTTTCCTACTGAAAATGATAGTTTAATATGAACCATGACAGACTCTATGTTTTCCTAGCACTCAAGAAGCATGAAGATAACTCTCTACTGGTTTTTCTGTACTAGTTTCTTGTCAATAAATCACTTTCCTTCCCAGAACTTTCTGACTATAGCTCAATTCTGTTTTTTGGTAGGCAAGCCTCAGAAAAACTCACTCTGGCCCAAATTAGCTCCCAGCACCAGTATTTTTTTAATGGTCCTCAGATTATTCTAATGTTCTGCTTTAGTTACTAATTCCAGGAACCGAATCTTTGGAGGCATGTGTATTTTGAAAAATCCTCATCCTCTCCTATCACTTGAAACATTTAATAAGATGAGATTTAAAATTATTTAGTTCTATAGCTCAAGTAATTATTTAATACTCATTGTGTTTAAAATCCCAGATATGAAGGCATTATGAAGGACTCTATCCATTTAATTATGGAGCTTAGGCTTTGTCTACGTGGGGTGTCACAGAAGGATTCCTAATGCTCCAAGAGTAATTAAAATGAAAGAGATTGACAATACCTAGAGTTGACAAGGCTATGGAGTAACTGGGATTCTTGTATAGGATATCTACTAATGCTCTATGACTCAGCATTTCCACTGCAGATTATGTGCCAACAGAAATAAGTGCTTGTGTCAGCCAAAAGATCTATACGAAAATGTTTGCAACAGTTTTACTAAAAATATCTAAAAGCTACAAATGACTCAAATGTCCATCAACAGTAACAAACACATTGAGATGTATTCACATGATGAAATACTACATACTGGTAAAGAAGAAGGACATTCTTATCCATGCCACATACTGGATGAATATCACAAACACTGAGTAAAAACTCATATGCAAAAAAGAACCTGTTGTGTTATTCCATTTATATGAATGTTTAAGCAGGCAAAACTAATATGTGATGACAGAAATCGGTATACAATGACCTTAGGGGTGGAGTATGACTCAAATGGGGGCATGAGAGAAATCTTTGGAGTGCCAGAATGTTGTATATTTTGATCTAGTATACATAATTGAAAACATGCCAAGCCATGTATTTAAGGTTTGGGCATTTTACTAGGTTAATACTTTTATTAAGTTATACCTCTGTAAAAATTGAAAAGAGGAAGGTATACAACAAGATTTGCATTCTGGAGTGACCACTCTAATTGTGAAACAGATTGAAGGCAAGAAGAAAATATATCAGTAATATCACTGAAACAGTGGTGGCCTGAAATAGGAGATGGATTAATTTGACACATAAAAGGTAAAGAAAAGAGGACTGAGTACTTCCTGTGTGTTGGTAGACGAGGGTAGAAGGATGTGTTAGGAATTATTCAGAGGATTCTGGCTTAGGCAACAGGCTGGATGGTGGTGACATTTGCTGAGACTGAGAGCACAGAAGGTGGAGCAGACTTGGGGTCATGTTTAGTAAATGATGAAAATTCTGGGAAGAGCTAGGTGTGGACTAGGTAGGCCATCCACTCTCTCCAGCTGGTGTAACGAGAGGGTCATAATCTCAGTCTGAGTCACCTGCATTTTGTCGGCGCTGGAAGAACAGGCTCTAGCTAGTCAGAGTGGCTAAGGGAGATGTTAGGGAGTCGCTGTCACCTTGTGAGTAGGAATTTATGCTGTAAAAACAAGACCCATGAAAAATAAAAACAGGTTTAAAGCACTCAGCCGCAAGTTTCCAAAATGCCAGACAATGAAAATGCAAAGGCAAATAATGCCAAAGAAAATAAATATACCTACAATCCTTAGATGTTATGAGGAACACAGAGCATGTGCTTTTGAGAGTGAGATTATGTAGCTGATTGGATGGAATGAAGATTGAGGGGAGGGGCAAGAGCTCTGGGCCAAACAGATACAGGTTCAAATCCTGTCTCTACTACTTGCTTGTATTTTGACTGTTCTTGTTCAATTGCTCAGTTGTGTCCGACTCTGTGACTGAGGGCAACCCAACTGAACAAACATAGCCTCAGTTTATTTGAAAGTGTAGCAAAAAGTACACACTGTCCCAGATATGATGTTTAAATAAATCCATGTATGTGGAAGAAGTCAATTCATTATGGGTTTACAAATAGATGGGTTTCCCTTTCCTCTTATTATGGACAAAGAAAGTCCCCTACTTCTTGTTGTTTGGTCACTAAGCCATGTCCAACTCTTTTGTGACCCCATGGACTGTAGCCCACCAGGCACCTCTGTCCATGGGATCTCGCAGGCAAGCATACTGGGGTGGGTTGCCATTTCCTTCTCCAAGGGATCTTCCTGACCTGGGGATTGAACTCATGTCTCCTGCATTGGTAAGCAGATTCTTTACCACTAAGCCGCGAAGGAAGCCCTTTTAAATTCATATAAAAAGTCCTAAAGCGTAAAATGGCTTACTCAGACCATTTAACTAGATGCCACTGTATCTTCTGTAAGGATTTTTGACTTTCAAAATCTTATCCTACAGCCTTTCCTGATTATGTGAAGCAATTCTCTTCTCCCTGTAATGCATGATATTTAAAAAGTAACCTTTAAGTACTGTAGGAAGTGTCTTCATTCTTATTCATTCCATCTCTGATCTTCCATCTTTCTCTTACTGTATGCAATTAAAAATTATTGGACAGAATTCAGAGATTGAATAACTGGCTGTAGTTTAAAATCATCAATTTGACAAATATATTAGTTAAGATTAGTTTGACAGCATTTACCCAAAAGCTCTAAAAATGATGATTCAACAATACAGAAATGTATTTCTCATACAAAAGAAGTCTTGGAGGTAGGCATTCCTGGGTTGGCTCGGCAGCTCTCTGATAACATAAGCGCTTCAAGCTACTATATTTCTGTCCAATATCTCAGCACAGGGCTTCCATCCTCGAGGTGCCTTATGATTCCAGATGGCATATTGTCCTAGTTGTAAATCAGAAGGAAAACAAGGCATAAGGACAATAAAGAGCCACTTCCAGATGGGGTAGTTTTCCTTTATTGTTGTTTAGTCACTCTTTTGTGACCCCATGGACTGTTTAGTCACTCTTTTGTGACCCCATGGACTGTAGCCCACCAGGCTCCTCTGTCCATGGGATTTTCCAGCAAGATTACTGGAGTGGGTTGTCATTTCCTCCTCTAG
Organism: Bubalus kerabau; assembly: GCF_029407905.1. NCBI lineage: Eukaryota > Metazoa > Chordata > Mammalia > Artiodactyla > Bovidae > Bubalus > Bubalus kerabau. The sequence goes on from NC_073627.1 coordinate 171,014,783, forward strand.
GGGATCTTCCAGACCCAGGGATCAAACCCACATCTCCTGTGTCTCCTGCATTGCTGGTGGATACCACTGAGTCACCAAAGTTCCACAAAACATTTCAGTTTGCATTCCACTCACCCAAATTAGCTGCAAGGGAGGTTGCAAAACACAATTCCAGATGGTAATATGCCCACACAAAAATCTGGATTCTTTCACTAATAAGGGAGGAAAGAGTTCATGTTGAAATAGGCACAGAATTTGCATTCCAGTGGAATGGTAATTAATAGCGTTTATTAAGTGATTACTATATGCCAGGGACTTCCCACATGGCTCAGTGGTAAAGAATCTGCCTGCCAATGCATTCGACTCGAATTTGATCCCTCGTCAGGAAGATACTCTGGAGAAGGAAATGGCAACCCACTCCAGTGTTCTTGCTGGAAGAATCCCACGGTCAGAGGAGCCTGGCAGGCTACAGTCCATGGAGTCGCAGAGAGTTGGACATGACTTAGCAACTAAACAACAACAACTGTATGCCAGGCATTGTTGTAACCATCTTACTTGTACTAACTCATCCGATTTTGCAACAATCTTTTGAGGTAGGTACCATCATATCCATATTTTGTAGATAAAAGAAATAGAGGCACAGAGAAGTCAATAACTTATACAAATTGAAATGTCATAACAAGTAGATCCAGGATATGAACTCAGTCTGAATTCCAAATACATACTTAGAACCTCCGTTCTGTATTACTTCTCCTCAGTGTTTTCATGTGTTAAATTTATGTGCTCTTCTGTCCATGGAATTTCCCAGGCAAGAATATTGGAGTGGGTGGCCATTCCCTTCTCCAGGGGATCTTCTTGACCCAGGGATCAAACCTGGATCACCTGAGTTGCAGGCAGATTCTTTACTCTCTGAGCCACCAGAGGAGCCCCATGTTCTCTTTTAGGCATAAATATTCTTACCTATGTTTTGGAAGTGTAACTATTTGGTCCCAGGTCTCCAGCTTTCCTTTAGTGGTGGTTAGGCCTTGGTAGCTGGATGCCTGGCTATACAGTCAATTAGGAATGAATAGAAAAAAGTTACAATATACAGGACCTGGGAGATTATTGGGTTGCTTACTGAATTACAGTGCTGCTGTGATGCAATAGGAACTAGGAAGTATCCCCCTCTTTTTTAAGAGCTGTGTCTTGAATTGGGATCAGTGATGACATCACTCATTGCTCAATTCAGACAACTGGACATAATTCCTGACTCTTCCCACTCCTTCATTCCCACATATAATCAATTAGTCCTTCTGATCAAACCTTCTAAATATTTCTAGAATTTGTCAGCTTATCTCAATCTCTATTGTCTCATCTCCAAATCCATGGCATTATGACCTTGTGTTTGTGTAATTCAGTAGTCACATATATAGTGTTTCTGCCAGCCCTCTTGCTTGGGTCCACTCTCTAGGGAACTTGATACCCACAGCTGATCACATCATCCTTTCTTAAAACCCCTCATTATCTCCTACTTTTCCTCAAGATAATGTCGAAACTCTTAACCTGATTTACAAAATTTTTCATCCAAAAGCAGGCTGAATGGCTGTTACAGGTTGGGTTCCCCGGGAAGATCACTCAAATGGAGATTAGGAGGCAGAAGTTTTATTAGGGAGTCCTCTTGGTGCCACCTCTATGAAAGGGAAAGGTAGGAAGCAAGGCTGAACAGAAAAAGAAGTTAAACTGTGAAATAGTCTCAACGGAAGCCTCAGCTGCCAATATGTTCCCATCTGAAACTGGGATGACCCATCAGAATTGTCCTAAGGTGGAGCAAGATGGCTGGGTCTTTATATGTCCAAATTGATCAACATTGGATGCGGCTTGCCCTGGGAAGTGGACTTGACCTAGGATGAGGCCATCTACACATTCTACAGCTTCTTGTGTTAAGTCCAAGCCCTATTTGGAACATTGACCCAAACTCAGCATTTTCATCGGAGAAGGCAATGGCACCCACTCCAGTACTCTTGCTTGGAAAATCCCATGGACGGAGGAGCCTGGTAGGCTGCAGTCCATGGGGTCGCTAAGAGCCGGACACGACTGAGTGACTTCACTTTCACCTTTCACTTTCATGCATTGGAGAAGGAAATGGCAACCCACTCCGGTGTTCTTCTCTGGAGAATCCCAGGGATGGCAGAGCCTGGAGGGCTGCCGTCTATGGGGTCGCACAGAGTCAGACACGACTGAAGTGACTTAGCAGCAGCAGCAGCAGTAGCAGCATTTTCATGTACCACACCCTTGGGTAATCAGGACCTCTGACCTAATTTTCCTAGTTTACACTGGAGAGAGTAGGATGAAGGTGAGGCTGGCTGACCTCAAGCCCATCTTCCCATTTCTCTAAGGCCATACATTGTACTCTTGGCTTTTTTGCGGGGCTCACATCTTCTGGATTCTGGAGTCTTTTCACCCTGTCAGAGGTTTCTTTCCTTGGGCCTCCTTATCCCACCTTGAGGAGACATTGCTTTAGAAACCTTCACAAAGACTTAGGCACCTAGGGTTTGGGCACATCCTCTCTAGTCTCTTCTAGTCAGTCAAACTTTTAATCTCTTTAGGTGGAAAAGCAGCTCTTATGTTAACCTTCATTGATCCCACGTTGACTAAAAAGTTTTTAGGAATTCTATGCTCTAGCCCTCCAGTTTTCCCCTTATTTTTTAAAGTCAAAATTGCATTCCTTTCTCTCTAAAGCATCAGGCTTACAAAGTTGAAAACCATGACTTTCACGATTATTGTCTCCACTATAGCTTTTATAAAAGTTTACTCAAGAGTTCAAATCCAAATAATGCAACCTGTGTTTGTGTGTGTGTATATAAAAGTCTCTTCCCACTCCTTAAATAGTGAGGGAAAATCAAATGATCTGGGCAAAAGAAAGAGAAAATATCCATATTGTTTAAAACCAATTGTACCTACTATACACATAAGCCTGCTCTGTCTCACTTTATCTCTCCCTCCCTCTTGCTTCCTGGGAGCATATCCTAAATAAACTACCTGCATCAAAATCCTATTTCAAACTCAGCCTCCAGGGGCACTCAGTAAAGGGAAATGTACTCCTCATTAATTTCTAAGCATTCACCAGGGTTGCCTCATGTTTGCTTAGGAACTGGCCCCACATCGCCTTCCATGTGGTCCCCTCCTGAATGTGCCTTGATACAGACTCTGTTACCTACAACTCAGATAGCTGAGCCACTGACTGCAGAATTCTTTCTTTGAGATTACACCTGCTATCACCAGTAGACCCGCAGGGTAAAGGCCACTTTTCCAAGTGTGTTTTACACTTTGGAAATTGTGAAATTTACCACAGCTCAGAGATCAGCCCATAACTTTTAATGGGACATGTCTAATGGTTCAGGGATCATGGAAGAATAGTGCAATATTGAAAACAACTTATAACCATCACACAAATTCAATTCTGTCCTAAGGTTTCTTGCTGACAGGGCCAACTTCTTGCTTTGCTCATGTACCTGTCTCCATGACTGGAAGGTTAGTTCACAATTCTACTTCTAGAATTACTCCTGGTACCTCCATACCAGAGTTCAAGCCAATCTGACTCTCTAGCATCAGAAAGAAGGGTCGTTTTTCTTCCTACATTACCAAGACCCACTTATGTTCTCCATTTCTTCTAGTTTTTTCCTCAAAAATATGTCTTTTTCCTAAGATAACTATAAGTGGGATATGTGTTACCTGCAAGGAAACCAAGTCATAGACATGTGATCTGACTCTATGGACTCAACAAGATACAAACACACAATGACTTTAATACAGTTTCTAAGTCTTTTTTAAAAAGTCATTTTGGGTAGATCGATACTCAATTTGGGTTAGGTTTGGTCGTCTGACACGTTTAACATTTGGGTCATCTCTTAGTCTATGTAAAATTTAGTCCTTTTATTGACTTTTCTGTTTTTATTGAATAGTCAAAACAGTTGGGGCTCAGTCTCACTCAGAGTTATCTTGGCTCAAGTAGAAATCACAGAAGATGAAGAGTTGGGCCATCTTTGGTTAACAGTGGGAGAAACCCAACTCATGCTAGCTCAAGCAGATTACAAAATCTTGAGATAGATAAGAATGGCATTTGTCTTAGGAGTCACCAGAACACAAGATTTGAATGCTGTTAGTATGCACTCCCCTCCCATTTCTCATCTCTGCATCTATACTCTTTATTGAATTTTTTCTTGCAGACTTCTCTAATGAAGCTGAACAGAAGTTGTAGACTTATAGCCTCATATCTTCTTTTAAAGTGATTAAAAACAAGAAAAATGTCTTTCGCATGTATTCAAAATTATTCTAGTGTCTGATGTTCTTCATTTCTTTGTATAGAACTAAATTTCCATCTGGTATCATACTATGCCTGAAGAACTACTTTAACATTCCTTAATGTGCAGACTTCTGACAAAATGTTTCAGTTTTGTTTTAGTTTTTGTTCATCTGAAAAAAAACTTTTTTAATTTTTGAAAGATATTTTCATGAACTATGAAATTCTGGGCTGAAATTCTAAGTATGCTGTGATCTTTTTTCATTAAATATTATTGTAACTCTTATCTTTGACTCTCAACATGTAACTTTTTTCCCTCTGGCTGCCTTCAAGATTTCCTCTTTCACTTAAAAAAAATTAATGTATTTATTTTAATTGGAGCGTAATTACTTTACAATATTGTAGTGGTTTTTGCCATACATTGACATGAATTAGCCATGGGTGTACATGTGTTTCCCATCCTGAACCCCCCTCCCACTTCCCTTCCCCTCCCATCCCTCAGTGTCATCCCAGTGCACCAGCCCTGAGCACCCTGACTCATGCATTGAACCTAGACTGGCGATCTATTTCACTTATGGTAATATACATGTTTCAATGCTATTCTCTCAAATCATCCCACCCTCGCCTTCTCCCACAGAGTCCAAAAGACTGTTCTATACATCTGTATCTCTTTTGCTGTCTCGCATATAGGGTCATCATTACCATCTTTCTAAATTCCATATATATGTGTTAGTATACTGTATTGGTGTTTTTCTTTCTGACTTACTTCACTCTGTATAATAGGCTCCAGTTTCATCCACCTCATTAGAACTGACTCAAATGCATTCTTTTTAATGGCTGAGTAGTATTCCATTGTGTATATGTACCACAGCTTTCTTATCCATTCATCTGCCAATGGACATCTAGGTTGCTTCCATGTCCTGGCTATTATAAACCATGCTGCAGTGAACACTGGGGTACATGTGTCTCTTTCAATTCTGATTTCCTCAGTGTGGATGCCCAGCAGTGGGATTGCTGGGTCATAAGGCAGTTCTATTTTCAGTTTTTTAAGGAATCTCCACACTGTTCTCCATAGTGGCTGTACTAGTTTGTATTCCCACCAACAGTGGAAGAGGGTTCCCTTTTCTCCACACCCTCTCCAGCATTTATTGTTTGTAGACTTTGATAGCAGCCATTCTGACTGGCATGAGACGGTATCTCATTGTGGTTTTGATTTGCATTTCTCTGATAATGAGTGATGTTGAGCATCTTTTCATGTATTTGTCAGCCATCTGTATGTCTTCTTTGGAGAAATGTCTGTTTAGTTCTTTGGCCCATTTTTTGATTGGGTCGTTTATTTTTCTGGAATTGAGCTGCATGAATTGCTTGTATATTTTTGAGATTAATTCTTTGTCAGTTGCTTCATTTGCTATTATTTTCTCCCATTCTGAAGGTTGTCTTTTCATCTTGCTTATAGTTTCCTTCATTGTGCAAAAGCTTTTAAGTTTAACAAGGTCCCATTTGTTTATTTTTGCTTTTATTTCCATTACTTGGGGAAGTGGTCATAGAGGATCCTGCTGTGATTTATGTCAGGGAGTGTTCTGCCTATGTTTTCCTCTAGGAGTTTTATAGTTTCTGGTCTTACATCTAGATCTTTAATCCATTTTGAGTTTATTTTTGTGTATGGTGTTAGAAAGTGTTCTAGTTTCATTCTTTTACAGGTGGTTGACCAGTTTTCCCAGCACCACTTGTTAAAGAAATTGTCTTTTCTCCATTGTATATTCTTGCCTCCTTTGTCAAAGATAAGGTGTCCATAGGTATGTGGATTTATCTCTGAGCTTTCTATTTTATCCCATTGGTCTATATTTCTGTCTTTGTGCCAGTACCATACTCTCTTGATGACTGTGGCTTTGTAGTATAGTCTGAAGTCAGGCAGGTTGATTCCTCCAGTTCCATTCTTCTTTCTCAAGATTGTTTTGGCTATTCGAGTTTTTTTGTGTTTCCATACAAATTGTGAAATTATTTGTTCTAGTTCTGTGAAAAATACCATTGGTAACTTGATAGGGATTGCATTGAATCTATAGATTGCTTTGGGTAGTATACTCATTTTTATGATATTGATTCTTCTGATCCATGAACATGGTATATTTCTCAATTTATTTGTCTCCTCTTTGATTTCTTTTATCAGTGTTTTATAGTTTTCTATATATAGGTCTTTTGTTTCTTTAGGTAGATTTATTCCTAAGTATTTTATTCTTTTCATTACAATGGTAAATGGAATTGTTTCCTTAATTTCTCTTTCTGTTTTCTCATTGTTAGTATATAGGAATGCAAGGGATTTCCATGTGTTAATTTTATATCCTGCAACTTTACTATATTCATTGATTAGCTCTAGTAATTTTCTGGTGGAATCTTTAGGGTTTTCCATGTATAGGATCATCTGCAAACAGTGAGAGTTTTACTTCTTCTTTTCCAATATGGATTCCTTTTATTTCTTTCTCTTCTCTGATTGCTGTGGCTAAAACTTCCAAAACTATGTTGAATAGTTGAGAGTGGGCATCCTTGTCTTGTTCCTGACTTTAGGGGAAATGCTTTCAGTTTTTCATCATTGAGGATAATGTTTGCTGTGGGTTTATCATATACGGCTTTTATTATGTTGAGGTATGTTCCTTCTATGTCTGCTTTCTGGAGGGTTTTTATCATAAATGGATTTTGAATTTTGTCAAAGGCCTTCTCTGCATCTATTGAGATAATCATATGGTTTTTATCTTTCAGTTTGTTAATGTGGTGTATCACATTGATTGATTTGTGGATATTAAAGAATCATTGCATCCCTGGAATAAAGCCCACTTGGTCATGATGTATGATCTTTCTAATATGTTGTTGGATTCTGTTTGCTACAATTTTGTTAAGGATTTTTGCATCTATGTTCATCAGTGATATTGTCCTGTAGTTTTCTTTTTTTGTGGCGTCGTTGTCTGGTTTTGGTATTAGGGTGATGGTGGCCTCATAAAATGAGTTTGGAAGTTTACCTTCCTCTGCAATTTTCTGGCAGAGTTCGAGTAGGATAGGTGTTAGCTCTTCTCTAAATTTTTGGTAGAATTCAGCTGTGAAGCCGTCTGGTCCTGGGCTTTTGTTTTCTGGAAGATTTCTGATTACAGTTTCGATTTCCGTGCTTGTGATGGGTCTGTTAAGATTTTCTATTTCTTCCTGTCCTCTTTCACTTTTTATTCGCAGAAGTTTGACTATGAAGTGTCTGGATCCTGTTTGTGGTTTTTCTGGGCTTTATAGATCTGTATCTTCTGCTTTGTTCTCTACTCTCCTTCTGTCACTCCAGTTATACATTTATCAGACTGATACCACAACTCTGGATGCTTTTTTCTGTATTTTTCTTTTTTTCTCAAAATACTTTAGTTTAGACAATTTCTACTGACCTGACTCACTAATTTTTTCCTTAGCTTTATCCAGTCTGCTGCCAAGACAATTGAAGGAATTCTTCATTTCTTTCATGTTTTTTCCTTAACACATCCAGTTGACTGTTTTTTTATAGTTTCTATCTCTTAATGAGGGCTTCCCTGTAGCTCAGATGGTAAAGCATCTCCCTGCAATGTGGGGTACCCAGGTTCGATCCCTGGGTGGGGAAGATCCCCTGGAGAAGGAAATGGCAACCCACTCCAGTATTCTTGCCTGAAAAACTTCATGGACTGTCACCTGAGGAGCCTAGTAGGCCACAGTCCCTCAGGCAACAGTCCAAAAACTTTACCATCTATTTTTATTGTTCACCTTTTTTAAAAAAAAACTAGATCCTTTAACATATTAATCACAGTTGTTTTTAAAGTCCCTGTCTGATATTTCAACATCTGAGTCATCTCTGCATGTTTCTATTAATCAACTTTACCTCTGGGCAGTAGGGGCATCCCCGGTGGCCCAGTGGTAAAGAATCTGCCTGTCATTGTGGGAGATGCAAGAAATGCAGGTTTGATCCCCGGGTGGGGAAGATCCCCTGGAGTAGGAAATGGCAACCCACTCCAGTATTCTTGCCTTGGGAATTCCATGGACAGAGGAGTCTGGTGGGCTACAGTCTAAGGGATTGCAGAGTCAGACACGACTGAGTGACTGAACACATAGACACACTAAGTAATAGGTTATTTCTTGATTCTTTTATGATTATTCATTTTTTAAAATTATTAGAGTGTGGGCTTCCCTGGTGGTTCATTGGTAAAGAAAGTGCCTGCCAATGCAGTAAACTCAAGTTTGATCCCTGGGTCGAGAAGATCCCCTGGAGAAGGAAATGGCAACCCACTCCAGTATTCTTGCCTGGAAAACCCCATGGACAGAGGAGCCTGGTGGGCTATAGTCCATGGGGTAGCAAAGAACTGGATAGAACTTAGCGACTGAACAACAACAACAAAAGATAGTATGTATAGCAAAGCAGAAAGAGAATGAGTTAATAGTATTTATGCCCAGAAATAAGTACATCTCTTCTTCGGTCAGACTAATATTGTGAGAGGTTAGTCAGCCTAGTCATTAATTGAGCTGTTTGGGTTTTGTTGTTTGATTACATTCACTGCTCTACCATCTTCATATTCCCCAAGCAGTTGGTTTCTATTACCTTATGCTTATAGTGGGGCCTAAGGTCCTAGAACATGTGTTTTCTTGCTTCAATCTCAGCTTTCAGCAATTCCTATATATGTGTACCACAGATGGGGTCTGTCCATATTCCTGCCACCAATTAGTAGACAGATATTACTTGTGTTGTTTGGTGCTAGACTCTTTTGCTTATACTCCTATCCCACCAGCCATAGAGTTTTACCTGGCTCCGGGAGTGAAAAGATTCTTTGCTTCTGCCCAGTGGATTAAGGCTTTTATTTCCATTAAGAGAAGGGTCTGGGAAATTGAGTGGGATTTTGTGCCTGATCCCCAGCAGCAGCTGATCACCTTCTTCATACCTGCACCCCTGGGAGAGGCACTCACAAGTTTTCTGTTCTGCTCCTAGTCTTTATTCTGAGTGGCCATTGGAGGCCAAGGAATAGAATTTGCTAGTGAGTGCAAAATTTTCTTCTGTCTGGAACGGATTACAGCAATTTCAAAATGACATTAGATCATACTTGGCCTTTAATATTTTAGCCAGTTTCTTCTTACCAGTTTTTATTTTTGTAACCTTTTCCTCCCATGATCTGTCACAGGTGAGAGTGTTATGTGTTCTCTCTCTTTGGAGTAGCTTGTCACTCTTTGGAATTCAATTTATTTAATTTTCTTTAAAAAAAAAATTTGTTTATTTACTTATTTGGCTGTGCCAGGTCTTAGTTGCAGCACATGAGAATTTTTTTTTCTATAGCATACAGGATCTTTAGTTGTGGTGTGTGGGATCTGGTTCCCTGACCAGGGATTGAACCCGGGCCCCCTGCATTAACAATGTAGCATCTTAGCCACTGGACTACCAGGGAAGTTCCTACTTCACTGCCTCATGACTTAAGCTTTCTGATGGGCTCAAAACAGTTAAGTTTTTGTCAATTATCTGGCATTTTTGTATAGGTAGAGAGGGACTAATGGTGTTTTGAAACACCAAAACAAAAATTAATTTTTTGAGCCTTTCTCCCTCCTAAGTAGAAGCAGAACTCTCTTCTTATAGTTTCTTCACTAGGAAGATGCTTCCATTTGGGAAAAAAATGTTAGGAAGAACCAAATGTTTCTCACATTGGCCTTGGTCACATGCTCTTCCTTTTACCAGTCACTGATCACAGGGCACAGAGAAGGCGAAGGCACCCCCACTCCAGTACTCTTGCCTGGAAAATCCCATGGATGGAGGAGCCTGGTGGGCTGCCGTCTATGGGGTCATACAGAGTTGGACATGACTGAAATGAGTTAGCAGCAGCAGCCGATCACAGGGCATGGTTCTCTAATTTGCCTCACCTGGCAAGGGAGTCAGGCTCTCGCCTAACAGACAAAAACAGTAGTCTGAAGTGTGATAAGCACAGATAATTTCTAAAACTGTTTTTAATGAAGAAAGTAATACACGCACATGGCAAAAAATTCAAATTTTACAGTGAGATGTCATTCTCTCCTAAATCTTACTCCAGTCATCTTCCACAGAGGCAACTATTGTTAGCAATTTCTTGAGTTTCCAATCACAAAATTTATCTCTGTATAGTAACTTATACACACATAAACACATACCTCCACTCAAAATACATGCTTTCTTAAACAAACCTCCACTTAACTGACTCATAAGATTAACCAGCACTCTTCACTCTTCCTGTGAAGCACACAATGAATACCTACAGCATCTACATGACAGCTTCTACCAGGTAAGTTACATGCTTACCAAAAGTCAGTTGTATTTATTTTAAGCCTTTTTATAGAAGCTCAAATACTTTGGCCACCTGATTTGATGAGCTGACTCACTGGAAAAGATCCTGATGCTGGAAAAGATTGAAGGCAAGAGGAGAAGAGGGTGACAGAGGATGAGATGGTTGGATGGTATCACCGACTCAATGGACATGAGTTTAAGCAACTCCCAGAGATGGTGAAGGACAGGAAACCCTGGTGTGCTGCAGTTCATGGGGTCACAAAGAGTTGGACACGACTGAATGACTGAACTGAACTGATACCAGTTGTGACTATTATTATGGTTAACTAATTCAATTAAATATTATATAAGCTAATTAAAAACTGAGTGCAAAAGAAGCCATCATTTTATATAAATTATTCATAAAGACTTGCTAACGGTTACTTCTATTTTTTAAAAATAGCTATGGGAGAAGCAACTAAAAATCAGTGGGGGATACTGAAAAATCAAGAAGGATTTTGTGATGAGATTGCTGCAAAGTTAAGTTTGAACTTTACTTCATTTACTTAGATATAAATAATGTTTGAAAAATTACAGGCTTGCTTTAAATGAAAAGCATAAAAAATGTACTTTGGATGTAGTTTATTCAAGAAAGACAACATGAAATGCTAATTAATAAATTCATACCCAAAGAAAATATTTTAAGTTAAAATTCAATTGCTAAAATATGTTCAAAAATATATTTTTTCATGATGTCCTATTGCATGTTTTTTGATTAAACATCCACTGATAGTCTTGACTTCATTGGATAAAAGGGTTTCTACTGTGCATATATGTATGTTTGAAAAAGGAACTAAAGAGTAACAGTGTGAGTATGTGTGTGTTCACATAAGTGTACACACCATCTTAGTGAGCAGCAGTCAGAAAATGCATCTCTAACAAAATGGCATTTGACCAGAAGTCTGAAGGAAGTGAGTCAACCACACAGGTATCTGAGTGTAGAACATTTCAGGCAAAGAGAACAGCTAGAACAAAGGTCTGATATATACCCTTGATTATGGATGACTGGTTGAAATAAATTATGGGTCACTGATATACTAAAAACTATATACCAGTCTAAAAATTGAAGTGAATGAGATAAAAATATCTCCATTGATAAATAATAGATGTGATACATTTATTTTTATATTCAAATGTGATCATTAGAACTTCATGTTCTATATAACTGTACAAAATGCATAAATAAAAAACTATTAGAAATACAAAATAAAAATGGAAAGAAGCAAAAAGTATAATAGGAATTTTCACTCAACACTACCCGTTGATAATATTAAGTAGACAGAAAATAAAGAAGATTAGAAAATTTAGATAAAAATAAATGTGTTTAAACTACTAAGGATGTGATTTGTACCCTCATATGTATTTTAAACAAATAATTTAAACTTGTTCTGATCCTTTTCTAGAATCATACCTTTATTCCTATTTTGCATGTTGCAACATTGACTAGAGCTTTCAGATCTATATTAAAATTTAGATTAAAAGCTATTTACGCCTTAAGTGAACTCACCACTGTCTAGCACTCTGATTTTGTGTTGAATCAATCTTTCCTTTTGCCACAGAACACAGAAGTCTCATTTTTGATAAATGAAGAGGATAAAGTGTTAACCAGCCTTGGCAATGTCATTGTATCTGGCCAAAGTAGGTAAGTTGAGGGGTAGGGATAATGGAGCAAAGATAGAAAGTGGGACAAGATTTGTCAGTGAGAATATGTAAAAGATGCTCACTTGTAATTTTCTATGTTTCTATCCTAATATGAAAAATTAGATCACATCTTTGTTTACTTTGATAATTTTTTTTTTTAAGTAAAGTACCGAAACCTTGAGAGAAACCCTACTTGATCATGGTGGTAGTTGGATTAATTTGCAGTTGTATTTGTTATTCTAGTGTTTTATTTAGATTTTCCACATCTGTCTTCACTAATTAACCTATTCTGGCCAGTATTCTTTCTGTATGTGCTAACTCTAGTTTTCACCTGAGGATTATGTTGGGTTTACAAAATAAACTGGGTTCTGAGGTTATAGCAGTAGACAGACAAGGTTCCTACATTCAGGAAATAGCGTTTTCATTCTAACGTAGGATAGACCAGAAGTAAAAAGGTAAATTGATATGTTAAAAAAATCAGATGTAATAAGTACTTGGTAGAAAATGAAAACCAAGTGACTTTAGACTTGATGGTCTAAAGCAGGCCTGTCTGAAAAAGTAATATGTAAACTGAGACCTAAACAATAAGAAAAAGAAGCAAAAAATAGAAACATAGAATTTTGAGTCAGGTTGCTGCTATAATTAGAAAAATAATTTCACTGGTTTAGGGTCATGCATTCTGTCACATGATACTGTTCTCTCTTCATATTGAAAGTAAACCCCTCATGTGCATACAAAGTTTCCTTTGGTTGGGGATATAGTAGGTTTTGGGTTTTGATTATTTCGTGACTAAGAAAGCAATATACCCTATATGTCTTTCTTTTTTATTGTACGTGAAAACCAGGTGGCATAAGCATAAACATAACCGGATTTAGTATGTGTAGCCTGGTGCTCACTGTGTCACTCTGTTCGCCTTTCAGAAGTGCACATTCTTTTACCCATCAGGATGTTCTCTCTTTCATTTCTCCTTTCGAGAGCGTAGCCTGCCACCAGTTAGATACTAGATAGACTTGCTCCAGTGAGAACCAACTTATTCTCAAATCATCACTTAAAACTGTGGAAGAGCCTTTGTTACTTGTGCACTGTCAGAATGAAATGAAAGTTTGCTGGGGACTTCAGGACTTTCCTGGTGGCTCAGACGGTTAAGCGTCTGTCTACAATGTGGGAGACCGAGGTTCCATCCCCGGGTCGGGAAGATCCCCTGGAGAAGGAAATGGCAATCCACTCCAGTACTATTGCCTGGAAAATCCCATGGACAGAGGAGCCTGGTAGGCTACCGTCCATGGGGTCGCAAAGAGTCGGACACGACTGAGCGACTTCATTTTCACTTTCAGAAACATAGGAGTAGAAACAGAGAATCAGTGATATCCTAGAGATAGATACTGATTAACCTTTCCTGCACTCCTTCAAAATATACTGTTTGGTTGTAATTTTTTTTTTTTATGACAGTGAAAACTGCTTGAATGATTAAAAATATCAGGAATTCTGGAGACTTGGTAATAAGTTCCAGTTGGAGCAGCATATTGCTTTAGACTTTTCCATTTCAGGGCTCTAAAATGATGACAAAGTTGACATTGAACCAGCTTAAAGATTCTTTAGTACATTCGAGTTGGAGCTCCTTGTAAAAATTACTATTAGTTTTCACTGTCTATGGAGGATTAATATTAATGACACTAATATTGGAATCAAGATTGCCGGGAGAAATATCAATAACCTCAGATATGCAGATGACACCACCCTTATGGCAGAAAGTGAAGAGAAACTAAAGAGCCTCTTGATGAAAGTGAAAGAGGAGAGTGAAAAAGTTGGCTTAAGGCTCAACATTCAGAAAACAAAGATCATGGCATCTGGTCCCATCACTTCATGGGAAATAGATGGAGAAACAGTGGAAACAGTGTCAGACTTTATTTTTTGGGGTTCCAGAATCACTGCAGATGGTGACTGCAGCCATGAAATTAAAAGACGCTTACTCCTTGGAAGAAAAGTTATGATGAACCTAGATAGCATATTGAAAAGCAGAGACATTACTTTGCCAACAAAGGTTCGTCTAGTCAAGGCTATGGTTTTTCCAGTGGTCACATGTGGATGTGAGAGTTGGACTGTGAAGAAAGCTGAGCACCAAAGAATTGATGCTTTTGAACTGTGGTGTTGGAGAATACTCCCGAGAGTCCCTTGGACTGTAAGGAGATCGAACCAGTCCATTCTAAAGGAGATCAGCCCTGGGTGTTCTTTGGAAGGAATGATGCTAAAGCTGAAACTCCAATACTTTGGCCACCTCATGCAAAGAGTTGACTCATTGGAAAAGACTCTGATGCTGGGAGGGATTGGGGGCAGGAGAAAAAGGGGATGCCAGAGGATGAGATGGCTGGATGGCATTACCGACTCAGTGGATGTGAGTTTGAGTGAACTCTGGGAGATGGTGATGGACAGGGAGGCCTGGCGTGCTGCAATTCATGGGGCTGCAAAGAGTCGGACACGACTGAGCGCTGAACTGAACTGAACTGAACCTTAGCATAACTATATCTGGTAGCCGGTGAAAAGGTTTATATGCTTCAGAATGACCTTCAGACACTCTCAAGATGATTCTTTTAGCTTCTGCTTATAAGGAATTGAGATCTGTTTGAGAGAAGAGCTTTGCCTGGTAAAATTTCACATGTGCATCCACAAAAGGAAAAGATCCAAATCAATTATTTCAAAATATAAATAAACATCTTGAGCCTTCTTTAACTATCCACATTCTCAAGCATAAAATTATGGTAAATTTTTCAAAATTTCCATCTTTGAACTCAATTCATTAGGCCTCTACAAGCTTATCCTTTTCTTAATATTTACTGAAAGAATTTTTCAAACTAGGAGACAAGATGACAAATTTTACCATTTGTTGTTTCTTAGATATGGGGCAGTCAAGGCATAGAGCTATAAAGTTAAACAGGATGAAGCTTCTCCCAAAGGAGTGCCAGTAAAACTTTATTTCCAGTTTCAAAGGACAGACATGAAACTGAAAGGTGCCCATTTCACTTCAGCTTCCTAATGTCCACCCGTTATCACATTCCTGTTATCACACTTGGTCAAACTGGGCCTTCTATATCACACATGTTCTAAGAATTCTTGGTGGATGATATACCTGATTCCATATTTGGAGAGCAGAAAGATTTGCTTAAGTGAGAAATAACTTTTCAAAGTGAGAAATAATGAATCATGAATTATATTATTTCAGGAAGTCAAACAAATTCTAGGTTTTCTTTATGATGACAATCTTGAGTTAAAAAAATATTAATATAAAAATTTTTTTAATTAATTGTTTTTGTTTTCTGATGCTCCATTTTTCTAGAACCCTAAGCTCTTATTAGGGCTTCCCTTGTGGCTTAGTGGTAAAGAATCTGCCTGCCAATGCAGGAGATGCAGGCTTGATCTTTGGTTCAGTAAGATCTCCTAGAGAAGGGAATGGCAACCCACTACAGTATTCTTGCCTGGGAAATCTCATGCACAGAGGCGCCTTGCAGGCTACAGTCCACGGGGTAGCAAAGAGTCAGACACGACAACAGCAAAGCACTTATTAAGGTCAATCCTGACATTTGCCACCTGGTTCCCAAACACTCACCTCCACTTTAGCATTTTCCTGTTGCTCCACTACTCTCTACCAGATCACTTGCATTAGTCTAAAAACTTGCTGCAGTATTTCATTTCTTGGGGGGGGAAAAAATCTCAAAATCTTTCTTGACTACATGTCCCCTTTATGTAGTTCCCTGTTTTTCTGCTCTGCTTTATAGCACTCAAAATATCATCTATGCCCTCTCCAGAAAAGGTGGCACCACTCAGTCAAGGTCACTAATGATCTAATTAGACTAATGGTCTAATTAGTCACAAATCTAATGGTCATTTCTCAGAACTTATTCTATCGAACCTCTGCAAATGTTAGTATAATTAATCAGAATTGAAAGTGAAAGTGTTAGTTGCTCAGTCGATTCAGCTCTTTGTGACCCCATGGACTGTAGCCCACCAGGCTCTTCTTGGGATTTCCCAGGCAAGAATACTGGAGTTGGTTGCCATTCCCTTCCCCAGGGGTTGTCTTGACCCAGGAATCAAGCCTGGTCTCCTGCACTGAGGGTGGATTCTTCACCATCTGCGCCACCAAGGAAGTCCAATCACAATTACTCATGTTCATATATCATAATTAATCATGTTCTTTCCTTTACCCCTTTCTTTTTTTAACTTTTTTTTTTTTTTTTTGGCTGCACCCTACCGCATGTGAAACTGTAGTTCCTTAGCCAGGGAGGGATCAAACCCACATTCCCTCCATTGGAAGGCAGATTCTTAACACTGGAAAACCTGGGAAATCCCTTACCCTTTTCTTTATCTGACTTCTATAACACTAAAGTCTTCTGATTTTCCTCCTACCTCACTGGTTATTCTGTCTCAGTTTTCCTTGTTGGATTAATGTATTTTGCTAATTTTAAATGTCTGAGTCTGAGTATCTCAGAGTTCAGTCCTCAGGCCTCTTTTTAAAATCAATACTCATGACTTTATCAATCTGTTTTATCAATCCTTTTAATGTCGATGACTTTTTCATCTTTTGGGTCTGTGGATAGAATGGTATTTCAAAATAATGACTCCCTTTGTTACAATTTATATTTTGCATCTAAAAACATTTTTTTAAAAGAAAGGATCCATAGAAATCTAGATTACCAAGGAGTTCTATGGCACAGACAAGGTTAAGAACACCCTGCTCTATTTCATTCATGACTTTAATGTCTATCTACATTCAGATGACTCTCAAATTTATATTTTCAACACTTAAATTTTATTCCAGTTATTTACTGCTTTGTAACAAACTGTCAAAAAATATTGTGGCATAAAACAACAACTGTTCTATCATAACTCATCATTTTGTATGGAAGGACTTTGATATTGACAGAAATGGTATTCTGTCATATTCTGATATTCAACTGGCAGACGTCCAGGTCCAGAGAGTCAAAGATAGCTTCACCCTGGAAGTGATGGCTGAGAAAGCTGAGCTTATCTATCTGGGCCCATTAACTGAAAAACCTACTGTGGCCTCTCCAGCATGTCTCGTCTGAAAGCAGTAAGGTTTCTCACACTGAGAATTGGGGCACCCTAGAGTGTGTAACGGAGAAGGCAATGGCAACCCACTCCAGTAATCTTGCCGGGAAAATCCCATGGACGGAGGAGCCTGGTGGGCTGCAGTCTATGATGTTGCTAAGAGTCAGACATGACTGAGTGACTTCACTTTCACTTGTCACTTTCATGCATTGGAGAAGGAAATGGCAACCCACTCCAGTGTTCTTGCCTGGAGAATCCCAGGGATGGGGGAACCTGGTGGGCTTCTGTCTATGGGGTCGCACAGAGTCGGACACGACTGAAGCAACTTAGTAGCAGCAGCAGCAGCAGAGTGTGTAACAGGCATGGGTAGAAATTGCAAGGCTTCTCACGGCCTAACCCAAGGTTTTCCAAGATGCTACTTTCTCAACCTTTTTTGGGTCAAACAAGTCTCTAAAGCAGTCCAGATTCAAGAAGGGGGGAATTAGGATGTACCTCTTAAAGGGAAGAGAAGCAAAGAATCCATGGTCATCTTTAATCTACCACAGATGTCTAATAAATATCTTACGTGTAACACATCCAAGCAAAACTCTTAATTTCCTCTCCAAATCTCCTTCTGGTGATCACCAGCCCAGAAAACTGGACCACTATGCACCCAGTTACTCAGGCTCCATATCTTAGAGCAGACAAAACTGTCCTCCTTTTCTTTATATTCTATATCTGGTTTTATTATATTCGCCAATCCTGTTGTCACCATCTTCAAATATATCCTGAATCTGACTGCTCACTCTTTCCACCTCCATTGTTCTTGTTTTCATGGATCCTATATTCTAATGAAACAGGCAAGCAATAAAAATAAATATACCCTCACCATCCATACCATTTTCCCCCTGAACTATGTTAATAGTCTCCCAAGTAGATGATTAACTCACATCTGCATGGTTTCTTCCTTATACAATAGCCAGAGAGATCTTTTTAAACTATGAGTCAATCCTGTCATCCATGTGCTCATAATGTTCCAGTGACTTCATGACTCAAAGTAAAATCCGAAGTCCTCACTATGACCTTTGGAACCTTAGATTGCCTGGCCTCTGGCGACAACTCTGACCAATTTCCTCCCTTTCTTCCCTTCAGTCACTCTACTTAGCACCACGGGTTTAACTGCTCTTCCTCCAAGAAGTCAAATGTGCTCCTCCGCAGGGCCTTTCCAAGTGAACTTCCATTAAATGGAACCCTCCTTCTTTACCCATTTGCATGGCTTGTTCCTTCACTGTGTTTGGGTTTTGCTCAACTGTCATTTCTTCAGAGAAGCCCTCTCCTACGGCAGCACGCATATTCATTCTCTCACACTACACTCTGTGTTTATTTTTATTGTCTGCCGGCTTTGTAAGAATATAGGCTCCCAAGGGATTTTCCTGATGGTCCAGTAGTAAGACTCCATGCTCCCACTGCAGGTGGCTGGGTTCGATCCTTCATCAGAGAATTAGATTGGACATGACATAATAAAGATCAAAAATCTGGCATGCTGTGACTTAAGACCCGGTGCAGCCAAATAAATAAATAATTAAAAAAAAAAAAGAATATAGAACCAGAGAATGGGAACTTAGTGATGCTCACTGCTATTTCCCCATCACTCAAAACAGTGCCTATTATGTTAACAGGTGCTCAATAAACATTTGTTGAATGAAATAATAAGTAAATGTGATTAGTCTGCCATTTGGGTGATCCAACAGAAGCCAGATTTTCACTAAAATCTTGGGGATAATTTGGCTCAAATTATCCAACATCAACCCTAATGGTAATAATGAGGAGATTCCATTGCAAATCAAAGAAAGGCATAACATTTCTGAATCTGCTTCTCATCTATTTTTCCTAAGGACCTAATAATAATAGTACCTCTTGGAAGAGTTATGAAATGCCAAATATTAATGCAATTACTTTCCTTTTGTTCCTTCTTTAGAATATTAGGTTCTTTCCTGTCTCTTTCTGGTGTATACATTTTATAATGCTCTGACAGTATTCCAGTTCCACTGATAAATGTATGTACCCTAGTCAAGGTTAATTAGTGAACTAAATCATGGAGTCAATCAAGGCCCATGGACCAGATGAGTTGGTCAAGGTGAGGGATGGCATAGACATAAGAAGGGTATGAGAATGGTGCTGTAACATAGGAGGTTATTAGTACTTGTGAAAACTTCCCTTTCCTAGTCAATGTTAAGTAAGGACATAGCCTGAGCCCCATTGTACCACATATTCTAACTGGTTAGTAAAATATTCCAAGCTAACATAAAAATATTAAATTTATATTTTTGAAACACTAAAAGCAATGTGAACACTAGCAAAAATGGTCAAATTTAACTAACTCTAAAAATTACCCCAAGACCTGCAACTATCTGAGAAGACTTTATTTAAGAAAAATGGCAAAATCTAGGTAAAAAACACTTAGGTTTTTGACATTTTAATATGTACCTTATTTGCTTACCTTGAGTGAGTGGAAACAAACTACAACACACCAAAACTTATGGGATATAGCTAGAGCAGTGCAGAGAGAAATTTATAGCTGTAAATACCTGTATTAAAAAAGAAGAAATCACATATCAAGCATTTAAGCTTCCATCTTAAAAAATTGGAAAAAAAAAAAAAACAAACAAGAGGAAACTAGGAAATTCCCTGGTAGTCCGGTGGTTGGGACTCAGTGCTTAGAACTTAAAACTGCTTAGAAGTGCCATGGCCCAGGTTCAATCTCTGGTCAGGGAATTGAGATCCCACAGGCTGTGTAGCGTGACCAAAATAAAAAAATTTCTAAATGTAAAAAAAAAGGGGGGGAAGTTAAACCCAATTAAGCATAAGGAAAATTATAAAAATTAAAGCGGAAATAAAGGGAAGGCTGCTGCTGCTGCTAAGTCACGGCAGTCCTATCCGACTCTGGGCGACCCCATAGACGGCAGCCCACCAGGCTCCCCCATCCCTGGGATTCTCCAGGCAAGAACACTGGAGTGGGTTGCCATTTCCTTCTCCAATGCATGAAAGTGAAAAGTGAAAGTGAGGTCGCTCAGTCGTATCCGACTCTTAGCGACCTCATTGGACTGCAGCCTACCAGGCGCCTCCGTCCATGGGATTCTCCAGGCGAGAGTACTGGAGTGGGGTGCCATCGCCTTTTCCGAATAAAGGGAATAGAGAATTTTAAAATAGAGAAATCAATAAAGTACAAAGCTGGTACTTTGAAAAGATAAAATTGACAATCCTTAGCTAGACTAACCAAGAGAAAAGGAGAGGATTAATGTTACTAAAGTCAGCTAGGAAAATGGGGCCATTACTACCAAGTTTACAGAAATAAAAAGGACTACAAGGGAATAATACTAACAACACGCTGTCAACAAATTAGATAACCTAGATGAAATTCCCAGAAAGAAACAAACTACTGAAATTGATTCAAGAAGAGATAGAATATCTAAATAGACCCATAACAAGGAAAGACATTGAAATAGTAATTTTAAAATTAATTAATTTATTTTAATTGGAGGCTAATTAAAATATTGTGATGGTTTTTGCCATACATTGACATGAATCAGACACAGGTGTACATGTATTCCTCCATCCTGAAACCCCTCCTACCTCCCTCCCCATCCCATCCCTCTGGTTTGTCCCAGTGGTCTGGCTTTGAGTGCCCTGTTTCATGCATCGAACTTGGACTGGTCATCTATTTCACATATGGTATTATACATGTTTCAGTACTGTTCTCTCAAATCACCCCACCCTCACCTTCTCCCACAGAGTCCAAATGTCTGTTCTTTATATCTGTGTTTCTTTTGCTGCCTTGCATATAGGGTCATCATTACCATCTTTCTAGATTCCATATGTATGTGTTCGTATACTGTATTGTTGTTTTTTTTTCTGACTTACTTCACTCTGTATAATAGGCTCCAGTTTCATCCACCTCATTAGTACTGATTCAAATGCATTCTTTTTAATATCTGAGTAATATTCCATTGTGTATACATACCATGAGTTTCTTATCCAGTCTTCTGCCAAAGGGCATCTAGGTTGCTTCCATGTCCTAGCTATTGAAAACAGTGCTGTGATGAACATTGGGGTACAACATGTCTCTTTCAACCCTGGTTTCCTCAGTGTGTATTGCTACCCTGATGGCTTAGACGGTAAAGCATCTGCCTGCAATGTGGGAGACCCAGGTTCAATCCCTGGGTCAGGAAGATCCCCTGGAGATGGAAATGGCAACCCACTTCAGTGCTCTTGCCTGGAAAATCCCATGGACAGAAGAGTTTGGCAGGCTACAGTCCATGGGCTTGCAGAGTTCGACATGACTGAGCAACTTTCCTTTCCTTTTCCTTTTCTTTGGTGTGTATGCCCAGCAGTGGGATTGCTGGGTCATATGGCAGTTCTATTTCCAGTTTTTTAAGGAATCTCCACAATGTTCTCCATAGTGGCTGTGCTAGTTTGTATTCCCACCAACAGTGGAAGAGGGTTCCCTTTTCTCTGCACCCTCTCCAGCATTTATTATTTGTAGACTTTTTGATAGCAGCCATTCTGACTGGCATGAGATGGTCCCTCATTGTGGTTTTGATTTGCATTTCTCTGATAATGAGTGATGTTGAGCATCTTTTCATGTGTTTGTTAGTCATCTGTATATCTTCTTTGGAGAAATGTCTGTTTAGTTCTTTGGCCCATTTTTTGATTGGGTCATTTATTTTTCTGGTATTGGGCTGCATGAGCTGCTTGTATATTTTTGAGATTAATTCTTTGTCAGTTGCTTTGTTTCCTATTATTTTCTCCCATTCTGAAGGCTTTCTTTTCACTGGGCTTATAGTTTCCTTCCTTGTGTAAAAGCTTTTAAGTTTAACGAGGTCCCATTTGTTTACGTTTGCTTTTATTTCCATTAGTCTGGGAGGTGGGTCATAGAGGATGTTGCTGTGATTTATGTCAGAGAGTGTTCTGCCTATGTTTTCCTCTAGGAGTTTTATAGTTTCTGGTCTTACATTTAGATCTTTAATCCATTTTGAGTTTATTTTTGTGTATGGTGTTAGAAAGTGTTCTAGTTTCATTCTTTTACAGGTGGTTGACCAGTTTTCCCAGTACCACTTGTTAAAGAGAGTGTCTTCTCTCCATTGTATATTTTTGCCTCCTTTGTCAAAGATAAGGTGTCCATAGGTATGTGGATTTATCTCTGGGCTTTCTATTTTGTTCCACTGATTTATATTTCTGTCTTTGTGCCAGTACCATACTGTCTTGATTACTGTAGGTTTGTAGTATAGTCTGAAGTCAGGCAGGTTGATTCCTCCAGTTCCATTCTTCTCTCTCAAGATTGTTTTGGCTATTCAGGTTTTTTTGTGTTTCCATACAAATTGTGAAATTATTTGTTCTAGTTCTGTGAAAAATACCATTGGTAACTTGATAGGGATTGCATTGAATCTATAGATTGCTTTGGGTAGTATACTCATTTTTATGATATTGATTCTTCTGATCCATGAACATGGTATATTTCTCAATTTAGTTGTCTCCTCTTTGATTTCTTTTATCAGTGTTTTATAGTTTTCTATATATAGGTCTTTTGTTTCTTTAGGTAGATTTATTCCTAAGTATTTTATTCTTTTCATTGCAATAGTGAATGGGATTGTTTCCTTAATTTCTCTTTCTGTCTTCTCATTACTAATGTATAGGAATGCAAGGGACTTTTGTGTATTAATTTTATATCCTACAACTTTACTATAATCACTGATTAGCTCTAATAATTTCTGGTAGTGTCTTTAGGGTTTTAAAAGCATCCCAAAGGAAAGCCCCAGCCCAAATGGTTTTGGTAGTGAATTCTACTGTACACTTAAAAAAGAATAAACACAAATCCCTCAAAAACTTTCCAAATTTTAGAACAGGAGGGACCACTTCCAAACGATTCTATGAGGCCAACATTACTGATTCCAAAACCAAAGATATTGCAAGAAAATAAAACTACAGACCAGTACCACTTATGAAAGTGAGTACACAAATCTTCAACAAAATACTGGTAAGTTGAATCCAGCACTATATAAAGGGGATTATAATTATGAACAAGTGGGATTTACTCCAAGAATACAGGTTGTTTTAACATCTGAAAAATCAAAAATATTATACATCACATTAATAAAGGACAGAAACAACATGATCATCTCAGTAGAAAATGTATGTGGTAAAATTCAACACCCTTTATAACCATTTTTTAAAAAAACTTTTGTATTGGGATATAGCCAATTAACAATGTTGTGATAGATTTAAGTGAACAGCAAAGGGATTCAGCCATACACATACGTGTATCCATTCTCCCCCAAGCCCCCCTCCCATCCAGGCCGCCACATAACACTGAGCAGAGTTCTGTGTGCTATACGGTAGGTCCTTGTTCATTATCCAATTCAAATATAGCAGTGTCAACACACTTTGATGCTAAAAATATTTAACCATCTGTGAAAAGAAAGGAATTTCCTCACCCAGATAAAACTCACAACGAACATTGTAATTAATGGTGAAGGACTGAGAGTTTTTCCTTTATAATCAGGAATAATACAGTGATATCTAATTCTGCCATTGCTATTCATTCATAGTCATATTATACTGGAGATTCTAGCTGGGTCAATTAGGCAAGGAAAAGAAATAAAAGATACCCAGATTGAAAAGAAAGGCATACAATTATTTCTTTTGGAAAATCATGATATTATATATAGAAAATCTTAATGAATCCTCAAAGAAGCTATTAGAACTAACAAACCAGTTTGAGTAGACTTCAGTATGGTCAACATACAAAACCAATTTGATTTGTATACACTAGCAATGAACAATCCATAATTAAAATTAAGAAAGTAATTTCAATTATAATAGCCTCAAAGAGAACAAAATACTTGGAATAAATTTGACTAATAAGACCTGTACACTGAAAACTAGAAAGCACTGTTGAATGAACTTAAAGAAGATCTAAATAAATGGAAAGTTATCTCATGTCCATGGATCAGAAGACAATTAAGATGGCAATTATATCCAAATTGATCTAGTACCTCACCTGTCAAAATCTTTGCCATCTTTTTGGCAGAAGTTGATGACCTGTTCCCTAACATTCATGTTGAGACTCGAGAGCCACAAAAAACAAAACAATCTTTAAGAAAGAACAAAGTTGGTGAGCTCACACTTCCCAATTTCAAACTTACTACAAATCTGCAGTACCATATGGTACTGGAAAAAGGATAGACATATAGATCAATGGAATACAATTAAGAGTTTAAAAATAAATCCATATATCTACAGTCAACTGATTTTTGACAAGGGTGCCAGGACCATTCAATGGGGGAAAGACTAGACTCTTAAACAAATGTTGTCTAAACTGAATGTGTGTGTGTGTATTAGCTGCTCAGTTGTGTCTGACTCTGTGACCCCATGGACTGTTAGCCCTCCAGGCTCCTTTGTCCATGGAATTCTCCAAGCAAGAATACTGGAGTGGATTGCCATTCCCTTTTCCAGGGTATCTTCCCAACCCAGGGATCAAACACAGGTCTTCTGCATTTTGGGCAGATTCTTTACCATCTGAGCCACTAGGGAAGCCCAAACAACTGGATATCCATGTGCAAAAATTGACATTGGACCCCTATCAAGCACTATATTCAGATATCAATTCAAACTGGATCAAAGACCTAAACATAGGAGCTAAAATGATAAAACTCTTAGAAGAAATCATAGGAGTGAATTTTGGGACCTTGAGTTAGGCAGTGGTTTCATTGATATGATGCTAAAGCTCAAGTGAAAAAAGAAAAAAAATATGTATATAAGGCATTTAAAATAGAAAATGTTGTATTCCAAAGGACACTTTCAGGAAAAGGAAAAACACAACCCATGAAATGGGAGAAATATTTGCAAATCAATATCTGATGGAGGACTTGTAGCTAGACTACATGAATAACTCTTTGTGTTAAGTTGCTTCAGTTCTGTTTGACTCTTTGTGACACTATGGACTATAGCCTGCCAGGCTCTTCTGTCCATGGGATTCTCCAGGCGAGAATACTGGAGTGGTTTGCCATGCCCTTCTCCAGAGGATCTTCCCAAGCCAAGGATAGAACTCGCATCTCTTTTCTCATGCATTGGCAGTTGGGTTACCACTAGCGCCACCTGGGAAGCCCTGAATAACTCTTAAATTTCAATAATAAAATGATACAAACCCAATTTTTAAATCAGCAGAGGATTTTAATAAATATTTTTCTAAAGAATATATACAAATGGGCAATAAGCACATGAAAACGCGCTCAACATCTGTCTCAGTCTGTTTGGGTTGTGAAAACAAAATACCATAAACTAAGGGGCTCATAAATAACAGAAATTTATTTCTCACAGTTCACGTGGCTGAGGAGGCCACAATCAAGGTGCCACAAGGTTGTGTTCTGATGAGAACCCTCTTAAAGGTTCATAACTAGCACCTTCTGACTGTGTTCACATCTGCTAGCAGAGGCTAGAGAGTGCTGTGGGCTCTCTTTCTTTTTCTTTTTTTGTGGACAGGCCACACAGCATGTGGGATCTTAGTTCCTCCACCTGGGATTGAACCCACAACCCCTACATTGGAAACACAGAATCTTACCCATTGGACAGCCAGAGAAATCCCTATAGGATCTATTTTATAAGAGCACTAACTGCATTTATGACAGCTCCACCCTCACAACTGATTCACCTCTCAATGAGCCCCACTTAATAATATCACACACTTTTAGGAGTTAGGATTTCAACATATGAAATTTGGCGAGTTATATTCATACCATGGCCACATTATTAGCCATTAAGAAAATGCTATCAAAACCATAATGAAATACCCTTCACACAGACTAAGATGCTGGAACATCCTAGTTACGGTGAGGGAGTGGTGAAATGGGAACCCACATTGAGTGCTGGTGGGATTGTACATTGATGCAGCCACTTCAGAAAACATTTCGCTGGTTCCTCAAAAGATTAAAGTTCCCATTCAGCTCAGTACTTGTAGACTTAGAGCCAAGAGAAATAAGAATATAAGGAGATGTGGGGTTTGATCTCTGGGTTGGGAATATCCCTTGGAGAAGGAAATAGCAACCCACTCCAGTATTCTTGCCTGGGAAATCCCATGGACAGAGGAGCCTGCTGGGCTATATAGTCCATGGGGTTGCAAAGAGTGGAACATGACTTAGCAACTAAACAACAATAAACACAAAAGTCTGTACCTGGCTATTCATGACAGCATAATTCATAATAATCAAAGAATGAAAACAACCTAAGTCCAACTCAACTGATGAATAGGTAAACGAAATGCAGTATATTCATACGATGGAACATCATTCAGCTATAAAAAAGTGATGAGGTACTGATACATGCTATGACAGGAATGAACTTTGAAAACATTACACTGTGAAAGAAGGTAGTAACCAAAGGCTACATATTGTATAATTCCATTTTTATTAAATGTCAGTGTAGGCAAATCTATAGACAGAAATTCCCTGAGTGGTTGCAATGATCTAGGGGGAAGGGGAGCTGGGGAATGACTGCTAATGGGTATGAGGTTTCTTTCTGCAGTGATGAAAATGTTCTGAAGTTAGGTTGGTGACGGTTGTACAACTTTGTGAATATACATCAAGTCACTGAATTGAATACTTTAAAAGAGTGAATTTTACTAAGGGACTTTTTCTCTGGTGGTCCAGTGGCTAAGACTCTGCACTCCCAATGCAGGGAGCCTGAGTTTGATCCGGGAACTAGATCCCACATGCTGCAATTAGGAGTTCACATGCCACCTGTAAGAGTTTGCATGCCAAAACTAAGATTCAATGCAGCCAAATAAATAAATAAAAATTTTAAAAGCTGTTATTAAAAACAAAAAACTGAAAGAGTTTAACTAGGATCTTTCATATTTAAAACGTCCTAGAAGTTTCTCATTATTTTGTGAAAACTCAGTGTAATGGGGATGAGAGTTACTACTTAGTTCTACTTTTCCCCATCCATTACATAGCTGCCACGCAGTCTGAGTGTGACTATCATTACTACCAGCTTCAGTTCAGTTCAGTTCATTCAGTCGCTCAGTCGTGTCCAACTCTTTGCAACCCCATGAATCGCAGCACACCAGGCCTCCCTGTCCATCACCAACTCCCGGAGTTCACTCAGACTCACGTCCATTGAGTCGGTGATGCCATCCAGCCATCTCATCCTCTGTCATCCCCTTCTCCTCCTGCCCTCAATCCCTCCCAGCATCAGAGTCTTTTCCAATGAGTCAACTCTTCGCATGAGGTGGCCAAAGTACTGGAGTTTCAGCTTCAGCATCATTCCTTCCAAAGAAATCCCAGGGCTGATCTCCTTCAGAATGGACTGGTTGGATCTCCTTGCAGTTCAAGGGACTCTCAAGAGTCTTCTCCAACACCACATTTCAAAAGCATCAATTCTTCAGCACTCAGCCTTCTTCACAGTCCAACTCTCACATCCATACATGACCACAGGAAAAACCATAGCCTTGACTAGACGGATCTTTGTTGGCAAAGTAATGTCTCTGCTTTTGAATATGCTATCTAGGTTGGTCATAACTTTCCTTCCAAGGAGTAAGTGTCTTTTAATTTCATGGCTGCAGTCACCATCTGCAGTGATTTTGGAGCCCAGAAAAATAAAGTCTGACACTGTTTCCCCATCTATTTCCCATGAAGTGATGGGACCAGATGCCATGATCTTCATTTTCTGAATGTTGAACTTTAAGCCAACTTTTTCACTCTCCACTTTCACTTTCATCAAGAGACTTTTTAGTTCCTCTTCACTTTCTGCCATAAGGGTGGTGTCATCTGCATATCTGAAGTTATTGATATTTCTTCCGGCAATCTTGATTCCAGCTTGTGCTTCTTTCAGCCCAGCATTTCTCACGACGTACTCTGCATATAAATTAAATAAGCAGGGTGACAGTATACAGCCTTGATGTACTCCTTTTCCTATTTGGAACCAGTCTGTTGTTCCATGTCCAGTTCTAACTGTTGCTTCCTGATCTGCATACATATTTCTCAAGAGGCAGGTCAGGTGGTCTGGTATTCCCATCTCTTTCAGAATTTCCCACAGTTTATTATGATCCACACGGTCAAAGGCTTTGGCATAGTCAATAAAGCAGAAATAGATGTTTTTCTGGAACTCTCTTGCTTTTTCCATGATCCAGAGGATGCTGGCAATTTGATCTTTGGTTCGTCTGCCTTTTCTAAAACCAGCTTGACACATACTAACGCATATATATGGAATTTAGAAAGATGGTAACAATAACCCTGTATACGAGACAGCAAAAGAGACACTGATGTATAGAACAGTCTTTTGGACTCTGTGGGAGAGAGAGAGGGTGGGATGATTTGGGAGAATGGCATTGAAACACGTATAATATCATATATGAAACCAGTCGCCAGTCCAGGTTCGATGCACGATACTGGATGCTTGGGGCTGGTGCACTGGGACGACCCAGAGGGATGGTAAGGGGAGGGAGGAGGGAGAGGGTTCAGGATGGGAACACGTGTATACCTGTGGAGGATTCATTTTGATATATGGCAAAACCAATACAATATTGTAAAGTTAAAAAAAAAAAAAAGCTTGAACATTTGGAAGTTCACGGTTCACATATTGCTGAAGCCTGGCTTGGAGAATTTTGAGCATTACTTTACTAGCATGCAATTGTGCGGTAGTTTGAGCATTCTTTGGCATTGCCTTTCTTTGGGATCGGAATGAAAACTAAAAGCACTAAAGCGCGGGCGGCTGCGACCGGCGCACTAAAGCGCGGCCGAGAGGAGCTACCCCACGTCCGAGGTCAGGGGCAGAAGCCGGGAGGACCCCATGCCCGAAGAGCGGCGGGCAAGAGGAGTTGCCCCACGTCCGAGGTCAGGGGCAGCAGCCGAGAGTGCCAGGCTGCTACGGCGCAGGAACGGCGGAGAAGAGCTACCGAAGTCCGAAGTCCGAGGTCAGGGGCGGCGGCCGAGAGGAGCTACTACCAGCTTCAGTGGTTCCTAATTTAACCATTCTGGTCTTTCTTGCCGTAATATAGGCCAATATGCAAGTGGCGTCAAGGGTATTCCAATTGTGGGGAGGTTGGGGCGAGGGGAGGCCAGATTTTTGTTAGGTAGGTTGTGAATAACTAACACATTTTCTCCTTTCCTGCCTGTGAAGGAAAAACCATGAGGTACAGGTTAGCAGCCATCTTCCAACCATGAGAGAAGTCAGCTTGAAGACCGAAGTGACACATAGAGGAGGAGAGCCAAGAGTATCTCAAAAGAGAAAAACAAAACACAAAAAACCCAACAACAGTGGAGTCAGAGCCCCGACTGAGCCTTGCTGGACCTTCTGTGTGACCAGATAGCCAATGTGCCTGAGATAGCCTCAGTTTACACCAGCTTTTCTAGCTTGATAGTTTTCTTCCTCAAAAGTGTCCCAGTTTGGACAATCATTTCTATGGTCACCCTCAATATAAATGGATTTTCAATCACATATCAATTAACTTAGCAGTTAGCCAAGGTGAACTGTTTTTCGAGCTGTGTTCATTTGGACTGTTTTCTGACTGCCTCCCAGCATCCTCCCAGAGGCTGTTCAGTTGTCTAGATTTTAAAAAGTAAGCACATGAGACATTCTGCTTTCTTCTTACTCTTTCTTCAGGACCCAGGACCTCTCCATGCAGTCTTGCTAGACTTTTCTAAATAAAAGTAATTATTCCCAACTCCCACACAATTCTCCTTGTCCCTCTTTATCCACATTTGTAACATTGCATTACCATGATCTGTTCTTGTGTTTATCTTCCATAACCAACTGTGAAAGTCCCCTTAAAAAAGGATTTTTATCATTTTTAACTTTGTATCCAAAGAATGAGAACAAGGTACTCAGTGGAACATAGTTTCTTTTGATGTTTGCTGCTGAATAAATGGACAGAGAAGGCAATGGCACCCCACTCCAGTACTCTTGCCTGGAAAATCCCATGGACGGAGGAGCCTGGTGGGCTGCAGTCCATGGGGTCGCACAGAGTTGGACACGACTGAAGCGACTTAGCAGCAGCAGCAGCAGCTGAATAAATGGAAGGAAAGCCATTCATTTGTTTGACATTTTTAACAGTCTGTTCAAATAATTTTGCTCAATATTTTCCATTGTATAGCAAATAACCATTAACAATGTCTCCCAAGCCCAAATGATCTCAAAATAATTAAACTGGGTAATTGAATTTAGGGATGAGCTTAATATAATAGGACCCCCAGAAGTTGTTTCTGTTTCTTTGAATTGCACAATGAACTGTTTCATGCTTCTCGTATTTGAGATAATACCTCAAATATATCCACAAGGAAATAAAACCTTAAAAATAATCTGATAAGATTTCTGAACAATTAAATTACCAAAATGAGTGGAGGGCTCATCTTCTTCACAAATTCATGTTAATTTGGTCTCATTCATACAGAATATTACTTTAAAAAAATTTAGAGCTTAAAAAAATTGTCATGTAATCTAGACTCTGAAAACTGCCTTCTGTTAATCCTGATATCCTGATGCATTTTATTCTAACTATTTTAAAGATATTTATTAGTGAAAATAATATTAACACTTATTCAATATCATTTCATACATGTTAGAAGACCCCATGTGTATCTAGTGAAAAGTGAAGTCGCTCAGTCGTGTCCGACTCTTTGTGACCCCATGGACTGTAGCCTCCCAGGGTCCTCTGTCCATGGGGTTTTCCAGGCAAGAATACTGGAGTGGGTTGCCATTTCCTTCTCCAGGGGATCTTCCCAACCCAGGGATCGAACCCGGGTCTCCCTCATTGCAGGCAGACACTTTACCATCTGAGCCACCAGGGAAACCCCCATGTGTATCTAAATACCTTTTAAATCTTATTCTTTGCTTTTAAGAATATTTTAAGGCCTGAAATTGATTTTTCTCATGGGATAAAAGTACCTTTGTTTGCTCTCTACTATGTAATATTATTCCTATTCTATACAATTATCTATTTACATTTGTTTCTGACTGACTAAGTCAGTTATGTTAGGGAAAAATGAGATCTCTAGAACATCCTGATTTGTGTAATAAGCAAAAATTGGGGGTTGTTGAATGCTTCTGCTTACAGAGAGACCAATTTGCTTTAAAAAGAAAATCCTTTTAAGTGTTGTTAATTTTATTTTTCATGGGTAAAAACCATAAAGGAAGAAATTGAGAAAATAAAAAATTAGTGATCTAGATGAAATTAGAATGAATGAATGTTTTCTAGTAAGGAATAATAATAAAACTTCCATGAAATGTACATGCACCTGCAACCATTCTGAATATTTTATATATGTTAATTTCATCCCTCACAACTCAGGTCATGTAGCTGGTAAATGGTAGAATTGGAATTTAAACCCAGCCAATGTGATATTCACAACGTACGTATGTATGTGCTTAACCAATAGTCTTCACTGTATCCTCAAACAAAGCATTTTGTAGAGATTCTGAACTCAAAAGATATAGGTTATCTTGACAGCCTTTGTTCATTAGTAAAATTTAAACTCACACTTAAGTTATATTGCCATTAATACTATGAAATAATAAAACAAGAAACAGGTTTTATTGGCCTTTTCCTGATCTTTTAAATTTATCTACTTGTTGTTTACTCTCTTAGATGAATTGTTCTGAAATGACAATGTATTTCATGAAATTCCTCTTAACCGAAGAAAAAGATGTGGTAAAAGAGTAAGGTGTTTAAATTGTCAGTGCAATTTAGCATGAAATATATGATCTATTCTTAATACACTTTCCCAGGTCTCAGATGTTGAAAGTGACATCTACAGAATATTGGTTAGCAAACTAAATAATGCTAAACCAAAATCTATCAATACTTTGCTGTCTAAACTTGTGGACTGATCATCTACTATACTTTGTTTAAATTAACTTAATATTGTACTTTTTTTTTTAAATATAAAGAGCACTGGCTTTGAAGTCTGACAGACCTGGGTCCAAACTCCAGCTCCCTCACTTATCAGATGTGTCACTCAGTAGTTACTTTATCTTTATGGCTTCCAATTTCATGACATTTGTGAAAATTAAGTTAATATTTTCAAATTTGCCTGGCACATAACTTATGTTTTTGTGTTCAATAAATATAGTTGCCTTCCATACCCATAGGTTCTAAATTCATGGATTCAACCAACTGGAATTCAAACCTAGAATAGAAGATAATTGGGAAAAAATTCCAGAAAGTTTCAAAAAGCAAAATGAATTTGCTGTATGTCCTGGCAACTGTTTACAAAGCATTTTACACTGCATTAGGTAGTATAAGTAATAGATGATTTAGAGTATACAAGAGTATGCTGCTGCTACTCAGTCACTTCAGTCGTGTCCAGCTCTTTGCAACCCTATGGAATGTAACCTGCCAGGCTCCTCTGTCCACGGGATTCTCCAGGCAAGAATACAGGAGTGGGTTGCATGTCCTCCTCCAAGGGATCTTCCTGTCCAGGGGGTTGAACCTCTGGTCAATGAATCTCTTGCACTGCAGGTGGATTCTTTACCAACTGAGCCACCTGGGAAACCCATACAAAAGTATATGCTTATATAATACATACCTGTAGTGCTTTGGTTATATGCAAACATTATGTCATTTTATATAAGGGACTTGAGCATTTGTGGATTTTGGTGTCTGGGGGGTCCTAGAAATAATCACCCACTGATACCAAGGGAGGAGTAGATTTCAGTCTTAGTGTCTGTCTCTCTCTCATTCTCCAATAAATCTACCAAGTTGATTTACACACACACACACATGCACACACACAAAGCCTAGGTGAAGGTTTTTGACATTGTACATTTAAATAAATAATTGAATGGAGTCATGAATCTCTATCTAAAAAAAGCAAATTTAAAAACATTTTGAAAAAATAATTGATATTTACATGGGATA
The DNA here is from genome assembly GCF_029407905.1 of Bubalus kerabau. Lineage (NCBI taxonomy): Eukaryota > Metazoa > Chordata > Mammalia > Artiodactyla > Bovidae > Bubalus > Bubalus kerabau. The sequence continues at coordinate 171,047,957 of NC_073627.1, forward strand.
CCTTTGGAAATCTTTAGAATTTAGCTTCCTTTAGGAATGAACATTGGTGCTTCAACCTAGCTCACTATGGATTAAAACAAAAGCAAGTATGACATTTGAAAGGAAATGAGTATAATTAACATTTTAATTAGTCATTTGGGTACCAGTTAGCAGAACAGCTGAGAATGAAATGAACTCTAGTAAACTCTTAGCTCTACCCTGGACCACACCTGTAACATACAAACACACTATACCAGTGGTTTATCAAGATGAGGCCCTGAACTGACAATCTGCCTAGAACCTTTGTACATTTGAAGTCTATTCATAGTGATACAGTATCTTAGGATGTGAAGGCCTTTACAAAGTTACCATTTAATGGGTAACAAAATGACTGTAGGTTAAGCACCTGAGCTGATAAGTAGATAAGGCATTTTTTCTACTAATTTCAAACAGGCTTAGGGGATGGGGGGAAGGCCAAGAATTAAATTGTTTCTTTGGGCATTAGCACCACAAATTTGTAGAATCAATGGATTCTAACTTTGTTTTCAAAACTTAAAATTTACCCAATTTTTGGAGGATCACTTTTTACTTTTTAAAGAAGTTTTTTTTTTTTTTTTTAATAGGGCTGAAGATTTACAGTAAACCTATCTTTTAAAAATAACACATTAACTACATTCAAACAACATCAGATCATGTAGCACTATAGTAGTATTTACTGAAAAAAGAAATCTGTGTCTAAGTGGACCCCTGTTGTTCAATATTGAATGTCCAATATTGACATAAAAATGATGCTGTTGACTCTGCCAAGTAGAGCATGGGCTTTGGGGCAGGTCTTCAGATTGCGATTAGGTGAACTAATATGTAGTTACTCTCACCCTAACTCTGTGGTCAAACTTTGTAATCTGAAGGAAGAGCATGGGTAGTTAATGTGTATTTCTTTTCCACAAAGGTGGGGGGTGGGGAACATGTTTAAAGCATTTGCAAACAAAGGAGAAAGTTGAGCAACATTTCTAGTGATTTCTCTCAATGCAGATCCCTTTAAATAAACTAATTCACTTGTTCAACAAATATTTGACTGCCTAGAAGATGGGAAGCCCTGGGATGTGATGACAAACTAGTTTATTTCATGAATTCAGACACTTGGAATGTTTCCAATACTTTTGTGTGTGTGTGTGTAGCATTCACTAATTTTTTTTTAATAGACTTTATTTTTTAAAGCAGTTTTAGGTACACAGTAAAACTGAGCAGAAAATACAGAGTTCCTTTATACTTCCTGCCCAACACATGCACAGTTCCCCACTGACAACACCTTGCCCCAGATTGGTATATTTGTTGTAGCTGATGAAACTGTATTGACACATCACAGTCACCCAAAGTCCATAGTTTACATTAGGGTTCACTCTTGGTGTTGCACATTCTATAGTTTTTTGACAAATGTGTAATACGTGTATCCACCATTATACAGAATAGTTTCACTGCCATAAAAATCCTCTGTGACTTGCCTCTGTTGCAGGAAGTGGGAACCCCCCCGACTCACTCCCTTCTGGCAATCACTGACATTTTTACTGTCTCCATAATTTTGCTTTTTCCAGAATGTTATATAGTTGTAATTCTACAGTATGTAGCCTTTTCAGACTGGCTTATTTTATTATACTTAATAAAATGCATTTAAATTTCTCCATGTCTTTTCATGACTTGATAATTAATTTCTTCTTAGCACTTAAAAATATTCCACTGTATCGATGGACCAGACAATAGATTTATACATTCATCTACAGATGGATATCTTGGTTGCTTCCAACTTTTGGCTTGCATGCATTTGTGCTAAGTCACCTCAGTCATGTCCAGCTCTTTGCAACCCTATGGACTGTAGCCCACCAGGCTCCTCTGTCAATGGGATTCTCTAGGCAAGAATACTCGAGTGGGTTGCCATGCTCTCCTCCACGGGATTTTCCCAACCCAGAGATCAAACCCACATCTCTTATGTCTCCTGCATTGGCAGGTGGGTTCTTTACCTGAGAAGTTTTGGCAATTAGGAATAAAGCTGCTATGAACATCTGCGTGCAGGTTTTTGTATGAGTATGTTTTCAGTTCATTTGACTAAACAACAAGGAGTGTGATTGCTGGATTGTATGGTTAAGAGTATGTTTAGTTTTGTAAGTAAATGTCAAACTATCTTCCAAAGTGATTTATCACTCATAATTTTTATTTTAAAAATTTTCAAATTTTATGTGATGTTTTTCATCATTGATTAACTCATTTATAAAATAGAAAATGGTCATTTTTCTCTGTGGAAATAATAATGCTCAATACAGAAAGTCAACAATATAAAAAGGTAGATTTTTAAAAGTCAACACATTTCATTTCTCAAAGACAAGTAGTTATAACTGATTGTTTGATGCACTATCTTTTAGTCTTTTTTCTGTAGGCATAGCTTTTGTGTCACATTTTAAACATGATTTTTTTTTAGAAATTTCACTAAATATGATTTTTTTCTTAGACACAATCCAAATTAAGAATCCTGATTGTTGAAAATATTACAACTTTTAAAAATGTAAATGCACTTTTAAATATAGGCATTTGGGGCACAGTGTAACAATCAACTTGCCAAAGTTTGTTTCATTGCTCTAACTTAAGTACCTATGTTCTCCCAGCCTCTGTTCTTGTCTTTTCTGGGACATAGAACTAGAACCAATATAATTCCATTTCAGTTGGAATCAGCTACAGTTATTTTGGTCTGGATTTGGTTCAAACAAAATGTGTTCCAACTACGTGGTTGAACTAGACATTTTAAATCCTTTTCTTGTTAAGGTTTTAAAACTAAACTATCCATGGCCATTAAATGACAGTCAAATTTGGGTTTTGTTTATCTCTAAAAACACTGCTCCTTAAAAATGTACGTATTTAAATCACTAGTGCTACTAAATTGCCACTGAAAAAAATCAGAGGCCCTGAACTTGGTAGAATTGGTGTTCAAAGAGACAGGAGAGCCCTTTAGACAAGCAACCAAAACAATGTAAACTGCCAAAAGTAAGATCAGCGGGCAGGGTTTTTACTAAACTTCTATGCTGCTATGCTACATGGAAGAAATTTATACTTTTACCATATCTAAAGAATGTTGAAAGTGAAAAAAAAGTGTTAGTCACTCAGTTGTGTCCAACTCTTTGTGACCCCATTGACTGTAGCCAGCCAGGCTCCTCTGTCCCTGGAATTCTCAAGGCAAGAATACTGGAGTGGGTTGCCATGCCCTTCTCCAGGGGGTCTTCCCCACTCAGGGATTGAACCCGGGTCTCATGTCTCCTGCGTTGGCAGGCGGGTTCTTTACCACTAGCGCCACCTGGGAAGCCTATATAACCTTAGGATTACACATTCTAACGCTACTCCTTTAAAATCATCAACCAGGCTTGGACAGACTAAGTTTAAATAGGCTAAAGTACAACACAGCAAATCTTCTATCTACTAGTTATACCCAATTAGAGGAGTTCTGTTAACTCTTCAGAATATTTGATTCTTTCACTTTTCTTTGGCTTCATTTTCCATGTCATTGATTATAAAATCCTTCGTTGTAAGGTTCCAAAAACAATTTGGATAAATGCAGAATAACACAAAATGCTTAAACTGACCAATTGATGTAGTTCATCATATCTTAACAGTACATTAATGGTAAGATGCAGCATTATTTTACATACAACTAAGAAAAAAACACCAATTAATTGTAAGATGCCATTGACTGTGAGATCCATTTCCATTTCAGAAATGTTGAAATGTATTCAAATGTTTCTTTTTAAGTCAGACTTGATTAACTAAAATAGTGACATTTTAAAATTTTCACTTGTAGTGTTATTTCCATGCTAGTACACTATCGGGCTATAACTTTATCAACCAGTAACTCTCAACAATGAAGTCTGGTTTCTAAGCCTTGTTCTTTCTTACTGACTTTACCCAGGTAAAACAAAGGATACAGCAAATCCAGGATTGGTTCTCAACATAGACATTAATTCAAACTCTTTTCTAAAGGTGTGTGTACACTCAGTCGCTAAGTCGTATACAAGTCTTCTCTACCCCATGGATTGTAGCCTGCCAAAATCCTCTGTCCATGAGGTTTTCCAGGTAAGAATACTGGAGTAGGTCGCCATTTCCTTCTCCAGGGGATCTTTCTGACACAGGGTAACCCCTGTGTTATGCATGCAGGTGGATTCTTTATAACTGAGCCACCTGGGAAGCCCCTTTCTGATTGTAGTTTATCATTTAATTGTAGATTGAGGTAGTTCATTCGATCAATATCAACTATATAAATAACAATGATAAACAACTTCTTTCCAAAATTGAATTCTATTCTGAAATCTCTCTAGGGAGTCACGGATTATGTAAAAAGAAATCATTTGAAATAATAAACACTGTCTAAACATAAAACAATGAAGAAACTATATAAACTCATCTAGGCTAAAGAAACAAACAGAAACGTTTAGTACTAGATTAAAACATCTCCTGGACTGATTTAAAATTAAGATAAACACTAGGTTACCTTACTATCCAAAATGCCACATCTTTCCATTTTAGAGTGCTATCCTCCTGGGTAACTTAAAATCTTCTAGTAGCTAGCAGAATTTAAAAAACAACAGCAAAGACAGTGAAACAATTTTAATAAATTAACTCAATGTATCAAAAATATTCTTAGAATTTGTAGTCAATATAAAAGTAATGATATCAAGTGTATCACTTCATATCAGGTGTATGACTTACATTCGTAACACAACTCTCTCAGTTCCTACTATCCACATTTCAAGCGCGCAATAGCCCCCTATGGCTATCATATTGGGCAGGAGTCTTAGAGGACTTCAGAATCAGCTAATCCTTAAACATCCTGAGTTTGAGAATTTCTTGTATGTTACATGCTGCTTCTAAGGTGCTTAAGAGATCTGTGAAACAGATTTCACTCTCGGTACTTTGTGATCCAAGGCTCGATAGCCTCGAAAGTAGCAAGGGAGAAAGGCAATGGGACACACCCGGACGCCCAGGAACATGCCTTGGAAGATGTGGGCCGCTCCGGGCAATGCCCGGCGCAGAGACTGCGGACGCAGCTTTGTAAGTTGCCCTGGTAGGCAACTCGGGGCTGCCTGGAACCGCGGGTCTTTTCCTATGACGCCCTGGCACACCAGAGCCGGACAAAGGGAAAGTGTCCTCCGAGCTGGACACAGGATCGCGCTCCGCCGACAGAGGCGGGCCCAGGGGTGCAGAGCTGGCTGCCCGGGTCGCATTCGCCGGTCACCGAGAGGTGGGCGGCGGCCGGAGCCTCGAGAGGAACACCCAGATTAACCCTCCCAGGGGCGCGCTCACGACAGTGACGCCACCAGCGCGAGGGCGGCAGGGTGGGCGGAGAGGAGCGGCGCGCACCGCCCCTCGGAGGGCGGGACCGCGGTTTCGGAGGGCCGGGGCGGGGCGGGGTGCGCCGGGGAGTCGGGGCGCCAGGCGGTGGTTTCGATTAGTGCGCGGAGCTGCGGCGGCAGAGCAGGGCGCGGAGCTGCGCTGCCCGGAGCCCGGCGCCGAGGCTGCGGGAAGGCGGCGGGGCGGCGACGGAGGCGGCGGCGCAGGCGCGCGGGGTCCGGCAGGCGGCCGCGAGGGGGTGGAGAGGCGAGCGGGAGCGCGGGGCCACGGCCGACCTGACCACTGAGTCCGGCCACTGCAGCGCCTACATCCGCGAGCGCGCTCGGGCCAGCGCGCGAGGGAGCGCGCGCGGGCGGGGGCGCGCAGGCCCTGCCCGCCCCTTCCGCCCCCACCCCCTCCGCCCCTTCCTCTCTCCACCTTTCTCTCCTCTTCTGCGCCCCCGCGCCGGGCGCCCACCCAGTCCTCCTCCTGCGGGAGCGCTGTCCGCTGCGGCGGCCGGAGCGGGCCGGGCCGGGGGATGGCGCTGCTGGACCTGGCCCTGGAGGGAATGGCCGTCTTCGGGTTCGTCCTCTTCTTGGTGCTGTGGCTGATGCATTTCATGGCCATCATCTACACGTGAGTGAGGGGCAGCTGGAGGAGCCCGTGGAGGGGTCCAGGCCTCGGGGACAGGCGAGGGTAGGAGGAATTTCGCTTTGGAGGAGATTGGGCTTGGATAGGGGTGGAGACAGCCAATTTTCAGACTCTTCCTCCCAGTCTCTGTAGCCTTGGCTCAGCTGGGCCGGGGGGCTCATTGGAAGAGAGAAGTCACCGGTGAGGGGGTGGCTGGGCGGCAGGCGACTTCACAGCCAGGGGAAAGAGACTGTACTCTTTTTATGTGTAGGGCGGAAGGTTGCTTGCTTGGTTTGATGTGCTAATGTGCTATGGATTCGTGTGGTTTTTCATCTGGGCCAAGATGTATGGTGTATTGTGGGTTTTTTTCCCCTCTCTCGACCTGGGCCACATTTCTATTATGATGATCGTTTCCACTCTTCTGGGAGCTGCACGCTGCCACCTGGAGACCTCCCTGTGGATTTTCTTCTTCCTGGATGAGCTTTCTGCCCTTAGATAGATGTGAAGCACCTGTCCATCTTGAAAAACGTCCACCAAACCTCTGAACTGGTGTTGTAACCTTAAGTCATGTCAGCTTGTACATTTCAGTGTGGCTCCCCCCCACCCCCCAATTCCTTATATTTTGTCTTGTTTAGATTGGGTCCCCCGCCCCCAGGCACATACCTTTTCATTAGATACCATTCACTGAAGACACAGTAGTAAGCACGACAGAATTCCTGTCCTCATAGAGCTTACATTCCAGAAGGGAGAGACATAATTAAAATCCGAATAAGGTTATTTCAGATAGTGATAAAGACTATGAAATAAAATAAAATCGGGTAATGGGATGAGTATGACATAGGGTGTGTAGCTACTTTTGATATTTCAATTGTTTGAATGTCTTTAAAATGGAAAAAGTCTTTGTAAGGAAATGAAAGAATTGACACAGCCCATTACTCTTGGATTCACTAGACTTTTAGCTGGAAGGAAAAAAAAAAAAAGATTGTGCATAGTGATCTTTACCACCATTTAGAATAGAGTATATGTTGGTAGAGAGGGGAGGACTTTAAGAAATTAATTGCTTACAGTTTTTCTTTCCCTTTTCACTGCAAAAAAAGTGTACTTCTTCCTTTTAGAAATGCTGCATTTTATTAGTGTAGTGTGGCATTTCCTGGTAGTGGAGAAAGATGCTACTGATGCATTGTAAAGGCATGCTGGTATTTCTTTGAAGATGAATGAAAAATGCTTCTTGGAGACTGTTGATTTTAGGTTTTGGAGTTTGTGAGCTGTAGGCAGTGAACATTCTAGACTTCATTTTAAATATATGAGTTCTTAAAAAGCAGTTTTGTTACTTTATCTGATCATAGAAATAAAACAGGCTTACTGTATAGAGAATTAGACTACAGAGAAGAAAGAACAAAGTTAAACAGAGACACCAAAACTCCATTGCCTGTCAACCTTTTGTACTATCCTTCCAGTTATATTTCTGTAGGGGGAGGGAAAGGAAGAGAGGGAGGTCCGGAAGGAACGAGGAAGGGACCACACCATGGTTGTTCTGTAACCAGCTTTAAAATTCATCTATTTAATAAATACTTTCTAGGAAGCTCTTTTGTACAAGGCACTGTTCTAGGTGCTGGAAATAAGATTGAAGAACAATATATCCAAGGCCCCTGCTCTCATGGAGCTTCCATGTAAAATGTCATGAGTAATTTTTTCGTCAGTAAATGTATGATCTCTCCATCGCTTTTAATAGATGCATGACATTTTTATTTATGAGGCACTAATCTGTGTTCATTACTATTATTGGTCGGCATTTAGGCTATTTTCAGTTTGTCACGATTACAAAGAACACTGTGATGAATGGCTACCATCTTTAAGAGATGATCAGCAACCCACTCCAGTGTTCTTGCCTGGAGAATCCCAGGGACGGGGGAGCCTGGTGGGCTGCCATCTATGGGGTCGCACAGAGTCGGACACGACTGAGGCAACTTAGCCGCAGCCACAGCAGCTCCTTAGTTTACATTTTGAAAGAGGAATTATTGGACCAGAAGGGGTGCACATTTTAAACTTGGATACATATTACCCTATAGAAATGTTGTATCTATTCATAGTGCTGGTAACATTGTATGATGGTCACCATTTCCCCTTACTAAGTATTAGGGTTTTTACTGTTCTTTGATTTTTGTCTTCATTCCTTTAATTACTGGTTTCATCAAATGTTTTTCATCTATTTAATGCCAGTTACAGCTAGTTGTAAATTTCATATTAATAAATCTTTTGCTTGTGCAATCTATTGCTGTGCTAATCTTTTTCATAGGAAGATTGTTCTGTGATATGCTACAGTTTTTGCCCAACTTGTTTTTTGTCTTTCAACTTTGTACATATATTTCACATGTAGAAAAGTGTGTGTGCCTGTGTGTTTTAGGTCGTCTTGTCTTGCCCTCCGCGCCCCCGCCCCTGCCCCAACTGGTAAAATTTTTTATCTTTTCCATTTCCCCTAACTATTATATAATATCTCTTTTAGTATTTTGAGTTTTCTTTATTTTTTAACACTTTACCCCTTATAAAGTGTACCAGTATCCACTGTTTTAGTGAAGTATTATTACCTTAATTACAGTGTAACTTAGAGGCTGGCCCCTCCTTATTCTTTTGTAAATTTTTATGACTTTTTATACATTTTTACTTGAACTTTAGAACTTTTTTCCCTCCAGACTCTAAGTAATCTTGTATTTAAATTGGAATTGTTAAATTCACAGCCCAATTTGAAGAAAGTTGCCTTCTTTCAACATAGGAGTATGATGGAACACCTTACCTCTGTGATGTGTGTGTGTATTTGTGCATGCTCAGTCCTGTCCGACTGTTTGTGACAGTTGTGGACCGTAGCCCACCAGGCTCCTCTGTCCATGGAATTTTCCAGATGAGAATACTGGAGTGGGTTGCCAGTTCCTACTCGAAGGGAACTTCCTGACCCAGGGATCGAACCCGTGTCTCTTGCGTCTCCTGCATTGACAGGCAGATTCTTTACCACTGCACCACCTAAAAGTCACACTTGGCACCCCACTCCAGTACTCTTGCCTGGAAAATCCCATGGATGGAGGAACCTGGTAGGCTGCAGTCCATGGGGTCGCGAAGAGTCGGACACAACTGCGCGACTTCACTTTCACTTTTCACTTTCATGCATCGGAGAAGGAAATGGCAACCCACTCCAGTGTTCTTGCCTGGAGAATCCCAGGGACGGGGGAGCCTGGTGGGCTGCCGTCTCTGGGGTCGCACAGAGTTGGACACGACTGATGCGACTTAGCAGCAGCAGCAGCAGCAAAGTAGCTTAATACTTCAAGTAACCATCTGAGAGTATTTATACTCTTAGACTGTGACAACTCCAGAATTATTTTAAGTTATTTTGTTTTTAATAATAGACTGAAAAAAAAATTTAAATACCTTTTTGTTTAAAACTCTTTCAGTTTTTGAGAATAGCACAAACTTTAATTATGATACAGTAGAGTCTTTGTATTTCTTTTTTAATGCTCCTCAAAGTTACCTTTTATATTGACAGTAGCAGGATCCAGAAAAGTCAAATGAAAATAGAACAAAGAAAATGTAATTAGTTTATAACAGATTGGTCGGAATCTTCAGAATATTTTTCTGAAATAGGTAAAAGAACATGAAGTAAATAATCAACAGCTTAATTTATGTATAAATAATATGCTGCCTTTTAAAAAATTAAGTTCCTTTCATCTCATCCCACCTTCAAAATTATTTACTGTTTGATTTGATTCCTTTCTTACTGAAGTGAAGATGCTTCCCAGTTTGAGTTGTTTTCAAGCAGAGCACTAAGGGTTTGTCCTCTCCTCTTTCTCCTGTATTTAGTAAATTTGCAGGTTTGATAATCTCAACATTTTGATATTCTTAACATTTTGACAAGCAAGGCTAAAGAATATTGGCAGTGATATTTTGGTTAAAATTTTATGCTAAGCACTTTATTGAAGAATATATTTCCTGAACATGTATCTGTATCCTCTCAAATCCTTTTTGAATATGGTAAAGTATAAATAAATTAAAATAGCCAGATTTAATCAATGCCCCTCCTAAAACCTTGTGCCTGAAACTGGTGGAAATGGAGCCTATTATCAAACCTTATATGATTCCGTATCTGGTTGTCAGATTAAGGAGCATAATCTGTGAGCTACTAATGTTTAAAAATATTTAAGTAATACAAACATTGCAGTGAAATTGCTAAAAAACAAAACAATAGAACATTAAAAAAAAAAAAAACCCATGGTTATTTTTTTACAATTAAATACAGTGTATAATGGTATCTAGTTAATTTGGATCCAATGTTCTATTGTATTGTAGCTTCTTAAAATGAGATTAAAAAGCTAAGTATTGGCCTGTATTTTTAAAATGGAGCGGAATATAATTAATACAGTGAACAATTGTTCAATGACATTTTTTGCTCTGATTTCATAAATATCTTATAAATTGTATAAGCTTACAGTTTTAAAAATTGAAGTGGTTTATAACTAGAGAACCATTATTTTCAATATTTTGAAATGTTCTCTGCTCACTGGTATCTTTACCTACTGCTTTGCTCCTTTCCAGAATTAATATTGACTTGACGGATGCCTCATCATTTCACAACATATTTTAGATGGCAGACATTTGTGGAATTTTGCCTAAAATGTCTCTGCACGCACTCCCACTCCCCCCGCCCACCCCCACAACACACACATAACTTGTGGGATCTTAGTTTCCTGCCTAGGGATTGAACCCCAGGCCCATGACAGTAAAGGCGCTGGACCACCAGGGAATTCCCCTTATAAGGTTAAAGAAAACATTTAGATTAGAGCATCTGAAATTCAAGAATTCAAAATTCTTATTTTGAAGATTGTTTCCTTTAAAAAAAAAAAAAGAAACTAATGATTATATCCTCTGTAGGCATAGTTAGTTAAGTGATTTTTTATGGAATTTTTTCTCTTTTGTTGAGAGCTCGTGTGGTTTGATAGCTGGAGGACAGTGGCTAATTCATACAAAAGTCTGGAACCAATGTTTTTTCTTCCCTCTTTAGCTATTAGGAACCATTCTGCTAGATAAGAGTTTCTAAGCAAGATACCTTGCTTTTTTCTCCTCTCATCTCCCCATCCTTCTTGCTCCTTGGACTTAATCATTTTTTCCCCTTAATGTGTGGTACACTAATGTTTAGTTTAATTGACTGGAGGTGCCATGGTACAGTGGCAATACTTCTTGTATCCATCCAATATTAACTGCCCTCTACTAAACGTTCTTTTCTTGAAGATTTTTTTTTTCTCAAGTTAATTCTGCCTTTCCTAATTTTTCTAGTATAACAACTTTTAAACCTGCTGCACAGTTTTTGAGTAGAGTTTAAGTACTCACTGTATCAGGATAACTGTGCTAAACTGCCTGTCAGAAAGTAATTATGTTTTTAATGTAAATTTTAGCATTTCAGATATTATTGTTAGATAATATGATTTTTTTTTTTTAATTTGGACTTAAATATATGGTGTTCTGAGCCTTAGTAGAGTGTAAAACGAGAGGAGCCTATTTTCTGGGTTTAGTCCTGACGATGCAGTTGGACTTTGAACAGATTTTGCTCAGTCAGGGCCATTGTTGCCCAAACCACTTTTGGGTGCATGAATCAGGTAGTTCAGCCCCTTGAACCTGAGCCTTGGGGAGATATGGAATTGGATGATTTTGTGATAGCTTTAAAAAGCAAAATGGACATTAAAAAAAAAGCAAAATGGAAATTTAGTATTTAGTGGCGGTTCTCTTAATTCATCATTCCTCCCTTTTCCTACCTACATCATTAGTTCAGTATATATTATCTCTACCCTAGATTATTGAACTATCTGTACTTGCTGGTATTTTTACCTAATGCTCTGCTGTTTATCGGAGAAGGCAATGGCACCCTACTCCAGTACTCTTGCCTGGAAAACCCCATGGACGGAGGAGCCTGGTAGGCTGCAGTCCATGGGGTCGCGAAGAGTCGGACACGACTGAGCGACTTCCCTTTAACTTTTCACTTTCATGCATTGGAGAAGGAAATGGCAACCCACTCCAGTGTTCTTGCCTGGAGAATCCCAGGGACGGGGGAGCCTGGTGGGCTGCTGTCTGTGGGGTCGCACAGAGTCGGACACGACCGAAGCAACTTAGCAGCAGCAGTAGCTGCTGCTCTTTATCTACTTTGTATTTCTTATTGTAGCCTAATCTTTCTGGAGCAACAATCTTGGATCATGTGCTTAAAATCTTACCAAGGTTCCCCACTGCCTTAAGGTTAAAATTCAAACTCCTTAACAAGACGTAATTCTTGAGGAGGTGAGCCATCTCCTGTGCCTGTTTCTCCAGCCACATTGAATTACCGGCATTCCTCTGAATGTGCAATGTAATTTTTTTATAATTCTCTTTCTTTCCTTTTTTCTGTTTTTCTCCCTTCTTCCTTCCCTCCCTTCCTTTTTGTTTTACTAACTCCTCCTCATTCAGCTTTAGCTCCTTACTGGGTTAGGCACCCCCTCTTATGTCCTTCCATAGTACCTTGAATTTACCCGTCTAAAAAACTGTGTGTTCTGTTGTCTCTTTCCCCACTTAAGATTATAAACTTTGGGGAGTGGGGAGGTGTCTTATTTACTATTGTATCTTCAGTGCTACTCAGCAGCTGATCATTGCATGTCAAATGAATAATCTTTGATTTTTTTTTCCCAGTAGTAATGGTGGGATTTTTGATCCCTCATTAACTTAGTGTTATTTGGCCATTGTGATTTCAGGTAGATGGACAGAACTAGGGACGGATTCAGTGGCCATGGCTTTTCATGAAATGAGTTGGACCAAATGGAATCTTTGTCTCACTATTTCTTATTGTGGGTTAAAATAGAAACAGTGCCATATCAGTCACATGATCCTGATTTTGCTCAGTCGTATCCAACTCTTTGGGACCCCATGGACTGTAGCGCATCAGTTCCCTCTGTCCACGGGATTCCCCAAGCAAGAAGAACAGAGTGGGTTGCCATTCTCTTCTCCAGGAGATCCTCTCAACCCAGGGATCAAACCCAGGTCTCTTGCATTACAGGCTGATTCTTTACCATCTGAGTCACCAGGGAAGCCCAATCACATGTTCACCTACAAATTACTTGTTAGATCTGAATATCCCCCCAGGGTTTTCCAAAGGGAATACCTGTCATGCCTTCAATAATCTGTACACTTGGATCTACCCTTCGGGAAATGCAAAGCTACTTGTTTCTGTTAGCAAAATACGTTACTGGGTTAGTGGGTTGTTTTGGGCGGGAGGGAGAGGGAACAAAATTAACAAAGGTCTCCTCGTTTTTTCCCGTGAGGGAATCTTTTGTGTTCTGTAGTGTACAAGTCTGTTGTCCAATGGAAATAGTTTGTGTTTTCCTATAAAGGTAACTCACTGATGGGTTGTTCTGTGTTCTCTGGGGGATCTTCTGTCTGCAGAATTAATGTTGCACCAGAAGGTGTGTTTTGTGATGTGGTGTGCTTTGCTAATGAAGCCCATTTTGCTGCAGTACCATTTTTGAAGATAAATGCTATATGGAGGTAACATTAATCATGACACTTACTGATCATAGACACGGTAACAACCTTCTAGAGCACATTCATAGCTAAAAACAGCAACAAAAGAAGCCTTTTATCATTTGGAATTGCTGGGATGGACTATATGAAGTATGGGATCTGCTGATCAAGCAATCAACTTAATTTTACATGAAATATTAACAAGCTTGATGGCATGGAGCAAAGGAGAAAATTCTCAGTGTCAGATAAATCGCTTCAACTGATTTGCACAGCAGAGCTATAAAAACAGCACAGTCTGGGGCTGTTAAGCAAGGTGAACTTTGCCCTCAAGGAATCTGTCTTCCCCCTTAGAAGCTTTGAGGGAAATTCTTGTGCCTCACTTCTGGTGTAGCGCTGTCTTAAGGTTGCTGCACAGGAGATGCAGGTTCTGTCCCTGGGTGGAGAAGATCCCCTGGAGGAGGAAATGGCAACCCACTCCAGTATTCTTGCCTGGGAAATCCATAGGAAGCAGCAGCCAGAGGCTGATAATAGGGGATGAGCACAGCCCACCCTCTCTCCCAGAAGTCTCCCTTCATTCCAGGCCCCTCTCCTGCTCAAAACTCAATTTGAATACAAAACCATAAAATAAATTATTTTTAAATGATACCAACCATTAAACAAACTGTTGAGGAGGGGCCGAAAGGGGACTAAAAGATTCAAAGGATAAAACAGTAAGCTAAAATGATGGAAAGGACAGTAACAATTTTAGAGACTGAGATGTTAGGGAATGAAAATCAGCAAAGAAAAGCACGGCTATCCCATCAGTTCACAAGTCTTGTTGCAGAGAGGCGATTAAGATTCATCAAGCCAAACCATCCATAAAGTCCAGAAGAATGTTCCCGAATACTCCTTACAATCCGTTGGAGTTCTTTGAAGTGTTCTCTGCAGAGATGTCCTTTTAGCTCACAATAGAAAGCAAGACCCTGCGGGCCTCTCTCTGCCTGTGATTCATCTCCCCTGACCTTTTAGACTGAAGTAACTGGTACTCTGAGAGGCACCCCAGATGGTATCTGCCCTTCTGTTCCTTGGCCTTGCAGCTGCTGCCCTGCAGCAGCTTGCTGTGAGTACCCCACTCCGTGACCTTGACAGTGACAGGCCTTAATTACATGAATTCAATTTTTTTTTCTTTTTGACGGAGGAGTGACTCCAGCTCTCAATTTAAAATGTCACTTAGAAATAATGCCTTGGGAAAATGACACATATTGAAAATTTACCATACTTTCCTGTCTTCCCCAGTGGCTCCCTTAGTTTCAAGATTATTTTGTTCTTCAAAAACGAAGCCATTCAAACCATTGACTAGCATATACATGGTCTATCCCTTTCTCTTTCTTAATGTGTTCCTGAAAATGTAATAAAATCAGATGTCTAACAATTAAATGGACAGGTGTTAGGAGGGGAGTTAGGAGGGGTGTTAGGAGAGAGTTTCTCTTGAAACTCGCTCTGTTTCAAGAGAACTTAAGACTAGTATTAAAATCCCAGACTCTGGATCTGGTGCCTAGGATCTGCTGCCACTGATGAGAACTTTCCAGGTTATTAGAAGCTGTGGGGAGGGGCGTTTTCTCCCCAGGAGGAAGGCTGCATTGTCGTCTTTGTTTTGGGGACTGTGTTAGGTGTAGTGATTGAATGGCCAGCCAAACAGAATAGACTCCTTTGGAATGCCTCAGAATATCTCCATGATAGAAGGCGGTATTGATTGGATTATATCGGAGAAGGCAATGGCACCCCCACTCCAGTACTCTTGCCTGGAAAATCCCATGGACGGAGGAGCCTGGTAGGCTGCAGTCCATGGGGTCGCTAGAGTCAGACATGACTGAGCGACTTCACTTTCACTTTTCACTTTCATGCATTGGAGAAGGCAATGGCACCCCACTCCAGTGTTCTTGCCTGGAGAATCCCAGGGACGGGGGAGCCTGGTGGGCTGCCGTCTCTGGGGTCGCACAGAGTCGGACACGACTGATGCGACTTAGCAGCAGCAGCAGCAGTCACTTTGTGCCTTGTACCTGCTGCACTGTGGAAGAATTATCATGCCTCTGCCTCTCAGTTCTGAGGGTGGCAGTCTCTTCATCCAGCAGAGCCAAGGGAAGGGGGATTCTTGTGACTGTAGAATCCAAATTCTGAGCCAGGCTCTGAGCGTGGAGAAATTTCAAGAAGCCAGCACCTCTGCCCAGCTGGGAACCCTTTTAATAGTCTTAAAGGGGAGCTCAGCTAAGAAAACAGTAACAGGTCATTTTTAGGCAATAATAATTTGTGTCACGTAAAGTCTCTCAATCTCACACTTGCATTGTTTCTACACTTTTGGATTATGCCCATAGAACTTTAAATTCGTTCCTAAATTTTGAGTGTAATTTTAACCTTGAATATAACTTTAACTTAAATATGGTATATATTAATACTTTGCACTAGATGTTTTATCCCATGTTTTGATTTATTCTGTTTTAACCATGATTTGAGACTTTTAATGATTCCCTTTCCCCCTTTTAGTGATTCCCTGGTGGCTCAGATGGTAAAGCGTCTGCCTGCAGTGTGGGAGACCCAGGTTCGATCCCTGGGTTGGGAAGATCCCCTGGAGAAGGAAATGGCAACCCACTCCAGTACTCTTGCTTGGAAAATTCCATGGACTGAGGAGCCTGGTAGGCTACAGTCCATGAGGTCGCAAAGAGTCAGACACGACTGAGCAACTTTACTTTCCCCCTTTAGTCTTTTTTTTTTTTTTTTTGCATTTTAAAAAATATTTTTACACTTTAAAAAAAATCATTAATTTATTTTTAGCTGTGCCAGGTCTTCATTCCTACACAGGGTTTTCTCTAGTTGTCACGAGTCAGGGCTGCCCTCCAGTCGCGGTGTCTGGGCTTCTCGTGGTGGTGGTCTCTCTTGTTGCAGAGCATGGGCTCTAGAGTGCTCGGGCTTCAGGAGTTGTGGCTCCTGGACTCAGTAGTTGCGGCTTCCAGGCTCTAGAGCATAGGCTCAATAGTTGTGGTGCATGCATGGACTTAGTTGCTCTGTAGCATATGGGATCTTCCCAGATCAGGGATCAAACCCATGTCTCCTACATTGGCAGGTGGATTTTTTACCACTGAGGTGCCAGGGAAGCCCCCGCCCCCTACCTTTTAATTTTCCTTAGTACATAAGAGTTGACTTTATCTTTAAAAAGAAAAATCAACATAATGGATTACTCCTTAAACATACATGAAATAACTTTTAAGTATATGAATTTCCAGTCCTTCCTTTTTGGTTATATACATTGCATCAGTGTTTGATCTCTCAAAATCTCTAATCAGAACTATGAAATTTCAGAGGAGTTACATTTAGTGGAAAAATGTTCTTTTTGAAAAATTGCTAGTAATAGCTATCACTCAATGTTTACTTTGTGGCTTAATCTCATCTATTTCTCACAACTGCTTTATGAAATAAGTGAGTACTCTTATCCACACTTTAAAAAACAAGAGCAACTTGAGATAAAGAAATGCCTTGCCCAGGGATACACAGTTAGTTAGCTGTGAAGCTGGTACAGAAATCTAGACAGCCTCCCTCCAGCCACGGCTCTTAAACTTCACTGTGACCTGCCTAGTGGACTCAGTGGCAAAGAATCTGCCTGCCAATGCAGGAGATGCGGGTTTGATCTGTGGGTCAGGGGAAGATCCCCTGGAGAAGGGAATGGCCACCACTCCAGTATTCTTGCCTGGAAAATTCCATGGAGGGAGGAGCCTAGTGGGCTACAGTCCACAGGGTCGCAAAGAGTCAGACAGGATTAAGTACACATGCACTCACTACTTAAACCAATATGCTGTATATACTGCGGGTGGTAACCTAAAAAGTAACCCTGGAAGTAATCCATTGGGATAGAATGTCTGTATGGAAATTTCTCCAGTTGCTCTGAATCTTAAGTTTTTGATAACTAGCAACATTTAGATCACTATGGAGACAGCCCCATTCTTTCTCTCTTTTCCAACCCTTCCCCAACTTGTACGGCTCCTTGGAGCCTTCTTGTTTTTCATCTGTCCTGTAATAGCTGATCTTTCTGAGTTTCCATCTCTGCCATCTTCTGTTCTTACAGTAATCAGACTTCCTAGGCCCATGGGTCTCAACTTTGCACATTGGAGTCACTGGGGAAGATTTAAAAAAACAAAAAACACATACTGCTGCCTGGGCCTCAGCTCAAGCTTACATATACACACACACACACCCCCAGGTGATTTTCTTCTACAGTCAAGGCTGAGAACAGTTGCCCTAGGCTGTTCACCCTTGTGCTACTTGGCTTCACTGAATTCTCCACTACAGTTCACTTCCTCATCTTGCCCTTGCCTTCCCTTGGATCAGTCTGCCCAGTTATCCTGAATCTATCTCAATTTATAGCTTCTCCATTTTCAGAATCCTGAAAAGGGATATAATCATGCAGTCAAATGGACTGAACTACTACATATTCATGGGCTCAGATCTCACCCCGGAGCTGGTGCTGGCATCTGACAATACTTTGTTTCCATTTTTAGCTCTGACACCCGTGACTGGCAGCACCTCTTCTAAATCTTCATCATCTTACCCCTCATCCTTACTACATCACCTTGACTCCTGCTTCACACTGTGGATCTTCTCAGGCCATTCCTTAGCTTTTATTTCCTCTCTGTTTACCTTTTGACTAGCTCTTTCCGCTAACTGTTTATACTCAAGTTTTAAAAATTAAAAATAAGTAAAAATTAAACTGAAAAACTCTCCTCCACCTGGTTATAACTTTGGCCTTTTTTCACTGTCAGATTTCAGGAGAAACTAGTGTTTATTCACTGTTATCACCACTCACCTCTCATTCATTTGCTTCTCAGCCATTTTTATTGATCTGCCCCTTGCCCAGAGGACTCTGAGGTCACCAGTGTTCACACATTCTAGTGACATTTCAGTTCTTACCTTGTCCTCTTGGCAGCGTTCAATGTTATTCTTTCTTGAACCCATTCAAAAAGAAAACAGCCTAGCCTAACAAACCCTTCTGTGGCTTCACTTTCTTCCTGGCTCTTTCCACTCTTGGTCTTCTTCATGCATTACCAGTTATGTAAATATTAATTATATTGATATGCAACCAACTGCTAATGGCATGCCCCACCTAGGAGAGCATACTAAACTGTGGATGGCTCGCATGTTTTTCTCTCTACACTTTCTTCCAACTGTATTTAGCCAACCACTTTTCACTCTTCATTTATTTAACTTAAAAAAATGCATAGAATGTCAATTTGTCTATAACTGAGTCACTTTGCTATAAAGCAGAGATTGGTACAACACTGTAAATCAACTATACTTCAATTAAAACATAAAATTGAAAAATTTTGAGAACACACTATATATCATTGTTTTGTTGGACCCTGGAGACTTAACAGCCTACTATAGTGTCTTCAGGTGCCAGATTCAGAAGAGTGCATCCTACAGGACTCCATTTAGATAGATTTTGAAGCCAGCAAAATTAGTCTCTGGTACTTGAAGTCAGAATAGTGGTTACCTTGAGGAGAGGGTAGTTAGTAGAAGGGGACACGCACAGGTTTCTGGTGTTCTGGTAGGACTCTGTTTCTTGATCTGGCTACTGTTTCCATGGGTGTTTCACTTTGAGAAAATTCAGTGAGCTGTGTACTTTCATGTAACTTTATGTGTTATGTAGCAAAAAAAAAAAGTACTCCCTGCCTCCCCTACAAAAGCATCAAGGTTGCAAGCCAAATGCATGAGGGGAAGGTAGAAGTGGATTCCCAGGATGACAGCTGAAACTGAAAAAGGATCCCAGGATCCTGGAAGGAAGCAAATCACTTGACCAGGCTAAGGGTGGAAACCGCCACCCACAGGAAATCTTGTGCAGGGTATGGGGGCTGTAAGCTCACGTTCATGCCATCTAGGTAACGCGGAAACCCTGACCTGAGATCCTTAAAAACTGCTTTGAAACCAGGAAACCTTGCAGGGCTCTGTCAAAGCCACTCGTGAAACTGGCCCCCTTGGGGGATTCCACCATTCAGGCCACTTTTGAGACTCCAGGTAAATGGCCTGTTGTTTGTAATTTGAAAAGCACAGATTGGCTTCCAACACACCGGCCATGGCCAAGGCCAAGGTACCCATCAGCATCATTTCTGTGAGTAGAAGAGGCGTCTGTATGTGGGCACCGCCCCCATTAAATCCCAGTTCCTTGACAGTATGGAGTGTACCTTGGGCTTTCCTGGTGGATCAGAGGGTTAAGAATCTGCCTGCAGTGCAGGATACCTGGGTTTGATCCCTGGGTCAGGAAGATCCCCTGGAGAAGGGAATGGCTAACCACTCCAGTGTTCTTGCCTGGAGAACTCCATGGACAGAGGAGCCTGGTGGGCTACAGTCTATGGGGTCTCAAAGAGTCGGACACAACTCAGCGACTAACACTTCTTTTCTCATCATGTTATATCACCAGTGCATAGGATAATGCCTGGAGTCAAAAGAGATTATTCAGTAAGGGAATGCTTAGAAGTCACAGAGCACCACTGTGCGCACAGCAGAGCTATGTGATTGCATGTGTGTTGAATTACCTAAGTCAAAACAGTGCTCTCCAGAGTAGTAGTCTGGTATCCTAGCTGGCATACGGCAAGATGATCCCTTGGGGTGTAGAAAGAAAATTGTAAGGAGGGGAGAAGGGAGGGAGAGGGCTAGATACATACATAGATATTGGGAGGAGGCACAAATTAGAATTTTTTAAAGGCCCTGTAATATAGTTGGACTTATAATAATCTTAAGTAGATATTTCAGACATGGTACTTATCAGCAATTCACTTCACCATAAACCTAGAGAAAGCTTCATGGTGGTTTGGCAGGTCAGTCTATCTTTGATAAAATGCAGCATTCTTGATATGAAAGGATAGGAGGTATATCTATATTAGCATTATGTAAATATATTAGCATTAGTAAGATGTCTTAATGAAGACAAAGAGGAAAAAGGGAAAAATAGAGTCAACACTAGACTATTTAGCAGTTTAAATTATTGTTGTTTTTAATCTAAAGCCTCCCCAAATGCAGTGTTAGTGGGCTAGGTTTCTCTGTAATTTGCCATCACCTTATATGGAGGTTTTGTTAGTTTAATAGCACTTAATGATCATACTTTCCTGGTGGCTCAGACGGTTAAGTGTCTACCTATAATGCGGGAGACCCAGGTTCAATCCCTGGGTTGGGAAGATCCTCTGGAGAAGGAAATGGCAACCCACTCCAGTACTCTTGCCTAGAAAATCCCTTGGACCGAGGAGCATGGTGGGCTACAGTGCATGGGGTCGCAAAGAGTCAGCACGACTGAGCAACTTCACTTTTACTTTCAATGATCATACAGTAGAATTAATAGATAACAGCTACTGGGATTTTAGACTTCTTACTCTATCATCCATGTCTCAAACCCTTTCTTGATTTCAGTTTCTTGGCCTCTTATTCTCTCTATGCGGTAATCTGGATAATTTCAAATCTGATTCCACTTCTCCAGGTTTTTTTTGAACTGTATATGTGCAACTTCTACATGACCTGTCTATTGAGTTTTTGGTGTCAGTGACCACCATTTTCATTTCTAGATGTTATGTGGTTCTTTTCATGTATTCATGGTCACATATGATGGTCTCTCATTCCATCTCTTGGGTTTTGTTCAAGCAACACCTGCAGTTTGTGTTCTGGGTTCTGGGTCCCAAGACCTGCATAGTTAGGTGTTTTTCAGAAATACTTTTTGTTTTTATTCCATTTTATTTTGGACTGAATCCAATTTAGGCAGCATCCCCATCTTTCCTCTGTGGGCCAGGAGTTTTCTACTTTGCCTTTCAAAGATTCCATATTTCTACAAGATTCTTGGAACAGATTTCAGTCATTCCTGTTTCGGGCTTGTCGTCATCTCTAGGTAACTAGAGACCAGCAGGTGGTCCCGGTGTAAGTATTGTATCCAGCACTCATTTACTCAGAGGTTTCTCTTCATTTCTGACCTGAGACGTTTTCTTTTTTATCATAACAGGATATCTAAAAACATGCTTTTGCATGTGTGCTAAGTCATGCTAAGTTGCTTCAGCCATGCCTGACTCTTTGCGACGCTATGGACCATACGTAGCCTGACATGGGGTTTTCCAGGCAAGAATACTGGAGTGGGTTGCCATGCCCTCCTCCAGGGGATCTTCCTGACCCAGGGATCTAACTGGCATCTCTTACATCTCCTGCATTGGCAGGGGGCTTCTTTACCACTAGCACCACCTGGGAAGCCCCTAAAACATGTTTTTAGGGTTCTTGTTTTAAGAAAGCGTAGAGAAAATTATAAATACTATATAAGAATTTCATCTGTGTATGTTTTGGCTTAGTATGTATTTTTGAAAAATCTCTGAAAAGATAAGAAACTAATAATGCTGTGGAGGTAGTGATGGGAGCAAGACTGATGGGGAACAGAGATGACAGGGAGACTTCTTTATATGAAAGTCTTAATATTTTTAGTGATTTGAACCATGTGGATATATTACTGTTTCAACCAATTAAACATAAACTTTCCCCCCTGGCCATCTAGATATTCTCTACAGGGTGGGTTTCTCCAGACATCTAGTCTACTATTTTGTTAGCAACGGAATAGTGATCATATTTGTGGTTATATAAATTTTAGATCATCCAGCCCTCTGGCTGAACTCTATAGATCAATATTTGCCAAACTGGTCTGTGGCAAAGGATCAGTTCTTTTCAAGTTTTCCAATCTGTCATGGACTGACACTTTGGTAAACTACAGTAAAAATAAATGACTGATCATATGCTTGGATGGCATGGCAATGTCAAACTGCTAGAAAAGTTTCTAAATACTTTCTCTCCATTTCATCACCAGCCAGTATAAAGCAACTTGTGGACTGCTGCCACGCAGAGCATCACTGCTGTGGATGGTTCTCGTTACTTTCTGGCATTCGGCATTGTGGATCAGAAACCAAGACCACGCTGCTCTTTAAAATTTTTTGTGTTGCTTTATTTTTTTCCATTGTAGGTAGTAGCCTGCTTTTCTTTCCACAAAGATACATTATGGTCTTATCTGAAACGTGAGATATTTGCTGCAGCACATCTCTGCCTTAATTGGGGGAGTGAGCCTGTGACTAACTGCTATAGACTGTTGGTACTAGTGAACTTCCAGAAATCACCCATAGATGAATAGTATATTTCATCTAACCTAAGATGCATTGATATGGGCATCTTCTTGATCTTCCAGAAGGGATGGTTTCCATGCTGCTAAGTCTGGACTGCCATCTGGCTGCCAGCGATTGTAAGATGCCGTTGATTTCAGAGATGTTAAAATGTGGAAGAATGTGTCTTAACATACCCTGCAGATGGCCCTGTGATTGTTCCAGGGTCTAATTACTGTTGAGTGCTTGGAGACTTGCATAGGAGAAGGAGGGAAGACACCTTTGGTGACTTCTTTTAGAAACTTCAGCACTCTGCTGAAACACTCTTTATTGTGACCCACACCTGACCTGAACTGGGACACAGTCTCTCTTCCCTAATTAGCAAAGGAGTGCTGTGCTGCACCACCCTTTGGGCTGGAGCAGCTCTGAGAACCTTGGTCAGCTTATCTGGGAATCAGTGGCACTGGTTTATCTTTCAGTGTCTTAATAGATGTTTCCCTCATCATTGAGGTTTCCCCCCGCCTTACCTTCAGCTTCCCTCCATTCCATCACTGCCATTCTGAGCTTGTGAACACTGGGGGTTCTGCTAGGTATCCCATCTCCTTGTTTGCCATGGAGGCTGGCTTGGTAGTTCTTCCAATTAGTTGTTGTGTGGGCTGTTACAGAAATTTCTCAAATTTTTCTGGTTACACGTCCATATTTTTCTGGTGAAGATAGGGATTTTTCCTTCTGCTCTTTTTATAGTTCTTTGGCCACCTTGATGGTGATTTGGGAGGAAAGGCAGTTAATGTGTGGGCTAATAACACTGTCATTCATTCCTTCACCGAGTGTTTATTGAGTGCTTGCTCCAGGGCTGGCATAGTTCTGGCATCTGAGAATACGGCAAAAAGCAACAGTCTTAAGCTCTAGCCTTCATTGGGACATTCACTCTGCTTCCTTCAGGTTTTCCTCACTGGAACCTTACCTTGTTCTATTGATACTTTCTTTCATTTCCAGAGACCCCTTTAAAAAGCTACCAATTGATTTTTTTTTTAAATTTAGAATTCAGTAATTTATTGGTAGCTTGATGCATACTTTATATAGATTTGGCACTAAGATATTCTCTAGAAATGTATGTTAATATATGTGTCATTTGCTTTTTAGCCGATTACACCTCAACAAGAAGGCGACAGACAAACAGCCATATAGCAAGCTGCCCGGGGTGTCTCTTCTGAAACCGCTGAAAGGGGTAGATCCTAACCTCATCAACAACTTGGAAACATTCTTTGAATTGGATTATCCCAAGGTAAGTGCAGTGTTGTGCTCATAGGAATGGACTGAACCATACCTTTTTTTTTTTTTAATGTATAGTAAACACAGAGGAATTTTGACATGGTATCAGGTGAAGTTATTAAAAATGTACAATGGTGTTGGCTTCATCAAATTTATGCTTTAGCAGTATTAATAGTAATGGTAATAGTAATAAAAGTAGTAGTTGTCACAGGACAGAAGTGGGATTGAGGAAGGGGTATTAATTCCTTTTCTAACTACCCGTATGTCGATCTGAATTGAAAGTGAAAGTGTGAGTTGCTCAATTTTGTCCGACTCTTGTGACCCCATGGGCTGTAGCCCATCGGGCTCCTCTGTCCATGGAATTCTCCAGGCAAGAATGCTGGGGTGGGTTGCTATTCCCTTCTCCAGGAGACCTTCCCAACCCAAGGATCAAACCTGAGTCCTGCATTGCAGGCAGATTCTTTACCATCTGAGCCACAGGGAATCCCCCTGATGTGAAGAATTAGAAATCCCTGAGTAAAGCTCCTGAAACTCAGGCATTGTTAAGTGCCTAGTAGTTTGAGTGTAAAAATCTTACATCATGAGAGTTGCAGTGAAAATGAAAAAGGATATGCATTTATCCTTGTGAAACTTAATCTCACATTTCAATTTTTTAACTATCATCCAACCCTTTCCCCTTTCTGTATTCAACCACTCTTGAGACTTAGTTACGAAATTTTTATGTTGCCACTCTTGTAAGATAATAGTCATGACATTTAAATAGTTTACGAAGTTAGCTGTGGGTTTAAAGAGTTTCTTAGAATAACCCCAGGAACATATGTATCCATTAATTATGAACATGTGGGATGAATCAGTAATCAATTTATTCTTCTGAATGAGGTTTTTGGGTTTTTTTAGATACAATTTGGAGTTATCTCCAGAGCTCGAGTTTTTCACTTAGATTTTTGTCACTTAGTTCTTTTCCACTTAGTTATGTCATTAAGGCATTTATGTGGTTAAGGAGAAAGTTGTTTGGACACATTACAAAAATGCATAATATTATATGCAAGAGATTTTTTTAATTCTTTTTTAGTTCACAATTTTATTTTCTAATTATAAAAGAGTTGTTGTGTAAGTAGAACATTTAGAAAACAGAGCAAAAGTGCAGAGTACCTGCACTCTAAAGGAAAATGTTGATCTCACAGCATTTTATTTGCTTTTAAAAGACCAAGTGCAGTGGCACATATTCTACAAGAGACAAATTAAACCACTGAAATTGCACAAATCTGAGTGTGAAGCATGAGTCGTTTGTGTCATCAAGGAGGCATGTAGTCATGAAATGAACATTTGTGTAACTGCCAAGCCCAGCAGACTTTAATATTCTCTATTTGTCAAATGTAAACATTGTTTTCCAAAAGTACAGAAATATTTTTGTTCTAGATATAACTCTTTTTCTCTGTTAATTTGATGTGGAACCTTATAGGCCATTTGGAAATATATATGTGGCTTCCCAGGTGGTGCTAGTGATAAAAAACCCACTTGACAATGTAGGAGAGGCAAGAAATGCAGGTTCGATTCCTGGGTGGGGAAGATCCGCTGGAGGAGGGCATGGCAACCCAGTCTAGTATACTTGCCTGGAGAATGCCATGGACAGAAGAGCCTGGCGGGCTACAGTCCATGGGGTCACAAAGAGTCGGACACGACTGAAGCCACTGAGCACACATGTACACACACACACACAAGCTTATATATAAAACATGAAATTCTAAAATTTTGTTTAGTTTTAGACATATGCAAAAAGGTTTATTACTGATACTTGTTCTGAATTTCTAGGTTTAAAGTTTGGTGAGACTGTTATTATACTAAGTGCCCTAAAAGATATCTGTGTTTTAAATATCTTATAACTCTACCTTATATTGATATTTATTCCTGGGGGAAATTTTTCTTAGAAAAATATAATAATAAAAAATAAACTCAATTTTCACAAAATCGATTACTTATTGGGCATCAGTATAAAAGAAGGCATTTAGAGAGAAGTTCAGACATATCAGGAAGATGCAGTAATCTGTATCTCAAGTGGCCTGATGGCTTTACTTTAGTAAATTCTGGCCATATGAAGAATTTTAAAATTAATAATCAGAGTTATTAACAGATTGAGGTTATGGTAATTGTGATTTTCTTTTCTTTTTTGCAAATATGAAATGGGTTTACGGTGTTGAAAGTCCGGTGCCATACTTGGATTCTTTATTGTCAATGATGACAATAAAGAATTTTAAAAGATTGAGAATAGGTTCAATTATTGAAAGATCAGTATAATACATGTAATAAAACTATTAAGTCTGAAAGACTAGAATTTTACCAGATAAATTTGAAAAATTGTATAAACTATATAGTTTTTGAAAGTAAGTAAGTTGTAATAATAACTTGTCAAAACTTTGAATTCAGAACAATTTTCTTACAAGGTATCTTCCCTACACTCAAAGGAAGCATCTATCTTTCACTTAAAAATCACCCTAGGACAAATGTATTAAAATAGTTCATTATTTACTCAGTGGCAGAGACTGTTCTAGACATTTGTGGTCTAAGTCCATCCTGTAACAGAATTTATTATATTCTGCTGTAATCTAAATATCATCATAACATTTTTCTTTAAGCATGTGTAGTTATTTATAAATGGTTCAAGATATTCCTACTTGATATGCAATATAATTGATTAATATGTGTTAAAATATTTTTCTACTTTAAGAAAATATTTTATGTGGTTTACTACAGTACAGAGTTTTTAGTCCTAATATCTACAGGACTGACTCAATGAGGAGACTTTTCTAATATTCATTTATCCATCTAAATTTATTCATGGGAGTAACATTTATGATTATTGCAGTTTCAGATATTTCATTCTTAAATATCAAAGGACCAAATTGCAGTTTACAGATTGTCTATACCTCTTTTGGACTTAGCCTTTCAGTCATTTCACTGTTTGAAAAGCAAAAGGGAAATTTAGTTTCACTATTTGTATAGAAAGCTTTACTAAGATGAGGCTAACCTCATCTACAATATTCTGGGAATATTTCTAGATTTTACATATTTATTACTGTGGCCATTTATAGTGGAATTTACTATACCTTGTATTTCTTTAAGATTTATAAAATAAATGTTTTCTTAAAATATTTTTAAAGTATAATATTTTTAATAAATGCTTTATTTTTGACCATGCATTTATGTTCTTTTGATAGTATAAACATATCTGAAAAATTATTCTTGTGTCAGTTAAGAAAACTTTTAACCAACTTACTATCTTGTGTTTACCAGTTGCAGTGTAGTTGGCATGATTTAACTATTCAAATACAGAGATTCCTAGCAAATTACATGTTTGGGCTGTGTCAAACCCAGAGCTCAAACACGGAGCTGAAAATGAAAGTTCCTGGTTAAAATCTAACACTTCAGAGAAAACTTGAAATACTACCTCCAATTTGGTTTAAGTTTTGATATCAGAAACAACAAAGCAAAAGTTATTTAATGAGAGTCTGAACATTTTTTAGATGATGTAAATTGAATTTCATTTTTTGGCTAAAAAGGTGGTATTTATTTTTCATTTGAAGTTAAGTTTAAAATGTATAATCAATAAAAACAAAAATTCTAAATCTTGCATTTGACTTCGGAAAGATTCCCTGGAGAAGGAAGTAGCTACTCACTCCAGTATTCTTGCCTGGAGAATTCCAAGGACAGAGGAGCCTAGTGGGCTGCAGTCCATAGTGTAGCAAAGAGTTGGACCTGCCTGAATGGCTGATAGACACACACACCTCCCTTACTTATACTAACACTATATACTTCTGAAAAAGTTTTGCTGCAGCCTAGTATAGCTCTTATCTTTCCATCAAGTAGATATCTAGTGCTATATTACAGGGGTTTTTTTTGCTGGGGAAATAGCTGAAAGTAGATTTTTAATAATATTTTATGGAATTGTATTACTTGTAAACATTTTCTTTCACTATATTCACTTATACCTGTAAAACAGCATAAACTCTAAAAGCATAAAACTATGCAATGTTTGAAAAAACAATGAACTCTTTAGAGCAAGTGTGACTGAGAGGCTCACTGTAGTAGGAAAGTGAATCGTTATTTACACCCTTTGAAAAGTCACTTGCGTGTGTGCATGTGTGTTCAGTCGTGTCCAATTCTTTTGACCTTTTGAACTGTAACCCGCCAGGCTCCTCTGTCCGTGGAATTTCCCAGGCAAGAATACTGGAGTAGGTTGCCATTTTCTCCTCTGAGGGATCTTCCTGACCCAGGGATTGAACTCGCATCTCCTTTGTCACCTGCATTGCAGGTGGATTCTTTACCTTCTGAGCCATCAGGGAAGCCACTTAACCTTTCTAATCTTCATCATTAAGGTCACTGCCTCTTGGTGGTTCAAGCAAAAATTTTGGTTGGGAAGATGGCTGACGTATTAGGGGACTTAGAGTCAACCTTTGAAGAAATTTTAGGGTATGGCAGGAATGGTGCTCATCCTGTTCTCAGATTTTTATCTGATTTCTGGAGACCAGTGGCTGTAAAATTGCTTAGTTATTTCAGTACCTCTCAGTTGGTAATTTTGGTCAGTCATCATGAAGGTAGATATTGGATGGAATGTGTAATAACTATAGATAGAAAGTATGAGGAAAGTGTACATTGCTTTCCCCTTACTTAAATTATTAAGAAAACTTTTTTTTTTTCCACTTGAAAAAAAATCTTACCTTGTTAGCTAAACTTTCATTTACCTTCATCCTGGTCCTTAAGTGCTCAACTATTAAATTCTACGCTGCCACTTTTTGCTGAGATAATGTATATTAGGCGAACAGTAATTAATTATTGCACTCAAGTGCCAGGGTCCAGCCCCGGCTGATCCAGGGTATTCGAAGGGGAGACGGCGTCGGCGACTTAATTTAAATATTCATCAAAGATATAAAGAGTAATAGAATGAGGATAGCTCAGTAGGAAAATTCAGTGGAGAAAAGAGGCTGAGTAGCTTGGTTTACGTGGAAAATCAATATAACCTGTGACACCAGGTTAGCTCTGACCACGGAGGCTGCAGGCACCCTCTCGAATAGTGGAAGGTGCCCCACCTTAGACACCTTCTCAAGTGGGTCTTAGAAGCCCAGGCAAATAAATGGTCACAGAGGACCTCCGCACTCCAGATGGAGACTCAGCTGGAAATTGAGAAAAAGAATGACATGGGGAGACCAAGCTTTGGTGAGCAAGGCCTGTAGCTTTATTTTCAACAGGGGTTTTTATACCCTAAGTTACACATAGAGGATAATAGGGGATGCAAAGTCAGCAGTCTTTGATCCTTATCAAAAACTAGGGTTTCTTTCCTGCAAATGGTTTAGGTGATTTACATCATCTTCTGGCCAGAAGGCCTATTAACATTTTATGACTCTTGACAAAGGTTTGTCAACCATAAGACTTATTTTCTCTAAGAGTAATTATTTTAAGGTTTGGTGCCATCTTCCAAAGGTGTTAGATAAAATTGCATTCCTATAGGGCAGAGGTGCAGTGGGTTTACAACAAAGGAAAGAATTTATTACCTTAAGGGTCTAAAGTTGCTAGCACCAAGGCCACTACTTATTTTTTCTACATACCAACTATGTTAATACAGATTCAAGGATACAATACAGGGGATGTGGAAACTTGGCAGCAAGTATTGGCTCATCAATGAAATCTTTGACTAGTTTTATTCTGACAGTTTCTAACTCTCTGAGAGGCTCTAAGCTATTTGACTATCATAAGCTTCCCTTGCCTCTCAAGGCTGGGAGACTGTAAACAATCATATGCATAGCTGTAGGAGTCCGGGTAAGCTTGTCAGGCGAGTTAGAGAGCTATCTGAGGGGTTTGGATTTAAACACTCCTAATGCCCAGGAACTTTATTAATTGGAGCTGTAAGTTAACTCTTTATTAGAGAGAGCAAGACGGTGGGTGGGGGACAGCCCCCAGTAAAGTCAGAGGTGAGAGCACAAAGCAATAAAGTAGGCAGACTCTGGTTTTTTGGGGGTAGATGCTCGAGAATATCCAGGGGGACTCCTGAGGCTCGATCCCGCCTTTGCATATGCCGAGCCTCCTTCCTCATGACCTTTGCCATGAGTGGAGTGCCTCTCTCTGGCTCCCGGCACTCAAGGCACTGTATGCATTTTTTCCACACTTTTTGCTTGTGTATGCTTATCAATGGAACTAAAGCAAACAAGCCTTCCCATTACCCTCTTCCTTGTATGTTGTTGTTTGTCTAGTCATTCAGTCATGTCAGACTCTTTGTGACCCCATGGACTGTAGCCTACCAGGCTCCCCTGTCCATGGGATTTCCCAGGCAAGAATACCGGAGTGGGTTACCATTTCCTTCTCCAGGGATCTCACCCACCCAGGGGCTGAACCTGCATCTCCTGCATCGCAAATGGATTCTTTACCACTGAGCCACCTTTGTATTTTTTAGATCATATAACTTTGTTATCTTTTTTCGTGGACATAATTAACTTTCCTCCTCTGCTTAAAAATGTTCAATCTATCTTAGAAAGAGAGTTTGCTAGGAAATTTGCTTTAGAGTCAGTGTGAATTTATCACCACTTTTGAAAAAAGTTACTGCTTAGAATACATAGCCCACACACTAATACAGGAACATCTTTATGTGTGAAAGCAAACACTTTTAAAAAAATTTAGTAGTTTACAAAATCGTAACTTAGAGCTCAGGATTTTATAAACCTGGTTATGTGTCAGAATCACCTCAGAGATTCTGATTCAAAAGTTTAAGGATGGGGCCCAGTATTCTCTTTTTGGAAAAAAACTGTTCCAGGATGATTTTGACACAGCCAGCCAAGTGCTAAGGAATGACTTCCGTAATTTACTGTCAGAGTAAACATAGCTCTGAGCAAAATTAAATCCTGGGTGTTTTCATAGTTAAAAGGCTAAGCATGCTTTTTAGGAGGATATGTGCGTACTAGTGTGTGTGTGTGCACACGTGTGCACTTTCAGTCGCTTCCAACTCTGCAAACCCCCCAGGCGCCTCTGTTTTGGGGATTTCCCAGGCAAGAATACTGGAGTGGGTCACCATTTCCTCCTCCAGAGGATCTTCCTGAATCAGGGATGGAACCCGTGTCCCCTGTGTCTCTTGCTTTGGCAGGTAGATTCTTTACCACTGAGCCACCTGGGAATCCCTGCATTTTTAATCAAGTCAGAGTCTCTTTTACTTCAAAAAATTATTATTCAACAGAAAATCTAATCTCACTTTGTCTTGAGAGAGTTTGGGAAAGCCCTTTAAATGTATCGTAATGGTCTTTGATATGTAATTTTTAGCACCTTGATGAAATAATAGTAAGTTCAGAGACAAGGCTTCTAGACAACAAAGGGTGTGTTCATTTCTCTGGCTTTCTGTGTTGCTTTTACATTGCTGGCCACCCTGTGAGCATTTGGTAAATTTTCAGTGATGATGGCATGGAGAAGCTGGGAATCCAGCCACGCTTCAGCTGTGGGCCCTGCCAATCTCTTCATTCTCTCTTTGGCTGGCAAACAGGCCCCTTCTGGAGAAGTTGCTCTCAGTTAAAGCAACACTTGATAATCCCTTAAGTGTTTGCATCCATTTTGAATACTCTCTTAACTTCTAAACTTTGTGTGTACAATTGCTTTTCTTAATGCTTTTTGATCCACCAGTAAATGCTAATAATAAGTGATTATCTTTGTAAGAGGTTAATTTACATAAAATATGTTCTTTGACTAGTATGAAGTACTCCTCTGTGTCCAAGACCATGATGATCCAGCCATTGATGTGTGTAAGAAGCTTCTTGGGAAATATCCAAATGTTGATGCTAGATTGTTTATAGGTAAGTAACAAATTTTACAATAACCTTTTTGCTTTAATATATTAAGTATCAGTAATCTTCTTTGCATTAAACTATAGATTAGGGTCCTAGGCACCATTGAAGTTATTAACATGTTTGCTTTATGCATATTTGTTAGATATAGTGAAAGGTGTTTCTATCCTTTAGAGAAGACAAGTT
Source organism: Bubalus kerabau (assembly GCF_029407905.1). Taxonomy (NCBI): domain Eukaryota; kingdom Metazoa; phylum Chordata; class Mammalia; order Artiodactyla; family Bovidae; genus Bubalus; species Bubalus kerabau. The sequence continues at coordinate 171,079,857 of NC_073627.1, forward strand.
ATAAATACAAATTTTGTTTTTCATATCAGGGATTAACAAAATTATTCCAGATTATGTTTTACTCATCAGCCACACATGAGAATCAGTTATTTTTTTTCTTTAATAATTTCAATCTGTGGCTTTTTCTATATCTCATTGATTATAATTGAGATTGAGTGGTAGAATTCATTTTTGTAATATTGCAAAAAGAATATTTTCCCCAAAACCTACAGACTTATTCTAAATACTCGTTAGAGATATACTTGCTATTAAATGTTTATTAATGTTTACTGTTAATACAAGCTCTTAATTAGAAAACTGAAACTAATGAATTTTCAAAGATAAATGATGTACTTTTCTTTTTAAGAATGAATAACTTTTTTCTAAATATGTTATTATGAATAATAAGCATGATGTTAAAGTATATTTGTTTTAATTATTAAATATGCAAGTACTTTTCACTTCTCTCTACTAAGTACATGTATAATAGAAAATATTTTCAATATGGCATGAATTGTTCACTGCTATACTTTTAAAATTTTAGGTGGTAAAAAGGTTGGCATTAATCCTAAGATTAATAATTTAATGCCAGGATATGAAGTTGCAAAGTATGATCTTATATGGATTTGTGATAGTGGAATAAGAGGTAAGGTTTTTTCTTACTTATTTTATAAAATTATTGATTCAATAATAAAGTTCCAAGAGCAACCTGAAAATACATTTATCAATCATATTTGTTTACCTAATAAAGTAAGTTATTTTATCATTATTTCATGGTAGTATGTCATTATACTTACTAAAATTTTGAAGTTTTTTAATGCTAAACTAGAATGTTACACATATGAAAATGCTTTCATTTTGAAGAGAAAATTCCAACCATTAAAAAAAAAAAAACAGTTGTGGTACATTATGCCACAACTGTGGTGTAATGAGCTTTTTCATAGGTCTAAGTTTTCCCTTATTCAAGTGATATTTATCTTTTACTTTAATCTGTTTGTGGCATGTGCAATATACTATCTCATGCAAAGGGACAGAAGTTAATTGATACGTATTTTACTGGAATTACATGCATTTTTAGAACACATTCATGGCTTTTTACTTAGCAGATTTTTGCAGGACACCTTTTATATATTGAAATTATAATTTGTATTTTTGCATTTTTAAAACATTTATAATTTCAGTGTTCCGTATGATTTCATTATATTCTAATACCTCAGTTTTCTCAACCTCAGCGCCTCAGGGCTGGGTACTTCTCTGTAGTCAGGGCCGTCCTGCAGATGTTTAGCAGCATCCCTGGCCCCTGCCAGTAGCACGTCTCTGTTGGTTGTGACGATCAGAACTGTCCCTGGACACGCCATCTGTCACCTGCAGGGCAGCAGTTGAGAAGCACTTCCCAGACGACATGTATAAATAAGGCCCAAATGCACTTTTGTACAGTAGATTGAGTTCTTAAACACTTGAAGGAAATAAAAATGAAGTCATGTAAAATCATATGAGATTTTTGCTCTTTAAAAATGGGACAATGATTTAAATTTTATCAGCCTAAAATTTGCAAATTAGTAGTAAATGTGGCACTTCGACTTAATTAGATCATTACAGGACTAACAGTTCTTGGTCAGAGATTAGGTTCATTTTTCACATTTGCTGTCTTAAATTGTTTACTGTCATATATTTGTTATGTTTTCAGTATACGAACCTCCATCAGGTATATTCTCATTCAGTTCTAATGAGCAGTTTTAAGAGAAAGAACATGTCCTACTCTCAGAAAGAGGAGGCTCATTTCCTATGATTGTGATGCAGGAGCCAGAATAAACACTAGGTCCTTGGACTTTTGCTCCTGTACCTTTTCCACTAGGACACATTGTCCATTACTCCAGTCTGGAGGTTCAGAAACAGGGACTGCTAACATTTTCAAGATACATCCCACCTCTGGTACATATTAGGTATTCAACAGCCTGCAAAGGTCCAGAATAAATTCCCTACCATATATTACTCTTTTTGAAATTTTCTATTTTACTAGGAAAAGTGATTGAGATTCTTTTTATTAGACCTATATTCAAAGAAAACATTTATTAAGAATTTAGTAACTCACAGAATATATTACATTCATGGGCATTTTACTAAAAGGAAATTTTTTCCCCTCTCCCTCTGTACCTTTTCTTTTGCATCATAGTGATTCCAGACACACTCACGGACATGGTTAACCAAATGACAGAAAAAGTAGGGCTGGTTCACGGGCTGCCATATGTAGCAGACAGACAGGGCTTTGCTGCTACGTTAGAACAGGTAAGTACAATGCTTATAGATAATACGCTTGTTATCAGATCCCTAATCTCCCAGAAGCTTGAGGCTATGCTGAGAGTGGGCTGAGGTGCCTGAAGTTAACTGTATTAAGTCTGCTTTAACCTGCTGAGTGAGCGTCCCAGGTGGCGCTGGTGGTAAAGAACCCAACTGCCAGTGCAGGAGACATAAGAGATGCAGGTTCGATCCCTGGGTCAGAAAGATCCCCTGGAGAAGGGCATGGCCACCCGCTCCAGTATTCTTGCTTGGAGAATCCCATGAACAGAGGAGCCTGGCGGGTTACAGTCTATAGGGTCGCAAAGAGTTGGACACGACGGAAGTGACTTAGCACACACACAACCTGCTGAGTACTGGCAGCCTCAAGTTGAGAGTAGCTGTTTGCATTAGTGAAGAAATACTTGGGCCCTGGAATCCCTCCCAGCTGAACTTCCTGTGCCCTGGCAAGGAACAGATGTGCCCAGGAAACACCTCGTCGTCTTATTACCAGCTTAGCACAGTATATTCTTTTTCCTTGTGGTCCTTACTTTCAATTCTTGAGTTCAGTAACGGATTACTGACTTACATAAAAGTATGTGTTATATAGTTCTTTTAAAGATCCGGTCTGCAAAGAATGCATCTTAAGTATCATGAAGTATTTCAGTATATACAAAAAAAAGGAAAATTGTTCATATGAATCATTGTAAAATCCACCTTCCTTCTACAACAGATTTCTAAAAATTATCTGAACAACTCATGTTTTCCATTTTTACTCCACACCTTTTAACAATATACAGACTTACATGTAGGAAACTGTAAGTTAGGAGGAAGTATAATAAGCAGAATAAATCAAAACACAAACCACTCCCAGAACCCGACCAGTTAGAGGAAGTTTCTATTTTTAAAAATTAGTTTATTTTAGCATTAAGACTTTTTTTTCTCTGTGTACTTTCTAAAAAGCAAAGTTGAGATTATACAAAAAATAACTTGTATCTTATTTTAGTTACTTCATAAACTGTTCCCCATATCATTAATATTATTTTATAAAAGTAATTTTTATTGGCTTGATCATAGTTTGTTATATAAGTGTATTCTATACGTCACCACTCCTGTACTGTTAAACATTAGGAGAAAAGACTTGTCTTAATGTTATAACAGAAGGGTATACAGTTTCAATCTCCAAATATACCAACTTGAAGCATATCTGTATTTATATTCTTTTGAATTGCAGTCATCTGAGGGTAAAGGGTACAGTGTAGAAACTTGCATTCAGCCTTTGGCAGTGTGAATCATACATGTATGCATGCTCAGTTGCTTCCATTCTGTCCCATTCTTTTGTGACCCCGTGGACTATAGCCTGCCAGGCTCCTCTGTCCATGGGATTTTCCCGGCAAGTATACTGGAATGGGTTACTTACCATGCCCTCCTTCCAGGGATCTTCCTGACACAGGGATCCTACTGAGTCTCCTGCATCTCCTGCACTGCAAACAGAGCTTACCACTGAGCCACTGGGGAAGCCCAGATACCACAATTTTTGTTGAGTAAAGAAACTCTAGGTAGTTACTTTAAAATTAGATCCTTTTTATTCTTATGCTCCATGTTATATTTTTGCTTTGGAAATATCCAACTTGATATGTATGTCAATAATAGATATCTCCCAGATATACTCACTCCCTTAGTTTAGGTTTAATCCCTAAAAGTCACCGTTACTTAAAGTGAATGGAGGTAGGCCCGAGGAATTATTCCAGTCTGTAAAGAAATCATGGGAGCCTTCATCACAGTGCCCGGTCCCACCTCATTCCAAAAACCTCACTTAGTAACTGCTTAAGGCATTAAGATAGGTGCTTTTAGTTTTAGAAGTTTGGTTCAGTTCTATCCCACAAATATTAGGGCTTCATTCCAGTCTGGGCATAGGTTAGGTAGGAAGAATTGCATTCTTAATCATCTGTGATTATTAGCTTATTCTGTGCCATGTATCAGAGAAGGCAATGGCACCCCACTCCAGTACTCTTGCCTGGAAAATCCCATGGACAGAGGAGCCTGGTAGGCTGAGTTCCATGGGGTCGCTAAGAGTCGGACACGACTGAGCGACTTCACTTTCACTTTTCACTTTCATGTATTGGAGAAGGAAATGGCAACCCACTCCAGTCTTCTTGCCTGGAGAATCCCAGGGACAGAGGAGCCTGGTGGGCTACCATCTATGGGGTCACACAGAGTCGGACACGACTGAAGTGACTTAGCAGCAGCAGCAGCATGTCATGTATGTGATTTCTGCCATTAAGAAAGATCACTTCTCTCCATTTCGAGGTGCTATTGCCCTCCACATCTGTGAGTTCTACATCTGTGGCTTCAACCGATTATAGCCTCAAAGTATTTGAAAAAAAAGTTACAAAAGCAAAATGTGAATTTGCCTTGAGCCAGCAACTATTTACATAGCATTTACATTGTATTAGGTATGGTAAGTAATCTGACAGGTGTAGATAATACACAAAAAGTATTGGTGGATTTTTGGTCCAGGTCTTCTAGAACCAATCCCCCTAGGATACAGAGATGACTAATTAGAAAAGGCAACATATTTAAGATATAAATAATAAATAGGTTTTCTATCTGGTAAGTTGGGTAAGTTTGGATGACCATTTTATTCTACCATTAGTTTAGCAGTTTGCATTTTTGATGACTCCAAAGCAAATTATCAAAGGGGCAGTAAAATGGGAGACAGACTATTAGTGTCCATCCTGTTTATGAAAAATACACTGAAAAATGGGGAATTTGAGCTTAGTGACTTGGGCAGGAAACAGCTAACTACAAAAATATACAGGAAGAGGAATTAAGAAATAGGATTGTTCTTTTGGCTGATGTACCTGTGAGTGTTGTGTGTGTATTGCCACGTGCCTATGTATGTAGATGTGTGTATATTTATGTGAACAGTATGAAAAGAGGACACATTAAACATTAATATCGTATATCAGTAAGTGATATTTTCACCTCTCTTATTTAAATCCAAATTGTTTGACTTCAATAAATCTTTAAATCTTGGCGTTTTAGGAAAGACAATATTTATTTGAGAATAAAGAATACTTTTCCCTCCAAGAAGTACATACTACTTCTTTGTAAAAGTGATAACAACAAGAGTAGTCAATCAAATTAGAAATTACTGACTGCTTGCTATATGTAAACATTATTTTATACCACTGTTTATTCAGGTAGTTTATGTAAGAATAATAGACTGTCCATCCAATCATTCTTAAGTTCATTAGGAAAACAAATTTATAAACATCATACTTCTAACATAAGCTTCTAATTGTACATGTATGTTTTCGGTTTTGTCTTGGCAGGTGTATTTTGGAACCTCTCATCCAAGGTCCTATATCTCTGCCAATGTCACTGGTTTCAAATGTGTAACAGGAATGTCTTGTTTAATGAGAAAGGATGTGTTAGATCAAGCAGGAGGGCTTATAGCTTTTGCTCAGTATATTGCTGAAGACTACTTTATGGCCAAAGCAATAGCTGACCGGTAAGAAAACTAAATTAAATTAGGTTGTTGTATTTTTTATTTCCGAACTTATGTTGGCTTTTTCTGTTTGTTAAACCCATGGATTAAGCACTATTTTATTTTTTGCTAGTAAGTACAGAATAGTTTAATACTTTGTATTCCTACTAATGTAATGTAATTCCTGCTAATTATTCAGGTACACACTAATGAAGCAAATAAATGTTCTAATTTCTCTACATTCTTCAAATTAATCTGGTTTCAAAACAGTATGGAATTTACTTAAAAAACTAAAAATAGAGTTATTATATGATCCTGCAGTCTCACTCCTGGGCATATTTCTGAAGAAAAGTCTTAATCTGAAGATACATTCACCCCAGTGTTCATAGCAGCACTATTTGCAATAGTCAAGACATGGAAGCAACTCACAGGCCTATCGACAGATGAATGGATGAAGATGTGATCTGAATATATAATGGAATATTACTCAGTCATAAAAAAGAATGAAATACTGTCTTTTGCAGCAACATGGACGGACCTAAAGGTTATCATATTGAGTGAAGTAAGTCAGACAGAGAAAGACAAATATCAAACTCACAGACATAGAAAACAAACTTAATGTTTACCAAAGGGGATAGTGGAGGACAGGAGGAGGAGATAAATTAGGAGTTTGGGGGTTAACATATACACACTACTGTATGTAAAATAAGGGACTTCCTCGTGGCTCAGTGGTAAAGAATCTGCCTGCAATGCAGGTATGATCCCGGGTAGGAAAGATCCACTGGAGAAGGAAGTGGCAACCCATTCCTATATTCTTGCCTGGGAAATCCCATGGACAGAGAACACTGGTGGGCTACAGTCAATGGAGCCACAAGAATCGAACAAGACCTGGTGACTAAACCACCACCATCATTTATAAAACAAGTAAACAAGGACCTACTGTATAGCACACATATATATAGTAAGATTTTATGGGAAAACCAACCCAGTAAATACTGAATCACTTTGCTGTACACTTGAAAACTACAATTGTAAATTAACTGTACTTCAATTTAAAAAATGAATACATTTAAACTCTTAAAAAATTTATGTGATTTGAAGTGGTTAAATTGAAGCTTCTCTGTGACTGTAAATTTTCATTATTATGAATGTAAATGTTTATGTGTTTTAGAAGAATTAAAAGTATCAGTTCAGTCATAAAGCCAATAGGTGAAAATTTAAAGAATGAGATTTCAAATTTTGAAATTTCTCAGTAGATTATTTGATACTTTGCTAAGAAGCTACCTAATGATTCACGATTGGCTTAATCACACTTTTCTACCACAAAATGATACTCATTTGCTTTTTTAAAGGAAGTTGTTTCCTTCTGTGATAATTTACTGAAGGTGTGATCTTAAAAGTTGAAGTATGTTTTCAAACTTATCTTCTGGTGGTGTTAGTATGGTCCATGGTTTCGTATTGTTTCTCATGAGATATGGAATGCCACTTTTGGTTTATATTTCTTCTTAAATATTCACATACATATCCCCCACTACTCCTTTTTTGGTTAATAGTGTTCAGAGACTGTTAAATACAGGCCCCACTCCATTTAGTACTTTCAGAATGTCTGTATTTTAAGTTTATCAAACTGTGAACTGAGGGGTTGTAGTTCCTTCTAGTTCTTAGGTGGTACTGTCATGGGCTTCTGTAATGACTGAAATGTGTTTAAGTATGATACACCCTATGTAGGGTGCCATCCTGGGACGAGGCTCACCCTAAACACTCGCAGTTGCTTACTTTAAAAGAAAAAAAAAAAAAAAAATAGCTGATTTACAGTATTTTAAAGTTTTAGGTGTACAACATAGTGATTCAGTATTTTTATATATTATACTCCATTTAAAGTTATAGCAAAATTATGACTGTATTGCCCTGTTCTATTCAATATACCCTTGTTGCCTATTTATTTTATACATTGTAGTCTGTATATCTTCATCCTTTTCCTCTATCTTGCCCCTCCCTCCTTCCCTCTCCCCACTGGTAACCAGTAGTTCTCTAACTCTGTGAGTCTCTTTTTTATTTAGCCACTCATTTATTTTTTAAATTCCACATATAAGTGATAACAGAATATTTATCTTTCTATGTCTCACTTATTTCACTAAGCATAATACCCTCTATGTCCATCCACATTGTTGTAAATGACAGGATTTCATTCTTTTTCATGGCTAAGCAATATTCCATTGTATGTATGGACTACATCTTCTTTATCCATTCATCTGTTGATTGACAGGTTGCTTCCATATCTTGGCTACTGTAAATAAAGCTGCTTACTCTTTACAGTAATGAATACATAACCTGTCATCCTTGCACATATGTGTTCATGATCATAGTTCATTTTATAACTGTCTTAATTTTCAGAGGTTGGAGGTTTGCAATGTCCACTCAAGTTGCAATGCAAAACTCTGGCTCATATTCAATTTCTCAATTTCAGTCCAGAATGATCAGGTAAGTCAGCTGGGTTTCTTCTTTTTATACTTTATTAAAAGAAAAAGGGAATGGGGAGTATATTTTTACATGGTCTTAACTTGGTTTAAAAAAAAAAAAAAAAAAAAAAAAGTCAGGTTTTGTTTTCTTCCAGAAAAGAGAAGTTAACTTCTTCATTAAAATAAAGTTAATGTCTCAGTATATTTTCTTTCCATTGTAAGCTTTCAAAAAACAGATGTTGAGACTTTGGGGTTTTTTATGCTGACCTCTATTTTCTAACTTTTTTACCCCTGAAATTTTATGATCTTTACTCATCAGAATATAGGCCATGCAAATAAATGTATAGACATTTTTCTTTGAAACACTAAATAAAAATAGAAAAGAGATTCATTAAATACTCTGTAAAGCTTATGTAAAAGGCCTTTAATGGGATATAATGTTGATCATTTTGAGAAAAATTGATTAGTCTTGTAATCAGGCTGTTGTTTAAAGAAAATCCTTTTTTTTTTTTCCCCCCCCCAAGGTGGACCAAATTGCGAATTAACATGCTTCCTGCTACAATAATTTGCGAGCCAATTTCAGAATGCTTTGTTGCCAGTTTAATTATTGGATGGGCAGCCCACCATGTATTCAGATGGGATATTATGGTATTTTTCATGTGTCATTGCCTGGCATGGTTTATATTTGACTACATTCAACTCAGGGGTGTCCAGGTATGTGGATAGGTGTGCAAAGGTTGGAGGTCATTTGGTGGAACTAAAATAGTTTTGATTTAGAAAAAGTTGAAAATATGTCTGAGCCATTTTTTAGCCCCCCAGTAAAGATTAAAATCAAATTAAGCATTGGTTTCCTTAGTGGAATGTGGACACAAAATGGAACTTGATTTTCAACTTTCAGCTGGTTATACAGTCACTTTTATTAAGACTCCAAAAAAAATGATGTTAAAGCAAATTGACAAGTCTTCAAACTTAAAATATGTTAGGATAGCAGTTTATTTTAATACTGCTCCTATTCCTAATGAACATTTTTCTTAACCACTATAACATGACTGTTACATTATCTAAAGAAACAAATTGGTGTTTTTTAGATAGTTTTTATTTATTTATTTTCTATTTGGCTGTGCTGGGTCTTGCTGCGTGGGGTTTTCTGTAGTTGTGGCAAGCAGGGGCTGTTCTCTAGTTGTGGTGTGTGGGTTTCTCATTGCAGTACCATCTCTTGCTGTGGAACACGGGTTTCAGGGTATACAGGCTTCAGCAATTGTGGTTCCTGGGCTCTAGAGCACAGGCTCAGTAGCTGTAGCACACGGGCTTAATCGCTCCACAGCATGTGGGATCTTCCCGGAATCAGGAATCGAACCCACGTCTCCTGCATTGGCAGGCAGATTCTTTACCACTGAGCCACCAGGGAAGCCCCAAACTTGATTTTATGTGATGTATTCAATAGAGTTAAATGGAAGTACCTCACTTGTTAACCGGGTCTGTAATCAGGCAGTGAATTATTTACATTTCTACTTCCCAGGGCGGCACACTGTGTTTTTCAAAGCTTGATTATGCAGTAGCCTGGTTCATCCGTGAATCCATGACAATATACATTTTTTTGTCGGCATTATGGGACCCAACGATAAGCTGGAGAACTGGTCGCTACAGACTGCGCTGTGGAGGCACAGCTGAGGAAATTCTAGATGTATAACTACAGCTTTGTGACTGTACATAAAGGAAAAAAGAGAAGTATTATAAATTATCTTTATATAAATACTTTTAAAAAATCTACCTTCAGTAGTTTTATCACATGTATGTTTTGGTATCTGTTCTTTAATTTATTTTTGCATGGCGCTTGCATCTGTGAAAAGAAAAAAAAAAGGAAGAAAAAAAAAAAAACAACACATCTGTAGTCTTGGCCAAATGGTTATATTTTATTTTGTGGAAGTAGAGAATCAAGAGAATTGGTTCTAGGAACCTGGCTTCAGTTTTTGTTGTTGTCATTTATTTTTTAAAAGTATATAAATAAATCTATATATAAATGAATGTTCTGCAACAAACACTATGACAGTATCCTTCAGTAGAGAAAGTTTCTTCCTGGTGAGTACACTCCTTTAGAACACGTGTGAGATGGCAGCAGCTTTGTTGGGGTGGTTAGAAGAGACGAAAAGGTGTAATCCCTCTTCATGTCTAAAGTGAAAGGTATTACACAGTGAAGCGCCCACAACGAGGTACTAACTGAGAAACTTTTTCATGCTTCATGCCTACCTCTTGTAGTCGTTGCAGAGCAAATATAAATTGTAATACAATAGCTAGGCCTTGCAAAAACAAACGGAAAAAAACTTTAAAAGTAATAATAACAAGAGAGCTGGAGTCTAGTATTTATATTGAATCTGTGAGAAATATTTTTTCGGTCTCACCGCAATGAACCAAAAGTGGTTGAGTTTGGTTTTTAATTGTAGCCATGTCTCGAAGGCATCTTTTTGACCAACTCTTGTTGGTTCTGTCTTGAACCATTGTTAATCACTGTGCTGGTGACCCTTTCCTTCCCTGCTCCTCGCCTGACCCACCCCGTCTTTCCTTAACTTTGTGTCAGGGGGTGGGGGGAGGGGGGTTTGTTTTAGCGTGAGTGGGTGTTTTGATAGTTGTGAGGAAAAATGCATTTCAGACACATTTCACACATGAGCTATTTTCTTACACAGTCTGTCTTATTGTTAAAAAGAATGTAATTTCATGATACAGGTATTTAATATCTTTTTTAAGTAAATATTCTAGCCATCAAGAAATAAATTGCAGTAGAGTATTAAGAGGGGACAGAATGAGTTTTACTCTTAAAATTAATCAGTATCAAACTAAGTCTACTGTGTGTGTGTTTTTTTTTTTTAATTCCTGTTAGTCTAGTCTTATTTAAATTGGATTTTTGTATTCCAGTCTGTATGACAAATAGACTAGAACAGTTCCAGTTGTAAACGCATGCTCTGTCTCGCTGCTTTCTCCCCTTCATGCCGCTAAACTCGCTGTCAGGTCGTGCTTAACTTGTGGTGAACTGGACTTGTTTTTGTTTTGTTTTGTTTAAAAAAAAAAAAAAAGCAAAAATGTAAGGGACAGTGCATAAGCCTTTCTCTCTTTTTTTTATTGTAGTGGAATTTTTTTGCTTTTTCTTCAGGAACGGATGGCATGTTGTCCGTATGAATGCCTGCTACGGGGCTGACACTGGCAATATGGCAGCTTCAAACTCTTTTTTTCCTGCAGTTTCCATGTCAAAGCATAATGTGTCACTTATTAGCAATAACTACATATTTATATGAATACTTTTTCACTTCACTGAGCCAGTTTCATTTAATTGTGTAATGCGTATATACATGGTTTAAATTGCAGTGTATCGATAAACCTGTATATACTGTGTGTACACATTATATGCAAGCTTTCTCTGGGCCAAACTGCTTCATTCTTTTTTTTTTTTTTGCCTTATGATGAATTTGTTTGAAGGGCATTTTCTTCATGAACAAAGGCTTTGATGCATATTCCTTTCTCTGTGAAATGGGGGGTAGTATTGTTCCCTGAGGAAAGTTGCACAGTGCAAACCAGTCTAGTTGTGACCCACTCTGTTTATTTAAGTCATTGTCATACAAGCTGAATTTTGCTGACCATGTTTGTGATTTGTTGGTTTTGTTTAATGAAGTTTGGTTGATGCCATCTTTTGCACTGCTGAAATGAAATCTTGCTTATTCCTTAGTTTTTCGCTGATCTCAGTATGGGCAGTGTAACAGCAAAACCAAAATGGCTGGACAAACTTCTTGTGTTTGTAAATATTAAAAAAATGACTGTTCTGTATATGTGTTTTTTATGTGATAGTGGAGTATTTCCTTCCAATGAAGTTTCAGTTAAGCAGACAGAGCGATTGTTTGTTTATTAGCAAGTTTGAAGTGATGATAAAATGATAAGAAATTATATACATGTTGAAGAAAGCATCATAGCAGAACTGTAGGAGTCCAAATTTAATGAACTGTCTAAAAAAAAAGTGTCTATAATATACTATGTTTATTATTTAAAATCACTGTCTTAAGTTTTTCAAAAAATAAAAAATTTGAATACAATCAAAACATTAGCAATAATGTATTTTTGACTCGTGTCTTTTATATTTTTATAAATAACATGTTCTACCATTCACAGCAGAATTTTTCAAAGAAAATTTACCTGTGCTACAGATGAGATGAGAGAGAGTGAAAGTTGCTCAGAAGTGTCCAACTCTTTGTGACCCCATGGACTGTACAGTCCATGGAAATCTCCAGGCCAGAATACCGGAGTGGGTAGCCTTTCCCTTCTCCAGGGGATCTTCCCGACCCAGGAATTGAACTGGGATCTCCTGCATTGCAGGTGGATTCTTTACCAACTGAGCTATCAGGCAGTCAGGGTTTCTGTATTGGCCTAATGTTAAAATCACCTGAAGAATCTTTTTTAAAGACTACAGATGCCTGGGCCCTGCCTCTGAAGTCTGGTTTAATTATTCTGGGTGAAGCCTGAGCACTGCTCTTTGCTCTTTGCAGGCAGATTTGAGAATTCCTGGCCCATTAAAACATTTAGAAAATACTCGGTGGTCCTTGAGTCTCTTCTCACCTGCACTTACAACCTGTTCTCAGCCTTTGAGATCTTACCACCCAATGGCTAGGAGAGGTAGGTCCAGGCAAATGAATGGAGTGGCTTTGCTGCTGGAGACCTCAGAGAGAAATAGACTACGTGCCACCCCGCACACTATCCATGACCAGGCTCCTCCCGAGCTTGGAGGCATCCCCAGGCCTGTTTTACCACCAGCCCTCAGAGAAGAATGCTTTTAACTGGAGAGCCAATCCCAAGGGAGAAAGACTGTAGAAGGGGTTTGGCTGTGACCTGCCAGAGGCCCCACACCTAACACCTTGACCCAGTCAACAAGCTCATTCCTCTTGGTCTGTAAAGTAGACTTCTAATGTTTCAGAAATGATCAACAAAATTTGTGTGTAGGTCTTAGAGTTTTTATAGCTAGGCAAACTTTGAAGAGCCCTTGCCCTTATTTTAGAGTAAAAAGCTGAGACGTCCACTATGAAAGCTATGATCACAGGGGGTTAGATATACAGTTGTTGGCAGATCTGGGAGTGGCCCCCACCTGCGTCTTTCAGGTCCCTTTACTAGATCCTGTTGTTTAAAGTTCTGCCTACAGAGCTTTAAAACTCATTGTATAAACCTTAAATTAAAAAAAAAAAAAAATCTGTTAATTTCAATAACCATCCATATTGCAACTCTTAAGTTGTTCTAGAGAACCAAACTCAAACCTGCCAAACAATATAATTATAAAGCTAGTTTAAATGCTTTACATGTATCATTTGATAGATGAGATTACTACATACTACAGAACTATGTTCATGTACATGAAAATAGTTTAGACATTTCCCTCTCATGTTTATTAGAGTATAATGTTTGGATTATTTATTCTTTTCAAGTTATAGTTTATGACTAAACTTCTTTTGGTTGGAAGGGAGACCAGCATTACAAAATGGTGGGCAATTATCTGTGCAGAACTGCAGGGACTGCATTTGAGTAATTTGTCTTAAAAATACGAACCTCTGTGAGATAGCTTAGAATCACTAGCTCCACATTTTTTTTAAACAAATAAAAATATGTAACTGTGTGCTAAATTGCTTCAGTCGTGTCCAACTCTTTGTGACCCTATGAACTGTAGCCCGCCAGGCTCCTCTGTCCATGGGATTCTCCAGGCATCCCATGCGTTGCCATGCTGTCCTCCAGGGGATCTTCCTGACCCAGGGATGGAACCCATGTCTCTTATGTCTACTGCATTGGCAGGTGGGTTCTCTACCACTAGTGCCACCTGGGAAGCCCGTATATAACTTTGTTTCTTAAGCAGCTAGTTGCCTAAGAACCAGAATGTGCTAAACACTTTGCACAACCCCTGCCCTGTCCCGGGAGAGATTGGCAGAGACTCTGGGTGGCTCCATGTGCTTTGTTGTTTGGTCTATTAGTCATGAAGACAGCTGTGCTAACACCATGGACTTGTAATGAAACAATATAAGGGTATCATTTCTTTATACCAGGACTGAAAGTATCTGTTAATGCCCTCCCCTGCTGCCTCCACAGCTCCCATTTTGACCTTGTTTTTGCTGTTTCCTTACCCTTGGCATCAACCCTGGGACTTGTGTCATATTCCAACACCTGACCAATACCAGGCCAGTGGAAGGAACACAGGCAGGAGGTTAGAGAATTCCACAGACCATTGATGGGCTGCTGTGGAGCGTGGAGGCTTCCCAGGTGGCACAGTGGTAAAGAATCCGCTTGCCAGGGCAAGGGACACGGGGTTGATCCTGGGTCGGGAAGATCTCCTAGAGTAGGAAATGGCAACCCACTCCAGTATTCTTACTGGGAAAATTTGCATGGACACAGGAGCCTGGCAGGCTACATTCCAGGGGGTTGCAAAGCATGGCAAGGAGTGAGTTTGGAAGTGGAGACTTGGGGTCATTTCCATAGAGATGATAGCTGAGAACCACTGAAAACAATAACCAAAGACAGTGTCAACGAACAAGAACTAAGGACAGGATCCTGGTCACCTATTTAGACATTCAGTGGGAGAAAAGCACCCAGGTAAAGAGGTTGCCAATGTGGCAGACAGCCTTTTGGTAGCTATGGAGTTTGAGGCAGTTATCTTTCTGACCCTATGTTTCTTAACGATGTGAAATGGGGAGGTAATAATATATATATATATATATATACTGCTAAGTCACTTCAGTCATGTCTGACTCTGCAACCCCATAGACGACAGCCCACCAGGCTCCCCCATCCCTGGGATTCTCCAGGCAAGAACACTGGAGTGGGTTGCCATTTCCTTCTCCAATGCATGAAAGTGAAAAGTGAAAGTGAAGTCGCTCAGTCGTGTCCAACTCTTAGCGACCCCATGGACTGCAGCCTACCAGGCTCCTCCGTCCATGGGATTTTCCAGGCAAGAGTACTGGAGTGGGGTGCCATTGCCTTCTCCATATATATACATATATGTATATATGTGTATATATGTATATATACACATACAGTGATGGCTAGTTCCTCTCTCCTTTCAAAGAAGAAAAGTAGTGCAAGGAATATCACAGGTGCCTTAGATTTCAAGAAGAAAATAGTGAGGTCGTGGACAAAAAGGAATGAAGGCTGGTGAGTTCAGGAGCAGACGTACTTCCTGCAGTGTCAGCGTGTGAGAACAGCAAGGAGATCAAAGCAGTCAATCCTAAAGGAAATCAACCTTGAATATTCACTGGAAGGACTGATGCTGAAGCTCCAATACATTGGCCACCTGATGTGAAGAACCAACTCATTACCCCTGATGCTGGGAAAGATTGAAGGCAGGAGGAGAAGGGGGTGACAGGATGAAATGGTCGGATGGCATCACCAACTCAGTGGACATGAGTTTGAGCAAACTCCAGGAGATAATGAAGGACAGAGGAGCCTGGCGTGCTGCAGTCCACAGGGTCGAAAAGAGTCAGACATGACTGAGCGACTGAACAACAACATGAGAATTCAGCTTCTTTATGGATGGTCTGTCTTGGTTTACATTGTATTTTCTTCAGGGAAAGAGAAAAGGGAGAGGTGTTCTGATAGAGCTATAAATGGCTCCTGACCCTGAGAGTAACCATCTGACTCTTGTGCCAAAAAAAAGTTTTAAGAATGGCTGCTCTGGGAACACTGTCTGGACTAGCTGTCCAGTGTTTAGAACTCTGCTTTCATTGTTGTGGGACCGGGCTCAATCTGTGGTTGGGTTGGGGAACTAAGGTTCCACAAGCTGCACAGCAGGGCCAAAACCCCCCAAAAAATGAGTGGCTGGCTGCTCCTCACATTCAGAAGAGTGAAAAGAACCAAAATCAGATTATTAGGACTTAAGGAGCGTGCCAGGAATTAATGAAAGTTTCGACTACAGATACTTGGAAATTGCAACAGTGATGCATTTTTCATCCAAGGTCCCAGTAATCCTAGGCCAAAAAGAATTCTGACTTGAATTCCTTACACAGGCAATGAAGCATCCCTTCCAGTCTTCCAGCCCGGTGACTATTTGAGATGGTTCACTTAATTTGAGACAGTACAGATACTGTCTATACCATGATCAGCATTCAACAAACATTTTTGACTTCCCAGCCCTGCCCATCTGCCCATAGTCTGCACCTTTTAATTTTGCTCTTATTTTGCTTTTTATTTTTCTCCTTGTTTTACTCCCTGCTCTGTTTCTATATTAACCTAGAGCTTAACCTCTCACTGACTTTGGCTTCTCTTTCTGACCCCATGTTCCTCAGCATCACTCAAGACTCCTTCCTTTTTTCACTTCATCCCACCTTCTCTCCCACCACTCCAACTCCACCCCCTGTTCTTCAAATTGAGCCAGTACTTCCTTTTTCTCATGCTGTTTCTGTGGTCTGAAAGTTCCTCTCTCTCCCTCCAACTTCATTTTCTCTATTAGGATCCTCTGCCCTTTAACCCTCAACTCGCTTTCAGTCCACGACCTCTCCAGAGCGCTGTGTGCTCACATTATTGTCTGTTATGTTTGGTCAGGCATTTAGTTTTGTGTCCTTGAGTTATTTCCAGCGTTTTAATGGCCTGAACTTGGCATGTCCTTCTAGTCATTTTTGTGTCCATTTCTCTCTCACCTTCCCTTCCCTCCAGTACTTTCACAAATGGTTCTCATTGGTAATGGAGGAGAAACTCCCTAATACTAGTTCAAATATCACTTAGCATCTTTTCACCTGCTTGTGTTGGCAGTGTATTTGCTGTTTCCTTCCTGCGCCACCCCCCCCCCCCACCTTCTGCTTGACAAAAGGATTTCTCTGCATGTGAGTAAAACACTAAAATTTTGTTTCACTCTTCTGGAATTGTCAAGTTCTGTTTTCTTGTTTTGTTTTTATTTGGTTTTAAATTTGAGAAGCCAGTGATTATTGGAAGCAATCAGAGGTGACCACGTCACCAACACCCCATAAGCCTATTGGTTCTTGTGTTTTTAGTTTTTTTAAGGTAACGTATTGCATTTCAAATTATAAAAATAGTACACATTTACTATAGAAGAACGGATGCATAGGTAAATAAAAGCTCTCCTAGATATACACCCAAGGGAATTGAAAACAAGGAGTCTATGTGCCCACAAAAAACTTGAACATGAATATTCATAGCAACATTGTTCATAATAACCAAAAAGTGGACAACAACCCAAATGTCCATCACCTGACAAATGGATAAACAAAATTTAGTATATCCATACCATGGAATAGTATTCAGTCCCAAAAAGGAATGAAGTACTGATACATGCCACAACACAACCTTGGAAACATTATGCTACATAAAACAAGTTAGATACAAAAGGCTACATTGTATATGACTCCATCTGTATAAAATGTCCAGTGTCAGCAAATCTGTGGGGACAGGAAGTAGATCAGTAGCTGCCAGGGGCGGGAGGATGGTAGGAAAGAGGAGTGACTCCAGCAGATACAGGGTTTCTTTTTGAAATGATGGAAATATTTTGCAATTAGATAGTGGTGATCAGTCGCACAACATTGTGACTATACTTAAAAACACACACACACACACAACATCTCTGAATGGCACACTTTAAAAGGCAAACTTTATGGTATGGGAATTATATCTCAATTTTTTAAATAAAAAATAAAAATAAAATGTTAATGCATAATTTCTTTCCAGTTTCTTTCTGACACATATTGCTGAAATGTTTCAAGAGAGGAGGTTTGTAACTGCTCATTACTTGGCATGGTGGCTAGAACTCAGAATTGCCTTTTTGTAAATTGTTTTAAATTTGACAGATGAAAATATTGTAGATTTTGTATAAGCAATATTCTCATTGCTTGTAGATTTTTTAAATGACTGACTGAGGTTGAGTATTTTTGTATGTATGATTTTTAGCCACTGAAGTTTCTTCCATTTCTATTTTTTGGGGCTGTGTGGGTCTTTGTTGCTGCACGGGCTGTCCTGTAGTTGTGGTGTGAGGGCTTCTCGTTGTGGTTGTTTTTCTTGTTGTGGAGTACAGGCTTTGGGACACTTGGGCTTCAGTAATTGCGGCTCCTGGGCACTAGAGCACAGGATCAATAGTTGTGGTGCACAAGCTTAGTTGCTTCACAATATGTAGGATCTTCCCAGACCAGGGATTGAACTCATGTCTCCTGCATTAGCATATGGATTCTTTACCACTGAGCCACCAGGGAAGCCCCTCTTCCATTTCTTAGTCTTATTTACATGAGAGTCTTAAGGCTTTCTTATTGTTTATTGCACACCTCTTTTTTTTTTTTTTTAACCTCTTAAACCATATAAAAGAATTTGCAAGGCCAACCAGAACACACTGTTAAAATCTTGCCTTTAGGATATTTCCCCAAGGCAAGATGGGGTAGGCATGGAAATAATTGATTAGCATATGTGTAACTAATCACTCCTCTTTTCTATCATCCTCCAGCCAGGGCCCTGGCAGCTACTGATCTACTTACTTACTATCCCCACAAATTTGCTGACCCTGGAGATTTCACACAGATGGAATCGTATACTATGTAGCCTTTTGTTTCTAACTTGTTTTATGTAGCATAATGTTTCCAAGGTTGTGCTGTGGCATGTATCAGTACCTCATTCCTCTTGGAGGCTGAATACTATTCCATGGTATGGCTATACTAAATTTTGTTTATCCATTTGTCAGACACTGCTGCTGCTGCTGCTGCTAAGTCGCTTCAGTCGTGTCTGACTCTGTGCAACCCCATAGACAGCAGCCCACCAGGCTCCCCCGTCACTGGGATTCTCCAGGCAAGAGTACTGGAGTGGGTTGCCATTTCCTTCTCCAATGAATGAAAGTGAAAAGTGAAAGTGAAATCGCTCAGTCGTGTCCTACTCTTAGCAACCCCATGGACTGCAGCCCACCAGGCTCCTCTGCCCATGGGATTTTCCAGGAAAGAGTACTGGAGTGGGTTGCCATTGCCTTCTCCAGGTGTCCAGATCAAAGTTTGATTTTTCCCAAATGCTATTTCTCTTCTTCTTTTAAAAGAAAACCATTTTTGACTCTGAAGTAACATTATTTTCAGAGTCTACATATATTCACATTTCTAAAATAAAGTTTACTTAGAGCTTTGGCATACTGGTTTTTCAATACATTTCTGAACTTTATTTGCTGGTATTTTATGAAATGGGCTTCCTAAGTGGCACGGTGGCAAAGGATCTGCCTGCCAATGCAGGAGACATAGGAGATATGGGTTTGATCCCTGCATCAGGAAGATTCCCTGGAGGAGGAAATGTATTCTTGCTTGTGTTCTTGTATTCCCAGTATTCTTGCTGGGGAAATCCCATGAACAGAGGAGCCTGGTAGGCTACAGTGCATGGGGTCTCAAAGAGTCCGACAAGACTGAGTGACTGAGCATACACGCACATTTTATGAAATATTATCAAGGCTATAGAGTGAGGTTATGCTGACTACAAAGTCAATTTGTTGTTCAGTCATTCAGTCCCTCAGTCGTATCTGACTCTTTGTGATCCCTTGAACTGCAGCACACCAAGCTTCCCTGTCCTTCACTATCTCCTGGAGCTTACTCAAACTCATGTCCATTGAGTCAGTGATGCCATCCAACCATCTCATTCTCTGTCATCCCCTTCTCCTCCTGCCTTCGATCTTTCCCAGCATCAGGGTCTTTTCTAATGAGTCTGCTTTAACATCAGGTGGCCAAAGTATTGGAGCTTCAGCTTCAACATCAGTCATTCCAATGAATATTCAGGATTGATTTCCTTTAGGATTGATTGGTTTGATCTCCTTGCAGTCCAAGGGGCTCTCAAGAGTCTTCTCCAACACCACAGTTCAAAATCATCAGTTCTTCACACTTAGCTTTCTTTATGGTCCAACTCTCACATGCATACATGACAACTGGAAAAACCATAGCTTTGACTAGATGGGCTTTTGTCAGCAAAATAATGTCTCTGCTTTTTAATACACTGTCTAGGTTGGTCATAGCTTTCTTCCAAGGAGCAATCGTCTTAATTTCATGGCTTCAGTCACCATCTGCAGTGATTTTGGAGCCCAAGAAAATAGTCTGTCACTGTTTCCATTGTTTCCCCATCTATTTCCATGAAGTGATGGGGAAACAAAGCCTATGCTCCAGAAAAAAATTTTTATTTAGCTAGGAATTATCTGTTGCTTGAAAGCTTAAAACAATTTACCCATAAAACTTCAGGAATGTGGCACTTGAGTGCATTTTGAGTTTATTTCGTTGATAATAGTCAGTTCATATTTTGTACATTATTTTAAAAAGTCAGTTTTAGTGGTTTACATCATAGAGATGCGCATAGCATTTTCATAATTCTTTACAAACTCTGGTCAAATTTGCTGCTGTCCAGGAACTTTGCAGCCCCTGTGCTGATTGAACTTGGGCCTCTGGGATCTGAGAGGTGAGTGACATGTGAGGCCGCCCTTCCTGTGGCGCCAGTATCCTCTTAATATACAGAAAAGTTGACCCTCTTACCCTTATAATACTTGAATGGCTTCATGTTACCTTTGGGTTAAAGCCCAGCTTTTCTTATTCAGAGGCCATTTAAGCCCCTGCCAACCCCTCCAGGGGCTTCCCCTGTGTCTCACTGATAAGTAATTCTCCTACAATGCAGGAGACTTGGGTTTGATCCCTGGGTTGGGAAGATCCCTTGGAGGAGGAAATGACAACCTACTCCAGTATTCTTGCCCAGGAAATCCCATGGACAGAGGAGCCTGGTGGGCCATAGTTCATGGGGTCACAAAAGAGCTGGATACAACTGAGTGACTAAACAACAGCAACCCCTCCAACCTCGTCCCCTGCCACTTGCCCTAACCCACTCAGAGAAACTCTCCTGGTAGTAAACTTCTTGCAGCTCCCCTGACATGTGCCCTTTCCTCCTCTGAGCCTTCATTCTGCTTTGCTTCCTCTAATTGGGTCCCCCAATTCCTCTAACTAACCCCTACCTTGACCCTGGGACTCTACTCAGAAGCCAACTCCTCCAAGATTTATGTAACTATGGGTTATGTGCCCCCATGTCTGTAGCTTTATAACTTCACCCCTCACTTAACATTCATTATTTTAATTGCCTGTTTAGCTGTTTGTGTTCATCCTTAGATTGGAAATGTCATGGGCAGAGAGAGTCAGTAGTACCCAACTTTTGTCCTAAGAACCTAGGTTAGGACCTGACACAAAGTCCATGGTATTGAAGGAATTAATGAACAAATCCAGGTAAGCAAGTCTTGATCATGACTCTTATGCCTATAGCTAATCACTCAATAGCTAGGAATGCAGACAGTGGAGCCAGCCTTCTTGGGTTCTCTTGCCAGCATCACCACTTGCTCCGTGTACCTCTCTGTGCCTCCAGTGGAAACCAGTGTTACTTCCTTTTCAGATGGATCTGAAAATTAGAGATAATGCATATGCAAAGCCACATTCTCAGTAAAAGCATTGTGTTACTATGATAAGGATCTCCAGCGCCAGACTGTGGTCACTAAGTGAGAATGAAAACTTGGTTACTCAAGTCCACAAAGTAGCTCTTCTTTCCTTCAAGGCTTGAGGAAAAGAATGGTTCCGAATCTAATGGAGGCGGGTAGCATGATCTTCTCTATACAATACGCCCTCAGCACTTGATGGTTCAGAGTCAATATTCTGGTGTTCAAGGAGAAACATCTATCAGATTAACTAGAATTATTATAAACAGTGCTATTGTAAGCCTATATAGTGCTATCCAGAATGTTAATACCAATGGACTGAGCTGCAAAGCATGGCAAGCAGCTACAAGAGCTCAGGACATAAGCCTACATTCTTGCGAGAATAATCCATGAAGCCACAAAGCTGAGAGAACCTGGTTTTTATGGTAGGGCGTTGCACATGCTCTGTGAAATGAGATGCACCCCGAGATGGGCAGCACTCAAGGAATTTTATCTGACTGGAATGTTCCCAGCTATCATTCTTTAAAAAGACAACTGATTTTGTGTAATTCGAAGGCAGTTTCCCAGGTGTTCTACGACCTGGGGCACTGAGAGCAGTGTGTGTGGCGGGGGTTGGGGGGGATGGGGTGGGAGTGGGTGTGGGAAACTGAGATCTTTCTAGAACTAGGAGCTTTCTTCTGCAAGGCTTTATAGCTTCTATGGTTCCCAAACTGTCATATGAGTAAGACTTATTTTAAATGCCAACCACACGTTGAGAATGCTCAGCCTCAATAAGCTCTCCTGAGATTCTGATGCAGGCACCTCCCAGTACATTTTGAGGAGCATTTCAGTGGAGGTCTATCACCAAGGGATGTACTTTAAGGATGTCAAGGACATTGGAGCGAGGTGGTGGCCTTGGGCGCAGGAGGGTTGAGACTCCACTCTTAGGACATCATTAGGACAAATGATCTCTAGGTGAAGTGGCCATGATATTGTGATTTATAATAAGAATATGATAATGAAAACCATATATTCAGTCTTCATCCCCATCCCTGGCACAGAGCTCCTAAAGCATTCCTTAAGGGATGCGAGTCATGAAAGTGTCTTGTTATATGAATGAGGTGACTTTTGGACCACCTCTAAATTGGGGGCTGGTTGTCAGGAGAACCTGTGATGAGAGAGCTGTCACTTGTAGGCCCACCCCCATGACCTGGGGAAAGGGAGAGAGGCTGGAAGTTGAATCAGTTACCAATAGATGATGATGTAATCAATAGTGTCTTTTTATTGAAGCCTCCATAAAAAGTCAAAAGGACAGAGCTCAAAGGCCTTCCTAGTTGATGAACACGTGGAGATCTGGGGAGAACAGTAGGCTCTGAGAGGGCATGGGAACTCCATTGTTGCTGTTCAGTTGCTAAATGGACTGTGGCCCACCAGGCTTCTCTGTCCATGGGATTCTCCAGGCAAGAACACTGGAGTGGGTTGCCGTGCCCTCCTCCTGGGGGAATCTTCCCAACCCAGGGATTGAACCTAGGTCTCACATTGCAGGCAGATTCTTTACAGTCTGAGCCACCAAGGAAGCCCAAGAATTCTGAAGTGGATAGCCCATTGCTTCTCCAGGGGATCTTCTTGACCCCGGAATTGAACTGGGGTCTCCTGCATTTCAGGCAGATTCTTTACCAGCTGAGCTACCAGGGAAGCCTCCAGAGAAAGCTAGAAAGAAAGTGAAAGTGAAAGCCGCTCAGTCGTGTCCCAATTCTTTGCAACCCTATGGACTTAAACAGTCCATGGAATTCTCCAGGCCAGAGTACTGGAGTGGGTAGCCTTTCCTTTCTCCAGAAGATTTTCCCAACCCAGGGATCTAACCCAGATCTCCTGCATTGCAGGCAGCTTCTTTACCAACAGAGCTATCAGGGAAGCCCAGAACTATCAGAAAGAGCTAAAAGTTCCTTATTTAACATCTAGGGGTAAGGATCCAGATCTGTCTGCCTTACCTTCTCTTCCCTGCTGTGATCACCTCTGGGGAAAACTGAGACCAAGGACTAGAAAGCAGATCTAGCTTTTTGTGTCTGAGAACAATGATCTCACCCCAAGCCACAACCTACTCAACTGAAGACTTCCGACTTCCTGTCCCAGTACTGCTGGCCCATGTTACAGTGGCAATCAATCCACTCTGCTTGAGAGATTCCAACTGCTGAGTTGCCAAATTATCAAGCGAGAGAGATTACAGACAAAGGGAACATGTCATTTTTAGGAAAGAGTCCAAACTGAATGGCCAGGAGATGGGGACAAGTAGAGGCAAAATTCATGGGTGACACAGAAGCAAAATTCAATTAGAACATAATGAGGGAAGAATCATAACAAGAACTTTTAAGAAGATAGAATTAGAGCATAAAAAAATGAAATTATGCAACTAAACAGCATGATTGCCAAATTGAGAACTTCAATGTAGATGTTACAGAGAATCATAACTTATGAAAACTAAATTAGTATTTGGTGTTGGGGGGGGCGGGTGGGGTTGTCCCAATAACCCAATACAAAAGAAAGTACAGCATACTAACTACTAAGAAAAATGCACAGATACAAGACATAAAGGACCAATCAGGTGGAGACTTAGTAGTCTAATAAGAGTTCCAGAAGGAGAAGATAGAAGAAAATTAAAGGAAAACTTGATTTTATTTATTGATTTATTTTTATTGGCGTATAGTTGCTTTTTTGGAGAAGGAAATGGCAACCCACTCCAGTGTCCTTGCCAGGAGAATCCCAGGGACAGGGGAGCCTGGTGGGCTGCCGTCTATGGGGTCGCACAGAGTCGGACACGACTGAAGCGTCTTAGCAGCAGCAGTAGCAGCAGTTGCTTTACAATTTTGTATTACTTTCTGTTGTACAGAAAAATGAATCAGCTATGTGTTTACATATATTCCCTCTTTTGTGGATTTCCTTCCCATTTAGGTCACTACCGGGAATTGAGTAGAGTTCCTTGTGCTATGCAGCATGTTCTCATTATTTATCTGTTTTATACATAGTATCAATAGGGTATATATGTCAATCCCAACCTCCCAGTTCATCCCACCACCTCTTCCCCCTTGATATCCATGTGTTTGTTCTCTATGTCTGTGTCTCTATTTCTGCTTTGCACATAAGATGATCTATATCAAGAGCCAGCTCACTGAAAAAGGCCCTGATGCTGGGAAAGGCTGAAGGCAAAAGGAGAAGCAGGCGAGAGAGAATGAGATGCTTGGATGGCATCACCGACTTAATGGACATGAACTTGAGCAAACTCTGGGAGACAATGAAGGACAGGAAAGCCTGGTATGCCACGGTCCATAGGGTCACAAAGAGTCAGACATGACTTAGCAACTGAACAACAACAATTCCATTTTTCTAGATTGCACATATATGCATTAATATACAATATTTGTTTTTCAAGAAGGCTTGATTGTTTAGATTTAACAATGAAATGAAACATTGTTTAGTGTTTAATGAAATGACACACTCCAGTGCTCAGCTTCAAGGATTAATTTAACTCTGATCAACTGGAAAGAGCAAATTATTAAGGAAAAAAAAGAGAGACAGAGGACGTCATTGGACTATCAACAATACTGGAAGCTCTTGAGAGACAAAAGGATGATATCAATAGGCTATTGGGGGGATAATGGATTATGATCTGAAAATCTTATATCCAGTCAAAATATTATTATATAAGGACAAAAAGAAGGCATTTTGGAAATGCATAGTGGCTTAGAAAGTCTGCACCCATGTACTCTGAGGAAAATAGTTAACAAAGTTCCAAAGAAAACAATCCCAAACAAAAATCTCTGCATGGAAAATGACAAAGAGTACCAAAAAAAAAAAAAAAAGATGGTGATTAATGAACCTTGTATTGGTTATAATCTGAATGGACATTGCTAGCATGATGTGGAATACTAAGAATTTTTTAATCAGATAAGAGCTACTTTAGGAGAAATTTCAATAGCCTTAGCTAAAATTCTAAGTTATCTCAAAACCTTGCAGTAGGAGAGTGAAAGAAGAAATTGGGGAAGTAAAAGCTGTTCCAAGCTTTGATGAGTTTTTGTCTTGAAGGAGGGGCTACAGTGACAAAAAAATAACCTAAACTTGTTCCTTAGACATGAAAAGCCCTTTGTTCTTTCACCGAGGATTTCTTACTGGCAGTAGTCTCACTCTCTCTCTCTTTTCTCTCTTTAATCTAGCTGTCTCCTTTCTTTACCTTCTGAGCTCTTCATCATTTTTTGTCCCTTCCCATCTTCATCCCAGTCTTTACATAGGCCAAATTAACTATAGATTTCAAACTTAACTCCACACTCACCTCTGCCCATCCAAAGTCCACCAGGATAGCTGAACAAAAGGAACAATTTATCCTTTAGTCATAAAAAAGCCTAGCAGAAAATTTGTGATTATGATCTTCCTTTGGACAGCATCCACCCTCATTAGAAGGCTGTGCCTTTTTGAAGAACATTTCTCCCCATCAGCTCCAGAGTCTTGTAAGAAGTTGTATCAGGGACTTCCCTGGTTGTACAGTGGATAAGCATCCGCCTGCCACTGTAGGGAACATGGGTTTGATCCCTGGTCGGGGAAGATTCCACACGTCACCCGGAAACTAAGCCAGTGCACCACAATTACTGAGACCCGTGGACCTAATAGAGTCTGTGATCCACAGCAAGAGAAGTCACTGCAATGAGAAACCTATGCACCACAATGAAGAGTAGCCCCATCTCTTTGCAGCTAGAGAAAGCCTGCACACAGCAACAAAGACCCCAAAATTAATTAATTAATTAAGGAAAAAAAGAACGTGTGTCATCTTTCAGTGAAAAGCTATAGGGTTGAGAATAGGGATAAGCATGGAGATGGGGACAATGAGATGACGCTGGAGACGTCAGCAGAGTGGAGCGTGCAGAGGTTTGAGAGCCTGGTTAAAGAGCTTGGGCTTTTTTCTGAAGGCAGTGGGGAGCTGTTTCATGTGTTTGAAAGATATCCCTGGCTGCTGTCTGGAGATGAATGAGCTTGTAGACAGGATGAACTTGAAGGCAGAGAAGCTAGCAGGGAAGTTGCTTCTCTAATCCCATTGAGGAATTCTATTTATTTACAGAAACCCTATACAGCCCTGTGACCCAAGTGTGGATAGAAGCTTTTCTTTTTTTCCTTTTGTACGGGTCAGATGGGAATGTATCACTTATAAGCTGCTAACTTTCTACAATGAGAATGCTTTTTTGTATCATAAAAACCCAGTCTCCCCCCCCCCCTTTTTTTTTGCTCTTTATTTTACTTCTTTGGCTTCATTTGGTCTTCCTGTGTCACGTGGTATCTTTCGTAGTGGTGCTTGGGCTCCATAGACCCACAGCACGTGGGGTCTTAGTCCCCCATTCAGGGATTGAACCTGTGTCCCGTGCATTGCAAAGCAGATTCTTAACCATTGAACTACCAGGGAAGTCCCCCCAAGTCTGCCTTTAGAGGGTCTGACCCCCTAAGATCCCAGAAGGCTGACAGCCAAGAAAAGTCCATGTCAGGATCACAGCCACTTCATCTGACTCCCCAGCTTTACCAGAGCAATCCAGGGCATCATTCTCTAGTTGCTTCCATTGTATGGCTGGCTGCTCTCAGTGCTACTGACTTTCTCTTCCTGTCTGGTCTCCTTCACATTCTGCATGTGATGGCCAGCTTGCATTCCCTGATGCTTCCTAACATTCAAAGTTTGATTCTGAAGCATATTAAATTCAAACCTTAGTTAAATTCAGAGCTTCATCAAGTCTATTGCAAAAGTTATGGCATTGACCAGAAAGAAGTGGGTGCCAAGAACTGACTTGGGGGAATTCATGTGACTCAGAGTATCCCAAATCCCCACTGAGCCTCTCTTGGCAGCAGATTCAGTTCCTCCTTTCCCCTAATACCTTCCCCTCCCTTCTCCCTCCTCCCCCTCCTCTTTTTCCTCCTCTCCTGTCTGGGAACCTACAGTTATCTTGCTATAGATATTTACTTTGCAAGAGGGAGCCAGTTCTCTCCAGATCCTTATCATCTCTGATTGACTTCAGACTTATAATGAGAATTATAGCCTAGCATGTCCCCAGGGACCCAGAACCAGGAATAAGTTTAAGACATAAAAAGACTTTAAGTCTTTCCTAATTTATCAGCAAAACCTTGGAGAATGTATGTGAGATTAAGGGCTTGGCTAAGGAAAGAAAGACATAAATAAAGATTAGACTCTATTTTTCGATCTGGTATTCTTTCCAGAGATGTTGGATGAAAAGATAGCTCCAGCAGCTGGAGTGAATCTAATTGTTTTTCTCAGCTGGCAGACTGAGAACTGACTCAAAGATGGACCACATCAAATAAGCCAAGAAGTCAGAAATTCCAGGGTTTAATAGAGAGGAACAAATAGAAAGACTTAGGAAGATAGGGATTTAGGAGTGGATTTATCATAGGTGATTCAGTCTTCTTCCCAGTAGAAATCAAGAATATATCGATTCCTCAGGATCTGCAGGGAACTGGTTCCCGGACACCCTCATCCCCACTCCTCAGGCCTTGGTGATACCAAAATCCACAGATGCTCAAATTTCTTATATAAAATGGCATAGTACACAGTTGGCCCTCTGTATCCCTGGATGTTGAACCCATATATGGAGCCCACTGTGCCCGTATCACTGCAGATGGTAACTGCAGCCATGAAATTAAAAGACGCTTACTCCTTGGAAGGAAAGTTATGACCAACCTAGATAGCATATTCAAAAGCAGAGACATTACTTTGCCAACAAAGGTTCGTCTAGTCAAGGCTATGGTTTTTCCTGTGGTCATGTATGGATGTGAGAGTTGCACTGTGAAGAAGGCTGAGTGCCGAAGAATTGATGCTTTTGAACTGTGGTGTTGGAGAAGACTCTTGAGAGTCCCTTGGACTGCAAGGAGATCCAACCAGTCCATTCTGAAGGAGATCAGCCCTGGGATTTCTTTGGAAGGAATGATGCTGAAGCTGAAACTCCAGTACTTTGGCCACCTCATGCGAAGAGTTGACTCATTGGAAAAGACTCTGATGCTGGGAGGGATTGGGGGCAAGAGGAGAAGGGAACGACTGAGGATGAGATGGCTGGATGGCATCACTGACTCGATGGACGTGAGTCTGAGTGAACTCCGGGAGTTGGTGATGGACAGGGAGGCCTGGCATGCTGCGATTTACAGGGTCGCAAAGAGTCGGACACGACTGAGCGACTGATTTGATCTGATCTGATCTGTGCTCATATCACAGTACCATTCAAAAATACATCAGTCTAGAAGAGCTAGAAACTTTGAAAAGCACATACAGGCCAGGAATGCAGATGGGAGGAACTAGCTGTCCTGAAATCATCTCTTTGATTTCCAACAATGGTAATAAGAAAAGGGCAGGACACTTAAGCAAGGCCAAGCATCAGACTTAACCCTCTGAGGCATGGTATGGATAATTATCATAACTGGAAAAAGTACTATGGTATCCAATTACCTAAACAGAAGATCCAGAAGTGAAACAAAGACAGCCAACCACAAGGTTTTTCTTGATTTATGAACCACCACCATCACAAGCCCCTGGGGAAAGAAAAAAGTCTGCTGGAAAGAGACCTTACTTGAGCTGCTACTATACAGAATGCCACTTCCTTCCTCAATCCCCAAGCCTGATTTATTTCAGAAACTCTGAACCCCTTAAATGAAAGGAAGGTTGCATACCCCTGACAAAAGACTCTGATAATGTGACAGGTTTGTACTGTGCCTCTTACTCTTCCCCTTCTCCAAAGAGACAGCTATTTATCAGGGTAAATGCACATTTAGGGGAAAAAAAACCTCAACCTTTGGCTTTGAAATAAAGGTAAGCTAGAATGTCACTATGGCTTACAAGTCAATTGCAGGCTATGGTGTTTGAATTATAAATGCATTAGTTTTAATAAGCTTTACCATGGACACTACAAGATCCCAAACTCATCTTGAGGTTATGCATGTAGCTGGAATAGATAAATTCAATCACTGGCCTAATTTCCAATTTCCTCTGTCATGGAAGCTATTATGGTAAGAAAAGCAATTGAAGCCTTCAAGTAGTTGCTACCTGGATATATAAAGTGAGACATAAATCTAATTTTAACTTTTCTAGTGGCCATATTTTTAAAAGACAAGAAGAAACGAGTGACATGGCATTAACTTTAATAGGATATTTTATTTCACATGATATATCCAAAATACTATCATTGCAATATACAATTAATACAAAACTTCTTAATATACCTGTTTTTGTACTAAGTCTTTGTTAGGAAGCATTTAACAGGAGGCTTCCTGTGTGCTGTTTTGTATCCGTCAGGAATTCTCTGTTCCTTATTAATTCCTGAATATTCAGAAATTAAGAGGAGAGGCAAGCCTCTCCCGGGGGTTGAGGGATCCAGGCATTTCCTTCATTAGTTTTTCTATACGGTGAATGCTTCCTTCTTGTGAACCATACGGTAAAAGTGATTATTTACAACCCTCTGTCTTTCATATGGATGACCTCATGTTTCCTTGTAAGTTTTGATTTTATCTCTGCTGAAAATAGCTATCTTGTAAGACAGTATGAATACCTACACAATGTTGAATAAAACACCTTTGCTCCATCAGAGCTCTGGTCCCCATGTCTTGCTTTCTCTCTCTCTCTCTCTCTCTCTCTCTTTTTCAGGCTGATCCCCTGGAGCGCAGAGGCTCTCTGAGTTCATTTTCCTGCCCAGGCTTCTAAGACACTCTCGAGAAGGCGCTCTGTGCCTTCACCCCATCGAGAGGGCGCTTGAGGCCTCCGTGAACAGAGCAAGCCTTGTGCCAGGGGCTTTATTGGCTTTCTGCGTAAACCAAGGACTATCAGCCTCTTTCTCTCTCCTTTACTTTCTTGTCAGTTGACTCCAGACGACCAGGTTCTGGTCCATTAAAGGGCCTCAACAAGTCTTCAAAATGTGATGCATATTTTTTTTACACTTATAGAATACTTCATTATAGACTAACCACATTTCAAGTGCTCATGTGGCTAGTAGCTATGGTGTTAGCACAGCTTCAGAGCTTCCCCTCCCCACTGCAAGAATAACCCCAAAACAGTGCCTTATTCCTGGAAGAGTCTCAGAAATGCATGTGCAATGAAATCAAAAAAGGACTGAGAGTTGTGGGGATTATGGTTTTTATTATATCCTTTTTAACATATCTATTTTGTCTATGCAACTATCAGATAGATCTTGAATAAATACAGAGGATTATTTTTTATTGTGACTTGTTTAAAATTGAAGTCTAGTTGATTTAAAATGTGTGAGTTTCAGGTGTACAGCAAAGTGATTTAATTATGCAAGTGCAAGTCGCTCAGTCATGTCCAACTCTCTGTGACCCCATGGACTATACAGTCCATGGAATTCTCCAGGCCAGAATACTGGAGTGGGTAGCTTTTCCCTTCTCCAGGGGATCTTCCCAACCCAGGGATTGAACCCAAGTCTCCTGGATTGCACGTGGATTCTTTACCAGCTGAGGCACAAGGGAAGCCCAAGAATACGGGAGTGGGTAGCCTATCCCTTCTCTAGCAGATCTTCCTGACCCAGGAATCAAACCAGGGTCTCCTGCATCACAGGCGGATTCTTTGCTGACTGAGCTATCAGGGAATACATAAATATCTAGTTTTTTCAGATTCTTTCCCTTATTGTTGTTCAGTCGCTCGGTTGTGTCCAACTCTTTGCCCCATGGACTACAGCACACCAGGCTTCCCTGTCCTTCACTATCTCCCAGAATTTGCTCAAACTCATGTCCATTGAGTCATCGATGCCACCCAACCCTCTCATCCTCTGTCGCCCTCTTCTTCTGCCCTCAATCTTTCCCAGCATCAGGGTCTTTTCCAATGAGTTGGCTCTTCACATCAGTTAGCCAAAGTATTGGAGCTTCAGCTTCAGCCCCAGTTCTTCCAGTGAATCTTAAGGATTGATTTCCAATTGACTGGTTTGATCTCTTTGCTGTCCAAGGGACTCTCAAGAGTCTTCTCCAGCAGCACAACTGTTACAAAATAACCTTGGTGACAGAGGATTATTAAAACCTTAATTAGCTAATGACTCAAATTGCACCTGCTGTCCCAGATGTGGCCTCTTTACTAGAGTAAACCAGTACAGTTCCTAACATCTGGTATGCAACTTTGGGACTTCCCTGATAGCTCAGTTGGTAAAGAATCTGCCTTCAATGCAGGAGACCCCAGTTTGATTCCTGGGTCCGGAAGATCCCCTGGAGACGGGATAAGCCACCCACTCCAGTATTCTTGGGCTTCCCCTGTGGCTCAGCTGGTAAAGAATCCACCTGCAATGCAGAAGACCAGGGTTCGATCCCTGGGTTGGGAAGATCCCCTGGAGAAGGGAAAGGCCACCCTCTCCAGTATTCTGGCCTAGAGAATTCCATGGACAGTCCATGGGGTCTCAAAGAGTCAGACACGACTGAGCAACTTTCACTTTCAACTTTGGATGTAGTAACTATTCCGTCTATTCAAACAGGAAGAAAGTGTTAGTTGCAATTTGTTTTCACATGGCAGGAAGAGCTGTCCATCTCCACTGTCTTGCCTTGGGATTATGTCAACTCTGCATCTGGGCCACAATTTAGTCCATGCTTGACTTACTCCCTATTTCACATGACATGATGTTGGCTTCTTATGTTGATGACATCAAACTAACAAGACTTGGAAGCCAGCGTGTAGCAGATGCTCTAGATACTTTGACTAGTATCTAAAGTGAGAGTCTGTAGTTGTTGTTGCTTAGTCACCAAGTCGTGTCTGACTCTTTGCAATCCCATGGACTGTAGCCTGTCAGGCTCCTCTGTCCATGGGATTCTAGCAAGAATGCTAGAGTGGGTTTCCATTTCCTTCTCCAAAAGTGAGAGATGTAGCCACTGAAAAGTCAGGGGGCTGCCACCTGATTAAAGTATAAACTCCTCATAAAGTTCAGAAATTGGAATATTACTCTCAAAGGAAAAGTTGAGTGTATCTTGTAACTTATACTATTAAGAAAGAAGTACAGGCAGGAGGGCAGTAGCGTAGGGATAAATTAGGAACTTGGGATTAACAGATACACACTATATATAGAATTAGATAAACAAAAAGGACTGACTCACAGAACAGGGAACTATATTCAATGTCTTGCAATAACCTATAATAGAAAAGAACCTAAAAAAGAGATGACCAATAGATAACTGACTCACTTTGCTGTACACCTGAAACACCAATCAACTCTAAAGATAAATGTGCATGCTCAGTCATGTCAGACATTTTGAGATCCCATGGACTATAACCTGCCAGGCTTCTCTGTCCATGAAGTTTTCCAGGCAAGAGTACTGGAGTGGGTACTCATTCCCTTCTCCAGGGGATCTTTCCCACCCAGGGACAGAACCTGAGTCTCCTGCATTGCAGGCAAATTCTTTACGGTCTGAACCACTATACTTCAGTTAAAAAAAAAAAAAGAAACACATTACTTCTTTAGATTTTAGAGGTGCTATGTTCTACATTTAAACATGCTATATCCTTTTATTGCATGACCCAAAAGGCTTTCGGGATTGAGCTAGACTCAGAGTAAAGAGAATACTCCCCAGCTGTTTTTTGTTGAGGTCTTTTAATGTACTGGAACTAATGGTCTGGAGTCGACCGATAAGAAAGTAAAGGAGAGAGGCTGATATTCCTTGGTTTATGTGGAAAGCCAATAAAGCCCCTGGCACGAGGCTTGCTCTGTTCAAGGAGGCCTCAGGCGCCCTCTCGATGGGGTGAAGGCACAGAGTGCCTTCTCTAGAGGGTCTTAGAAGCCTGGGCAGGAAAATGAACTCAGAGAGCCTCTGCGCTCCAGGGGATCAGCCTGAAAAAGAAAGAAAGAGAGAGAAAGAGAAAGAGAAAGCAAGACACGGGGACCAGAGCTCTGATGGAGCAAAGGTGTTTTAATCAAGATGGTGTGGGCATATATACTGTAGTTATTCTCAGCAAAGATAAAGATTAAAATTCCAGACTTACAAAACATAGGCAATCCACATTAAAGAGAGAGAGAGGGTTGCAAACAATCACTTTTACCATATGGTTCACAAGAAGGAAGAGGGTACTTATCACCATATAGAAACACTAATGAAGGAAATGCCTGGATTTCTCAACCTCCGGGAGAGGCTTGCCTCTCCTCTTAATTCCTGAATATTCAGGAATTAATAGGGAACAGAGAATTCTGACAGATCCAAAACAGCACACAGGAAGCCCCCTGTTAAATGTTTCTTGACAATTCCCCCTATTTTATTATATTTGTTAAAAAAAAGATCCTGACCAAATGAGTTTGGTTAGTATTAACCAACCTTATAGAAAGGCGATGGTAAACAACAAATAAATTATCAAGACAATCACCAAAGTTACAGTTCCAGACCTGATACTGTGGGTAATACTTTGAAACCATCTTTGTGGGCCTAGCCCGGATACTTTGTTCAGCTAAAGTTTCCAAATTAGGGGAAGAGGGCAGATTTTTAGAAAAAGTTTTAAAGATTTTTTTTTTTTTTAGTAATTGTACATTCAGAGAAGCATTATCATGTATATTTTGTAAATGAAATTTGATTTGTTCCCAGTTGTAGCACTATGATTGGATTGAACAGGAGTAACACAAAATTGCGGAGAAGGCAATGGCACCCCACTCCAGTACTCTTGCCTGGAAAATCCCGTGGATGGAAGAGCCTGGTAGGCTGCAGTCCATGGGGTCGCTCAGAGTCGGACACAACTGAAGTGACTTAGCAGCAGCAGCAACACAAAACTGAGTAGCTTAAAGAAATAGAGGGGTTAAGACAAGTATATAGTTTGCAATTAATAGTTACAGAATGTAAAAGTCTTATTAAATTGTAAATATTCTATGGCTATAACAAAAGGAAGTGGGACACAGGCCTGTATAAAATATGACTGATTGTAGCGAAAGAAATAGTTACTATGACCACGACTGGTCCCTATGAAATGCCTGGTCCAAGTTTTAAGTTCTTCCGTCTTCTGGTGTTCGCAGCAAGTTTCCAAATGTCCCATTGTTCAGGCCCACTCTGTTTATTGAGGACGATCCTAGGATGAGGTGGGGCTAATCCACCGTCAAACCACTCAAGAAGTCCTTTGTCATAGTAATGTTCCATCGTGGTGTCAGTGACCTTCCATATCACACACAGTGTTGTTAATATCATCTGAGCAGTCAGATAACCACATACCATGGGGTCCCCAATCAACAATTGTATGATTAGCCACAAACACTGATTTTTTTTATTTGGTTTGACATTTGTCCCAATGAAGAGGCATATAAGTAAAGTTTTTATAAGTAAACCCTTTGTACAATGTTTTTTGTTTTTTATTTTTTCTTCTTTCCCTAACTCTTTCCCTAAAGTCTCAGTAGTATAAACATGGTTTACAGACAAAGAAAGGGTAGTAAATAATCCAAGCAATGTCCAAAACTCTTCTTTTGGAGGCAGGACAAAAGCCCAAGCTTGTCAGTTGATGCTGCTGCTGCTAGGTCGCTTCAGTCGTATCTGACTCTGTGCAACCCCATAGATGGCAGCCCACCAGGCTCCCTGTCCCTGGGATTCTCCAGGCAAGAGGACTGGAGTGGGTTGCCATTTCCTTCTCCAATGCATGAAAGTGAAAAGTAAAAGTGAAGTCGCTCAGTCGTATCCGACTCCTAGCGACCCCATGGACTGCAGCCTACCAGGTCCCTCCATCCATGGGATTTTCCAGGCAAGAGTACTGGAGTGGGTTGCCATTGCCTTCTCCATGTTTATGCATAATTTATCTGGGCCCAGGCACAATGGAAGGACTTCATAGCTTAAAGAAATATTAATAAGTTTTCCTTCCTCCCCAGGGTGTGATGGCTCCTTCACATTCTAGGAAGGGGACATGTGTATAGAGTCATTAGTTGAAATGATTGGTCCTCTCTCTGTCCATTCCAGCACCTGTAATAGAGGGGAGTTGGGTATTAGTCGAGCTCGAGCAGGGGGAGGTACAGGCCAAAAGACAGCATTGCCAGGAGAGTGTATTCAGGACTCCTGGGCAATCCCTGTTGACAGACCAAATTTTCAGCTCAATTAGTAAGGGTTTTTATTTGTCCCCAAGTGGGGAGATCATAAAGGTGATGCCGCTGAGGGCGGTGCTTTCTGAAGATCTTTAGAGCAAACATAGCCCGTATTGGAATTTCTTCTTCCTGGGGTTCTTGTTGTTTCATCTCCATTTTGAATGCCGGGGGCCCCCTTGGGTCGAATCTTCTGAAGAGGTTAAAAAAATTTTTTAAACAAATAAAACTGTATTAACAATAGTTATTGGAGAAGGCAATGGCACCCCACTCCAGTACTCTTGCCTGGAAAATCCTTGGACGGAGGAGCCTGGTAGGCTGCAGTCCATGGGGTCGCTAAGAGTCGGACATGACTGAGCGACTTCACTTTCACTTTTTACTTTCATTCATTGGAGAAGGAAATAGCAACCCACTCCAGTATTCTTGCCTGGAGAATCCCAGGGACGGAGGAGCCTAATGGGCTGCTGTCTATGGGGTCGCACAGAGTCGGACACAACTGAAGCGACTTAGCAGCAGCAACAACAATAGTTACAGATTTAGAAAATATCTTATGTTGGAATCTAGTAAAGTCTGCTTTAGATAAGGAAGACAGTAGGGTACCTTGTGTATTCCCCCTTTTTAAATTTTTTTTATTTGTAACTTTAGTGTGTGATGTGTTTGTTTGACTATGTCTTGTGTCTGTGGGTTATAAGGAATACCTGTAATATGTTAAATAGAAAAATATTGTAAACATTGTTTAAAGTGTCTAGAAATATAGGCAGGGTATAACATGTTGTATAGCCTCGCCGCAAAGAGGTATGGCCCAGATAAAAGAGGAATTTGTGTCTATACAGACGTGTAGGAAAGAAAATGGAGGAAGTCTAGAGCAATGAGTTACATCCATTTGCCATAGTTCATTAGGTTGCAAACCGCAAGGATTAATACCTTGTGCGATGGGTTGAAGATGTAGGGGTCTACAAGTAGAGCAATTACTAATAATTTCTTTAGCCTGGCGGTATGGGATTTTCCATAGCTGGTGTAGGGAGCCAGCATTGTTATGCAACAGAGCATGCTGTTCCTCTGGAGTAGCAAAGGAAACCAGTTTATCAGCTTGTTCATTATCATAAGTCATGGGGCCCAGAAGACAAGAATGTGTTTGAGTATGTGTAATATAAATGGGAGAACTGCGGTTTCTAACAACAGATTGTAGTTTGAAAAAGAGTTGTTGAATAATAGGTTGATTGGAGTTTATGGTGGAGGTTTCTATATTTTTTAACACAAAAACAGAATATATAGAGCCAGAGACTATATTAATGGGGTAAGGATGTAGGCAAATAACTTAAATAAGAGCATATAATTCATTTTGTTGAGCAGAATGAAATTTAGTATAAAAGACTTTATATTCCTTAAGAGACCAGAATGAAGCTTTGGCGTTTTTAGTCCCATCTATATAAAAAACCTCTGCCTGTGGTATAGGCTGTGAGCTGATAATGCAAGAAATAATAAATTCAGTATTTTTGAAGAAATTCCACAGCTTACCAGAAGGATAATGAAATGAAATTTCTCCAAAATATTCCAGATATGCCAATTTTGAGGAATAGTGGTACTTGATGGGATTCCTGGTTGTAATGCACCCATAGGTTTCATAGATGCATTAACTTTTCTAAGGTCTGTTAGGAGATGCCATTTTTTAGATTTCTTTTTTATAACAAAAATAGGAGAGTTCCAAGGTGAACAAGATTCTTCACTATGCTTTAACTCTAGTTGTGTATTTATAAGTTTCTTATCCACCTGTAATTTCTCTTTCATGAGGGGCCACTGCTCTGTCCAAATGGGCTCGTCATTCTTCCAAGTTATTTTAATAATTGTATTGTTTGTTAAATGAGCAGTGGCCCCTAGGAAAAATGTGGAATGTATATCTGAGTTTGTCATCTTATATCTTTTAATTAAAAGCATATATCTTACCTTTTTTTAGCAACTATGAAGTGTCTTGTATATTAGCATTTTATAGATTGATGAATATATTTATTATACCATAGTATATATATTTAGTATATCTATATATTTATATATATATCAATATATTATACATTGTATAATATATTTATTAATAGTTTAAAATCTCTTTAGTTTTTCTGTAAGAAAAACTTTTTGTAAGAGGAAGTTAATGTTTAGTAATTAACGTTTTAAAATCTTATTTTATTTGGAAATGACCTAGCTATTTAATAAACTTTTATTATTTAGTTTAGTACAACTCTAGAAATTTAAGTTATCTCAATCTTAAGAGATTATTTTAGATTATAATAATAGATTATTCTATTAAAATATAATTTTTTTTAAATTTTATTTTATTTTTAAACTTAACATAACTGTATTAGATTTGCCAAATATCAAAATGAATCCACCACAGGTATACAATTATTTTTAATAGAGTTTATCTAAAAGTTTTCATCTCATTTATGTATTTATATATATATATATATATAAAGAGTTACCTTTTTGTTGACAAATTAGTTTACCTTAAATCTAGGCATAATAAAAGTATTATATAATGTTGATGACTTAAGACATGTCTTAATTAGATTAGCAAACAATTATATTTAAATTATATTCATATTTAAATAAACATTATATTTAATATTTTTCAGTTTATGTGAATTTGAATTTAAATAGAGCTCATTAACTTCATATCTAAAAACAAAGCTGGTATATCAATGGCAGCACTGCCAGGTGTTGAGGATTTGAGGGAAAAGATGGAATTTGCCCCTGGTTTTTGATGAAGGGGACCTGGGGGGTCCCCTGCTAGGAGTTTCCTGGAATAGGTTTTCCTTCAGTGTCAAATTTAGACTTACAATCTTTGGCCCAATGCATTTCTCTACGGCAGCGAGGGCAGATTTTCGGAGGTTTTTTATTTTTCTTTTTTTCTTCTTCTTTTTTTTTTTAAGCTTTCTTAGGGCAGTCCCTTTTTAAATGGTTCTTATTTCCATATGTAAAGCATCCCTCATTTCCCTTTCTTAAGGCAGCAACCATTGTTTCAGCTAGCATTTGCTAATCTTAGATTGCGACAACCCTTCAAATAATCAATAATAGTCCCTGTTTCACGAATTGGAGCTATAGCTTTTTGACATTCCTGATTTGCATTTTCATAAGCAAGTAATTTCTCTAGTTGCCTTTTGGCTTCTCCAATTACAGTACGGGGAATAGCAGTTTCTAATCTAGCTAGAAAATCAGCATACGTTTCATTA
Source organism: Bubalus kerabau (assembly GCF_029407905.1). NCBI lineage: Eukaryota > Metazoa > Chordata > Mammalia > Artiodactyla > Bovidae > Bubalus > Bubalus kerabau. The sequence goes on from NC_073627.1 coordinate 171,118,739, forward strand.
GATCCCTGAACTTTAAATAAGTGATGAAGTAAAGTAGAAAAGTGATGCGGCTTTCCAGCCTTTTTACCCATGTCTTAGAACTTACCGGCCTCAATAGGCCCTGAGGTCACTCCATCCGAATTTGCCTACGAGTACCAAGCTCCTGTTCTGGTGCCACTTGTTGAGGTCTTTTAATGGACCAGAACCTGGTGGTCTGGAGTTGACCGATAAGAAAGTAAAGGAGAGAGAAAGAGGTTGATATTCCTTGGTTTACGCAGAAAACCAATAAAGCCCCTGGCACGGGGCTTGCTCTGTTCATGGAGGCCTCAGGCACCCTCTCGATGGGGTGAAGGTGCAGAGCCTTCTTGAGAGGGTCTTAGAAGCCCGGGCAGGAAAGTGAACTCAGAGCCTCTGAGCTCCAGGGGATCAGCCTGAAAAAGAGAGAGAGGGAGAGAGAGAAAGACACGGGGACCAGAGCTCTGATGGAGCAAAGGTGTTTTAATCAACATGGTGTGGGCTTATATACTGTAGTTATTCTCAGCAAAGATAAAGATTAAAATTCCAGACTTACAAAACATAGGCGATCCATATTAAAGAGAGAGAGAGAGTTGTAAACAATCACTTTTACCGTATGGTTCACAAGAAGGAAGAGGGTACTTATCACTGTATAGAAAAGCTAATGAAGGAAATGCCTGGATCCCTCAACCCCTGGGAGAGGCTTGCCTCTCCTCTTAATTTCTGAATATTCAGGAATTAATAAGGAACAGAATTCCTGACAGATCCAAAACAGCACACAGGAAGCCTCCTGTTAAATGCTTCCTGACAGTTTTTAACACTTTACACTTAGGATTCCTGTAGATCCAGTGGTGTCTGATGTAAATGTGTAGGTCCAAGATGCTGTATGGCATCTGTGGCAAACCTCAGTGAAGAAGTGCAATGGAGTCCCCTGGGTTTCGAAGAAAAGCCACGTACTTTTTGGCATGTAACTATCTTCCTTTTGAGAGGCAGTCTGGGCTTGTTATTGCTACATGGTGATAGGATTCCTGTCAGTGGATAGCAAGAATTCATGAAACATGCACCATCTCTTGTGGACTGGATGTTACCTGACCCACCAAGTCAGAAAGTCAAGCATACTTAAGAACACCTCATCAAAATGTCCCAAAGGCTCGAACAAATTACAGATGCAGATAGCTCAAATTCTCAATGTGCCTCTGTCTCACTGCCACCTCTTCCTTGACACATACCTATGATCTCATACAGAGTTTTGGGTTTTTTTTTTTAATAACCAGTCAGCCTCGTTTAAGCTGCAGTTTTGAGTGAAAAACCACAGAAATCAAAATACACACAAATAAAGATTTAGATCACCACAGCAAGTATAGAAGCAATCAGTCAATATGCTAACTGAGGGCAAAGGAGCCTGGGGTAGATGACGGAGGAAAGAAGACAAATAAATATCAATTCTGACCATTTGACCAATTCTGGTGGGGAGGCAGTAGTGGTTTAGTTGCAAAGTCATTTCCATCTCTTGGGCCACAATGGACTGTAGCCTGCCAGACTCCTCTGTCCATGGGATTTCCCAGGCAAGCATACTGGAATGAGTTGCCATTTCCTTCTCCGGGGGATCTTCCCCACCCAAGGATCTAACTCAGGTCTCCTGTGCTGCAGGCAGTCTCCTGCATTGGAGGAGAATTCTTTACCAACTGAGCCACCTGGAAAGCCTGTGGTGGGGAGGAGGCTATAACGTGTACTTATATTTTTTCCTTGATGTGTCATAACTAATTAACCTTTCCCCTCTTTCCCCCTCTCTTACTAACTTATATGGAGGGGTATGGTGCTGCGGCTATCTTTACAATGTAGTCTGTAGGTTATAGGATATGAGACAGAACACAGATAGAGCTAGCAAAAGGATGTACATCACCCATAAATCCTGGGCTTGAAACTGTATGCACTAACTAACGAGACCTCGACTTGTCTCCTTTTCTGGACAGTGTATATACCTGTTTTTACTTGAGGAGTAGTTGGATTATCTCTGGCAGGAAAGTTTTTATTGGTAAGCTTAAGAATAATAGATGGTCTGTGCTGATGGTGGACAAACAAAGGATTGACTATGCTGGAGATATTTTGTCAAGTTTTGTAGCTGCCCAGTAAATTTTTGAGCAGCCTTGGTATATTTTAGAAATTTACTACCTTATAGGGCTTGTCTGGTGACTCAGGGGTAAAAGAATCCGCCTGCAATGCAGGAGAAACGTGCAAGAGATGCAGGTTCGATCCCTGGGTCAGGAAGATCCCCAGAAGGAAGACATGGCAACCCACTCCAGTATTCTCCACTGAAAATCCCATGGACAGAGGAGTCTGGAGGGCTACAGTCCAGGGGTCACAAAGAGTCAGACAAGACTGAGCGACTAATCAATAAGAATAAAAAACACCTTATAAGTTCCACTCCCTACCCCTAAGATGAAAGCCCCAAAGGCCCTCTGCCATAGCTTTTCTGGCAACTGTGGCATAAAGAGGGCTTCCTTGATAGCTCAGCTGGTAAAGAATCCACCTACAATGCAGGAGACCTGGGTTCAATCCCTGAGCTGGGAAGATCCCCTGGAGAAGAGAAAGGTTACCCACTCCAGTATTCTGGCCTAGAGAATTCCATGGACTGTATAGTCACAAAAAGTCGGACACGCATAACCCAAACTCTACCAAGTAGGCTTATCCATGGAGATATTGATTTCAAAGTGCCCAATATAAGGATGTAGTAGTGCATATTTGGTTTTTTTTTTCTCTCTTTCTCAGCAAAGTAACAAGACCTTTTAGAACTAACACCCAAAAAAGATGTCCTTTTCATTATAGGGGACCGGAATGCAAAAGTAGGAAGTCAAGAAACACCTGGAGTAACAGGCAAATTTGGCCTTGGAGTACAGAATGAAGCACGGCAAAGGCTAATAGACTTTTGCCAAGAGAATGCACTGGTCATAGCAAACACCCTCTTCCAACAACACAAGAGAAGACTCTACACATGGACATCACCAGATGGTCAACACCGAAATCAGATTGATTATATTCTTTGCAGCCAAAGATGGAGAAGCTCTATACAGTCAGTAAAAACAAGACCAGGAGCTGACTGTGGCTCAGACCATGAACTCCTTATTGCCAAATTCAGACTTAAATTGAAGAAAGTAGGGAAAACCACTAAACCATTCAGGTATGACCTAAATCAAATCCCTTATGATTATACAGTGGAAGTGAGAAATAGATTTAAGGGACTAGATCTGATAGAGTGCCTGATGAACTATGGACAGAGGTTCGTGACATTGTACAGGAGACAGGGATCAAGACCATCCCCATGGAAAAGAAATGCAAAGAAGCAAAATGGCTGTCTGAGGAGGCCTTACAAATAGCTGTGAAAAGAAGAGAAGCAAAAAGCAAAGAAGAGAAGTGAAAAGCAAAGGTGAAAAGGAAAGATATAAGCATCTGAATGCAGAGTTCCAAAGAATAGCAAGGAGAGATAAGAAAGCCTTCCTCAGTGATCAATGCAAAGAAATAGAGGAAAACAACAGAATGGGAAAGACTAGAGATCTCTTCAAGAAAATTAGAGATACCAAGGGAACATTTCATGCAAAGATGGGCTCGAAAAAGGACAGAAATGGTATGGACCTAACAGAAGCAGAAGATACTAAGAAGAAGTGGCAAGAATACACAGAAGAACTGTACAAAAAAGAGCTTCATGACCCTGATAATCACAATGGTGTGATCACTCACCTAGAGCCAGATATCCTGGAATGTGAAGTCAAGTGGGTCTTAGAAAGCATCACTACGAACAAAGCTAGGGAAGGTGATGGAATTCCAGTTGAGCTATTCCAAATCCTGAAAGATGAGGCTGTGAAAGTGCTGCACTCAATATGCCAGCAAATTTGGAAAACTCAGCAGTGGCCACAGGTCTGGAAAAGGTCAGTTTTCATTCCAATCCTAAAGAAAGGCAATGCCAAAGAATGCTCAAACTACCACACAATTGCACTCTTCTCACACTCTAGTAAAGTAATGCTCAACATTCTCCAAGTCAGGCTTCAGCAATAAGTGAACTGTGAACTTCCAGATGTTCAAGCTGGTTTTAGAAAAGGCAGAGGAACCAGAGATCAAATTGCCAGCATCCGCTGGATCATGGAAAAAGCAGGAGAGTTCCAGAAAAACATCTATTTCTGCTTTATTGACTATGCCAAAGCCTTTAACTGTGTGGATCACAATAAACTGTGGACAATTCTGAAAGAGATGGGAATACCAGACCACCTGACCTGCCTCTTGAGAAACCTATATGTAGGCCAGGAAGCAACAGTTAGAACTGGACATGGAACAACAGACTGGTTCCAAATAGGAAAAGGAGTATGTCAAGGCTGTATATTGTCATCCTGCTTATTTAACTTATACTCAGAGTACATGAGAAACCCTGGGCTGGAAGAAGCACAAGCTGGAATCAAGATTGCCGGGAGAAATATCAATAACCTCAGATATGCAGATGACACCACCCTTATGGCAGAAAGTGAAGAGGAACTAAAAAGCCTCTTGATGAAAGTGAAAGTGGAGAGTGAAAAAGTTGGCTTAAGGCTCAACATTCAGAAAACGAAGATTATGGCATCTGGTCCCATCACTTCATGGGAAATAGACGGGGAAACAGTGGAAACAGTGTCAGACTTTATTTTTTGGGGTTCCAAAATCACTGCAGATGGTGATTGCAGCCATGAAATTAAAAGATGCTTACTCCTTGGAAGGAAAGTTATGACCATCCTAGATAGAATATTGAAAAACAGAGACATTACTTTGCCAACAAAGGTCCGTCTAGTCAAGGCTATAGTTTTTCCAGTAGTCATGTATGGATGTGAGAGTTGGACTATGAAGAAAGCTGAGCACCGAAGAATTGATGCTTTTGAACTGTGGTGTTGGAGAAGACTCTTGAGAGTCCCTTGGACTGTAAGGAGATCGAACCAGTCCATTCTAAAGGAGATCAGCCCTGGGATTTCTTTGGAAGGAAAGATGCTAAAGCTGAAACTCCAGTACTTTGGCCACCTCATGCGAAGAGTTGACTCATTGGAAAAGACTCTGATGCTGGGAGGGATTGGGGGCAGGAGGAGAAGGGGACGACAGAGGATGAAATGGCTGGATGGCATCACGACATCAGTTTGAGTAAACTCCGGGAGTTGGTGATGGACGGGGGCCCTGGCGTGCTGTGATTCTTTGGGTCGCAAAGAGTCAGACACGACTGAGTGACTGAACTGAACTGAAAGTAACTAGTATCTGACTCTCAGAGCCCTCAAGGCTGAGTTCTTGGTTAAGAGATGCCACAGATATTAGCTGCTGTTTTGTTTGCAATAAAATAGAATTTCTGACATAGAAGTGACAGCAGAGAACCCACAGTATTTGGTTAGTGTTCAGGGGAAGCAACTTGGGTGATTTTCTCATAAATTGAGTTCTGAGTCACGGTTTTGGGTCCCTGGAAATGCAGAGCGGTGACTTGTTCTCTGGTCTTGTCAATTAATCTACAAAGTGCCCAATATCCAGATACAGTTTCTTTCTCTTGCAACTGATGACTCTGCCTGATTCATCTAGGTACCAGTTGCATTGAAAGGGCTGAAGGACACATGAAAAGAAGAAAATGAAGGCAAATCTAGGAAGTGTGATTATGGAGCTGGCTCGGGTTTCTGAGCAGGGAACAGATATAATTACACTGGGAGAACTGAACTGGCAACAGTAGGGAAGCTGTTTGAAGGAAGGACTTGAGATGAGTTCTGTTAAGGCCAAGACCAGGTAAATGAAGAGACCTTCACTCTATTTTAGGTGGAGACACTGAGGCTTAGGCTAGAGCAGGGATCTAGATCCAGGAGAGCAGAGGTGGATCTCAATATCATTCCCAGCTTGACTGTGGGCAAAGAACTCACAAGGCTTTCTAATTACTTTTAATCTATGAAAAGTCACTGCTAATCATTTTTTTCCTGGTATTTGAAAGAATGTACTTGTGCACAGCTGCTCAGTCATGTCCAATTCTGTGCAACCTGCTGGACTGTATGGCTCCTCTGTCCATGGAATCCTCTAGGCAAGAATACTGGAATGGGTTGCGATTTCCTTTTCCAGGGGATCTTCCCAAGCCAGGGATCAAACCCTCATCTCTTACATCTCCTGCATTGGCAGGCATGTTCTTTACTAGTTATGCCTCCTGGGAAGCCCTCAATATTTGCCGGGGACCAGCCCCAGCTGATCCAGGGTATTCGAAGGAGAGACGGCTAGGCGAGGGTCAGGGAATAACTGCTTAATTACACTTTAATTAAGGATACAAAGAGTAATAGAATAAAGATAGCTCAGTGAAGAAATTCAGTGGAGAAAAGCGGCTGAAATAAGGATAGCTCAGTAGGAAAATTCAGTGGAAAAAAGAAGCTGAGTGGCTTGGTTTACGCGGAAAATCAATATAACCCGTGACACCAGGTTAGCTCTGACCACGGAGGCCGCAGGCGCCCTCTCGAATAGCGGAAGGTGCCCCACCTTAGACACCTTCTCGAGTGGGTCTTAGAAGCCCAGGCAAATAAATGGTCGCAGAGGACATCCGCGCTCCAGATGGACGCTCAGCTGGAATTTGGGAGAGATAGTGACATGGGGAGACCAAGTTTCAGTGAACAAGGCCCGCACTTTA